>NC_092130.1:180490400-181228022 GCF_043159975.1 Macaca nemestrina | reverse complement strand
TCTCCTCCTCTTCCCCCCTCACCCCCTCCCACGATCCCTTCCCTCTCTCCCCCCGCACTCTCTCCCGCTCCCTCTCCCCTCTCTCCTCCCCTTTCCCCCCCACCCCCTCCCATGATCCCTTCCCTCTCTCCCCCGCATTCTCTCCGCTCCCTCTCCCCTCTCTCTCCTCCTCTTCCCCCCTCACCCCCTCCCACGATCCCTTCCCTCTCTCCCCCGCACTCTCTCCCGCTCCCTCTCCCCACTCTCCTCCCCTTCCCCCCTCACCCCCTCCCAGGATCCCTTCCCTCTCTCCCCCGCACTCTCTCTCCCGCTCCCTCTGCCCACTCTCCTCCCCTTCCCCCCTCACCCCCCTCCCAGGATCCCTTCCCTCTCTCCCCCGCACTCTCTCTCCACTCCCTCTCCCCACTCTCCTCCCCTTCCCCCCCACCCCTCCCATGATCCCTTCCCTCTCCCCCGCATTCTCTCCCGCTCCCTCTCCCCTCTCTCCTCCTCTTCCCCCCTCACCCCCTCCCACGATCCCTTCCCTCTCTCCCCCGCACTCTCTCCCGCTCCCTCTCCCCACTCTCCTCCCCTTCCCCCCTCACCCCCTCCCAGGATCCCTTCCCTCTCTCCCCCCGCACTCTCTCCCGCTCCCTCTGCCCACTCTCCTCCCCTTCCCCCCCTCACCCCCTCCCAGGATCCCTTCCCTCTCTCCCCCGCACTCTCTCTCCCGCTCCCTCTCCCCACTCTCCTCCCCTTCCCCCCACCCCTCCCATGATCCCTTCCCTCTCTCCCCCCCGCACTCTCTCCCGCTCCCTCTCCCCTCTCTCCTCCCCTTCCCCCCACCCCCTCCCATGATCCCTTCCCTCTCTCCCCCGCATTCTCTCCCGCTCCCTCTCCCCTCTCTCCTCCTCTTCCCCCCTCACCCCCTCCCACGATCCCTTCCCTCTCTCCCCCCGCACTCTCTCCCGCTCCCTCTCCCCACTCTCCTCCCCTTCCCCCCTCACCCCCTCCCAGGATCCCTTCCCTCTCTCCCCCGCACTCTCTCCCGCTCCCTCTGCCCACTCTCCTCCCCTTCCCCCCTCACCCCCTCCCAGGATCCCTTCCCTCTCTCCCCCGCACTCTCTCTCCCACTCCCTCTCCCCACTCTCCTCCCCTTCCCCCCACCCCTCCCATGATCCCTTCCCTCTCTCCCCCGCACTCTCTCCCCCTCCCTCTCCCCTCTCTCCCCGCTCCTCCTCCCCTCCCCCTGTTTCCCCTCCCCTTTCTGATTGGCTCTGTCCCCTTCACATTGAGCAGCTGTCCCCACCACTCTGTGGATGCTGCTCTGAGGTCACCAGTGATCTATCTGTTGCCAAATCTAATGATGAGTTCTCCGTTCCCGTCTTGATAGACCAATAGCATTTGGCCAAGATTTGTCATTCTCCCCCTTTTAAAACACTTTCTTCCTTGGACCTGGGACATCATTGTGTGTAGAGACCACATATGGTTCATCCATTCTTCAGTTGATGGACACTCGATTTGTTTCTGTCTTTCGGCAGTAGTGATTAATGCCATGAACGTTGGTGTACAGATATCTGTTCAAGTACCTTTCTTCCTACCTCACTGGCTGTTCCTTTGCAATAGCCTTGTTGGTTCATCCATATTTTGGATTTTGCAACCAAAAGTTTTTATCTAGAAATCTGTCATAATAGCGCATTATGTTTTATAATCAGTTATAATTCATGATTGGGTGGTTACAGTACTGCTAGTATTTTGTATTGTGGTAGAGTATATGCAATAATTACAATTCTAACCATTTGTTGAGTGTACCATTTAGTGGCATTTAAATACATTCACAATGTTGTGTAACTATCACCACTATCTATACCCAACACTTTCCCTATCCCAGACATCAACTCTGTACCCGGGTGAGAACTCCCCATTGCTCTCTTCCCCAGGCTGTGATAATGTCTATGTTCTCTCCCTATGAATCTGCCTGTTCTAGCTCCTTTATGGAAGTGGGATCATACAGTATTTGTCCTTTCATGTCTGCATAAGGTTTTCAAGGTCTCTTCAATTCATGCTGTCACAGATCTCAGCATTTCAGTCCCTTTTATGACCAAATAATATCCCATTGTGTGTAGAGACCACATATGGTTCATCCATTCTTTTGTTGATGGACACTTGATTTGTTTCTGTCTTTTGGCAGTAGTGATTAATGCCATGAACATTGGTGTACAGTTATCTGTTCAAGTCCCTACTTGCAGTTCTTTCGAGTCTGCAACTAGGAGTGGAATTGCTGGGTCCTATGGTACATCTATGTTTAACTCTTTGAGGCACCACCAGACTTTTCTGCAGTGGCTGCACCATCTTACATTCCCACCAACCTGTGGGTACCAACTTCTCCACATCCAGGCCAACACTCACTTTCCATTAAAAAAGTATATTATTAGAGCCATTCTAGTAGGCATGAAGTAGTATCATTATGGTTTTGATTTGTAGTTCTGTAATAACTAATGTTGAGCATCATTTCATGTGCTTATTTGTCTATCTTCTTTGCAGAAATGTCTATTCAACTTACTTGCCCATTTTTAAATTGGGTTGTTTTGTTGTGGAGTTTTAGTTCTTCGTGTATTCTGGAAATTAGGCCCCTATCAGGTACGCGATTTGCAGATATTCTCTCCACTTGGCAGACTGTCTTTTTGCTTTCTTGAGAGTGTGCCTCAATGCAAATCCAGCCACGAAGATTTACTGCAGTGTTTTCTTGGAAAGTTTTATAGTTTTAGCTCTTAAATTTAGGTCTTTGATTCATTTTGAGTCAATTTTTTACAGGTGTAAGGTAAGCTTTAACTTCATTCTTCTGCATGTGGATATCCAGTTTTCCCAGTGCCATTTGTTGAAAAGACTGTCCCTTACACAGTGAATGTTCTTGGCACCCTTGCCAAAAATCATTTGACTGTCTATGTTAAGTGTTTATTTCCAGGCTGTCTTTCCTATTCTGTTGGTCTGTAAGTCTGTCCTGACGCTCGTACTGTGCTGTTTTAATTACTGTAGCTTTGGGGTAAATTTAAAATTCAGGAAGTATGTATGAGTCTCCTAATTTTGTTATTCTTTTTCCAAGATCATTTTTGCTATTTGGGGCCTCTTGCAATTCCACGTGAATTTGGGGACCTGCCTTTTCATTTCTGCAACAAAAGCCATTGCAATTTTGAAAGAGATTGCATTGAATTTATAGATCATTTTGGTTAGTATTTACGTCCTAGCAATGTTGTCTTTCTATCTATGAACATGACATTGGCTTTCCATATATTTGTTTCTTTAATTTCTTCCTCAATATTTTGTAGCTTTTAGCATATGAATCTTTCACTTCCTTGGTTAGACTTATTTCTAGGTATTTAATTCTTTTGGATGCTATTGTAAATGGAATTGCTTTCTTAATTTCCTTTTCGTATTAATTGCTGCTGCATAGGAACACAAATACCGATTTTCACATGTTAATCTTGTACCCTGTAACTTTGTTGAATTTTTGTATTAGCTCTAGTAGCTTTTTGTGTATTCTTTGGAATTTTCTCTATATACGAACATGTTACCTGTGAATAGAGAGAGTTTTACGTCATCCTTTCCAACCTGAAAGTCTTTCATTTATTTATTTTTTGTTGGTTGTCCCTGTTGCTGTCGCTGGAACTTGCGGCAGAGTGTTGAGTGGACATGGCAGCAGTGGGCACCCTTGTCTTCTTCCTGATCTTGGGGAAAATGTTCAGTCTTTTGCCATTGAGTATGATGTTAGCTGTGGGTTTTTCATAAATACTTTGTATCACTTGAGGAATTTTCTCCCATCCTTGTTTTCCAAGAGCTTTTTTACGAAAGGGTATTGAATTTTCAGAAGCCTTTTCTGCATCAATTGAGATGATCGTGTGGGTTTTCTCCCTTCGTCCTGCTACTGCAGTGCACGACATTGACTGATTTTCTTATATTGAACCACTCCCATGTTCCTGGGATAAATCCCACTTGGTCGTGGTGAATAGTCCTTTTAACATACTATTTCCTAACATCTTTTTGAGGTTTTTTGCACATGTAGTCATAAGGGATATTGGTGTGTAGTTTTCTTTCTCGCGACGTCTTCATCTGGCTTTGGTCTCCGAGAAGTGCTGGCCTCCTACCATATGCTAGGAAGCGTTCCCTCCATTCCAGTTTTTAAAAAGAGTTTGAGAAGGAGATCTATCACTCCTGTGACTTCTAAGCATGGACACATTCCCTGGCCCAGTCCTAGTTCCTCCTGCCCTCTGTCTGCACAGGTAGTTCCACCTGTCTGGACACACCTGCATGGTAGATGGTTCTAGAACCACATCTCCAACCCAACCGCTACTCCAAGAACCAAACTCATACAGCAGGGAGTCCACTCAGTACGTTCAATAGGCAGCTCAGTCTTCATATGGCATTTCCTCCTGGACATGCTTCTCCAGTCTCTCCCATCTCAGTCAATGGCAACACCTTCCACCTGCTGGTCAGGCCCCAAATCCTTGAATTGCTGTGTTGCTGCTGACTCTTGACTGCAGACAGCAGAATCCGCTGTAGCTAATTTAAGCAGTGAAGGATATGTGTGAAGCCGTTGGGTAGATCATAGCATCCATGGGAGAGTCAGGAAACCAGAACAGCGAGAAACAACCACAACCCTGGAGAAACGCCCGGCCACTCTGTAGGACTGTTAGGGAAACCCCCACTTCCTGTCCTCTGCTGCTCAGCACCAACAATGCCAGGGACAGGACCCAGAAGAACCAAACACCTCAACACCCATCTGCTGTGTCCGGCCCGATTCCTGGGTTCCTTCCCCATCTCACGTAGTGCATCTCCTGGCAAAAATGCGCACATCTGCACACCAGGTGCAAGGGATCCTGGAGTGTGGCGTTGCAGCCTCCAACTTCTGCACACTGGAGGGCATACTGGGGGTGGTGGCAGGGTCACTAATTCAGTGTCTGCCTCTATGCTGTTTGGGTTCTTTCTCTCCACAGCCAGTTTTTCAGCAGTCCTGCCCCCTCTGCCTTTACAGGTCCTGCTTTGACCATTTCCCACGACCTCTGTCATTCCCGCGTAACCCAACCTCATCACTTTCACCAAGGTTAGGCATCCACTTCCTAATCTCCTGCCTGGGCCTGCTGAGCTCTCTGAAATGTAAGTCAGAACAGGTCGCCTCCTTTCCAACCCCATCCCCTCTCAGTGTCCCCACATTTGCTGTGATTGTGAACTCACCAGATCTGTCCCCCCCACCCCACCCCACAGGGCCTTTGCACAGGTGGCTCCTTTGCCTAGAAGTCCCAGGTAGCTTCCTCTCAGTGTCTGCTCTGCCTGCCCCATCAGAAAGGCCTTCCTTGACTGGATTTGTGTTTTCTGTCCATTGGCTTATTTCCCTCCACTGGAATGTCAGCTCCCCAAAGATGGAGGCTGTGCTGTGACTGACCAGTAGTAGTTGATGAGTTAGTACTTTTTAAATAAACCAAGCTATGTTAGTAGTCCATGTTTTGGAAAATCATCCGTAATACCATGGACCCATGGCAAAGAAGGAACCAGATCCGTAGAAACTGGGGCCGGAGAAGCTCACAAAGGACTCCTGGGCTGCGAAAGCCCCACACGGTCCTACTTTCTTTCTGCATAGTGGAACATTCCATATGGAACATTCGGATTTGTGCGTCCACGTTATGGAAACCAGGGGCCCGTCCGGGGGCGCGGGCGGCAGCCACAAAATGGCAGGTCCCGAGCTCCGGACTCCGAGAGAACAAAAGCAGAAGCCGCGGCCGCCCGCGCTCGGGGAGGAGCCGCCCAGGTGGGCGCGTCCGGGGCCAGGCGGGAGCCGCACAGCCGGGTCCCGGGAGACGCCCCGCCCAGGCCGGACCCTCGGAGCCTCCTCGGGGAGACCCCGGCCCCGCCTCTCTCTGCCCCGGATCGGGCGGGGCCCTGGGAACGCGCGCGGCGAAGGCGGCGTCGGCCCAGCGCGGCGGCCTCGGAGGAGTCAGTTCGGGGGACTCGGGGCCGGGATGGGTCTCAGCGCAGCCGACGGCGGGGGCGGCCCGGGCGCCGGGGTAAGAGGGGCCCCGGGGTGAGAGGGGGCGCCGGGGTGAGAGGGGGCGCCGGGGTGAGAGGGGGCGCCGGGGTGAGAGGGGGCGCCGGGGTATGAGGGGGCGCCGGGGTGAGAGGGGGCGCCGGGGTATGAGGGGGCCCCGGGGTGAGAGGGGGCGCCGGGGTGAGAGGGGGCCCCGGGGTATGAGGGGGCGCCGGGGTATGAGGGGGCGCCGGGGTATGAGGGGGCCCCGGGGTGAGAGGGGGCCCCGGGGTGAGAGGGGGCCCCGGGGTGAGAGGGGGCGCCGGGGTGAGAGGGCGCCCCGGGGTGAGAGGGGGCGCCGGGGTGAGAGGGGGCGCCGGGGTATGAGGGGGCGCCGGGGTGAGCGGGGGCGCCGGGGTGAGCGGGGGCCCCGGGGTGAGAGGGGGCGCCGGGGTGAGAGGGTGCCCCGGGGTGAGAGGGGGCGCCGGGGTGAGAGGGGGCGCCGGGGTGAGAGGGGGCGCCGGGGTATGAGGGGGCGCCGGGGTATGAGGGGGCGCCGGGGTGAGCGGGGGCGCCGGGGTGAGCGGGGGCGCCGGGGTGAGCGGGGGCGCCGGGGTGAGAGGGGGCGCCGGGGTGAGCGGGGGCGCCGGGGTATGAGGGGGCCCCGGGGTGAGAGGGGGCGCCGGGGTGAGAGGGGGCGCCGGGGTATGAGGGGGGCGCCGGGGTATGAGGGGGCGCCGGGGTATGAGGGGGGCGCCGGGGTATGAGGGGTCGCCGGGGTGAGAGGGGTCGCCGGGGTGAGAGGGGGCCCCGGGGTGAGAGGGGGCGCCGGGGCGAGAGGGGGCGCTGGCGGGGGCGGGCGGGGATGGGGGTGAGGGCGGGCCGGGGCCCGGCGTGGGGCGCGAACGTCCAGCCTGGGGTCCTGCGGCGGCTGGGAGGGACCTGCTTCAGGTGCCCTTTTCCTCGTAGCCTCAGGACTACTCGGAGGAGAAAGACGCTTTCAGGACAGATTCGCCCTCTCGGTGCCTGAAGGGGAGCCAGGGGAGGGGAGTCTGTGAAATCTCATCGCCAAAACTGAGAGTTGCGAAGTTACTCTTCAGTTCAGACCGGTGGGACAGAGCAGTGACCTGTGGTGGCCGGAACAAAGAGAATTTTTACTTAAAAATACCAAGATTGACTTTTGTGTTGGAATGCCAGTTGATTTAAGTAAGAAACATTTCCTAGTGAAACAAGACAATTATTTCAGGTTTGGGGAAAGAGCGATAAAGCTGTTTTCAGGTTTTCGTGTGAGTTGCAAAAAGTACGTTGGGTTTGCCTTTCCCTGTTCCGTGTGAAACTAAAGAGTGGTTGAGGTGTGGTAATTACACTCTACTTCTGTTACTCAACAGCACTTTTGCCTAAAAAGTTTAGTTGGTATGTCTAGATGTCTAATTAAGAAATAAAACCTATAATTAAAAAATTAAGTTAAATGTCATTGAAACGGGGCATAATGGATACTTTTGGCTGAGCCTTAGGCAGCGGGTGGGTCCTGAATCAGGATTCCTGGGAAGGTAGGTTTCTCAGCCTTCCGAAGAGATTTACTGTAAATCTTCATGTAATGTGGACAAAGGTGAGTTTTAGCTTTCAATTTCCCTGAGCCTGCCTCGAATTCACAAAATTCCAGGCTCTGTGGGTCAGGGGGAACTTCAGAGATCTTTTTTAGGAGGCCGACGTTTCCGAGATTCAGTGAGATATTCAGCATTTCCATTTCCTATGGGATCACAACCCACTGGGCAGCAGTGCTTGGTGACCCCCACCGAGAAGTGGGTTCAGACTTCTGTTTCTGAGGAGACACCAGGTTTTTATTTCACTGTGTGGCATCTGGTGTGCAAATGCAGGTGTGGCCTGGGCTGGGAGCACACAGGTTCTGACCTCGCAGCCAGCCAGGAGGCCAGGGCGTCAGGTCCCCTGTGTTAGCCAGAGGACCCTCATCTTTTAGCCTGGTAGAGGGGCGCTGCTGGCCTTTCTGGTGGGTGGGTCTAGTCTGAAATCGCCTTTGTGGGCTCTGTGGCACTGGCTAGCTCTCAGGCCGGCCGGTGGTCTCACAGAAATTCATTACTTGTAAAGTATCCAAAAAATGCTGAGCTGAGGAAGTAATTTGCCCCAAGGCTCTCTGAGACCTGTGTTCACAGGTTGTATCATCCAGCCAAACACAGGAGGCCCCAGATCCCCAGATCTCAGAGATTTTTGTGAGAAATCATTTGAGTCCAGCTCAGACACCTCTGCCTCCCTCCTTACAAACAGAATGAGTTTGTTCTCTCTTTGCGTTTGAACAAAAGTCAGGCCATCTAGAGCCTCCTAACCCTCACCCCAGACCTCCAAGGTGGGGCTACTCATTCTGTAGACGGTGGAAATTGAGGCTTCAACACCTGCCTGGCGTCTCCCTGCCGAGAAGCAGCAAAGCTAGGTTTGAGCCAAACTCAAGGCCCTGGTTCTCCTTCCCCCCCTCAAGGTGCCTGAAATGTTGGTGCCTCTCCTGGCTGACACAGCATCAGTGCTTCTGTGCCCTGGGGCAGCAGTTCTGTTCCCACCTGGGTGCCCCCACACCTGGCACAGCCGCTGCTCCCTATGGACAGGCCAGTGCTGTTGGGTCCAGCCAAGACCGCAGGTGCCACGTGTGTGGTGAGGGGCTCCCTTCTTCCAGCATGCTGTTGAAGACGGAGCCTCAGACTTTGTCTGACCTGAGAACCCAACATGCTTCTGGGCAGGGGGAGAGTGAAGAGGAGTAGGCTGGGATGAGTGGGTGGCAGGTGGAGGGGGTTGAGAGGTGGCAGGTTCTGTCCCGAAAGTGTTGGTCCTGGGCCTGAGAGTCTGGACTCTGGTGAGCAGAAAGCACCCACCGTCTCCCTTTACCATATGGGGGGCCCTGGGGGTAGGTGTATGTGAAGTGGGTAACAGGCTTCAGACCCCGACCTTGTGTCCAAAGAACAGGCTTGGGATCTTGGAAACCAGCATATCCACCCTCCATGAGCTGTTGTCCTTTGGGCCAGTAGCTCAGCCTCTCTGAGCTTCAGTCTGTTCATTGTTTGCAGGAATCATCTGTGCCCCACCTACCTCTCCGAGTACCCTAGAGTCAAACTTGAAAAGAGATGTACACAAGCTGTTTACAAGGAAACAGTTGCACTCTTCACTTACTTTACCGTCCTTTAACAGAGTGTTCCTGAATTGAAAGCTGCCTGTGTCGTGATATCTGGGACACTTTTCTGGGCTGCAGTTCACACCTGGGCCCAGATTCTCAAAGACAAAGCTTTTGAATTATTTTAGATTGATCTTACAAAATTTTCCCTGACAGAAAATCACACTGTGCGAAAGAGATACTTCGTGGTGAATTTCTTTGACATGTTAAAACTGCTTAGGTTTCTGAGGCTGACACAGCGTGGATGTGGGTTCTGCACTGGAGTCGCTGCAGTCAGCCAGGTAACAAGAATACGCCTCCCCTGGAGAAGCTAAGCCTGCCCACATCCACCCTGTGCCCCTCAACTCTGGTACGCCTCACCTTGAGAGGGCTTTCCGGGCACCCTGCCTGCATCGTCAGCCCAAAGCCTCTCTGGCCCTGAGGAGGGTCTGCGTACGATGGTCGGAGCCGATGTCACTGTGCCCTGTCTCGTGCCAGACCCCGTGTGCCCAGGGAGCATTGCCGGTTGCTTCATTCCCCAGCTTCTGTAGTGCTCAGCAATCTGTCCATCCTCTCTGGTAAAGCCCGGATTCCCTCCCTTCTCAGCCTTATTCTAAGACAAATTTACCTTTGGTTGCTATGTAGATGGGCGGAGCCTGCCCTGTGGGACTCTCCTTGCAGGCTTCCCACCTGAACATCATTCCTGAGATGGTCAAAAATAGAAATGACCCTCCCCTTTGGTGTCTGGTGGAGGGAAAGACCCACTTTTCCAGTGTCTAGTGGAGGGGACCACCCACCCCTTTGGTGTCGACTGGAGGGGGATGACCTACCTCTCTAGTGGCCATTGGAGGAGACCACCCACCTCTTCAGTGTCTGCTGGTGGTGATGCCCTCACTCCCTCGGGGTCTAGTAAAGGAGGTACAGTTTGGTGGAAACTTTTGCTGAAGTTCTCACTTGCCTTTAGGCAGTGGCATATTTCCGTGCATTCAGTGGGACATCGGGGATTGGAATGAGTTTCTGAAAGCTCGTGGTCCCTAACTCTTGGTATAATAGAATGAGACATAGGACGTTTGGTGTGGGTGGTGGTGTTATAGTGCTTTGGGATTCAGGCTGTGCACACACTGGCCCAGGTCAACTTTTGGTTTCCCCAGTGAGAAGGAGGGGAAGGCCCTGGTCCTCACCTTAATCACCTTTAGTGTTGAGTGGTAATAGCTTTGCAGTGTGCTTAGAGCAGTGTGTGGAGCACAGGAACTGCTCAATAAATGTTAGCTATCATTCTATGATTCTGACATGAGAGAGAGGGAGATTTTTCTAGAAATAAGGAAAAAAGAATGAGTTCCAATTTTTTGTCAAAGGTCTTAGGGAAAAATATTCAAAGAAATTATTTTCATGTTGTTTATAGTCAAAGATATCACCAATAAATAGGAATTACAACTATAATATGTAGTATTTTAGCAAAACAAGCACGTAATATTTTAAAGAAGTATTTTGTAGAAGTGCCCAAATTATTAGGCGATGAACCCCACTGAGTTCCAGGGTTCCTGAGTTTTCTTTATGGATTGTTGAGAAAGATAAAAGAAGACCACCTTGGAGCCTGTAGGACCACATTGGACACAGGAATGAGTATTCGTGTGTCTGGAGGCTGGAGCATTCCATGGCAGCAACCCAGAGAGTCACAGTGACCACTAAAGCCTCCAAGACAAAGATACCCTCTCCCCAAAAGACAGCATGTGAGAAGAAAAGCATAGGGAAGGGGGTTGTTTGGGAAAGATTACAGCTAGGGTGGGAGTAATAAATGCAGGGAGAGCAACAGTTCCAACAAATGAGAAAAAAAAATTAGCACAATTTCCACAAGGTACTAGGACTAACTTCTTGAAAAGAATTTAGCAAAGTGAAATTTACATAACGTAAAATCAACCATTTTGAAGTAAACAGTTCAGTGGAGGTCAGTACATTCACAATGTTAGGCAACCACCACCTCCTTCTGAATCCAGATCATTTTCCTCATTCCAAAGTCAAAACCCTTTACCTGTCATTCTAGCTCCAGATCAATTTCATCATTCCAAAGTAAAAACCCCTTACCTGTCATTCTAGCTCCAGATCATTTTCCTCATTCCAAAGTAAAAACCCCTTACCTGTCATTCTAGCCCCAGATGATTTTCATCATTCCAAAGTAAAAACCCCTTACCTATCAAGCCGTCTGTCCACATTCCGTCCTCCGCAGCCCCAGGCAACTCATCTGCCTTCTGTCTCTATGGATTTATCTATTCCAGACATTTCATATCAGCGGAATTGCACAATATGTAGGCTTTTGTGTCTGATTTCTTTCACTTAGCATGATGTTTGTGAACCTCATCTGTTGCAGCATGTATCAGTATTTCATATCTTTTCATGGCTGTATGACTCTCCGCTGAATGGATAGACCACAGCTTGTCCATTCATCTGTTGATGGACGTTTGGACGTTTTCTTTTGGCTTCTGTGGATAGTGCTGCTATGAACATGTGTTTATAAGTTGTGTGTGTGTATATATATTTGCATTTCTCTTGCATATATACCTGAGAGCGGAATTTCAAGATTCGATCATAGTTCTGTGTAACTTTTTGACAAACCACCAGACTGTGCCCACAGCAGCTGCACCATTTCCATTCCCACCAGCAACTGCACAGGTGCAGTTTCCCCACATCCTCACCAACACTTGTTCTTTTTTATTTTTTACGTTATCGTTATAGCCATCCTGGTAGATCTGAACCATTATCTCAGTGTATCTATATATCTTTTGACCCATTTTCTATTATTCTGTTTATCTATATTTTCTTTTGTTGCTCATGCTTTCAGTGACTTTTTTTTTTTTTGTTTGTTTTTTGTTTTTTGAGACTGAGTCTCGCTCTGTCACCCGGGCTGGAGCGCAGTGGCCGGATCTCAGCTCACTACAAGCTCCGCCCCCCGGGTTTACGCCATTCTCCTGCCTCAGCCTCAGGCGCCCGCGACCTCACCCAGCTAGTTTTTTGTATTTTTTAGTAGAGACGGGGTTTCACTGTGTTAGCCAGGATGGTCTCGATCTCCTGACCTCGTGATCCACCCACCTTGGCCTCCCAAAATGCTGGGATTACAGGCATGAGCCACCCCACCAGCCGAATGCTGTAGCTTTATAATAAGTTTTGAAATCAAGTAGTCTGAGTATTCCAACTTGGTTCTTCCATTTTTTTTTTCAAAAAAAATTTTTGGGGGGACCGGGTATGGTGTCTCACGCTTGTAATCCCAGCACTTTGGAAGGCTGAGGTGGGTGGATCATGAGGTCAGGAGTTTGAGACCAGCCTGGCCAACATAGTGAAACCGTGTCTCTACTAAAAATACAAAAAATTAGCTGGGTGTGGTGCTGTGCACCTGTAATCCCAGCTACCTTGGAGGCTGAGGCAGGAGAATTGCTTGAATCTGGGAGGCGGAGGTTGCAGTGAGCCAAGATCGCGCCACTGCACTCTAGCCCAGGTGACAGTGCGAGAGTCTGTCTTAAAAAATATGTGTATATGTATATATATATATGTATATATATGTATATGTGTGTGTGTATGTGTGTGTGTATATGTGTGTGTGTACATATATATTGCAATTTTGAGGCCCTTGCAATTCTATACGAATTTGAGGATCATCTTTTTCATTTCTGCAAAAAAGACCATTGCAGTTTTGATGGGGATTGTACCGAATTTGTAGATCACTTTAGGTAGTCTGGACATCTTACATGTCAAGCCTCCCAATTCATGAACACATGATATCTTCCATTTACTTGTGTTTTCTTTAATTTCTTCAGCAATGTTTTGTAGTTTTCAGCAAGCAAGTCTTTTGCCTTTATATTTAAATTTATTCCTAGGTATTTTATTCTTTTAGATGCTATTGTGAATGGAATCGTTTTCTTAATTTCCTTTTCAAAGTATTCATTGCTGGTGTATAGAAGCATAACTAATTTTTGTGTGTTGTTCTTGTACCCTGCAACTTGGCAGAATTTATTTATTAGCCGTCTAGCTTTTTATGGATGTTTTATATCAAGGATTATGTCATCTGAACACAGAAATGGTTTTACTTCTTCCTTTCCAATTTGGATGCCTTTTGTTTCTTTTTCTTGTTTGATTACTCTGACTAGAACTTTCAGGACAATGTTGAATAGAGGTGTAGAAAGCAGGCATCCCTATTTTGTTCTTGATCTTGGGGAAAACTTTTAGTCTTTCACCATTTGCGTGTGATATTAGCTGTGGGTTTTTCATAAATACCTTTTACCATATCGAGGAAGTTTCTTTCTGTTCTTGGTTTTCTGGGTCTGTTATCTTGAAAGTGTGTTGGAGTTTGTCAGAATGCCTGTTCTGTGTCACTTGAGATGATCGTGTGAGCTTTTTTCTTTGTTCTGTTAATGTGGTGTATTACATTGATTGGTTTTCTTATGTTGAAGAACGCTTGCATTCCGGGAATAATTACCACTTGGTCACGGTGAATAATCTTTTTAACATGCTGTTAGATTTGGTTTACTAGTGTTTTGTGGAAGATTTAGAACTAACTTTTTGACTCCGCTCTTAAATCTCATTATGTTGTATGAAAATACATCTTAAGAACGTAAATTTTAAAATAAGAAATGACCTCTTTGAGAAACAAGTTTGTGCCAAAGGCCAAAATATAAAATTACTAGAAAGTCTGCAAAAGTTAGTAAAACGAATGCGTAAGACTTCAAAATGTAGCTAACTGGAAAAAAGTCTGTAGGGGAAAGACTGTTGTGAAGTTAATCCATATAAAACCGTCAAGTAGTCCCTGACATATACTAGAACTCACATCAGTTTCTGTCATTTTGTTACTGTTATGAGTATAATTAAGCTACATTTTTTAGGATTTGACTATATTTTGTAAATGGAAATACCACTACTAAAACCAGAATGCTATAAACATAATGATATCTTTTGTTTCCAAAGCTGACCTACTAGAGCAATGTAAAAATAATAATAAAAGCAAGATATTTTGGTGGCAAAGTTATCTCAGGGTAGACACTGCAACTGCCAGTGCTGCAGGCGAGTATTCTCGGGGCAAATGGATTAAACGTGTGGCACCTGCCCCGTCTCTCTTGCCCCTGCTCCCGCCTGTAAGACACGGGCTCCCCTGTGCCTTCCTCCATGAGTCAGAGCTCCCTGAGGCCTCCCCAGAGGCAGAGGCTGCCGTGCCTCCTGTATGGCCTGCAGAATGCTGAGCCAATTAAACATCTTTTCTTTATAAATTACCTAGTCTCGAGTATCTCTTTATAGCAGTGTGAGAACAGACTAATACAGACAGCACCGACACTAACACTAGCACTAATACTCCACCAATGGCTTGGGCCCCCTTGGGACTCCTAGGGTGCTCACGGATTTGGGGCCCTGCCTGGGCTGACACCTGTGTGACACATGACTTTTTTCTGCTGAGGCTGATGCTGGCTGTTTTTTTTTTTTTTTTTTTTTTTTTTTTTTTTTTTTTTTTTAGACGGAGTCTCACGCTGTTGCCCAGGCTGGAGTGCAGTGGCGCAATCTCGGCTCACTGCAAGCTCCACCTCCCGGGTTCCCGCCATTCTCCTGCCTCAGCCTCCTGAGTTGCTGGGACTACAGGCGCCCGCCACCGCGCCCGGCTAATTTTTTGTATTTTTAGTAGAGACGGGGTTTCACCGTGGTCTCGATCTCCTGACCTTGTGATCCGCCCACCTCGGCCTCCCAAAGTGCTGGGATTACAGGCTTGAGCCACCGCGCCCGGCCGATGCTGGCTGTTTGTAACCCTCAGGTCTTGGAGCAGGTGGTTATGGTGAGCAAATCTGGTAGAGTCTTCTTGCTAGCACATCTGGCTGAGGCTCCAGGTGAAGCATCAGGAAATTTGCACCTCTCCATTGCAGAGTTACCACTCTGTTCTCTCCCTGGGCCCGATCCTTCCCTGGCCTAGAACAGGAGCCTTGCCCTGGGATAGCTGCAGCATTGTCTGTCTTCAACCTTGTGAACTTAGAGCCAGTGCATGGGGTTGGACCAACACCACCTGCCGTGTGTGAAGTCAGATGTTCCCGCCCAGGTCCTGTCGCTCCCACCGGGCACGTCCTGTGAAGTTCAATGCCGTGTGAGTGGGTTTTCCCAAGTGCTTTGTTCTCATTTTTCCTTTCCCATCTTCGTTCATGGGCTGACACTTTTCTCAGGACTTTTTTTCTTTTTCTGCTTGGATTCAAACAATAAGCAATTGAGGAGAGAGTCTAGCAACCCCTACTCTGGTAGAAGAGGGAGTTCAGCCCAGCAATGATCAGAGAACACACCGCACGCAGTGGTTTCCCCAGTTTTCCCTGCGTTTGTCTTTATATCCCTGAAACTTGCTTGTGTACATAACTGTGTACATTGTCCCACCCTCAACTCTGGATATACTGCCATTTCCTTTGCAGAATTCCCGCCAGATCCTTTTCTATTCCTTCTTAAAAATTGATACGTAATAGTTATACATATTTTTGGGTGCATGTGATATTTTGATACATGTATACAAAGTGCTATGATCAAATCAGGGTGGTTGGGATATTCGTCACCTCAAACATTTTTCTTTTGTGTTGGGAACATAGTGATTCTCTTCTAGCTATATACAGTATTCTATACAACAAATTATTAACTATAATTTGCTTACTGTGTTATAGACTACTAGAACTTATTCCTTCTATCTGACTGTATTTTTATACCTCTTAACTAACTTCTTTCATGTTCCCCTTTCCTTTCCCAGCCTCTGGTAACCACTAGTCTACTCTCTACCTCCATGAGATCCATATTTTTAGCTCCCACATGAGTGAGAACTTTTGAAGTTTGTTTCTGTGCCTGGCTTATTTCACTGAACCACAGCCTAGTCCCAACACCAGTTCCTAAACAGCCTCAGCCCAGTCCCAGCACTGATTCCCGGACACCCTCAGCCCAGTCCCAGCACTGATTCCCAGACAACCTCAGCCCAGTCCCAGCACTGATTCCCGGACACCCTCAGCCCAGTCCCAGCACTGATTCCCGGACACCCTCAGCCCAGTCCCAGCACTGATTCCTGGACACCCTCAGCCCAGTCCCGGCACTGATTCCTGGACACCCTCACCCCAGTCCAGGCAGTGATTCCTGGACACCCTCAGCCCAGTCCCGGCACTGATTCCTAAACAACCTCAGCCCAGTCCCAGCACTGATTCCCGGACAACCTCAGCCCAGTCCAGGCACTGATTCCTAAACAACCTCAGCCCAGTCCCGGCACTGATTCCCGGACAACCTCAGCCCAGTCCAGGCACTGATTCCTAAACAACCTCAGCCCAGTCCCAGCACTGATTCCTAAACAACCTCAGCCCAGTCCCAGCACTGATTCCTGGACACCCTCAGCCCAGTCCCAGCACTGATTCCTGGACACCCTCAGCCCAGTCCCGGCACTGATTCCTGGACACCCTCAGCTCAGTCCCGGCACTGATTCCTAAACAACCTCAGCCCAGTCCCTGCACTGATTCCTGGACACCCTCAGCCACCATTCCCAGCACTGATTCCTGGATACCCTCAGCCCAGTCCCGGCACTGATTCCTGGACACCCTCAGCCACCATTCCCAGCACTGATTCCTGGACACCCTCAGCCCAGTCCCGGCACTGATTCCTGGACACCCTCAGCCCAGTCCCGGCACTGATTCCTGGACACCCTCAGCCCAGTCCTGGCACTGATTCCTGGACACCCTCAGCCCAGTCCCGGCACTGATTCCTGGACGCCCTCAGCCCAGTCCCAGCACTGATTCACTCACAGATGTGCATGTGCCAGTAATTTAATTGCCGGAAAAAACTCAACACTCTTAAAAGAAGACGACAAAATCCCTCTGTCAACATGCAGTGTCCACCGTATCCAGCACGTAATAAACATTTCTAAAATAGGGATCCTTCAAGGAAGAAAATCATTATAAATGGGTGTAAATGTTCCAATATTAATTACGTTGACAACCAGTAACCTGATTTAAAGTGGTTTTAAAATAATTTTCTTCATCTCAATAGATAATAAACCTGATTTTTTTACACAATTTTGAAAAGAGGAAGAGGGCTCTATTAATCACTGTACAGTATACACAGTAATTATGATAATAATCCATTTTTCTGGTGAGCAAGGCCCCATGGCAGCCCTGCCCAGCCTCAGGCAGAGACTCTGGTAAGTTGTTTGACGTCCTTCCAGCTGCATTTCAACCACCAGTGCCGCTCGACTCAGATTAAAAGGTGAAAGATGCTTTAGGAAAAGCACAAGAATCATGCGTAGTTTAAATCATATCTGTGGTTTTTCACTAACACTATAAATTACAGCCTTCCTGCTGTAAGACAAAATCAAATCAGAACAAGATGCCAGCTCCCTCCACGGTGGAGGAACACGGCGCAGCGGGTGAGGGCTGTCCCGGGTTCTCGTGTCCTGAAGGTGGAGGAACACTGCGCAGTGGGTGAGGGCTGTCCCGGGTTCTCCTGTCCTGAAGGTGGAGGAACACTGCGCAGTGGGTGAGGGTCGTCCTGGGTTCTCGTGCTCCTGTCCTGAAGGTGGAGGTACACTGCGCAGCGGGTGAGGGCTGTCCCGGGTTCTCGTGTCCTGAAGGTGGAGGAACACTGCGCAGCGGGTGACGGCTGTCCCGGGTTCTCGTGTCCTGAAGGTGGAGGAACACTGCGCAGCGGGTGAGGGCTGTCCCGGGTTCTCCTGTCCTGAAGGTGGAGGAACACTGCGCAGCGGGTGAGGGCTGTCCCGGGTTCTCCTGTCCTGAAGGTGGAGGAGCACTGCGCAGTGGGTGAGGGCTGTCCCGGGTTCTCCTGTTCCTGTCCTGAAGGTGGAGGAACACTGCGCAGCGGGTGACGGCTGTCCCGGGTTCTCGTGTACTGAAGGTGGAGGAACACTGCGCAGTGGGTGAGGGCTGTCCCGGGTTCTCGTGCTCCTGTCCTGAAGGTGGAGGAACACTGCGCAGCGGGTGAGGGCTGTCCTGGGTTCTCGTGCTCCTGTCCTGAAGACTTCTCCATGAGGCTGATTCCCGTCGCGGCTGTGGATTCCCAGCTGTGTGTGGGGGCCCTGCCCAGAGGCTGCTTTGGAAGCATGTTAGATGAAATTTCAAATCCAGTCATGCAAATGCACGGCATACCTCCACTTACCACTTTTGTGTCTACTCCTATTTATATTGTTAAATGGAATCTGAAGGTGTTCGAAAGAAACCATGTTGATGACTTAGGTGGAATCTGCTGTCAGATCTACAATTTAGAAAAATTAGTTTCAGTCATCCTGTCAATGGTATCATCCAGAATTAGTTATTTCTCTTTTGGAAACAAGCACGGCAATGGTTTGGGGAGGCCAGGTGTGCTGTTTAAAGACAGGATCCCGACAGACCTGGCAAAGCAGCTGGCCTCAGACAAAGGGGAATTCGCTTTTCGTTGGAAGTTGGTTGGTTCTGGTTTCATTCAGCAGTGCTGCTAGCAGCAAAGCCAGCAGACCCTTGGAGGAACAAGAATGCGTTTTTCCCTTTGAGATCTGAGAAGCTGTACATGTAATTAAGCCGACACATTTTGAGGACATTTTTTTTCTGCCTAATCGTCTTCAAGACAATGTAAGCAGGAAGGAATGGTTGTTGTCACCTGCTGTCCTGCAGAACTGTAACATACGGCAGCTGCAGAAGCTGGGGCCGTGGCCCGAGCGTGCACCCCTGCGTCTGTCTCCTGCACAGTCGTGGGACCAGGTCTTGATGGAAGCCAGCAAGTTCCCTGATTGGACACAATGGTAGAAAAGTTAGATTTGGTATAATTAAGACTGTAGTAAATTTTCTTTAGATTGGTGTGATCTTTTCTGCCTAGTCATGGTTTGGAATGAGCAAATCCTTACTTCCAGCTAAAGTCATGTTTTCGCATAAATAATCCAGCTCAGGACTGATTGTGGTTAACATCAGTCTCTCACACTTCTTGTTGAGGGCCTTCACCACCGTAAAAATCCCGAGGACCCTTGTTTTGAGTGTGAAAGAACTGGGCGTGGTGTATTGTGGTTCTCCTCCTAGTTGTTTTCAGTTCCTTGGGAAAGCACGAGAGCTGCTGCTCCAGGAAGGGCATCTGGGCAGGTTGGGGTCCGTCTCTGAGGGCCTGACAGCTCCCCCATCCAGCCCTTTGTTTTGCAGGATAAGGTTCCAGTCCTCGGATTAAAATTTTGCTGTTTGATTTCATGATAGAAATTACCTTAGGCCTAAATACAGAGTTATCTTCAAATACTTGCATATTTATTTATTTATTTATTTATTTCAAGGTATTTTGTTCTTAGTTTGGCAGAAAAATCTGCCGACGGTACTTGGCAGCCGATTTAATGAACATGTGGAACTCCACTTTGTAATTGTCCACAGTGCTCACATTTCAAAACCTGAAACAAATTTAAGGTAGAGGTTTTTCTCAGGACCCCGCTCTGCAAACTCCACGTGCCGCTGAATTCACAAATGGTTCCTCCTGCTGCAGGGTGAGGGCTGAGAGCAGATGTAGTTGTGGAAGCAAGAGCCGGAGCCCAGGGTGGCTGCACAGGCAGGGGTGGGAGGAGTGTAGGTGCAGTTTCTGAGTTCTGTGTGCACGTGTGTGCCCACAGGGAGACCGAGGTGCCACCTGCCGCTTATGTGTGTGTGTGTGTGCACATGTGTGTGGTGAGAGACGAGGTGCAGGGCACAGTTCTCATGTGTGTACGTGTGTGCCCATAGGGAGACCGAGGTCCTGCGTGCAACTTCTGTGTGTGTGTGTGTGTGTGCACGTGTGCGCCCACAGAGAGACCCAGGTGCCGCCTGCAGCTTCTGTGTGTGTGTGTGTGTGCGTGCACGTGTGTGCCCACAGGGAGACCGAGGTCCTGCGTGCAGCTTCTGTGTGTGTGTGCACGTGTGCGCCCACAGGGAGACCGAGGTGCCGCCTGCAGCTTCTGTGTGTGTGTGTGTGTGTGCGCGCGCACATGTGTGTGGTGAGAGACGAGGTGCAGGGCACAGTTCTCATGTGTGTATGTGTATGCCCACAGGGAGACCGAGGTGCCGCCTGCAGCTTGTGTGTGTGCGTGTGCACATGTGTGTGGTAAGAGACGAGGTGCAGGGCACAGTTCTCGTGTGTACGTGTGTGCGCACGCGCAGGTGTGGAGGTACTGGATGTTACCCATGTGTGGAGACTCGTGCAGGGTGCAGTTCTTACCCGATTCTCTTCCTGCCACGGTCTGCTCAGTGCAGACGTGGGAAGAGGCTGGAATGTGCGGCTTCAAGGGCCGCCCGCTGGGACGTGCCGATGCAGACCCACCTCTCTGGGGCTTTAGGGTTAGCTCCAGGTCCTGCCCATCTCTGCCCGCTGGAGGAGGGTGCCAGTCCTGCTGAGGCGGCCCACGTACCCATCAGGCACAGTCCCTGGGCTCACTGGACAGGGCCTACTTGATGTTTGCTGTCAGGGACCCTGGCCCCAGAGACCCCATGCTTGGCCCCTCTGGGGTCCACTGCTGTCCTGTGCTCTGGGCCCCATCCTGGGCACCCAGGCCCTGGCTCCACCCCGTCCTGCCATTGTAAGTTCCACAACGTTGCCCCTGAGGCCTCCAGCGAGCCTGGACAGCCCTGGCCTTCCCAGGAGGAAGGAGGGGCTGCCAAGGCTGAAGGTTCACCTGGGAGAGTCTTGGGTGCTCCCTTCCCCATCTCCTCACACAGCGAGACCTTCTCACCCTTGGGCCCTGCTCAGATGCCCGTTCTTCTGGGAAACTGGCCTGGACGCTGGGCGCTGCTGAGGACTCACCTGGGATCCCACCTGCCCATCCCTGCCCTGGGTCTGGCCTCACCCTGGACTGTGAGTCCCTGGAGGGCAGGGTTGCCCTGGGCAGGGGCTTGGTGGGCGTGTGTCAGTGAGGAGGGGAACTGAGCCAAGGCTTGCCCCGCACTTGCCCTGGTGTGGCCAGGAGCTCTGGATGGACCTCGGTGGGGCACAGCAGAGGGCAGCTTGCATCACCACCTGGCACAGTAGCTCCCAATCCAGTGATCCGGGTGGGGCTGGGGCATCAGCCTGGGTTCGGGTGTGCCAGGTGTGTATACCTGGGCTTCGGGGAGACAGGAATTGGAGTGTGGTGGAGTGGAGCAGCACCTTTCCATTACCGTAACCACATGGGCTCAGGGAATTAGGAGAAGAGGCCTCAAAACAGAGGCTCCCAGCTTGACCCCAGACGCTGGAGCACTCGGCCATCCCCTGCCGCCAGGGCCTGCGTCTCCAGTGGGCTTCCCGCGTGGATTGGGTTGGATATGGGAATCGGAAAACCATTTCAGGGGAGTAAGACATTTGCTGGGTGAAGCTTTTCACCAGGACCTGGGAATCTTCATAAATCTACTCAGGTGATAAAGTCAGTACATTAGGAACCGGGGATGACGTAGCTTTTGGTGATTGCTGAACTCTTCAAAGAATGTAGAACAGAAACCCAGGGAGGCAAGGCATGCTCCGTTCCTTCCCCCTTGCCATCCTTCGTATCCTTCCTAGCACCCTCTTGTACCAACTTTGGGCCAACGGAACCTTTAGTCTTAGAAGCATCTTCAGCATCCCCAGCGGAGATGGTGTATACAGACCGGGTGCAGATGGCTGGGTGTAGACAGACCGACCTGCACACCAAGCCTGTTTGAGACGAGGCTTCCTAGACAGGTTTTGATTCAATGATGATTTCTGAGTCTGCACAGACAGGAAACCAGAGATGGGCACGGGTACCTGGGCCGGATGCCAGGAGCCATCACTGGGTCCTGATGGGCCTGAGCTGCTGTGACCAGGTAGCAGCCCAGAGCGAGCCTCCTGGGGGGTGTGTGTTTCACACCTGGCCTTCTCACTCACCACCCTGCTGTGCTGAGAAAGTGGCCATTGATGGGAACTGGGGCAGAGCAGGGGCAGTGTGGATGCCCCCACTGTCCCTGGGGCCCTGTTTGAAGGAGCCATGGATGTCTGCTGCCCATGGATGTCCTGCTTTTTGCAGGCAGATCAGGAGGTCAGGAGTTTGAGACCAGCTTGGCCAACATGGTGAAACCCCATCTCTACCAAAAATACCAAAATCAGCTGGGCACGGTTAGTGGAGGTACACACCTGTAGTCCCAGCTACTCGAAAGGCTGAGGCAGGAGAATCACTTGAACCCGGGAGGCGGAGGTTGCAGTGAACCGAGATCACACCACTGCACTCCAGCCCGGGCGACAGAGCGAGACTTTGTCTCCAAAAAAAAAAAAAAAAAAAAAAAAATATATATATATATATATATCCGGCCAGAGGCAAAGGCCACAGCAGTGAATTAGAAGTACCTGCCATGCCCCTCCAGGTACCACACCCTGGGCTGCAGCATCGTGAGCATCACTGTGTGTTGGTGCCAGAGGCACATGCTAAACCACAGGTGACACAGAAGCTGGGGCTGGGCCGGGCTGTGTCCGCTTTGGGCGTGGAGCTGCGAGCCAGGGAATGCAGAGAGGGTGAGAAACAAGCATCTTGACTTTAAAATATCACCCTCCTTTCAATAAAATTTTAAACTTCATTGGAAAAATAAATCCTTTATTGAAGAGTGAAGCTTTAAGATGGGTTTTCAGACACCCTCTTCCATTCCTGCTCCACCACCACCGCCCCATTGGCCAAGTGATTACATAGAATTCAGGGCAAAGCTCAGCAAAGTGCCAAGGGACTGGCGGGCACTGGAACTGCACCAGCTGCTCTGCAACACACATGCACACACCGGCCGCTCTGCAACACACACGCAAACATCCGCACAATCTGCAACACACGTGCACACATCCGCACCGTCTGTGCCTCAGTGAGGCTCATGATCTTGTAAACTGGAAGGCCCTCGGGTTTGAAGTCAGCACACGTTTGTACATTTGGCAGAAACAAGAATCCTGAGTTCTACAAACACAAGAAATTGGGCTGAGCTGAGCTAGTGGGCATGTGCTTGCAGGTCCCCTGCCCTGTCTGCTCCCTCTCCTGGCCCCGAGGCCTGGACACAGCTGGCAGGAGTTCCTCTGTCCACACACACCGCGCCTGGCCAGGCTCACACTCCTTCAGAGTCCTGCACACACACTGCAGCTCCCTCATCACAAGCAGCCATCTGCTGGCGGCACTCCCAAAGGCGGTCCCCAGAATCAGGGTGCTGCACACACCAGGCCAGGAGACGGTGCACACCCTGCCCTCGAGGGACACAGGACTCATGAGCAGTCGAAGGCTGCTATGAATAGACCTGGTTCGTGGCTCACTTGGCTTACTCAGTGCCTCAAGCTACCCGACTCTCGGTCTGCAGGCAGCTTCCCTGGGGCAGCTCTGGCCCAGGCCCTGAGTGGCCCCAGTGGGAGCCGTTCTGAGGAGGGGGTGCAGGTGGGACCCGCTGAGTGGAGCATGGGGCCTGCCCCAGTCATCGTGGAATCAGGCAGAGGCAGGGCCAGGGCTTGGCAGCGAAGTGCACCGGCCGTCTCCTTCCTCACGTCGGGCAGTTCAGACGGTGGCCCTGGACGGAACTCTGGGCTGCTGACCACATCTGGACTTGAGGGTGGGGGAGGAATGGGCCTGGATTTGGGGATCAGAGAAGTAGGAGGACGCCTCTCCCAGGACGGCCCAGGGCTGGCATTTCAGCTCCTGCGGAACAGGCCATTCAAGACGCCTGTCCTAGATCATGTTCCTCTTCCTTCCTGCCCATCTCTCATGTGTCAGTTGAGCATTTGCCCCACATCCCGAAGCACAGCCATCCCGGTGCCCGGTGGGTGATTCTGTCCCCGGCCTGAGACAGGCCCACTCATTCTCGTGGACTGTGTGTTTGCTGTGTGGCTCAGGTGTGATCTGCGTTTTTGGAAATTAGATCACATCAGCATTTCTGCACAAACTCAGACTGTATTTAGATCATTCCTGTCAACAAGTAAGTGGCCCTGTCGGGTCGGTGGGAACGAGCCAGTGCGCGCGGGGAAGGGAGCTGACCCGGGGGGTGACGGGGCCGGCAGGGGCCTCTGCTGGTGGGATGCAGGACTCAGGACCCCAGCCCTGACCTTCCCCGACCCACGCAGTTTCCAGAAGCTGAGCTTGCTGCAGGCACCTCCAGTCGCAGGCCCGGCCGACAAGACAGACCCTTCTCCCACTGCAGGCCAGAGGAGTCCCTGTTTTATTTTCAGTTTCCTTAGGACATTATCTGTGTGATTAGCTATTCAGCGGCATCTCTGATGTAACTGTTGTGCCATTAAAAACTGATTTCACAATTTTTAACTTCTTTGGCTTTCACTGCCTGGCAGATCTTTTACACACACGTGAGCCTTGTGGCATTTCCTCAGGGACTGTTACCTCCAAAAACAGCACTACAAATTTTTAAACAAGAATCATTGTCTCTTCATAGAAGCATGTTGCACGAAAATGCCAAGAGGAAATCAGTGGCCAATGATACTGTTTTTAGGGTGCCAAATGGGCACAATTCAGCAACCTTGAGGAAGGCACCCTGAGAGTTTCACCATCAGTACTGTTTAAATGACAACAAAGTCATCAACAATTAAAATGTATTTGCTGTGGATGAGCTTGTTTTCTGAGAACAAAGTGGCGCACGGGCCAGCTCTGTCCTCCCCATGGGTGGTTGTCCCCTCCTCCCTGTACAAACCCAGGAGAGCCGGGAGGAGCAGCTCCCGCAGGACTCACAGGCCCACCCCAGAGACCCTATGCTGTTCAGGTGCAGGGGATGAAACTTACCCCAAATCCAGGCTTGGTTGTGCCTCAGTGTGATAGGAATGGCAGCCCATATTTACAGAGGTGGTATATAGAGCCCCCGCCCCAGGACAGGGCCACGGGTCTGCCTAATACGCCTGCCTCTCTGCCATGGGACAGCACAGGGACAAACACCAGGAGCTCGCCCTGCACCATGGATTTGCTTGCACCTTTTGTCTTTCTCAGTTAACTCACATCATGCCAGACACAGGGCATGGGACTTCAGTGTGGATCCTTCAATGCCAGCCTTGGACCGTCGTGTGCACCTGTCTTGAGTTCTGTCCCTAAAGTTTGTGAATTCTCTCTTTCGTTTCAGGATCTGGAATCTCTTGATGCCTATATCCAGAGGACGCTCTCTGCCTTGTACCCACCTTTTGAAGCCACGGCAGCCACGGTGCTCTGGCAGCTGTTCAGCGTGGCCGAGAGGTGCCATGGTGGGGACGGGCTGCACTGCCTCACCAGCTTCCTCCTCCCAGCCAAGAGGGCCCTGCAGCACCTGCAGCAGGAAGCCTGTGTGAGTACCTCCCCTGTAGCTCTGAGATGGTGGGCAACCTGGAGGAACCTGCTCTTTCCCTGGGATTGGGCCCATCAGGGCACTGGCTCAGTCCTTTCCTCTGGCTTCTGGCTCCTCCCACCGTTATCCCAAATGAAGGGTCAAACAAGGCTGCATGTCCCAGAAACAAGGGTTTCTCAGGCTTTCCAGGAGTGTGGAGCCATCTTTGTCCCCCACCCCCAATAAACTTGCACTGCACTCTTTGAAGGAAGGAAACAAGTCATTCTCCAGAGCCGGCACCTCAGAGCTAAGTTACTGCGGCAGTCACTGTGCAGGCCCACCCGGAAGGGATAGTAGTGAGCACTTCAGAGCTAAGTCACTGTGCGGGCCCACCTGGAAGGGATAGTAGTGAGCACCTCAGAGCTAAGTTACTGTGGCAGTCACTGTGCAGGCCCACCCGGAAGGGATAGTAGTGAGCACTTCAGAGCTAAGTCACTGTGCGGGCCCACCTGGAAGGGATTGTGGTCTCAGTTCCAGACCAGCAAAGTAAGGAGATACCATGCTAACGCCAGACACACAAAGGTTTTGGTTTCCCAGCGTGTATACAAGTTATGTTTACACTGTAGTCTAAGTGTGCAATAGCATTAGGTCTAAAAACAGCATACATAACTTAATTTTAAAATAGTGATTAAAAAATGCCAATGTTGATGGCTGCTGGCCGATCACGGCCGTGGCAGCTTCTTAAAATGAGACCACAGTGAAGTTTTCCACGTTGACTCTTCCTTTTACGAACAATTGCTCCAGCAGGAAATACTGTTTGACAGCATTTTTACCCACCATAGAACTTCTTTCAGAATTGGAGTTGATCCTCTCACACCCTTCTGTTTATCAACTAAGTTTATGGAATACTCTAAATTCTTTGTTGTCACTTCAGCGGTGTTCACAGTATCATCTTTTTTTTTTTTTTTTTTTTTTTTTTTTTTTTGAGATGGAGTCTTGCTCTGTCACCCAGGCTGGAGTACAGTGGTGCAGTCTCAGCTCACTGCAACCTCCACCTCCTGGGTTCAAGCGATTCTCCTGCCTCAGCCTCCTGAGCAGCTGGGATTACAGGCGCCCGCCACCACGCCCAGATAATTTTTGTGTTTTTAGTAGAGACGAGTTTCGCTATGTTGGCCAAGCTGGTGTTAAACTCCTGACCTCAGGTGATCCACCCGCCCTGGCCTCCGAACAGATTCCATCTTAATCAACCATGTTCTTTGCTCATTCATAAGAAGCAATTCCTCATGCGTTCAAGTTTTATCCTGAGATTGCAGCAGTTCAGTTACATCTTCAGGCTCCACTTCTAATCCGATTTCTCTTTCTGTTTTCCCCACATCTGCAGTTCCTTCCTCTATGGGAGGCTTGAACCCCTCAATGTCATCCATGAGGGTTGGAATCAACCTCTTCTAAACTCCCCTTCATGTTGATATTTTGGCCTCCTCTCATGAATCTTAAATGTTCATAGTAGCATCCAGAATGGTGAATCCTTTCCAGAGGTGTACAGTGTGCTCTGCCCAGATCCATCAGCGGAATCACTCTCTATGGCAGCTATAGTCTTACAAAATGTATTTCTTAAATAATAAGACTTGAAAGTCAAAATTACTCTTGAGCCTTAGGCGGCAGAATGGACGTTGTGTTACCACACATGGAAACAACATTTATCTGCTTGTACACTTCGTCAGAGCTCTTGGGTGACCACAGGTATTGTTGGTGAGCAGTAATATTTTGAAAGGAATCTTTTTTTCTGAGTAGTGGGTCTCAACAGTGGGCTTAAAATATCGAGTAAACCATGCTGTGAACAGACGTGCTGTGAACAGACGTGCTGTCATCCAGGCTTTCTTGTTCTGTCTATAGAGCAAGGCCGAGTAGACTGAGCACGATTCTCAGGGGCCCGGGATGTTCAGAATGGTCCATAAGCATCAGCATACAAGAATAAATAAAGATATTTATCCTCGAGGCCAGGATAAAACTGTAGTGATCGCCAGGCTGTGGGTGTTGCAGCGAGCTGCTGGAAGGCACCTGACTAGGTTCTAAAAAGCACGGCCTTTGTTAACCAGCACCACTTAGCACTCCACCAAAAGTGAATTAGGGCATTGTTTTGAAGCTACCACTGGGCCACTTGGTTTATTAGACTCCTTGAATGTCTTTTGGTTAGAATGACAGGGCTAGGGGAGGGGCCAGGCACAACCTAGATTTGCTTCCTTGTGTGAGGTGGTCTGTTCAGAAGACGTTTTCCTTTGTGAGGACGTATCTTTTGCACATTTCAAGGATGTCGACTGATGTGGGGAAGAAACAGAGGTGCCTGCCGGGAGGCTGGATGACAGCACAGGGAGCCTCGCTGCTTTCCTTGGGTCTGAAAATGCCTGGCTGCTTTCAAAGGCATGCCTGTTTCACCTGCTTTCCGGGAAGTTGCTTTTTGCTCTCGTTTTAATCAAAACCATCCTTCTCCCCACCTACCAAATCGCTTGTCTTCTGGAAAAGTCAAGTGAATTATGGTACTTTAATACGGATGCGTATGTATTAGTATTTAATAAGCACGACACAAAACTTAGAGACAGTCTGCTTGACATTTATATTACTTTTTGCTTTGGAATGATAAAAATTAAGTTTGTTCATTTCTATAACAGGAGAAAAATGCATTTACCTTGACTACTGTGAATATGTGAATACAAACATATTTTAGTTAATATAAATTCAATTCTGTTTTTATTCATTTATCCACTATTGTCAAAATATGTGGTTGGGAAATCATTATTAATAATATTAATATTGACATAAATGGTCATGTGAAGCTAAGACTTCAGTGATTACTGTTGCCTGTCTCCCAACCCTCAGTCAATAAATGACATGCTTAATCACTTATCAAGTTATTTGCCACTTTGTTTCATCACAGTTTGGGACAAAAATGTGTCTGGAGAAGTTTAGAGAAAAGGGCTGGGCATGGCGGCTCATGCCTGTAATCCCAGCACTTTGGGAGGCCAAGGCAGGTGGATCATCTGAGGTCAGGAGTTCAAGACCAGCCTGGCCAACATGGCGAAACCCCATCTCTACTAAAAACACAAAAGTTAGCTGGGCATGGTGGTGGGCGCCTGTAATCCCAGCTGCTCAGGAGGCTGAGGCAGGAGAATCGCTTGAACCCAACAGACAGAGGTTGCAGAGAGCCGAGATTGTGCCACTGCACTCCAGCCTGGGCAACAGAGTGAGACTCTGTCTCAAAAAGAAAAAAAAATAGTTTAGGGAAAAGTAATCAGAAAAATATAGAAATAGGATGTTTCCATAAAAGAGAGACAGAAGTGAGCTGGGAATTAGAATAAAAAAATGAAATCAATCAAATAGAAATTGGAAAAGGGGGAGGGAGTAAACAGAATAAAGCCATGAACAGTGAAAAGCACAATGTCTCTGACACAGGTCCAAGAAATAATAGAGCAGCAAAATTCAGAGGATTACTGGGGTAGCAATGTTCATAACAAACGAATATCATAAAAGGCGAAGTGCATCGCTGGGTCTAAAGAAGATCTTTCAATAATAATACTAGTTACAAAAAGCCAGGAAGATCTCAGCTGTGAGCCCCGAACAACATAGTCTGAAAATGTGTGAAATATAAATGGACAGAATTGCAAGGAGAAATACAGAATTACCGTAGGAGATTTCACCTCTCTCCAAAGCAGACGGGGCAAGCAGACCACGCACTACTTGGAATATATGTTAAACACACTAACTCTCTTCCACTAAGGGGCATACGTAGAGTGCTGAGCCCCGCAACTTTAGGATCCATATCCTTCCCAAGTACACATGGAACACTTTCCAAAGTTAACCAAAATCTGATAAAATTCTTGCCCATTTAAAAACATTTATCCCAAGGATACATGATTAGAGAATATTGGAGAGCCCACATTCTTCTTCTTCTCCTCCTCCTCCGTTTTTTGTTTGTTTGTTTGTTTGTTTGTTTTTTGAGTCAGGGTCTCAGTCTATCACCCAGGCTTGAGTCCAGTGGTACAATCATGGCTCACTGCAGCCTTGACCTCCTGGACTCAAGCGATCCTCCCACCTCAGCTTCCGGACTAGCTGGGACTACAGGTGTGCACCACCACACCTGGCTAATTCTTTTATTTTAAAAATATTTTGTAGAGACTGGGTTTCACTATGTTTCCCAGGCTGGTCTCGAACTCCTGGGCTCAAGCGATCCTCCTGCCTCAGCCTCCCAAAGCACTGGGATTACAGGTGTGCACCACCATGCCCAGCCTACCTTCTTCTTAAGTGTACATGTAGCTTACCAGGATCGACCATTGTCCATAAAGTGTCAACAAATACCAAATAATTTGTATCTAAAGGCCACAGTGCAATAAAACTAGAAATCAACAAAAACAAGAAACCCTTACATTTGGAAAGTGTTTTAACCCATTTATGGCTAATGTTCCATTATTGGAACACTAAGCTTGTGGGAGTTATTTATATCCTACTGCTGAAGGTCATTGCCAAGGTCTGATTTTTCACACACACACAAATTTGCAACCTCCGGCACAAATGGGTTAATGTACTGCTAAATAAAGGATGACAAAACCCCCAAGGAAATTGTCGGAATATTTAGAGCCAAAGAACAGATGTGTCCGGTTACAATGTGGAGGAGCATGAAGACCTTTACCACCAAACAATGAGAAACCTAGAGAAGCCCACACCATTGCATCTTCCTTCAGAGCCACCCATGAGGCATGGATGTGGAAAGCACCTGAAAGGACCACACTGTAGAGAGACAGTGCCTTCCTAAACGAGTAAATAACAGAAGCCACTTTCGTGCCTGTGGCCAGTCACTGAGGCTGGAGGAGGGTGGAGAGGGGAGCAAGCCTACCAGAGGATGACCTTCTTTGCTGAGACAAGGAGAAATCAGCAAGATTTAGGAAACCTCTGAGCTGACAGATTAGCATCTGGAGGAGCCTTGAATGCAGGATAATCTTCTCTGCCAAGTAATTCTCTTAGAGGGAATTTTGCTGAGGAAGCGGAAATTGAAGGGGGGGACTAGAAAGCAAAAAGAAATCTCAGAGTCTTATAGTCACATGGGCCAGGTGCACTGGCATTATCATGCCTGTAATCCCAGCACTTCGCAAGGCTGAGGGGGAGGGTTGCTTGAGCCCAGGAGTTCAGTAGCATCCTGGGCAAGATAGTGAGAGCACATCTCTGCCAGAATTTTTTTTAAACTTAACCAGTCATGGTGGGTAGTGCATGCCTGTGGTCCCAGCTACGTGGGAGGCCCAGGTAAGAGGATTACTTGAGCCTGGGAGATCAAGGCTGCAATGAGCTCTGATTGTACCACTGCACTGGGCCTGGGCAACATAGCAAGACCCTGCCTCAAAAAATAAATATAGTCATACAGTACCAAAGAGTTGTAATCTCCAACTCGTACAGTCTCCTGGTCTCAAAATCTCGTCGTCTAACAGTCTTAAAATTTCAATCCCATGGTTTCAACATGTCTCAGTTCTTATTCCAGGCTCCCCCTGGAGAGAGAGATGGACTCACCATCAGAGGATTTGAAACCAGAGATAGGCTGAAATTCATCAACCTTAAAACCAAACTCCACCCAAATAAAATCTGATAAGAAGGTCCTGGTGGCCAGTGACGTCTGAGGCTGGGCTGAAAAGTGGAGAGAGATCTCGTTGCACTCCTGTAGCTTTAATTCCAGGGCTTTCATAGAGGAATTAAAGCCACAACCCTGCCCCAGTTTGGCTCTGTTTCCGAATGCATTACACTGATAAGCCCCTCACCTAGCTGCCTAACAGAAGAAAGAGCATTTCCTCTTGAAAAGAAACATGCCTGCATTAGACAAAATCTCTGAGATAAAATTTAAGAATTGTGTGATTTGCAGAGGTGCCAGATTTTATCAATTCATAAACAACAGCAAAATTCTCAATAGAAACAGACCACCCAGGGGTTGGAATTATCAGACCGAGACTTCTTAAAAATTATAATAAATTGGCCGGGCGCAGTGGCTCAAGCCTGTAATCCCAGCACTTTGGGAGGCCGAGGCAGGTGGATTATGAGGTCAGGAGATCGAGACCATCCTGGCTAACATGATGAAACTTCGTCTCTACTAAAAATACAAAAAATTAGCCGGGCGTGGTGGCAGGGGCCTTTAGTCCCAGCTACTCAGGAGGCTGAGGCAGGAGAATGGCGTGAACCCGGGAGGCGGAGCTTGCAGTGAGCGGAGATTGCGCCACTGCACTCCAGCCTGGGTGACAGACGAGACTCCGTCTCAAAAAAAAAAAAAATTATAATAAATATATTAAATAACTATAAGTAAATATGGCAGATGAAGTAGATGAAGAGGTGGAGAGTTTCAGATTTGGAAAGTATTTTGAAAGAAGAAAATGGGCTGGGCGTGGTGGCTCACGCCTGTTATGCCAGCACTTTGGGAGGCTGAGGCAGGCGGATCACAAGGTCAGGAAATTGAGACCATCGTAACTAACACGGTGAAACCCCATCTCAACTAAATATACAAAAAAATTAGCCCGTTGTGGTGGTGGGCATCTGTAGTCCCAGCTACTCGGGAGGCTGAGGCCGGAGAATGGTATGGACCCGGGATGCGGAGCTTGCAGTGAGCCAAGATTACGCCACTACACTCCAGCCTGGGTCACGGTGAGACTCCATCTCAAAAAAAAAAAAAAAGAAGAAGAAGAAGAAAATGGAAATCTCCAAACTAAAAAATACAAGATCTGTAATTAAAATGCTTAATGAATGGGATTAATGCAGATTGGGCACAACAAAGAAAGGATACATGAATTTGAAGACCTGTCAAAGAAAGTCATTCAAATGGAAGCACAGAGAGAAAGGAGAATGAGGAAAAAACGAGCAAAACCTGAGTCACTAGTGTGATTATCAAGCAGTCAAAATGTGTATAATTACATTTACAGAAGGGGAGGAAAGTGAGAAGAGGGCAGGACAAATGAAGAAGTATTGTTGGAATTTTTTTCAAATTTGTTTAAAACCAGAAACACCTGGATCCAGGAAGCTCGTCATCAGCGGACAGAGGAAAGAGGCAAACTGCATGCCGCAGGGAACAGTGAGAATGATCGATGACTTCCTCGGAAGCACTGGGCTTCCGAAGACAATGGCAAATGTCTTTTTATGTTGTCTTTTATATATGTCTTTTAAATGTTGAAAGAAAAAAATTCTATATCCAGCAAAAATAAATTTCTACATCCAGCAAAAATATCTTTCAAACATGAAGGCAAAGTAATGACACTTTTGGGTTAACAAAGGAATAGACCAGCAGAGGTGCAATACAAGAAATGCTAAAGGGTGGTCTTTAGGTTGAAGGGAAATGACACTAGATAGGTGAAGGGTACAAGAAAGGCTAAATACGTGAGTAAATATGAATGTCTTTAAAAGATTATTAACTACTTAAATCAGTGTATCATGGGGTTTTTAATCAATGTAGAAGTAAAATATATGACAACAAAAGCACAAAGTGTTGCGGGAAGTAAATGAAATTAGGCCACTGAAAGGTTATTACATTGTTTTGAATTTTAAAATATTAATTGAAGTGAGGCTGTAGTGAGTTAAAGATGCACATTGTAATCTTGAGAGCAAAAATAACACAGAGATGGCCGGGCGCGGTGGCTCAAGCCTGTAATCCCAGCACTTTGGGAGGCCGAGACGGGCGGATCACGAGGTCAGGAGATCGAGACCATCCTGGCTAACACAGTGAAACCCCGTCTCTACTAAAAATACAAAAACTTAGCCGGGCGAGGTGGCGGGCGCCTGTAGTCCCAGCTACTTGGGAGGCTGAGGCAGGAGAATGGCGTAAACCCGGGAGGCGGAGCTTGCAGTGAGCTGAGATCCGGCCACTGCACTCCAGCCTGGGTGACAGAGCGAGACTCCATCTCAAAAAAAAAAAAAAAAAAAAAAAATAACACAGAGATACAACTCAATATTCAAGAGATAAAAAGAAACCCAAAAAATAGAAAGAGAGGATGAAAGGAAGAACAAAGAATAGATTAGACAAATAGAAATTATATAACAAGATGATAGATTTGATTCAACCATATCAATAATTATTTTAAATGTAAACCAAACACACTCCATGTAAAAGGCAGGAATGGACAGACTCAAAAAAAGGCAAGAGCAACTAAACGTTTGTTGTGTAAAATGCCCTTTATTTTTTATTATTTATTTATTTATTTATTTTTAGATGGAGTCTTGCACTGTCGCCTGGGCTGGAGTGCGGTGGTGCAATCTCAGCTCACTGCAACCTCCACCTCCTGGGTTCAAGCGATTCTCCTGCCTCAGCCTCCCGAGTAGCTGGGATTACAGGTGCGTGCCACCACGCCCAGCTAATTTTTTGTATTTTTAGTAGAGATGGGGTTTCACCATGTTGGCCAGGCTGATCTCGAACTCCTGACCTCAGATGATCTGCCCGCCTCAGCCTCCCAAAGTGCTGGGATTACAGACACGAGCCACCGCACCCAGCCAAAATGCCCTTTAAATATAAAGACACACAAAGATGGAATCTAAAAGAATGGGAAAAATGCCACTAAGCATAAGAAAGTATGTGGTAGTATTAATATCAGATAAGTAAGATTTCAAGACCGTGAGTACTACCAGAGACAAATAGGGACAATTTGTAGCAGTGAAAGGCTCAATTTATCAACAGAGTGCCTAATAATAGAGCTTCAAAATACATAAAGCCAAATAATTGCTAGCAGTAATGCAGATTTTTTATACTCTCCTCTCAGCAATTGGTAGAACAATTGGAAAAAAATCTAAGAATATAAAAAATCTGAACATTAGTAATAAACTTGACGTATTTGACGTTTATAGAACAATGTACACAACAAATGCAGAATATGCATTCTTTTCAAGCTCACACAAAATAAACTACATACTGTAGATAATTTTTTTCAAAGTATCAATAATTTTCTAAGGACAGAGCTCATACAGAGTTTTTTTTTCTGACCACAGTGTTATTAAACCAAAGCTTAATAACATAAAAGAGATAACTAGAAACTCACAAAATACTTGGAAATTATGTATTTCTGAATAATCCATGGGTAGAAAAGATTACAATATCCATAAGGGATATTGGCCTATATTTTTCTTTTGTCTGACATCTTGGTAATGCTTCTTCGAATGAGTTTCCCTCCTCTTTAATTTTTTGGAAAAATTAGAAAAGGAGTGGTGCTGTTCTTTAAATGTTTGGTAAAATTCACCAATGAAGCCATCAGTTCCAGGCTTTAAGAGATTTTTAAATTACTGATTCAATCTACTTAGCAGGCGTAGGTATATGCACATTTTAAATTTCTTCCTGATTTAGTCTTGGTAGGCTTTGTGTCTCTAGCAATTAATCTAGATTATCCAATTTATTAATGTACAGTTAATAATTTTTCATAATCCTTTTTATTTCTGTAGAATCAATAGTAAGTAATATCCCCTCTTTAATCTGATTTTAGTAACATAAATCTTTTTTTAGTCCACCTAGCTAAAGGTTTGTCAACTTTTTTTTATCTTTCCAAAGAACCAATTGTTGGTTTCATCCATTTTGTATCTCGTTTTTCTATTCTCTGTTTCACTTATCTCTGTTCTATATTGTTCCCTTTCATCTGCTAGCTTTGGGTTTAGTTTTTTTTCTTCTTTTTCTAGTTCCTTAAGCTGTGAAGTTAGGTTGTTGATTTGAGATCTTTACTTTTTAAAAATATAAGCATTTATAGCTATAAATTTCCCTCAACACTGCTTGTGCTGCCTCCCATAAATTGTGATATATTATATTTTTGTTTTCATTTCATTCTAAACATCTTTTCATTTTTTTTTGTGATTTCTTTTTTGATCCATTGTTGATTAATTTCCACAATTTTGTGAATTTTTCAGTCTTATTTCTAGTATTGACTTCTAACTTCATCTCTTTATGATTGGTGAAGATAATTTGTATGATGTCTGTCTTTTTAAGTTTATCGAGACTGAATTTGTGGCCTAATATATGTTCTACCCTGGAAGTTGTCTCTCATGTGCACTTGAGAAGCATGTGTATGTCCAGCAAAAATACCTTTCAAACATGAAGGCAGAATAATGACGCTGCTGGGTAGATGTTCTGCATGTCTGTTAGATTGAGTTGGTTTATGGTGTTGGTAAAGTCCTCCATTTTTAAAAATCTCTCTTCTGTCTGGTTCTTCTGTCCATTGACAGTGAAACAGTGAGGTACTGAAGTCTCCAACAATTATTGTAGCGCTGCCTGTATCTCTCTTCAATTCTGTTAATTTTTGCTGCATACATTTTGATGATCTGTCATTAGGTGTGTAAATGTCTATAATTGTTATATCTTCTTGCTGTATTTAACCTTTTATTAATATATAAGGTTCTTCATGGTATCTTGTAACATTTTATGATTTAATGTCTATTTTATGTGATATTAGTGTAGTCATTCCTCCCGTCTCTTGGTTACTATTTGCATGGATGTATTTTTCCATCTTTTTAGTTTGGATCTGTTTAATGTCTTTGAATCTCAAGTGAGTCTTTTGTGGACACCGTATAGTTGGATCATGTGGGATTTTTTCAAAAATCCATTTTGCAGACTGGATGTGGTGGCTCACACCTGTAATCCCAGCACTTTGGGAGGCCAAGGTGAGTGGATCACCTGAGGTCAGGAGTTTGAGTCCAGCCTGGCCAACATGGTGAAACCCCGTCTCTACTAAAAATACAAAAATTTAGCTGAATATGGTGATATGCGACTGTAATCCCAGCTACTCGGGAGGCTGAGGCACGAGAATCACTTGAACCCAGGAGGCAGAGGTTGCAGCGAGCTGAGATCATGCCACTCTACTCCAGCCTGGGTGACAGAGACTTAAAAAAAAAAAAAATTCAGTTTTACCAGTCTCTGTCTCTTGATTAGATAACACGTTTATATTTAAAGTAGTTTCTGATAAACAGGGGCTCCTGTCATTTGGCCATTTGTTTTCTATGTGCTGTATAGCTTTTTTGTCCATTTCCTGCATTACTGTCTTCTTCAGTGTTTAGCTGATTTTTTGTAGTAAAAGGCTTAAATTCTTTCCTCGCTTCCTTTTGTGTACATTCTATAGCTATTTTCCTTTTGATTACCATGGGGATTACATTTATTATCCTAAAGTTGTAACACTAATTTGAATTTATACTAGCTTGACATTAATAACATAAAATAATTCTGTTCCTTTACAGCTCTGTGTCACCCCTTTTGGTTGCTGATGTCAGAAAATTACATCTTTATACATTATTAGTATAAAGTATTACTAGTTATTACTAGTAGTATAAAGTATTAAACATAAAGCAATAATTCTTATAAATATATTAGTGTCTTAAGTCATGTAGAAAACAAAATGGCAGTTATAAGCCATTGTTACAGTAATACTAGCTTTCATAATTTGCATATAATTACCTGTATTGAGATCTTTATTTCTTCATAGTCCTTCAAGTTACTGTCTAGTATTCTTTGAGTTCACCCTGCTGGACTCCCTTGTATCCTGTAGGGTGGGTCTAGTGGTAACAAACTCCCCAGCTTTTGTTTATCTGGGAATGTCTTAATTTCACCCTAACTTTTGAAACATAGTTTTGCTAGATATAAGAGTCCTTGTCAACAGGATTTTTTTCTTTTATCATTTTGAACATTTTGACCCACTGCCTTCTGGACTGAAAGATTCTGATGCAAAATATGCCAACAATCTTATTAAGGATTCTTGTATGGGATGAGTCACTTCTCTCTTGCTGCTTTCAGGATTCTGTCTTTGTCCTTCAAAAGCTGGATTATAATGTGTTTTGCTGTGGGTCTCTTTGAATTCCTTTACTTGGAGCTTATCAGGCTTCTTGCATGTTTGTATTCATGTCTTTCCTCAAATTTGGGAAGTTTTCACACATTATTTCTTCAAATGTTCTATGCCATTTTACTCTCCTTCTGGAACTCCCACTTTATGTGTGCTGGCTGCTTGATGGTGTTGCACAGGTCTTTCAGGCTTTGTTCACTTTTTTTTTTTCTGCCTGCTCAAATCTGCCTTTGAATCCCTTTAGTGAATTTTTCATTTCAGTTATTATACTTTTCAGCTCCAGAATTTGTTTGGATTCTTTTTAGGATTTTTAATATCTTTGTTGATATTTTCATTTTTTCATACATCACTTATTTTTTCCACATCTTTAGTTCTTTGAGCATCTTTAAGACTGTTCTTTTACAGTCTTTTGCTGTTAGGTCTGCTATCAGGGCTTTTCTAGGGACAGTTTTTGATTATTTTTTCCATTGAATGGAACATACTTTCCTGTTTCTTTGAAGGCCTCGTGACGTTTTGTTGAAAATTGGACGTTTGAACCTAACTATGCCACCACTTTGCTTGTTAGATTTTCCTCCTCCCTTGGGGTTTGCTTTTTATGTTGTTGAAGCAGCATTGCTGTCTGGGTGAATACCCGGGGTTCGTCATCTCACAGCAGGATTAACGACACGGACACACATGAGGAGTGAGTCTAGGAGTGGAGGTTTAATGGAAAATACCCGGGGTTCGTCATCTCACAGCAGGATTAACGACATGGACACACGTGAGGAGTGAGTCTAGGAGTGGAGGTTTAATGGAAAAAAGAAGGAGAAAGGAGAACAGCTCTTACTGTCAAGACAGAGAGGAGTACCCACAAGGGAAATCTGGCCAGCTGCAGAGAGCCCCAGATTTTACCGGCAGGCTTGAGGAGGTGGTGTCCCATTTACATGGGGCCCACCGATTGGTTGGACCAGGTGTGACATTTACATAGTGTGTGGGCTGGGGAGGCTGCCCACCCCACCCTAATCTTATTATGCAAATGGCCTTTCCGCTTGGCCAGCGCAATCTTGCCTGCTCCTTACTGTACTCGTGGCTGGCAAAAGAAGGGAAGATGGAGCTGCCATTTTGAACATGTCTGGTCCCAGGTAGCCTTTTCCTATTGGCACAATTGCCAACATTCACCTGTGTGAGCTTCCAGCTCACTTGTCTATGTCTGCAGCTTGATTTTAAAAGCTGCTATTTGTTAGAAAAGAAAATGATTTGGGAGCTGCTTTTCATTGAAAGGAAACATTACTAGATTTTCTTTCCCTCACTATCTGCCTAATTTCCTCTTAATTCCTAGATCATTGTTTCTGCTTATTGTTGGGTATTAATATTATTATTATTATAGGCTGCATCTGTGCCAAGGCCCAGCCCGAGGTGTAACCTTAAGGTCATTTCAGTTCCTTCTGAGCCTGGTCCTTTCTTTGAGCATACATGGTCATTTTCTAATTTTCCTTGTATATGCATTTTTTTTAAATGTCCTAGTCTTTAATGTCTGGCTCACAAAAGGGGAAAAGAGAAAAAAATGAAACGAGGGGCAAAAGGGCACCACCTCTTTAACCCCCGGAAGTCACTTCAGTGGCAGTGGTGGGTGGCGGCCGAGCGGTGGGAAAGGTGCAGCAGCACTGGGTGGCAGTGGTGGGTGGCGGCCGAGCGGTGGGAAAGGTACAACAGCACTGGTCTTGCACCTCTTTGTCTGCATCTCTGTGGTCACCAGCCACGGTGATCAGAGCACTGTTAAGGAAAAGAGTCAAACTCTGTAAAATGTTTGAAGAGATTTATTCTGAGCCAAACACGAGAGACCATGGCCCCTGATACAGCCCTCAGGAGGTCCTGAGAACATGGGCCCAAGGCGGCTGGTGCAGCTTGGTTTTATACATTTTAGGGATATTGAGACATCAATCAAATACATTTAAGAAATACATTGGTTTGGTCCAGAAAGCCAGGACAACTAAGGGGTTTGGTGAATTTAAACTTTTTCTGGCTGACAATGGGTTGAGTTCTTCTAAAGACCTGGGATCAACAGAACGGAGCTGTTCAGCTAAAGATAAAAGATTGTGGAGACAAAGGTTCTTTTGAATCTTATAGTGGCTGCCCTTAGGGACAATAGATGACAGATGTTTCCATTCAGACCTTTAAAAGGTACTAGATTTTAGTTAATCTCGTCAGGATTGGGAGGCCTGGAAGAAAAGGATCTAGCTATGTTAATAGAGGGTCTTCACAGATACAATTTTTCCCCCACAAAGGACAGCTTTGCAGGCCCATTTCAAAATATGGCAAAGAAACGTATTTTGCGGTAAAATATTTTGACTTCTTTCTTTGTCACATGATGTTATGCCAGAGTCAGATGGAAAGTAAGTCGTGATCTGTAGGCTTAGATAAAAGGCCCATGATGAGAATTTATGGTTTGTAGGGCATGAGCTTCCCAGACCCCTCAGATAGGCATTTAGGCAAGGTAAAAAAAAAAAAAAAAAAAATCAGAGCTTAGTCCTCAGCACTGATCCACTGTATTTGGATGACAGGGGTTTGTCTTTTTTGTTTCTTGGGGTTTTGTGGACACTTTGGTTCTTGCAGGCTGCTCCAGGAACAAATGTACAGCTGCCTGTGGGGCTAGAGGTGGGGCTGCCTGCAGGTCCAAGAGCTGGAAAGGACCACCATCAACCACTTCTAGTAGACGCCAGAGTTCCAGAACAGTGACGGCAGACAGATTCTGCCAGTGCAGGTGTCGTCCAGATGGGGAGACAGACTTCAGGTGTCTCCTCCTCCACCGTCTTCCAAGAATCCTCCTCGCAACTGGGATATTTTGGAAAAAAAAAAAAAAATCTAGACAGGTTCTACATTCATATTTCTTCCTTAAAGTTTTTTTTTTTTTTTTTTTTTTTTTGAGACGGAGTCTCGCTCTGTCGCCCAGGCTGGAGTGCAGTGGCGCGATCTCGGCTCACTGCAAGCTCCGCCTCCCAGGTTCACGCCATTCTCCTGCCTCAGCCTCCCGAGTAGCTGGGACTACAGGCGCCCACAACCGCGCCCGGCTAATTTTTTGTATTTTTAGTAGAGACGGGGTTTCACCGTGGTCTCGATCTCCTGACCTTGTGATCCGCCCGCCTCGGCCTCCCAAAGTGCTGGGATTACAGGCGTGAGCCACCGCGCCCGGCCTCTTCCTTAAAGTTTTTAAATTCTTGCTGCATTTTCAAGATACTGTAAGACAAAACAGTATAGGTGTGGTTAACACAAGAAAGATGGTAGAGCTCTTCAATTCAGCAGATAATGCTTGGGGCCTCCTGTTCTCGTCAGGGTCCTATCAGGAGACAAACACCACACAGAAATTTAATCAGGAGAGCTTCATGCGGAGAGCTGTTATCTAGTAACAGGATGAACCATAAAGGGTGTAAACCAGAAATGAAATTCTAAGTCCCCAGACCAACTGAACAGACCCCCCACTCCTTTGGCCAAGGGGATCCCAAAGAAACTGGAAGAACGAGTTCAGGCCATGAAGGAAGGGGTTCAGACAGGCCTTGTCATTCTGTCATGCACATCTGTGTGAAGAGACCAGCAAACAGGCTTCGCGTGAGCAATGAAGCTTTTTAATCACCTGGGTGCAGGCAGGCTGAGTCCGAAAAGAAAGAGTCAGGGAAGGGAGATAAGGGTGGGGCCGTTTTATAGGATTTGGGTAGGTAAAGGAAAATTACAGTCAAAGGGGGGTTGTTCTCTGGCGGGCAGGAGTGGGGGTTACAAGGTGCTCAGTGGGGGAGCGTTTTGAGCCCGGATGAGCCCAGAAAAGGACTTGCACTAGGTAATGTCATCACTTAAGGCAAGGACCGGCTGTTTTCACTTCGTTTGTGGTGGAATGTCATCGGTTAAGGCGAGACAGGGCATTTGCACTTCTTTTGTGATTCTTCAGTTACTTCAGGCCATCTGGGAGTATACGTGCAAGTCACAGGGGATGCGATGGCTTGGCTTGGGCTCAGAGGCCTGACACATCCCCACTCCCTTTGGAGTTTAGGTACAACTGACCAGCATTAGTATTAAAATAGACATCAAAAGACTCACAAAACAGATTCTGCAGCAATAAGATACCAACTCTGAACCTGTGGCGTCACATGACAACAGGCCCTGAGGAAATGAAATTATTTTACTCCAAAATAGATTTATTTGCCATATTCTGAAGTGGCCTTGCAAAACTGTCCCTTGTGGGGGATATTTGCATTCTGTAGAGAGTCTCCTTCCCTTTCTAGGTCTTCTCCTCACCCAGGAGAGGGGTTTAACCAAGAGTCTGACACCTTTTAAGGTACAAAAGGAGACGTTTGCCGTCATTCTCACTGAAGCCTGCTGCTTAGAAGCTTTGTCAACAGAACAAGAGCCTTGGCTTTATCCCCCTTTTGTCTTAACTCGAGCGTTTCCTTCTGCTGACTTCAGTTCTTTGGGCAGAGCTTACCTCTTCCAGCCAGCTGCTAATCAGAAAAATTCTGAGTCCACCACCCCCGCGCTCCCCCTTTGAGATGTCCTGCCTTCCTGGGTGGATCTAATATGTACCTTACATGTACTGATGTATGTCTTTACCTGTAACTTCAATCTCCCTAAAATGTATAAAACCAAGCTGTAACTAGACCAACTCAGGCACACGTTCTCAGGGTCTCTTGAGGGTGTACCCCAGGCGGTGGTCACTTACACTTTGCTCAGAGTAAGCCTCTTTAAATACTTCATAGAGCTTCGCTGTCTTCATCAACAAAGGTCAGTGAGAGCTATGAAGTATTCCCTAGGACTGAGGGAGAGCTCCCAAAGAGGAAGTAAGCCTTCCCTAGCCCCCATCAAGATAGTGGTGGGTGAATGTGCATTATGTATTTGAAGCTAAAATAAACTACTTAGGGTATGTACGACCATTCTTTTTCACTCATTGCCTGCCTTAATGAACTAATTGCCAGTCCTGACCACTCACAGCTGGAGGCTTCAAAGGATGCACAACTTAGAACGTTGCCAAGTAGGCAGTAAAATCAGTGGGCAAGAGGACAGGCTTCACCCGGAATGTGATTAAGAGTCACACATGCTCGTAAGTCACTCAGGAAAATGTCTGTGTAGGTTTTCCCACCCAAGAGCACATTAAATCCAGATGTCAGAGTGAACATGGAGAGAGAGAGAGAGAGAGAGACAGAGAGAGAGACAGAGAGAGAGAGAGAAAGGAACATGCTTTCTCATCAGAAAAAGACTTACTTGGCTCAAGCAGAAAGTGACACCACAAAGAGAAGGAAATTGGTTGATGGCAGAAACATCTAGAGAATTTACGATTCAAAAACATCAGAAGAAAAAACAAACCAAATGAAAGCTATTCTTTATATTGTCTTTGCCGAGGGCTTATAAGCATAAGCGAAACACTGAGAGCCAATAGAAAACTTGGCAGACTTGAAGAGATAATTTACAGAAGAGATGTTACAATTTAACATCTAAAAAATACATAAGGAGATGGTAATGAAATAATATTAAGCCAAAAAAGAAGTGTAAATTTGTTTCATACCATAGTAGAGGGAAGCTTATCCCTTAGTGCCTCCTCATGCCCTGGGAGGTCACCTGTCCCATTGCCCAGAATGAAGCTGAACTTTTAGGAATACTCACATTCCTGGTGTGATATGCCTTTGTTGTGATCGAAGCCTGTTCATTGTCTCAGGAATTTCAGGCTCCTGGACAGCTTTGTGAAAGCTCGTTGTAAAGAAGGACCCTTTGCTTGTTTTTAGCAGCTGAGCTGCAGCACGTGAACAGTGAAGTCCGGGGGCCTCCTTTTAAATAAGAAAATCTAGTTCTGACACTCTCCTTGACGCTGTGTCGAAACAACATAGAGTGCACCACTTAGAGAAGGCATCAAAATGAGAGAGAGGTTGACCCTGTGTGATCTGTAGTTTTCTCAGGACTGGAGCTATTCAGAACATGACCACTAGATTCATCGTATCTGGTCTAATGTGGCAGCAATTCCAGGGTAGCCAAAAGATGTACAATCTAAACCATGGCTGGTTTGGCCGAGGAGAATCACAGAATTCTGAATTGTATTGAGGCAAAGAAGAATAGTGTTCTCTCTCTCTCTCTGTTTCCTTTCCAAAGCCGTGATGTACATTCCACTTGGAATACTCTTGTCGTAGTTCAGTTGTTCATGTTACGTACATTATTATGAAATCACGGCTGATGCCCCACCCCTCTGCAGGTTCCCCCTGAAGAAGCTGCTGCTTTTTTTTTTTTTTTTTTTTGAGACGGAGTCTCGCTCTGTCGCCCAGGCTGGAGTGCAGTGGCGCGATCTCGGCTCACTGCAAGCTCCGCCTCCCGGGTTCACGCCATTCTCCTGCCTCAGCCTCCCGAGTAGCTGGGACTACAGGCGCCCACAACCGCGCCCAGCTAATTTTTTGTATTTTTAGTAGAGACAGGGTTTCACCGTGGTCTCGATCTCCTGACCTTGTGATCCGCCCGCCTCGGCCTCCCAAAGCGCTGGGATTACAGGCGTGAGCCACCGTGCCCGGCCTTTTTTTTTCTTTTTAAAATACTTTTAAGTTCTAGGGTACATGTGCACAACGTGCAGGTTTGTTACATAGGGTATACATGTGCCATGTTGGTGTGCTGCACCCATCAACTCGTCATTTGCATTAGGTATTTCTCCTAATTCTATCCCCTCCCCAGCCCCCCAGCCCCGACAGGCCCTGGTGTGTGATGTTCCCCACCCTGTGTCCAAGTGTTCTCATTGTTCAGTTCCCGCCTATGAGTGAGAACATGTGGTTTTTGGTTTTCTGTCCTTGTGATAGTTTGCTGAAAATAATGGTTTCCAGCTTCATCCATATCCCTGCAAAGGACATGAACTTACGCTTTTTTATGACTGCATAGTATTCCATGGTGTATATGTGCCACATTTTCTTAATCCAGTCTGTCACTGATGGACATTTGGGTTGGTTCCAAGTCTTTGCTATTGTGAATAGTGCCGCAATAAACATACGTGTGCATGTATCTTCACAGTAGAATGATTTATGATCCTTTGGGTATATACCCAGTAATGGGATCGCTGGATCAAATGGTATTTCTGGTTCTAGATCCTTGAGGAATTGCCACACTGTCTTCCACAATGGTTGAACTACTTTACACTCCCACCAACAGTGTAAAAATGTTCCTATTTCTCCACAGCCTCTCCAGCACCTGTCGTTTCCTGACTTTTTAATGTTCGCCATTCTAACTGGCATGAGATGGTATCTCATTGTGGTTTTGATTTGCATTTCTCTGATGGCCAGTGATGATGAGCATTTTTTCATGTTTCTGTTGGCTGTATAAATGGAAGAAGCTTCTTCTGATCATCTCAATTGATACAGAAAAAGCATTCGACAAAATTCAACACCCTTTCATGATAAAAACAAAATACTCTAGGAATAAAAGGAAACCGTCTCAACATAATAAAATCCATATGTATAAAACCCACAATGAATATTGTCCTCAGTGATGGGAGACTGAACGCTTTTCCACTGATATCAGGAACAAGGATACGCACTTTCACCACTTCTATTCAACATGGTATTTGAGGTTCTTCCCAGAGTAGCTAGGCAAGGGAAAAAAAAAAAAAGTAAAAGGCATCCAAACTGGAAATTAAGAAGTAAAATTATCTGTTTGTAGATGACATGATCTTATATGTGGAAAACCCTAAAGATTTTATAAAAACTTTAGCTATTAGTTCTTTGTTGGATATATAGATTGCAAAGATTTTCTCCCACTCTGTGGGTCATCTGTTTGCTGATTATTTCTTTTGTTGTGCAGAAGTTTTGTACTTTAATAAAGTCCCATCTATTTATCTTTGTTTTTGTTGCATTTGCTTTTGGGTTCTTGGTCATGAAGTTTTTACCTAAGCCAATGTCTAGAAGGGTTTTTTCTGATATTATCTTTTAGAATGTTTATGGTTTCTGGTCTTAGATTTAAGTCTTTCATCCATCTTCAATTGATTTTTGTATAAGTTGAGAGATGAGGATCCAGTTTCTCTCTTCTACATGTGGCTGCCAATTATCCCAGCACCATCTGTTGAATAGGGTGTCCTTTCCCCACTTTCTGTTTTTGTTTGCTTTGAAGAAGATCAGTTGGCTGTATTTGGGTTTATTTCTGGGTTCTCTATTCTGTTCCATTGGTCTGTACACCTATTTTTATACCAGTCCCACGCTGTTTTGGTGACTCTGGCCTCATAGTATGGTTTGAAGTTGGGCGACATGATGCCTCCAGATTTGTTCTTTTTGCTTAGTCTTGCTTTGGCTGTATGGGGTCTTTTTTGGTTCCATATGAATTTAGGATTGTTTTTTTCTCATTCTGTCAGTAATGATGGTGGTATTTTGATGGTAATTGCATTGAATTTGTAAATTGCTTTTGGCAGTTTGGTCATTTCACAGTGTTGATTCTACCCATTCGTGAACATGGGATGTGTTTCCATTTGTTTGTGTCATCCATGATTTCTTTCAGCGGTGTTTTGTAGTTTTCCTTGTAGAGGTCTTTCACCTCCTTGGTTAGGTGTATTCCTAGTATTTTAATTTTTTGCAGCTATTATAAAAGGGGTTGAGTTCTTAATTTGATTCTCAGCTTTGTCATTGTTAGTGTATAGTAGAGCTACTGATTTGCATACATTAATTTTGTGTCCTGAAACTTTGCTGAATTCATTTGCCAGTTCACGGAGCTTTTTGGATGAATCTTTAGAGTTTTCTAGGTATATGACCATATCATCAACCAAAAACAACAGTTTGACTTCCTCTGTACTGATTTGGATGCCCTTTATTTTTTTCTCTTGTCTGACTAATATCCAGACTCTACAAGAAATGCAAACAAATCAGCAAGAAAAAAAAAATAAACAATCCCATCAAAAAGTGGGCTAAGGATATGAACAGACAGTTCTCAAAAGAAGATATACAGATGACCAACAAATATATGAAAAATGTTCAACATCACTTATTATCAGGGAAATGCAAATCAAAACCACAATGTGATACCACCTTACTCATGCAAGAATGGCCATAATCAAAAAATAATAGATATTGGCATGGATGTGATAAAGAGGGAACAGTTTTACAGTTGTTGGGAATGTAAACTAATAAAACTACTATGGAAAACAGTGTGGAGATTCCTTAAAGAACTAAAAGTAGATCTACCATTTAATACAGCAAATCCCACTTTTGGGTATCTACCCAGAGGAAAAGAAGTTGTTATACAAAAATAACACTTGCACACACATGTTTATAGCAGCACAATTTGCAACTGCAAAAATATGAAACCAGCTCAAATGCCCACCAGTCAATGAGTGGATAAAATGTGAGAGATATATACCTATATGTATAGATATAGATATATATATATGATGGAATATATATGAGATGGAATATATATATATGATAGAATATATATAATAGAATATATATGATAGAATATATATATATATTTATATATGATGGAATACTACTCAGCCATAAAAAGGAACAAAACAATGGCATTTGCAGCAACCTGGATGGAAGTGGAGACCATTATTCTAAGTGAAATAACCAAGACTGGAAAACCAGACATTGTATGTTCTCACTCGTAAGTGGCAGCTAAGCTATGAGAATGCAAAGTCATAAGAATAATACAATGGACTTTGGGGAGTCGTGGGAAAGGGTGGGAGGTGGGTGAGGGATAAAAGACTGCACATTGGGTACACTCTCCACTGTGATAGGTGCACCAAAATCTCAGAAATCACCACTAAAGAACTTATTCATGTAACCAAACACCACCTGTTCTCCGCAACACTTATTGAAATAAAAAAAAAAAAGAAGGCCAGGCACGGTGGGTCATGCCTGTGATCCCAGCACTTTGGGAGGCTGAGGCAGGTGGATCACTTGAGGTCAGGAGTTCAAGACCATCCTAGCCAACACGGTGAAACCTCCTCTCTACTAAAAATACAAAAATTAGCTGGGTACGGTGGCGTGTGCCTGTAGTCCCAGCTCCTCGGATGGCTAAGGGACGAGAATCACTTGAACTTGGGAGGCGGAGGTTGCAGTGAGCTGAGACCGTGCCACTGCACTGCAGCCTGGGGAACAGAGTGAGACTCTGTCTCAGAAAAAAAGAAAAAAGAAATACAAAAGAAAAACCTGTTAGAAATAGTAATTCATCAAAGTTTGAGGATACAAAATCAACACACAAAAATCAGTTGTGTTTCTATACACTTACAATGAGCAATCCAAAGATTAAGAAAACAATTTCAGGCCGGACGCGGTGGCTCAAGCCTGTAATCCCAGCACTTTGGGAGGCTGAGGCAGGCGGATAACCAGGTCAGGAGATTGAGACCATCCTGGCTAACATGGTGAAACCCCATCTCTACTAAAAATACAAAAAATTAGCCAGGCATGGTGACGGGCGCCTGTAGTCCCAGCTACTAGGGAGGCTGAGGCAGGAGAATGGTGTGAACCCGGGAGGCAGAGCTTGCAGTGAGCTGAGATCGCGCCACTGTACTCCAGCCTGGGCAACAGATCAAGGCTCCACCTCAAAAAAAAAAAAAAATTCATTTATAATAGTATTAAAAAGAATGAAATACCTAGGAATAAATTTAACTAAAAAGTAAAAGACTTGTTCACTGAAAATACAAAACATTGCTGAAAGAAATTAAAGAAGATGTAAATAATTTTAAACACATCCCATGTTCATGAATTGGAAGACTTAATATTGTAAAATAGACTGGGTGCAGTGGCTCACGCCTGTAATCCCAGCATTTTGGGAGGCCGAGGTGGGTGGATCACCAGGTCAGGAGATCAAGACCATCCTGGCTAACACAGTGAAACCCCATCTCTACTGAAAATACAAAAAAATTAGTTGGGCGTGGTGGCAGTCGCCTGTAGTCCCAGCTACTGGGGAGGCTGAGGCAGGAGAATGGTGTAAACCCGGGAGGCGGAGCTTGCAGTGAGCTGAGATCGCGCCACTGCACTCCAGCCTGGGTGACAAAGCGAGACTCCATTTCAAAAAAAATAATAATAATATATATATATATAGTAAAATGTCAGTACTATCCAAAGTGATCTACAGATTCAGTGCAATCCTATTAAAGTCCCAATGGTGTTTTTTGCAGAAATAGAAAAGCCCATCTTAAAACTCATGTGGAATCTCAGGAGACCCCCAGATAGCCAAAACAATCTTGAAAAAAAGAAAAGTTGGAGGACTCACGCTTCCTGATTTTAAAACTTAGTACAAAACTACAGTAATCAAAGCAGTGTGACACTGGCATAAAAACAGACACATAGACCAGTGGAATGGAATAGAGAGCCCAGTAATAAACCCTCACGTATATGCCTAAGTGATGTTCTACAGGGGTGCCAAGACTATTCACTGGGGAAGACAGTCTTTTCAATCAGTGTGCTTGGAAAACTGGATATCCACATGCAAAAGAATGAAGTAGGGCCCTTACCTAAACCCCGTTTACAAAAACTCACTCAAAATGGATCAAAGACCTAAATGTGAGAACTATATCTCTTAGAGTAAAACATAGAGGAAAAGCTTTGTGACATCTGATTTGGCAAAGATTTTTCAGATATGACACCAAAGGCACAACCATCAAAAGTGAAAAATAAATTAGGCTTCATCGAATTTTTAAAAAGGGTACCATTGCATAAAAAGGGCCTTATTGACACAGTGTAAAAGCAGCCCTCAGAATGGGGGAAATGTTTACACATTGTGTATCTGATAAGGGATTAATATCCAGAATGAATGAAGAACTCCAAAAGCTCAACAACAAAAATAATGCAAATCAAAAACGGGTAGAGGGCTGAACAGGTGTTTCTCCAAAACAAATATACAAGTGGCCAATAAGCCCATGAAGAGATGCTCAACATGATTAATCAGGAGGGAAACACAAATCAAAGCCTCAGTTAGACACCACTTCCCATCCATTGTGATAGCTACTGTTAAAGGAAAAACACCACTGGGAAACAAGTGCTTGCAACAGTGTGGAGAAATTGGGGTCCTTGTGCATGGTTGGTGATGACGTGAAATGGTGCAGCTGCTGTGGAAACAGTTCTTCAAAAGAGCGAACACAGAATCACCCTGTGATCCAGCAGTTCCACTTCCGGGCACCTACCCAAAAGAATGGACATCAAGGATTTAAACAGGTATTTGTCCACCTGTGTTGACAGCAGCATTATTCACAATAGACAAAAGGTGGAAACAACCCCAGTGTTCGTGGATGGACGAACAAAATGTAGTGTGTACACATAATGGAATATTGTGCAACGCTGTGGATGGGTGAATGGATAACAAAGTGTAGTGTGTACACATAATGGAATATTATGCAACGCTGTGGATGGGTGAATGGATAACAAAATGTAGTGTGTATACACAGTGGAATATTATGCAACGCTGTGGATGGGTGAATGGATAACAAAATGTAGTGTGTACACATAATGGAATATTGTGCAACGCTGTGGATGGGTGAATGGATAACAAAATGTAGTATGTATACACAGTGGAATATTATGCAACCCTCAGAAGGAGTGCAGTTCCAATACGTGCTACCTGCGGCATGAATGGATGAGGATACTGTGCCAACGGACAGGAGCCAGTACTGGAAGGACAAATGTTGGATGATTCCACTTGTGGAAGTAGTTAGTCAAATTCATCAAGACAGGAAGTGGAATGGTGGGTACTGGGGGCTCAGGGGCAGGGGAATGGTGAGCTGGTGTTTGATGGGTTCACTGTTTCAGTTTGGGAAGATGGAAAGTTCTGGAGATGGATGGTGGTGATAGTTACATAACTGTGTGAATGTACTTAATGCCACTGAACTGTACCTCGTAATCATGGTTATGCTGGTGAACTTCACATTATATCTGTTTTAACACTCACACGTGCACACACACCCCCTCCTCCCCACAGTCTGACTTCCCTCCTGCTCTGGGCTGTGCCACTGCCTTAACCCAGACCAGTTCCCTTCCACAGCGAAGAAACCCTATGCATGTTGGAAATAGGGTTTGGAAATAGGGTTTGTCTCATCAAATATTTGATATGTAGAGACTTGTAGACCCCTATGGGAGGGCAAAAGACATGCAAGGCTCCAACACCCTCCCACTTCTGTTTTCTAACACTGAAAAAAATCTGGTAGTGCAATTACAAGGACAAGTCACAATGATTTTTTCAACAGTCGTGCATTTTACATCAAATCACCTCTTCTCGGGAACATGCCCTGGGCACCAGTACAGCTGTGCCAGGCAGTAGGATCGGGGACGGGCTCTGGGGTCAGACTCAGGGAGGTCCTCATGGACCAGCAGGTACCTGTCTCTTCTGGGGTGAAACCTGTGGAGAGGCCGGAGGTGGCCCCACCAGGTGTCCAGCCCAGGACACAGCTCCTCAGACAGGCTGCCTCGCAGCACCTGGGAGGGTGTCAGGGAGCTGCTTCTTGAATGGCTTGCTCACCAAGGTGAGGAACACGCGCAGACGTTTCTGAAAACTGGGTGGGCCGATGTCTGCATGGACTGTGGGTCTGGAGTGCAGCAGCTCCAGGGCCCGCCCTGACATCAGACGATTAAATGACCACTTGGATTTGCCAGTGGCTCACAGAAGACCCTGGGACGCACCCCCCATACCCCCCCCCCCAGCTAATTTCTTCCCTCTGAAGTAGATGAATATTTTCTAGTTTTCTGCATTACGTTACTTTCATCTATTCAGGTTATTTTCTGAAATGAGGGTGTAACTTTACATTCTTTAAGTCAGATTTGCCATATCAATGATGGCTCCGTTTTATGCCCCTGTTCGGTATATCCTCCCCTTGAGTGAAGTTTGAGCTTAAATTCTGATAAAAGTTGAGGAACTTGTTTTCACTTCCCTCAGCCACCTAGGATGCTCATACTCGATTTTACATTCCAAGAATTCAAGCCCAGTAAGATGAAAATGATTAGAAAAAGGCTTTTGAGAATAACCTTTCACCATCTGAATATGGGTCCCTTTCAGTGGCAAATGCACTTTCAAGTGTTTAGTGCATTTTTATTGCCATTCTGGAAAGCTGGGATTGTGACTTCCATGGAGTCCCTGAGGCCAGCATAGTAAAGCTGAGCTGCGAGTGAGAAAAGACACTCACATCTCAGGCCTGTTTGTTACCAGTGCAACACGTGATTGGTGGGTAGGCTGAACATGAACTTGGTATAAGATTCTCTAGAAGCAACTGAAACCCAGGCGGGGCTCTAGGCCCCAAGATGTTTACTGTATTTTAGTTTGTCAGAGCAAAATTTGGGGAAAATAAATACCCAGCAGTTACGTGATCTGTCTGCAGTTTCTAACAGCACAGGAAATGCTCGAGAAATCATGCTGGGTGAAAATAGCTAAAGTACACAGTTGTAAATGGAGTGGGATCTCAGCTATTTAAAGGGAACGGAGAAAATTCTGAAGTGAAATTCACCAGCATCCTGGCACCCGCACTCCTCGCTGAGGAGGCCGAGGTAGCGCCCGCAGCGGCCGGGAGCCGCAGGGAACACCGGAAGTGCAGAGGAGGGAGCCCCCCCTTAGGGTGGTCCTGACCAGGGCTGGCAGGGGCAAGTGTGGACGCCCGGCCCCTTGCCCAGGCTGGAACCACTCTGAGGGACAACTCACCCTTCAGAGCGCCTGGTGGGCTCTGGCTGTGACCCTCGAGCAGCCTCCTCTCCCCTGTCCTGCCCACCTACCCCCAGCCTCCAGGTAGAACTATACGATTGCTTTTATAACTGACCCCTGAACCAAAGAGAAGCCCATGATTTTTCTAGTCCTAATGACCTGTTTTATGTTCCAAGGGACAGTGCATCCCAGTCCCCATGAGACGCCTTCCCTGTGGGAGCTCAGTCACTGACCTTCCCCTGAGAGGTGGAGACCCAGGGCACGGAGGAGCCCAGGCCATGGCCGTGCCCACCACTAACCTCCTTTCTCTCTTGTCTCAGGCCAGGTACAGGGGTCTGGTCTTCCTGCACCCAGGTTGGCCGCTGTGTGCCCATGAGAAGGTGGTGGTGCAGCTGGCATCCCTGCACGGAGTCCGGCTCCAGCCCGGGGACTTCTACCTGCAGGTCACATCGGCGGGGAAGCAGTCAGCTAGACTGGTCTTGAAATGCCTGTCCCGGCTGGGAAGGGGCATAGAGGAAGTCACCATCCCTGAGGCCATGTACGGCTGTGTCTTCACGGGGGCATTCCTGGAGTGGGTGAACCAGGAACGGAGCCACGTTCCCCTGCGCACCTGCTTGCTGACCTCAGGCTTGGCTGTTCACCGAGCCCCGTGGAGCGACATCACTAACCCTGTCTTTGTCCCCAGCCCTGGAGCCATCCTGCAGAGCTGCTCCAGCTGCACAGGTCCCGAGCAGCTGCCCAGCAGCCCCTCAGAGGCCCCAGCCCCCACCCAAGCCATGGCAGGCCCCCATTTCCAGGGAAGCACCCCTTCCCCCGACACCCTGACCCCACCCTGCCGCCGAGGGCGTGTGGGCAGCGACCAGCTCAGGCACCTTCCTTACCCAGAAAGAGCCGAGCTGGGAAGGCCCCAGACCCTGTCTGGAAGCTCAGACAGGGACTTCGAAAAGGTCAGCCCCTCAGAGCAGGGCCCACGGATGCCCCCTGAGAACTGCGGGGGATCGGAGCAGAAGCTGGACCAGGAGGAGGGCCCCAAGACCCTCACCTTCCACACAGACCTGGACATCCCGAGCAGCAGGAGGCGGCCGCCAGGGGACTCCAGTTGTGTGCCACCTAGACGCTGGTTCAGGGAGTCGTACATGGAGGCCCTGCGGAACCCCATGCCCCTGGGCAGCTCTGAGGAGGCCCTCGGGGGCCCGGCCTGCAGCTCCCTGGCTGGAGCCAGCAGGGACCCGGGGACTGGGACAGCAGCCAGTGGGACTCAGGAGGAAACCTCTGGTCCCTGGGGAGACCCCCAGCAGACCCCGAGTCTAGAGAAGGAGAGGCACACGCCCAGCCGGGCAGGTCCAGGAGCCACGGGGCGGACCCTTCCCAGGAGGTCTCGGTCCCGGGAAAGGGCGCCCAGAAGCTCCGGAGGGGCCCAGGCTGCAGCCTGCCACACCTCCCACCACTCAGCCGGCGCCAGGCCTGGGGGCCACCTAGGAGGACCAGCTGTGGGGACCCCAAACTGTGTCCCAGTAGAGGGTCCCGGCTGCATCAAAGAGGAAGGTAAATGCTCCGTACCCCCTCCCCTGCACACCCCACAACCTCCCCCGCACACCCCACAACCTCCCCCACACACCCCACAACCTCCCCTGCACACTCCACCCCCCCTCTGCACACCCCACCCTCCCCTGCACACCCCCACAACCTCCCCCACACCCCGCCCCTCCCCCACATACCCCACAACCTCCCCCGCACACCCCACAACCTCCCCCGCACACCCCCAACCTCCCCTGCACACTCCACCCCTCCTCTGCACACTCCGCCCCTCCCCTGCACACCCCCTCAACCTCCCCCACACACCCCGCCCCTCCCCCACACACCCCGCCCCTCCCCCACACCCCACAACCTCCCCCGCACACCCCCACTCCTCCCCTACACACCCCCACAGCCTCCCCCTGCACTGTCCCCCTCCCACCCTGTCACAGTTTTGTTTGGTCACTTGATCCACAAGAAGCCAGTCTCCACATTCGTGTTGGGCTCACGTTCTGGAGACCAGAAGTCCAACATCAAGCTGTGGGCAGAATGTCCCCGCTCTGAGGTCCAGGGGCACCCGTCCCACCTCTTCGGGCTTCCGGGACTCCAGGTGTCCTGGGCTATTGCTGCAGCACTCTGACCGTCCTCCCCTTTGCCTCTGACTCGAATCTCCCTCTCCTTGCTCTTGGGCATCCATCGCTGGATTTGGGGCCCCTCTAAACCCAGGACCACCTCACATCCAGATCCCCAGACTCAGTTTCCAACTGGAGGCCACATTCACAGTTTCCAAGGGTTAGGAGAGAAAATGGGACGATTTAAAGACTGTTCGCAGGGCATCAAGTAAGAAAAGAATGACAACATATTTCTTAAATCAAATATTTCAAATATTTTCTTTTGTTTTTCTTTTTGTTTTTGTTTTTGTTTTTGTTTTTGTTTGAGTAAAGAAATAGCCTGTGAGTAACACAACCAGTGATGTTGGAAACAAGGAAAACGTGAACATACTGATGTGGGCTCCAGCGAGCGGGGCCACCCAACCTCGCGAAATGGACGGGCTGAGCCCTCCTCTCCGTGGGTCGCCCGCTGCGGTGCCTGGAGACAGCCGCCTGGCCGCCCACCCTCTACCCGCCTGGCCTAACCAGGGGATCGGAGGCACCACGGCCGTTGGAGACAGAAGTGTGGCCCGGCCCGTTCCAGCCACCTCACGAGGGCCTTTCGCCTTCGAAGTCAGGCTGCTGTGCCTGGAACTTCTGACGTTCCCAGAGTGCCGCACACACGGGACCCACTGCAGAAAGAACTTTTTTGTAACAGAAGCACTCGCTTGGGGCAGCGCTTCCTGGAAGTTTTCTGTGACCTTACTGCACTTCAGCTGAAGTGAGAAGTCCCAGCCCCTCCCCGTGGTTTCCAGCCCCTCACCTCTCCTTTGTATTGATTTTCTTCCATTTGTACTGGGCAGAGAAGACACACAATCGTGCAGCACCCCTCGCAGTCACACACACACCGTAACAACCACACACAGTCACATGCCTCACACGATCACATGCTCGAGCTCCACATACCACACACATGCACACGCAGTCTCACACCACACACAGTCACATGCCTCACACGATGCACGCACACAGTCGCACCACAGTCACATGCCTCACGATACATGCACACAGTCATACACACCACACAGTCACATGCCTCACACTATCACACGCTCGAGCTCCACATACCACACACATGCACACGCAATCACACACCACACACAGTCACATGCCTCACACGATCACACGCTCGAGTTCCACATACCACACACATGCACACGCAATCACCACACACAGTCACATGCCTCACACGATCACACGCTCCAGAGTTACCCATATCACACATGCAGTCACATCACACGCAGTCACATGCCTCACATGATACACGCACATACACACCACACACAGTCACATGCCTCGCATGATCACACTCTCCAGATTGACACACAGTCACACACCAGAGTTCCACATACCACACACAGTAACACACCAGTCACATGCCTCACACAATCACACATGCCAGAGTTACACATACCACGCACGCACACGCAATCACACACCACATGCAGTCACACACGCTGCACTTTGAGCAGGTGAGTAGGGATGAGATGACCCGTTCTTCCTGAGGGGTGTGCAGGTAGGGAGCTGTCTGTGAGGTGGAGAATCCGTCTCTGTGATGACGCCGCGTGCCCTGTGCAGTGGAACATGCTTTCACTTCCCACGTGAACTGGGACAAGTTCTCATGGAACCGCCTATTTTCATGCGTGTTTCTGTCCTGTGGTGCGTAGCAAGCTGAGCAGAGCAGCTGCCTTCAACGCGCAGGAAACCTTCATCTTTGACACAGCCTCTTTCCTTTGTCCAGACGTTCTTGCGTCCTCAGCCTACATCAGCACAGATGGCGGCAGCTTCCATTGCCACAACCGCAGCGGGCTTTCTGAGGCGCCTGCCCAGCAGCTACGCCCTGAGCAAGAAGGGTGGCCGCTGGGCACAGGGGACTTCCCCAGCCAGGTGCCCAAGCGGGTGCTGGACGTCAACCAGGAGCTGCTGCAGTCCGGGGTCATCACCCTCCCAGGTGAGCATGGGCTGCCGCTTGCCCAGGTGAGCACACACCAGGCTCTCCTGTCAGGGCCGATCTCACATCTAAGCCAACAGCACAGACCCAGCTCATCACCTCGTAGGAGTGAAACCCTTGGCAGCTGCCCTGTCTCTGTCTCCACAGGGACCCGAGACCGTCAGGGCAGAGCGGTGGTGCAGGTCCGCACCAGGAGCCCGCTCTGGACCAGGGAACACTTGTCCTGCGCCGAGCTGACCGAACTGTTGCTGTACTTCCATAGCATCCCCAGGTAGGACGGGGGGCCAGGCCCCACCCTGCAGACCCGTGGGACCCCAGCTGCATGTGTGTGGCAAAGTGGGGGGCACAGGGAGGTGCCAGCTTCCATGACCAGACTCTGCCTCTCCTAACCTCATCTTTCAAAACAGTCAGCACCCGTGTGCTGCCAGCCTTGATTTCTACACACCATTTCTTGTCTTCTGTACACATCCTTCCCAGTGACACCCAAAATTAAACACACCTGGCTACGGGGCGGGGAGGGCACACTCACTCTTTTGACCAGGACTCAGCCATCCGTGTGACGTGCAGCTTCTGCCGGCTTTGAGTCAGGGTTCTGTTGTGTCCTTGGCTACATGAGTGCTGTAAGATCAGCGTCCAGACACACAGCTTAATTAGAATGGGAATTAATCCTGGAATTAGAGCTGAAGAAGTTTCTCGGAGAACACACACACACACACACACACACAAAATTTATTTTTATTTTTATTTTTTTTTTAGACAGGGTCTTGCTGTCGCCCAGGCTAGAGCACAGTGATGCAATCACAGCTCACTGTAGCCTCAACCTCCTGGGCTAAAGCAATCCTGCTCCCGCCTCAGCCTCCCAGGTAGCCATAGCGCCAGGCTATATATATAGTTGTTTTTTGTTTTTTGTTTTTTGTTTTGAGACGGAGTCTTGCTCTGTTGCCCAGGCTGGGTGCAGTGGCGCAATCTCAGCTCACCGCAAGCTCCACCTCCCGGGTTCATGCCATTCTTCTGCCTCACCCTCCTGAGTAGCTGGGACTACAGGCGCCCGTCACCACATCTGGCTAATTTTTTGTATTTTTAGTAGATGCGGGGTTTCACTGTGTTAGCCAGGATGGTCTCGATCTGACCTGGTGATCCACCCACCTCGGCCTCCCAAAGTGCTGGGATTACAGGCGTGAGTCACCGCGCCCGGCCCAGGCTATGTATTTTATAAGACTAGTCAAGTGTAGTAGTGAGAAGGGGGGAAGAGTAGAACAAGGTGTTTGATCTGTAACTGCGTGAGCAATCAAATGAGATAACTCACTCCCTTCAGACCAGCCAAACCCTAAAATTTTGTAAAATGAATATATCAGCTCACCCAACCTACTCTTTTCTCCTATTAAATTTTGAAGTGAAGTTTCCAGTCACAATCACACAAAACTTTTAAATTGGAGTTTTCAAAACCACGTGATGGTATTTTTAGTTTTAAAAGATGTTCTAATAGTCTTAGCTTGGCTCTGGAGAGTAAAGACCCTCATGACTGATCTCAAGCTTCCGTCTTGGGAACAGGCCGTCCACATCCCGTCAGAATCATCAGAATCACCTTCTGTGCTTACGTTAAAGCCCAGACAAATACACGAGGGCAAGAAGGCCCTGAAGCCCTTGCCCCCTTGATGGAGCAGGGCCCATTTCGTCCATCCAGGAGCATGGGTGGGCGTTTAGGGGAAAGTAGCCGCAGCCCCACGGCCGAGACTGTCTGACGTCACTGGCGGGTTAGCAAGAGGAACGACGGTGGTGCCTCCAGCCGATGGGCCTGCACCTTCAGGAAGTGGAAGGCTGATGTGTATAGAGAACCCCTAACTTCTAGAGCTGAAAGGAAACCAGTAACAACTAGTCTCGGAGGTGGAGAAACTCGTTTTTGTAAGAGATTTCACCTTCGGTGGTTAAGACCAGCTGTCTTTCCGTCCCCAGGAAGGAGGTCCGGGACCTGGGTCTGGTCGTCCTGGTGGACGCACGCAGGAGTCCAGCCGCCCCTGCCGTCTCCCAGGCCCTCGCGGGATTGCAGGTATGGCAGGGTTGTCACGTCCCTTGGGTGTGCAGAGCATCTCGGGGCCGTGTGCCACTGGGGCCGCCCACATCGTGGTTCTGGAGTAGCCAGTCCATAGGCTTAGTGTGAAGATTCAAGACAGGCCCCTGTGCAGAGCCCCCTCCTTCTTGGGGTCTTCCCAATGGGTCCAGCTCTTGCTCTCCGGGGCCAGAACACAGACAACACTGGAGAAGGTGGGCTTGGCCCATCCACTGGGGACTTGGGGAAGCTCCATGCTGGGGGCAACTGCAAACCTAAAAAGCAAAGCCAGCCAGGCCCAGGTGGGGGGCACCTGTCCCAGGAGGACAGCACAGCCCCATCCCTGCCCAGTATGGCTGCCCCTGCTATGCCCCTCCAGGATGCAGGGCATGGCACTGTCCTTCAGACAAAGGACAGAGGAGGAAGGGGCAGCCATGGCTCACTGCAAGGATGAACCAGGGTGGGGACGAACCTGGCAGCCCCAGACAGGGTCAATGCTATTGCTACAGGACTCTGTAGCCTCAAACTCCCAGGCTCAAGCCATGCTCCTGCCTCAGCCTCCAGAGTAGCTAGGACCACAGGCATGTGCCACCATGCCCAGCTAATTTTTTATATGTTTACTAGAGATGGGGTTTTGCCATGTTGCCCAGGCTGGTCTTGAATTCCTGGACTCAAGTGATCCACCCACCTTAGCTGCCTAGAGTGCTGGGATCGCAGGCATGAGCCACCATGCATGGCCTAGGGGCCCTGCATTGAACCATAAGCAACATCCAGAGGAGATGGGAAGCACTGCGGATGGGAAGATGTCACTGCCTGAGCAGGGACAGATGGGAGCCCAGAGACGGGGAGAGACCAGGGACGGGGTGTCCAGGGACAGGGACAGGGAGGGGACAGGGACAGGGAGGTGACAGGGACAGAACCCGGGGTGCCCTCTCCCATGCCCCACCTGCACTCCACGAAGCTAAACCCATTACGCTGTTGCTGTCCCTGCTGAAGATGGAGGCAGAGGCTCCTATACTCACTGAGGAAACTCAAGTTTAGGGACACCAGGTGGCAGGTTGTGCCAGGAAAGATGTCAGTCAGGGACAGTGCTGGCAGAACTCACTCCACTGTGGAGTCCTCCTTCCTCTCCCCCTCCATGGGCCTCCCTCTTCTCCCCACTGGCAGTCCTCCCTCCTCTCCCCCATTCTGCAGCCCTCCCTCCTCTTCCTTCCCATGGTACTCCTGTCTTTCCCTCTCCACAGTCATCCCTCCTCTCCACCCCCACAGTCGTTCCTCCTCTTCTCCCACCCTGCAGCCCTCCCTCCTCTCTCACACCCTGTGACCCTCCGTCCTCCCCCCCGTGGTCCTCCATCCTCTCCCCCTCCATGATCCCCCTTATCTCTACCCCCATGGTGGTTCCTCCTCTCTCACACACTGTAACCCTCCCTCCTCTCCCCACCATGGTCCTCCCTCCTCTTCCCTAACCCTGCAGCCCTCCCTTCTATTCACCCCTGTGATCCTCTCTCCTCCCCCCCACACAGTCCTCCCTCCTGTCCCCACTGTGGACCTCCCTCCTCTTCCCTAACCTAAAGTCCTCCCTCCTCTTTCCCCTGCAGTCCTCCTTCCTCCCCCATAGTCCTCCCTCCTCTCCCCCCACCCTGCAGTTCTCCTTCCTCTTCCCTAACTCTTGAGTCCTCCCTCATCTCCCCCCTCTTCTCCTCCCCCACAGTCCTCCCTTGTGTCCCCTGACCCTGCGGCCCCCCATCTTCTCCCCCCACCCTGCAGTCGTCCCTCCTCTTCTCTAACCCTGCAGTCCTCCTTCCTACCCCCCGCCACAGTCTCCCCTCTTCTCTCTCCACCCTGCTGCCACCACTTCTCTCCCCCACACTTCCCCTCTTGCATGGAGCCTGCCTCCCCTCGCCTTAGAGTGAACCTGCCTCTTGTCTCCCTCCTTACTGTCAGTCCTGCCTGTGATTTCTTCTTACTTTCGCAGTACATGGCTCTTCTTAGAAAATCTCAGTGTCCTACCTGATACTTGGAGGAGACAGGCTCAGTCATGACCCCCCTTACAGAGTGGGATCCACTCAGGTTGGGCCCCGTGGTGGCATCCTCCAGAAATGCCTGGCAGGGTGGCTGGGCCAGCAGAAATCAGCTGGCCTGGGAGCAAGTGACAGGGACCTTGGGCTGGGCAAGGGGCTGAGGTGACTCCCCGAGGTCAGGAAGGGGTCACTGGGAAGAGAGAGCACAGGCTGAGGTCCAGACAGGGAGTGCCACGAGTTGGGTTGCACCAGCTAGGCTAGACAGGAGTCCCCAGTGCACAGACAGTGTCAGGAAAGCCTCAGGGAGGCCCAGGGCCAGGGGAGGCATTGATCAGAGAGGTTCTGAGAGATTCTCAAGGCCTCCAAGAAAGGAACATGAGGCCCTGCACCACAGCATGAGCATGAGCTGTCCCTGGTTGGGCACCTGGGCAGTGGTCTGTGCTTCACCTAGACAAAGAAATGGCAGTCAAGAAACAGATTCTAGGGGAGGAAACAAAGCTGACCCAGAGGTAACCTGGGCACAAGAGGAATCTGGAAGAGCCCATACCTGCTTAGCAAACCTAAGGTAGTGACATCAGGGTGGAAAAAAGAATATATATGTTTATTACTAGCGTTCACCAAAAAAGGTTCACAATGCATTGCTCTAAAGCTCAGTTAACTTCTCTAACACAAGGTAGACATAGTGTGAAGTGCCAAAACTCAGTTTCCATAAAATATTTTACAAGCATGTAAGTTCCTTATTGACTTTTTCAAAAGAAATTCACGTAGGAAATATGTCCTAACTCATTCTATGATGCCAGCATGACCGTGATACTAAGGCCAACCAAAGACACTAAAAGTAAAGAACACTGCAGAGCAATATCCCTTATGAAAGTTGATGCAAAAATCATCAACAAAATAATAGCAAATCAAATTCAGTAGCAGGTTGAAAGGATTATACACCCTGACCGAGTACAATTTGTTCCTGGAATGCAAGGATGGTTCAACACATGAAAACTGATCAGTGTAATATACCACACAAACAGAATGAAGGGGGAAAAACACATGATCATCTCAATTGATGCCAAAAAAAGCACTTGACAAAATTCAACATCTTTAATGATGAAAGCACTCAATAAACTAGAAATAGAAGGAAATTACCTCAACATAATAAAGGTCATATGAAAAATCTACAGGAAATATCATACTCAATGGCAAAAAACTGAAATCTTCTCATCTAAAATCAGGAACAAGGCAATAATGCCCACTTCTATTCAACATATTACTGGAAGTTCTAGCTAGAGCAATTGGACAAGAAAAAGGGGTGGGGGGGAAGAGGCATCCAAACTGGAAAGGAAGAAGTAAAATTATCTCTATTCCCAGATGATGTGATCTTGTATGCAGAAAATCCTAACAGTTCCACAAAAAAGAAAGAAATAAAATAAGTTAATTCAGCAAAGTAGCAGGATACAAAGTCAACACACAAAAATCAGTCACACTTCTATACACTTAACAGTGAGCAATCTGAAAAGGAAATTAAGGAAACAGTTCATTTACAATAGCATCAAAAAGAAGAAAGTACTTAGGAATTAACCAAAGAAGTGAAAGACTTTTTCACTGAAAACTACAAGACAGCTGAAAGAAATTAAAGAAGATGTAAATAGAAAGATATCTCATGTTCAAGGATTGGAAGACTTAATATTGTATTGAAATATCAATACTATACAAAGTGATGTATAGATACAGTGCAATCCCTATCAAAATTCCACTGACCTTTTTTGCCAAAATAGAAAAACCTATCCTGAAATTCATAGGGAATCTCAAAGGACTCCAACTAGCCAAAACAATTATAAAAAATAAAAACAAAGCTGGAGGACTCACAGTTCTTGATTTCAGAACTTACTACAAAGCAACAGTAATCAAAAAATTATGGCACTGGCATTAAAAACAGACATATAGGCCGGGCGCGGTGGCTCAAGCCTGTAATCCCAGCACTTTGGGAGGCCGAGGCGGGCGGATCACAAGGTCAGGAGATCGAGACCACAGTGAAACCCTGTCCCTACTAAAAATACAAAAAATTGGCCGGGCACGGTGGCTCAAGCCTGTAATCCCAGCACTTTGGGAGGCCGAGACAGGCGGATCACGAGGTCAGGAGATCGAGACCATCCTGGCTAACACGGTGAAACCCCGTCTCTACTAAAAAATACAAAAAACTAGCCGGGCGCGGTGGCGGGCGCCTGTAGTCCCAACTACTCGGGAGGCTGAGGCAGGAGAATGGTGTGAACCCGGGAGGCGGAGCTTGCAGTGAGCTGAGATCCGGCCACTGCACTCCAGCCTGGGCGGCAGAGCGAGACTCCGTCTCAAAAAAAAAAAAAAAAAAATTACAAAAAATTAGCCGGGCGCGGTGGCGGGCACCTGTAGTCCCAGCTACTCAGGAGGCTGAGGCAGGAGAATGGCGGGAACCCAGGAGGCGGAGCTTGCAGTGAGCCGAGATCGCGCCACTGCACTCCAGCCTGGGCAACAGCGTGAGACTCCGTCTCAAAAAAAAGAAAACAGACATATAGAACAATTGAATAGAATAGAAAGCCATGAAACTAACAATCATATACATAAATGATTTTTGAAAAGGGTACCAAGACCATTCAATGGAGAAAAGACAGTCTTTTTTAACAAATGGTGCTTTAAAAACTAGATATCCACATGCAAAAGAATGAAGTTGGACCCTTACCTAAACACCATATAAAAAATTAACTCAAATGGATCAAAGACCTAATTGTAAGGCCTAAAACTAAAAAATGTTTAGAAGACAACATAGGGCAGAAACTTTCTAACATTGGATTTGGCAGTGATATATTAGATATAACATCAGAGGAACCAGCAACAAAAGAAAAAAAAGACAAATCAGACTTTTCAAAAATTAAAAAATGTTGTGTATCAACACTACCAGCCAGGTGTGGTGGCTCATTCCTGTAATCCCAGCACTTTGGGAGGCTGAGGCAGGAGGATCACTTGAGCCCAGGAGTTCGGGACCAGCCTGGGCAATATAGTGAGACTCTGTCGCTATGAAAAAGAAAATTAGCTGAGCATGGTGGTGCATGTTTGTAGTCCCAGCTACTTAAGGGGCTGAGGTGGGAGGATCACTTGAGCCAAGGAGATCAAGGCTGCAGTGAGCCATGAGCATGCCACTGCACTCCAGTATGGATGACAGAGAGACACCCCGTCTCAAAACAAGTAAATAAGAAGACACTATCGACAGAGTAAAAAGGCAACCCACAGAATGGGGGGAAATTTTGGCAAATTATGTATCTGGTAGGAGGTTAATATCCGGAATATATAGAGAACTCCTAAAATTCAACAACAACGAAAACCAAACTGCCCAATTCAAAAATGAACAAAAGGCTTGAATAGACATTTCTCCAGAGAAGATATATACATGGCTAATGAGCACATGAAAAGATGCTCAATGTCATTAATGATTAGAGAAATTCAAATCAAAACCTCAATTAAATACCACTTCCCCATGCGTTAGGTTGGCTATTGTAAAAAAACAACAAGTGTTGGCAAAGATACGGAGAAATTGGAACCCTTGTGCACTGTTGGTGGGAACAGTAAATAGTGACTCATTGTGGAAAATAGTTTGGCAATCCTCAAAAAGGTAAACATAGGATTACCATATGATCCAGCAATACTGTGTCTGGGTATATACCCAAGAAATTGAAAGCAGAGTTTCAAAGAGGTATTTATACAACTATGTTCATAGCAGCATTATTCATAACATCTAAAACACAGAAGCAACCTTAGTACCCATAAACAGATGAATAGATAAGCAAAATGTGGCCTATCCTTACAACGGAATATTATCCAACCTTAAAAAGGAAGGAAATTCTGACATATGCTGCAGCATGTATGAATCTTGAGGACATGCTGAGTGAAATAAGCCAATCACAAAAAGACAAACATTCCACTTCTAAGAGTACTCAGAGTAGCCCAGATCCCAGAGACAGAAAGTAAAATGGTGGTCGCCTGGTGCCAGGGGCAGAGGGTAATGAACAGTTTTTCTTTAACGGGTGCAGGGTTTTGGTTTTACAAGATGAAAAGAGTTATGGAGACGAACGGTGGTGGTGGTTGCACGACATTATGAATGTATCTAAGACTACTGAACTGTACACTGAAAAATGATGATAATAGTGTTTCACCACAATGAAACAATTGAAAATATACACACAACCGATAAAGGACTTGTCTATAGAATATATACAATCTCAAAACTCAGTAATAAGAAAACAACCCAATAAAATATGGGAAAGGATTTGAGTGCTCTTCACTGAAGATGATACACAGATGGCAAAGAAGCACATGAAAATTTGCCGAACATCATTAATCACTGGGGAAATGCAACTGAAAACCAAAATGAAACACACAAAAACAGCAACAAAGCTTAACAATAACAAATGCTTGGTACTGCTGATGGAAATGCAAAATTGTACAGCCACTCTGGAAAACACGTACTTATCACATGAGCCAGAAATCCCACTCCTAGATATTTATCCAAGATAAATGAAAACTTGTGTTCACACAATATTTATAGTGACTTTACCCATGATTGCGAAAAACTGGAAACAACCCAGTTATCCTTCAGCCGGTGAATGGATGAACAGATTGTGGTGAGGCATACCGTGGAATACTGCTCAGCAAAACAGAGGAACACACCCTTAGTCTCCACAACAGGGACGAGTTCCTAACGCATAGCACTAAGTGAGAGAGGCCACTCCTGCCTTAGTCTGTTTATGTCTAGAAGAGGCAAGTCTGTGGAGACGAAAGCAGATCAGTGGTTGCCAGGGGCTGGGCATAGGGGAGGGCTTGACTACAAAGAGGCACAAGAGAATTTTGGGGTTGCTTAATAGTTCTTTGTCTTGATGGTGGTGATGATTACATGACTATGCTTTCGTCAAAACTTACAGAACTATTCACTGAAAAGGGTGAATTTTATTGTATGTAAATTATACCTCGATAAACCTGATTACATTAAAATTCATAAGAGCAAATAATTTACATTTCAGGGCAAAGTCAACTATGTTTTATGCACTGTAGGTACGCTGGGAAACTATGACAGAATTAGTACCAATCAAAATTGGGCAATTCTATTAATGAAGTTAAAAATTAGAAAGCTAATCAGTAATATTTATTTCTTATTTATTTCAGAACAACACATCTCCTATAATTCATAGTATCTTGCTGTTGATAGATAAAGAATCTGCATTTAGGCCTGACAAGGATGCAATAATTCAGGTAATGGTTTAGACTGTGGGATCTGGAGTGATAGATAAAATTAAACATTAAGGCACCTAGATGAGATTAAACACATGAAAGAATTTAGATAAGTTCTAATTGCATCCATGTGGGAGCCTGGAAACCTCCTTCCTACCCCGTAAGTTCTCGCAGGAGCCCTGCAGAGTATGCCATGAAAAACTTAAAAATGTGACCTTTCTTCTCCACCTCATGTATTTTCTTTCCTTCTCTTTCTTTGTATCGTTCTCTTTTATCGGAAAACATCTTCATTTGGCCTCATTCTGAAAAGATATTTTTGTTACATCTAGAATTCTGGTTTGAGAGGAGTTTTGCTTTTCCCCTCAGCACTTTAAAGATGCTGCTCTGTTGCCCTCTGGCCTCCGTAATTTTAGAAGAAAAGTTCATCATAATTCAGATCACTGTTCATCTCTATGAAGTGTGTTAATTTTCCTTTGGCTGTTTCCAAGGTACTTCCTTTCTTTTCAGCAAATTGACTGCAATGCGAGCGGGCTTGGTTTTCTTCATTATCCTGTTTTGGCTCGAACTCTTAAATTTGTGAATTCATGTCTATCACCACATTTAGGACCTTTTTAGCCATTCTTTCTTTCTTTTTTTTTTTTTTCCTTTCGTGAGACAGCATCTAGCTCTGTCACCCAGGCTGGAGTGTGGTTGTGCAATCAGAGCTTACTGTAATCTCCAAGTCCTGGGCTCAAGTGATTCTCCCACCTCAGCCTCCTGAGTAACTGGGACTGAAGGTGTGCACCCCCACACCAAGCTACTTTTTTTTTTAAAGAGACAGGGTCTTGCTATGTTGCCCAGGCTGGCCTCCCACCTTGGCCTCCCAAAGCTCTGGGATTGTAGGCATGAGCCACAGTACCTGGCCTAGTTCTTAAAATTTTTTTTCCTGCTTTATTCTCTCTCTTCTCTCTTTCTAGTACTTCAATTGCATATACTAATATTGTCCCACAGATCTCTAAGAATCTGTCTTTTTTTAACTTTTTTCCTCTCTAGTCTTCAGATCAGGTTGTTCTATTGATCCTGTCCTTAGGGTCACTGGTTCCTTACTCTGTCATCTTTTCAGCTGTTAAGCTCACTAATGTGGCTTGGCTCTGTGTCCTCACCCAAATCTCCTATCAAATTTTAATACCCACGTGTGGAGGGAGGGACCTGCTGGGAGGTGACTGGATCGTGGGGGCAGATGCTGTTCTGATAGTGAGGATTTCTCATGAGAGCTGATGGTTTTAAAGTGTGGCCCTTCCTTACTCTGTCTCTCTCACCTGTGCCATGGAAGACGTGTCTTGCTTCTCCTTTGCCTTCTGCCATGATTGTAAGTTTCCTAAGGCCTCCTCAGCCATGCCGAATTGTGAGTCAATTAAACCTCTTTCCTTTATAAATTACCCAGTGTCAGGTAGTATCTTTATAGCAGTGTGAAAACAGACTAATACATTCTCTCAGTGAATGTTTTAGTTCAAATATTGTATTTTTCAGCTGTAAGATTTCCAGTGGATTTTAAAATATATTTTCTACATCTTTCCTGACTTTTCCTCTCCTTTCATAAATTGCAGGCATTTTTCCTTTACCTCATTGAGCACGGTTTTAATGGCTGCTTTGAAATCCTTGTCTAATAATCCAGCATCTGGGTCATCTCTGGGTTGGCCTCTGCTGATTGTCTTTCCCTGGAGAATAGATCCTATGTTTCTGATTCTTGATGTGTCACGTAATTCCGGACATTGTAAATATTCTGTTGGGGAGACTGGATTCTGTAATAGACTCACAGTGTTACTCTGATGTGCACGTAACATGGTTAGACTCAAACCAGAAGCTCTGTCACCCACAGTGCGTTCAGTTTAATTCTCTGAGTCCTCCCCATGCATGCACAGTTCAGGGTCAGCCAGAAACTTGGGCAGAGTTTACACACACACGACGGGGCTTCTTCCACAGCTGCCCCCTTCTGGGAATCTACTTTCACTTTCCAGGGGTGTGGCCACCCCATCCTCTGTCTCTTCTTTCTTCAGGCTAGAAAGATGCCCATTTTCTTATTGTTTTTATATTTTATTTATGTTTTTAAATAAAATCGAGCTCCATTGCTGAGACTGAATTGCAGTGGTGCGATCACGGCTACTTGCAGCCTTGACCTCCCCAGGCTCAGGTGATCCTTGCACCTCAGCCTCCTGAGTAGCTGGGTCTACAGGTGTGCGCTAGCACGCTCTGCTAATGTTTGTAGTTTGTTTTGTAGAAATGGGAGTTTTGTCCTATTGCACAGGCCGGTCTTGAACTCTTGGGCTCAAGTGATCCGCCTGTCTTGGCCTCCCAAAGTGCTGGGATCACAGGTGTGAGCCTCCACACCAGCCAGATGCCCCTCTCTTTTCCTTTTTTTTTTTTTTTTTTTTTTTTTTTGAGACAGAGTCTTGTTCTGTGTTGCCAGGCTGGAGTGCAGTGGCATGATCTTGGCTCACCGCAACCTCCACCTCCTGGGTTCAAGCGATTCTCCTGCCTCAGCCTCCCGAGTAGCTGGGACCACAGGTGCATGCCACCATGCCCAGCTAATTTTTGCATTTTTAGTAGAGATGGGGTTTCACCATGTTGGCCAGGATATTCTCGATCTCCTGACCTTGTTATCCACCCGCCTCACCCCCGCAAAGTGCTGGGATTACAGGCGTGAGCCACCATGCCCAGCCCCTTTCCTTTCCTTTCTTTTTCTTTTTCTTTTTTTTTTGTTTTGTTTTGTTTTGTTTACAAAGCCACCTGCTGTCAAAAGGATGCCTGTTTTCTGTTGGAGCTCAGCCACTTCCTGCTGGCAGCGGCCCTGAGGACGGAGCACAGCGGGAACTCGCCCCTGCTGGCCCCTCCTGCTGGCCCCGCATGCAAGCGTTAGTTGCCCCCACAATAAGCCTGACTTGTCTCGGCTGCTGGGGCTTTCAGGAAACTGTCCTTATATTTTGTCCAGAGTTTGTGGGTTTTATCTGAGAAGGGCCACCTCTGCCGCACCAGGAGAACAGCCTTGACTCATTCATTCCCTTTTCCTTCTTCTTTCTCCCCCTTTTTTTTTTTTTTTTTGGTTTTTCTTCACCAGGGCCTTTCCTTCATTTCTCTTTGCTCCCTGCTTTCCCGTCTTCTCACTTTCATTACTGCACCCAGACAGGTGCTGTTATCAGTGCCTCCAGCAAAGCAGGGGCGATACTCCCTGAGCCAGCCTCTCCGTCCTCCGAACCCAGGAATGAGCCATTTACAGGGTTTTCCCCCAAGAGATGCATCTGGAGCCATGACCAATGAGTGCCTCTTCTTGGCAGTGTGAGGTCGTGAGCTCCCTGAAGGCCTTGCACAAATTTGTCGACAGCTGCCAGCTGACCACAGACCTCGACGGCTCCTTTCCCTACAGCCATGGTGACTGGATCTGCTTCCGTCAGGTGGGTTCAGCCCGCAGCTGCTGCACATGCCACGGTCTCTGGGTACTTTCTCTCATGTGGACGTTTTTACTCAAATTTGAAAAGACATCACCATCCCTGATCTCATGCTTATTACAGTCACCATTCAGGTCTTGGTGTCTCCACAACCACACCGTGGTGCATCTGAGATGCCAAGCCTGGGTGGGAAGGGCACTGCTGCCCTAGAAGTGTCTGTAGGTCTCAGGGACCTTCACACATGGAAGCTTCCCAACCCGAGATGGGTTTAAATGCAGGAACTGGAACTCACAGCTGCTTGCTTTAGCATCTGACAGATCGGGTCCTTATAATCTCCTCCCTCTCAACTCACGCCAGAGGCTGGAACACTTCGCTGGAAACTGCGAAGAAGCCATCACTTTTCTACAGAATTCATTCTGCTCCCTGAACACCCACAGAACCCCAAGTACAGCCCAGGTAAGTCCCCACACTGGCAGGTAAGTTCACTTCGTGTGACAGGTAGGTGGGGACAGAAAGGTTTAGCCAAACATGAAAATAAATATTTGGTTCACCGTCATCTGTAGCAGAGATTTTCAAATCCTTTTTCATTATCCTGTTTAGGCTTGAACTCTTAAATTCCCTCTCAATTCACAAAAGGCCATTTCCTCCCCTTTGTCACCAAAAACGTTCCACCGTACCCAGAAGGAAAACCGTGTCACTGCACTTGACGATGTGCAGCGGCCTGAGCAGCAGCGGCTGCCAGGAATGAGTCACTCCAACAAGACAGAGGCGGGCTGACCACAGGGCTCTTGACAGCCCAGCCGCCAGGCCGAGGGTCGCAGGGTCTGTGGCTGAGGCCTGCATGTCTGTCCCTGGTCTAAATGGCAGGTTCACCTCCTACAATTGAGCTTTGAGCCCCCTTCTTCTCCCTCCCAGGGGTCTTACCCTGGGGCTCACCCTCCCTGGGACAGTCTGGACCATCAGCTTCAGGAGTGGGCACGGTCGTGCCACCAGCTTGATTTACGGAAACAGGAACGTGGGTCACGCTCCACATTCCTGCCACTGTTGCACTTGGGAGGACCTGCCCCTTGGAGGAGGGGGTTAAAGGCGTATTCCGCCCCACCTCATGCAGGAAGTCACCGAGTTAATTGACCAGCACGAGACAATGATGAAGCTTGTTCTGGAAAACCCACTGCTTGTGTCCCTCAGGCTGGAGGGGGGCACCGTCCTGGCACGGCTGAGGAGAGAAGAACTCGGCACAGAAGATGGCCGGTGAGTGCTCACGGGGGCCATGCTGGGCCCTGGCCCATCAAGGCGGCTGCTCAGGGGAGTCTGCAGCCAGGAGGCGTAGCGCTCTGCTCCAAGGAGAGCCCTGTCTGTGCTGGGCCCAGACCTCCGTTCTGACAGCCACGCTTTGCCTGGGTCCGAGCTTTTCTACATTTACAGGCTCCAAAGATCAAGGAGCCGGCTTCTGGGGACGCTCGGTGGGAGGTGGCCAGAGTGCGCCAGAATGAGCTCGTTCTTGACCCGTGCTGCCTGGGTAGCTGTGCCCACCTCCAGCAGTCCCCGTGTATCTCAGCTGCACGCAGCCAGTCCAGCCTAGGCTATGGGTCCTCTCTAGACGCCTGCATCCCAGGCCGGCCAGGATGTTGGCAGAACGTGTGCAGCACGTCTGTGTCCCGCCTGGGCTGTGGGCCTCCTCCTGGGGCTCCCGTTGCCTTCTGACATGAGGGAACGGAAAGAGCAGGGTTTTTACCTGGGGTTGTCACCAAGAGCAGATTCCTCCAGGGGCCGCCTGGGAGCCTGAGGACTGCCTCCTCTTCCTCAGGGACACCCTGGAGGCTGCCACCAGCCTGTACGACCGAGTGGATGAGGAGGTGCACAGGCTGGTCCTTGCCTCGAACGGTCGTCTCCGGCAGCTGGAGCGCCTCCGGGAGCTGGCATCGCTCCAGGACGGGAATGACCAGGTCAGAGCTGCAGGAAGAAGGCGGCCTGGTCAGCGTCCCCTCCAGGCCAGGCTGGCCAAGGCGACCCTCCCACCTTCACACTGCGTCTTTAGGGCCTTGACCTGATTTCCATCTGGAACGAAATTACGTCAGGATAGGGCATGCCTTGCTGCTTGTGTAAAAAGAAATAAATTTTATTTTTTACCTGAGAGATACTGGATCAGTGGAGAAAAAAATTTGTTTAATCCAGAGGAGGCCAAGGAGAAAAATAATTTCACACTGTGTCTTCTGATGTGACCGGTGCGAATGGCTGGGTGTATCATCTTCCGGATGCTTTCTCCACGTGCGTGTGCACACGGTGGCCGAGGAGCCGAGGTGAAACTGCACAGGTAGAGAGGGTCTGGGCTGAGGCTGAGGACGGCAGCCGGGAAACAACCTCCAGGTGACCTCAGGAAGTGGCTCTGGAGGCCACGGAGAGGCTCGAGGTTTTAAAGAAAAGAGGACGAGTCAGGAGGGGTGACGACAGAGGTGGCTTTTCATGATTCTCTGGGTCACAGAAATGGCATTGGTGGGTTGACCACGTGCTGCTGGATGACAGGGTGTGAGTTGTGGTGGCCAGTGTGCAGCGTGGCTGGGGTTACTGATGGCCCTTGGTGGACACACTACAGAATCTGCGGTCCATATAGCAGCGGCTCTGAAATGATTGCTTAGCTCGGGGGTGCCAGCAAAATGATTACTTAACTCGGGGGGTGCCAGCAAAATGATTGCTTAGCTCGGGGGTGCCAGCAAAATGATTACTTAACTCGGGGGGTGCCAGCAAAATGATTGCTTAGCTCGGGGGTGCCAGCAAAATGATTACTTAACTCGGGGGGTGCCAGCAAAATGATTGCTTAGCTCGGGGGTGCCAGCAAAATGATTACTTAACTCGGGGGGTGCCAGCAAAATGATTGCTTAGCTCGGGGGCACGGACAGCGCTGCTGCCTCACTCTGGTGCTCTTCTGGGCCTGACAGTTTAAGGGGCGCACGCTCGGATAAAACATTTCTCTGTTTTGTTGCATATAAACTCTTCAAAACTTGCACATTTTTATATAAATCATTATTTTATCAACAACTGTTACTGCAATGAATGTGCGGGTGAAAGCCGGTAGCATGGAGAGGCGTGCAGCGGGGCTGGAGGCATCCCCAGCCCTCCCGTCTGCTGACAAGCTCCCCTGGCCTTCAGATCCATGCGCTGGCCCTCACGGGAGCCTCCAGACAAGGACGTGCGGCAGGGACGTGAGGCGGCGTGCTCGCTCCCGGCCTCCCCACTACTGACCCCAGCTCCCAGGCGTTGGCCAGGGCCCAGCTGGTCCAAGCCCTGGGGTGGGAGCAGGAACCCCACACCAGGCAAGTGGAGTCAGGCAGAGCTGCAGCCACCAGCCAGTCCCGGCTGTCTCTGTGCCCTCTGTCCTGGGGGTCTCCTCCATCTCCCCCTCCTCCCTCTGCCTGTCCTGGGGGTCTCCTCCATCTCCCCCTCCTCCCTCTGCCTGTCCTGGGGGGTCTCCCTCCATCTCCCCCTCCTCCCTCTGCCTGTCCTGGGGGGTCTCCCTCCATCTCCCCCTCCTCCCTCTGCCTGTCCTGGGGGGTCTCCCTCCATCTCCCCCTCCTCCCTCTGCCTGTCCTGGGGGGGTCTCCCTCCATCTCTCCTCCTCCCTCTGCCTGTCCTGGGGGGTCTCCCTCCATCTCTCCTCCTCCCTCTGCCTGTCCTGGGGGGTCTCCTCCATCTCCCCCTCCTCCCTCTGCCTGTCCTGGGGGGTCTCCCTCCATCTCCCCCTCCTCCCTCTGCCCATACTGGGGGTCTCCCTCCATCTCCCCCTCCTCCCTCTGCCTGTCCTGGGGGGTCTCCCTCCATCTTCCCCTCCTCCCTCTGCCCATACTGGGGGTCTTCCCCCGTCTCCCCCTCTTCCCTCTGCTCGTCCTGGGGGTTCTCCCCCATCTTCCCCTCCTCCTTCTGCCTGTCCTGGGGGGTCTCCTCCATCTCTCCTCCTCCCTCTGCCCATCCTGGGGGTCTCCCCCATCTCCCCTCCTCCCTCTGCCTGTCCTGAGGGTTTCCTTCATCTTCCGCTCCTCCCTCTGCTCGTCCTGGGGGTTCTCCCCCATCTCCCCCTCCTCCCTCTGCCTGTCCTGGGGGGTCTCCTCCATCTCTCCTCCTCCCTCTGCTCTGTCCTGAGGGTCTCCTTCGTCTTCCCCTCCTCATTCTACTCCTTCCTGGGGGGTCTCCCCCATCTCCCCTCCTCCCTCTGCTCTGTCCTGGGGTCTCCTCCATCTCCCTCCCCACTCTGCCCCGTCCTGTGGGGTCTCCTATTTCCTGTACCCACGTCTTCCTCTTTTTTCATTTACTTTGGTGTTTTATGCAGAATAACTTCCAGGACTTCCCAGAGAACGGGATCTTGGGATGAGCATTTTTGAGGCCGTGGTACCTAAAAGTGTGTCTACTCCACCTTCACGGCCAGCAGTCACTTCAGTTTCCCTTCGCCAGCTGGAAGGCCCTGCACCCGAGCTTAGCCTCCGTCCCACTCCCGGCCTTCCGCCTGCGCCCTGCTTCTCGCTGGAAGCTGCAGACTTTCCTGTCGTCCTCGGGGCTCTGGAATCTGAGGGTCGCCCAGGTGCGCTGAGGGCAGGTGCGCTGAGGGCAGGTGCGCTGAGGGCAGGTGTGCTCTTTGCGTCTGCACCGCGCTCCTCTCTTCTGGGAATTCTGTGACACGTCCTTCGTCCTTTGTGGCGCTTGCGTTTCCCACGGCTCCACACTTCAATCTGGTCCTGGAGTTTTCTGTCCTGTCGCCTCAGTTCTCCCCACCGCCAGCTGTGTGCTGTCCTTGTAAGGCAGACGTTCTCGGCTTTACCCTCTAACTCTATTATTTTTTGTTTCTGCTCTTGCTTTTTAACTCCACGGGCTTGTTTGTTTTCTGAACGATCCCCTCTCTGTGCTAATCGTGACGAGTGCACGGCCTGTGGCTTCTGCGGTGTGTTCTGGTACCAGAGGCTTTCCTGGCCCCCCTGGTTAGGAGGCCTGTGGCCCACGCGTCTGTAGCATTTTCTCCCTGGTGATCTGATTCTTTTCCTCTAATCCCGGCCTGAAGCGGGTGCCTGGCCACAGCTCAGTGTTCACCTGCTGCACTGCCTGGATCACCCCAACCCGGGAACAGACCCCGGGCCCTGTGGAGCAGGCGCCCCGGCTCCTTCCCTCCCACACTCCCTCACGCCGTCCCGTGGAGTCTTGGGACTTCACCTCTGCTCTCCTCAGGCCCTGCCAGTCCCGCCTCCTTCCTGGCTCCAGGTTTGTGCCCTGGCTGCTCTCTGCCCACTGTGCTGAGGGTCACACACCTTGGAAGATGCTGGCAGGGCTTTGGTGGTGTCTCAAGAGGACACATATCTCGCTCTGCCGTCTTCACACAGAGACTCTACACGTGACCGGATAGGGGTCAAGCTATGTACAGGTGCACGTCTGTCTCTATATATTTAACCTAAGAAGTGCGTGCACACTGTGGGAAAATTAGAAACAAATAGATTTTCACACACGGGATGATGCATGTGGCGGCCTCGGCACCCTGTGCGTGGGCGTGCGCTGCAAGCTGGGTCCCCGAGCCGTGTTCGCACTGATGGTCCTGGGCTCCTCCCTCTCTGCCGTTAGAAGCGTCCCCGTGTTGAACATCTCTGTGTCTCTGCTTCCTTCACAGCCCGTGGGTGTTGACTCTGGATACATTCCTAGGCTCGGATGGCTGGGTCAGGCCATTCGTCTTTGGAGGTTTCCATGCATGGGCCGTGGCACTCCAGCCGCACCTGCCTCCTGCCGGCCACCCCGCGGGGAAATGGAGCCCCTCAGCAGTGTGCCCTCAGATTTTCTATGCTACAGCTGGACATTCTCTTCACACATTTATTATTTTTATTTCTGTAGTGAATCACTTGTTCATGCTTTAGACAGTTTTTCTAGGGTTGATCCTCACTTCTGTCTGTGTTATACGGATCCTTCACGTTCCACTTGTTTTCCCAGTTTTTCATTTGTCCTCTAGCTTTGCTTATCTTTTAAACAACCCTTTCTACTCTAAGGTTATAGAATTATTAGTATATTTCATCATAGAACCTTTACAACTTGAATTTTTGTATCTAAATCTTGAAACCAGTGACAGCCGATTTTCCTGCAAGGTTGGAGGCTGGGCTCTGGCTCTGCGCCACCCCCACTCGGCTCTGCCGATGCCGCACCTGCCCCTCACCTGGCAGCTCCAAGGCTCCGCCCATGCTCCTAAGAATCAAGGTGCTGTGATTCTCTTCTTGACTCTGGCTCTGTTTAAAGACAGCGTACGCACTGGTCTGTCTCTTCTCTGCTGCATGTCTGGGGTCATTGGGTACCTTTCTGATGGTTATGGATCCGGCCAGCTGTTCTCTTCTCCACAACAGGCCTCTCATCTCTGGGCATCTGACCCCCAGTCGCCCCTGGTGTTGCTGTTTAATGACAACATGAAGGGCTTACCTCTGACATTTCCACTGAGTCCAGCGGTAAACGCCTCCAAAATAAGAACCTTGGTCTTGTCACCAGGGTGCGTAGCCACAGGCGCTCTGCCCAGCAGGGCTCAGCCAAGGGCTCCCCCGTCTTTCCCAGGCAGCCTCAAGGGGCCAAGCAGCCACTTGCCTGAAGAATATTTCTGGAATATGTTTACCATATTAACCAGTTTCAAAGTGGAAAGTCCTGGGTCTATTGTTCAATGATTTTAATGTCCATTTCCAAACAATGAAAATAGCCTGGAGCTTGAGCCTCAGAGGACTGTGACCACCTCTCATCAGTCGTGCCCATTCACAGGGGTTACGCAGCCAGGCCGTCAGCCCTGTGCAGCGTGTACTCAGGACAGGACCAAGACACATCCCTCCCTGGGTCCTGCTAAATCCTAGAGTGTGACTCCTTCATGTGTTTAAATATAAATGTTCTTCCCCTGTGTAGATCAAATCACGGTTTGGAAAAGAACTAGAGAAATTCCTCGGTCCTTTGGTGCCTGCTCTTGAGAACGGGAGGCAGCGGCAGGCAGCACTGTGGGCCGTCCCAGCCTTGGTGTTGGTGGCTACACGCAGACCCAGCCCCGCCTGGAGACACGAACGTGGAAGCGCCAGGCTTGTACTGATAATGTGTTCCTTGGCTGCAGCAATCCTGCCAGAAAGGACTGCAGCTGGTGAAGGAGAACCCGCATCATACAGAGGAAATGGTCCAGGATTTCAGAAGGGGCCTGAGCGCCGTGGTCAGCCAGGCTGAGTACAGGGAGGGAGAGCTGGCCAGGTGGACCCGCCCATCCGAGTTGTGCGAGACGGTAAGAGACCCACTGGGTGTGCGTCCCAGGGATCCCGGCTCCTTAGGCTGTGGGCATTTCCGCCTCCCCACACAAGTTGGAGAGGGTGGGCCAGGCTCTGGGACAGAGGCCGGGCGCCTGCGATGGAGCCCCTGGCCACTGCACCCACAGCTCTCTGGAGAAGGCTCTGAGTTGACCTGTGAAGCATTCGATATTGTACCAAACAGACCAGCCAAATTCACACACACATTTCTCTGTGTGTTTAGTGGCTCAGTTACAAAATTCCACTGACTGCCCAAAACCCCAAACAAGGGCTGCAGCAGATTGCAGGCCTGCAAGCTCCCCCGCGCCCGGGACCGCACGCCATTAGGAGCTCACCTGTCAAGACAGCATTTGAGGGGGTCATGGGGTGACCAGAGCAGGGTAGAGCCGTCTGCCGCGTCATGCCTCTCTCAGCTCACAGGACGTGGCACCTACACGGTGTCTTCATGTGGTCCTAGGACATCCCCCATGGTGCCCTCTGGCGTGGAGAACAGACCCCGTGGGGTCAGATACAGCCCACCTGCCCTTCGGTTGAACCCGGCCACAGCCCCACTGGCTGGCGGGGCTGCCTCTCCCTCAGCCGTCTGGTCCCCTGTCCCTGACTAGGCTGACCTGGGAACAGCAGTGCCTGAGCTGGCTCTGGGGCGGCCCCTCCTCCCCTGCACTGAGCAGAGCCGTCCTTGTCCCACAGGCAAGCAGCTGGATGGGGCCCCCGGACCCAGAGGCTTATCCCTCCTCACCCGTGGCTGAGTGTTTGAGGAGCTGTCACCAGGAGGCTGCCTCGGTGGCTGCAGAGGCCTTCCCCGGGGCAGGTGTGGCAGCGCTGAAGCCTCAAACCCTGGGGAGACCGTGGGCATCGCAGCAAGACCTGGGGCTGCAGTGCCCTCAGACCCGGCTCCAGCTGGAAGATGCCCTTTCTGAGGCCGCCCCAGGCCCCAGCTTACCACCCCTTGTCCAGAGCCCCCCAAAGCATGAGTGTGCTCAGGAGGCCATGAGGAGGCCCCATAAGCCACCCTCAGTTCCCAGCACGGACACTGAGGATGGTGCCTGGGAACCTGGCCTCCCTGGACGAGCACTTCTGTGTGGACAGGACGGGGAGCCCCTGGGCCCAGGGCTGTGTGCTCCGTGGGACCCAGTGTCCCCCCTCGGGGGCCTTTCAGGGACAGCGGCCACCACGGCCCACCCGGAGGACAGCTCTGCCTGCTCCTCTGAGCCCACCCAGACCCTGGCCAGCCGCCCCAGGAAACATCCCCAGAAGAAAATGGTAAAGAAAATGCGAAGTTTCGAGATACCTCAGCCCGACAGTGGCCCCAGGGACTCCTGCCAGCCAGGCCATACCAGTGTCTTCAGCAAGGGCCTGGAGGTAACCAGCACTGTGGTCACAGAGAAGAAGCTCCTGCTGCAGCCGCAGGCCAGGAGCCCCCCGGTCACTTGGAGCCGGAGTCTGTCCTCTCCCTCGGGGCTCCAGCCTGCTGAGGAAGACGGGAAGCGGCAGGTGGGCAGGTAAGGTGGACATCCCCCTCCTCTCGTCCTAGCAGCCCTTGGGTATCTAGAAACCCAAAGCCATTTTGGCATTAAACTCTCTTCTGCAAAGTAGAAAGTAAATCCACAGACATCCCTCTGGGTCCACCTGCCCGGTCCAAGAAGAAACCCAATTTTAAACTAGATATGAGTTACCTGCCCCCATGTTCAGAAGGGACCACTGAAAACTGCCTGGATGGTGTGTGTTAACCCGCACACACTCACTCTGATGGTTAAGTAACCGTGTGACCAACTCTGGTTATTTTCAGCCCACTTACAGAAAATTACAGGCAGCAAATCAACCCCCGATACCAAGAAGAGTTACCTTAAAAATACGTTTTAGAAAGCCTCTAAGTGTTAGGGCACGAGGCGCACCCGCGCGTCCATGGCCTCACTGAAGAGGCCCCTTCTCACTTGTCGAGCCTGCAAAGGACGCGTCCACTCACAGGTAAGGGTGGGCGCGCTCGGCCCCTGCCTAGGCCGGACGCCGTCTGAACCTCCATCTTCCGCCCACGTGGTGTGGCCGTGAGGACCGGAGGTGGAGATGCTTTGTCATTTGGTTGGCTTCTGCGTCTTGGGTCAACAATCTCCAACCTTTTTGGCACCAGGGACAGGTTTCATGGAAGACGATTTTTCCACAGACCGCAGGGGTTGGGGGGATGGTTTTGGGATGAAACTGCTCCACTTCAGCCCATCAGGCTTTACATTCTCATAAGGAGCACGAAACCTAGACGCCTCCCGCGTGCAGCAGCGTCCGGGCTCCTCCGAGACTCCACCGCGGCCGCTGAGCCGACAGGAGGCGGAGTCCGGGCTCCTCCGAGACTCCAGTGCGGCCGCTGAGCCGACAGGGGGCGGAGTCCGGGCTCCTCCGAGACTCCACCGCGGCCGCTGAGCCGACAGGAGGCGGAGTCCGGGCTCCTCCGAGACCCCAGTGCGGCCGCTGAGCCGACAGGGGGCGGAGTCCGGGCTCCTCCGAGACCCCAGTGCGGCCGCTGAGCCGACAGGGGGCGGAGTCCGGGCTCCTCCGAGACCCCAGTGCGGCCGCTGAGCCGACAGGGGGCGGAGTCCGGGCTCCTCCGAGACTCCACCGCGGCCGCTGAGCCGACAGGGGGCGGAGTCCGGGCTCCTCCGAGACTCCACGGCGGCCGCTGAGCCGACAGGGGGCGGAGTCCGGGCTCCTCCGAGACTCCACCGCGGCCGCTGAGCCGACAGGAGGCGGAGTCCGGGCTCCTCCGAGACTCCACCGCGGCCGCTGAGCCGACAGGGGGCGGAGTCCGTGCTCCTCCGAGACTCCACTGCGGCCGCTGAGCCGACGGGGGGCGGAGTCCGGGCTCCTCCGAGACTCCACTGCGGCCGCTGAGCCGACGGGGGGCGGAGTCCGGGCTCCTCCGAGACTCCACCGCGGCTGAGCCGACAGGGGGCGGAGTCCGTGCTCCTCCGAGACTCCAGTGCGGCCGCTGAGCCGACAGGAGGCGGAGTCCGGGCTCCTCCGAGACCCCACCGCGGCCGCTGAGCCGACAGGAGGCGGAGTCCGTGCTCCTCCGAGACCCCACCGCGGCCGCTGAGCCGACAGGGGGCGGAGTCCGTGCTCCTCCGAGACCCCACCGCGGCCGCTGAGCCGACAGGAGGCGGAGTCCGTGCTCCTCCGAGACTCCACTGCGGCCGCTGAGCCGACAGGAGGCGGAGTCCGTGCTCCGAGACTCCACCGCGGCCGCTGAGCCGACAGGAGGCGGAGCTTAGCTGGTAACTCGCTGCCTGCCGCTCACCTGCTGCTGGGCGGCCTGGTTCCGACAGGCCGCAGACGGGCACCAGTCGGTGGCCCCGGGGGTTGGGGCCTCTGCCTTAAGCTCCATAGAAGGGGTTTCCTCCTCATGCCCTGATCGCAGGTTTAATCTGAACGGAGAAGGCCACAGAACACTCTTCTGAAACACACCTTTAGGTGCCAAACCTCAGTCTTTACCTTGTTAAGGTAAAACTCCAGGTAGAACATGAAGTTCTGGTTTTTACCATCGGTGTGAGTGATCCAGGGATATCTGCCGGCTGGGCCTGAGTACAGGCTGGCCCTTCCGAATCGGTAAGAGGAACGCCGAGCGCTGTCCCTGAGTCTCAGCAGGTGGCTGCCCTGACGCTTCTGTCTCCACTGAGCCCATGTTTCAGGTTTGGGAGGCAGCAGAACACAGGAGGGGGACCCCCGCCCACCCCTGTGTGATTTCCAGCTGTTGCTGCCTAGTGAGTACATTGTCCATTTGGTCAAGACCAAATCAAGACCATCCTCGTTCTGATTTTGTTTCTGGATATTTACTGAGGAGGCTTTTGTGTGGGTCACGACATCGGGCCTCGGCCTTCCCGCCCGTGCTGTGAGGGCCAGTTCCTGACCAGCCGGGAGGTGCTGTGTTCTCAGCAACAGTGAGAATCTGTCAGATCTGTGATGCAGGAGTGAAGGGGACAAGTTCTGCAGCTCTGCTGTGAATGGAATGTGCGTTCAGCAGCACGTCTGCCCACAGCTGTGCTTCCCATCATTAGCTGCTTTTAACTTTTTCCAACTTAAAAAACAAGTCAATACAAATAATGGTAGAAAAATAATCTTCCAACTCCCATTGGTATCATTAGGATCGAGTTATTTAAGAAGGTTGGGGGTAAGATGCTATCGAGTAGAGCAGAAAAGCCGTGTACCTCACTATTTATTAGGGAAGGGCCCCCGGGTCACCAGTGGCCCTTTGCAAGTGCAGTTGATGGGTGGTCAGAGCTGCAGAGCTGTGGGACATGCCAGACCCCACCCCAGCAGAACCCAGAGAACCTTCTCCCGGGGAGTCCCACAGCCCAGGCCAGGCTTTGGCATTCACGCTGCCGGAGTGTGGGCCCTGCCCTCCAGGCTCAGTTGCCGAGAGCGACCAGGTGGCCACGCTCCAGCCAGCTCATGAAACCGAGCCACCAGCCTAAGCGCCCTGCATTTGTTTACAGTGAATGTAAAAGTGTTTTTGGATGCTTAGCATGTTTTTAGTGGTAAAAAAAAAGAAAAATACACAAAAGAATAGCACCTGATTTGGGAAGCCCGGTTTGGGCCTCTGTGATTGCACCACCGCAGTTTTGCATGCGAGGACCCCCCCGGCCAAGCTGACCACACCGGCCAGCCCACCTCTCCACTCTCTCGGGGCAACACGAGTGGGTCCTCCGGGTCCTGCCCAGCCCTAAGGATACAGAGGTGGTGAGACTCCGGGCAGCCGCGGAGAAGCCCACGTCTCCCGCAAACGTGTGTTGTCAGGACGGGTTCTTCGAAGACTCAGCAGTGCATTGGAGGCCTGCCCCTCACGGGAGCCCCTACAAAGCCTGCTCGGCGGCCCCTCCGCAGGACTCTCGTTCAAGGCAGGGAGACCCCAGCCGAGGGTGGGGCAGGGGGTTCCATGGACGGCCGTCCCTGGGGCCTAGCCTGCTGTTGTCCACCTCTGGGCCGTCCTGCGCCCCCAGCCTTGCTCTCCGGCCGCTGCAGCCCCCGAGTCCCCCTGAAGCTGCTGTGTAAGGTGCTGAGCCCCTTGGGTCAGGAGTGACTGCCGTGGAAGCCGACTCAGGAAAATCTCCTGGTCCGTCAGCAGTGGGCGTGGATCCGAAAGCTGTTTTCTCACGAAATTTCCACCACAGCCTTCCTTGCAGAAGCGCTGCTGCTGGAAGTGTTTGAGTCGTGTTACCGCTAGAATCAAACCGGCTGGAACGAGAAACGTTACGTTCAGAGTTTCCGTTAGGGAGCCTGGGAATCTCTGTCTTGGTTTCCAAGGGGATCTTTCCTCTGAAACATATGGAAATGTTTCACGTGACAAGCTTCTTTTTGAAATATTGTCCTTATCTTTTCAAGTTACTGTGTATCAGGGGAGCGGCTCCAGGTAACAGGGAGAGAATGAGCCGGGTGCAGGTGAGTCACTCCCTGCTGAGGACGTGCGGTCGGCTGGAAGTTTCTTTTTTTTTTTTTGAGACAGAGTCTCGCTCTGTTGCCAGGCTGGAGTGCAGTGGCTCAGTCTCGCCTCACTGCAACCTCCACCTCCCGGGTTCAAGTGATTCTCCTGCCTCAGCTTCCCAAGTAGCTGGGACTACAGGTGCGTGCCACCTCCCCCAGCTAATTTTTGTATTTTTAGTAGAGATGATGTTTCACCATGTTGGCCAGGCTGTCTCTATCTCTTGACCTCGGGATCCACCCACCTCAGTCTCCCAAAGTGCTGGAATTACAGGCGTGAGCCACCACGTCCGGCCAGAAGTTTCTTTATTGTGAATCCCACATGTGCCCATGTGCCTCCGGTCCACGTGTGACCGTGCTCGTGCCTCTGGGTCTCCATGTGTTTCTGTCTCAGGCATGAATTGCTTTTAATAACGTGTCCGTGGGGGGCCATGTGCCCCCGGGATCTCTGTGTCTTCCAGCAGCCGACTGAGGCACATCATGGCCGAGATGATCGCCACGGAGAGGGAGTACGTCCGGTGCTTAGGATACGTCATCGACAACTATTTTCCGGAAATGGAGAGAATGGACCTGCCCCAGGGCCTTCGGGGGAAGCACCACGTTATTTTCGGCAACTTGGAGAAGCTCCACGACTTCCACCAGCAGCACTTCCTCCGGGAGCTGGAGCGCTGCCGGCACTGCCCCTTGGCTGTGGGCCGCAGTTTCCTGAGACACGTGAGTGCAGGCCGTGGCGTGGACGACGGGTGACGTGGTGGGCGAAGCCGGTGTCAGGGAGGCGGGGCCTACAGCGCCCACGTGTCAGGCAGTTGGAGTAGCTTCAGCCCAGGCCTGGGAGCTGGTCCTGACGGGATGATTAGACCAGCCGACAAACAGACGCCCCGCATGGATAACCTGTGGGTCTCCAGTGCCCGGTGCTTGCAGGTGGTGTGACCAACTGCCTCCCTGCTGCCCCTGGAGGCGGGGGCTCCGCCGACACCATCATACCTGTTCCGCCAGCAGCCTGCTCCTTTACCACTTCTGGCTGATAGGCCGGAAGCAGTTCCCAGAATCACCTTCTGGGGAGGGGCCAGGCCTCACCCCTTCGCAGGCCCCCTGCCCCTGGGTGCCCCGTTACCTGCCAGAGGGACCAGCCTGTCCCGTTCTGAAAATTCCCTGCGAGGCTTTCAGCTGGAAGCACGTTGAATGTACAGACAGTGGTCTCTCCTCGTAAGTCGCTTCTCAATGATGAACGTGGAATCTCTCTGTATGAGAATCTTTAATAAAGTTTTTAATTTACTCTGGAAGGAAACTGACAGGCTTTCAACCAGTGCTGAGAGCTGTGGGCAGATGGGACGTGTGTCCCAGACCATTGAGCACAAATTACCACAACGAAAACAGCCGTGGACAAAAGAAGCTCATGTTCCATCTTTTCAGTGTTCTTTCTTTTTTTTTCCCCTTTGATATGGAGTCTCGCTCTGTCGCCCAGGCTGGAGTGCTGTGGCACAATCACAGCTCACGGCAGCCTCCGCCTCCCGCGTTCAGGTGATTCTCCTGCCTCAGCCTCTTTAGTAACGGGGACTACAGGTGCGTGCCACCGGGCCTGTCTAATTTTTGTATTTTTAGTAGAGATGGGGGTTTCACCATGCTGGCCAGGCTGGTCTTGAACTCCAGACCTTGTGATCTGCCCGCCTCGGCCTCCCAAAGTGCTAGGATTACAGGCGTGAGCCACCATGTCCGGCCTCAGCATTTTCTTAAAAGGTGCTTTTAGACATAAAGTACAGATTCATATTGACCATAATTGTGGCAATTTTAAATGTCTTGACAGCTTTAGCTCTTGGCCATTGACCAAATTGTTCCACTGCCCCCCACGCCCTCCCAGGCCCACTGCCAGCTGTATCCTCTTCCCCCCTCAACCCCCTGGAGTCTGTGTTTTAAAGACAAATTACAGAATTCTCAGCATTGAGGTTGCAGCTGGTAAACTGGTCACCTCTGGGGCCCCCTTGCTGGGGACACTGCGATAGTCTGTAATGAAGGGCTGAGTCTCCCTGTCACCTGGTCATGGTACGAACCGCACCTGGAGGGTCTTGGGACGGGAGCAGGTCCAAGTCTGACCCGGGCTGTAGGAGCCGCCTCCGGGCCTGTCACTCCCAAGTCTGACCCGGGCTGTAGGAGCCTGCCGCCTCCGGGCCTGTCACCCCCAAGTCTGACCCGGGCTGTAGGAACCTGCCGCCTCCGGGCCTGTCACCCCCAAGTCTGACCTGAGCTGTAGGAGCCTGCCGCCTCCGGGCCTGTCACCCCCAAGTCTGACCTGAGCTGTAAGAGACTGCCGTCTCCGGGCCTGTCACCCCCAAGTCTGACCCGGGCTGTAAGAGCCTGCCGTCTCCGGGCCTGTCACTCCCAAGTCTGACCCGGGCTGTAAGAGCCGTCTCCGGGCCTGTCACTCCCAAGTCTGACCCAGGCTGTAAGAGCCGTCTCCGGGCCTGTCACCCCCACAGCCAAGCAGTCGCCTCTGCTTTCCAGGAAGAGCAGTTTGGGATGTATGTGGTCTACAGCAAGAACAAGCCACAGTCGGACGCCCTGCTCAGCAGCCACGGCAACGCCTTCTTCAAGGTCATCCCCTCGGCCCACCCCCCGCAGCTGCCCGGCCCTCAGCCAGGCCGGAGCTGACCCTCTCCCCCTGGCCCTTGCAGGACAAGCAGCGGGAGCTGGGTGACAAGATGGACCTGGCCTCCTACCTGCTGCGGCCCGTGCAGCGCGTGGCCAAGTACGCGCTGCTGCTCCAGGACCTGCTCAAGGAGGCCGGTCGCGGCCCGGCCCAGGGGCAGGAGCTGGGTGAGCTCCGAGCCGCCGAGGTCGTGGTCTGCTTCCAGCTGCGCCACGGCAATGACCTGCTGGCCATGGACGCCATCCGCGGCTGTGACGTAAGTGCCCCAGGTGCTGGCAGCTCAGGCTAGCTGGGGGAATTGGAGGCCGCTGGTGAGAAAGTCTTGGCCCAGCAGCATCATTTTCTTGGTGATGTGCTGGCAGATTTGCCCCGGAGAAGCCCGTCAAAGCCTTCTGAAGGCTGCAGTGGAGGCCACTGGGAGGAGGGTCTTACCTGTCTGGGCAATGTCAGGGAGCAGCAAGGCCTGAGGCCCGTGGAGCCCCGGGGTTTGACAATGGCTGGCAGATGTTGGCTGCAGTTGCACAGGACATGCAAAGCAGGCTCTGAGTGACTGGGAGTCTGCTTACCTGGGCTGCATTGAAAACAGGTGGATGTGGGCGCTGCACCCCAGCCCTCTGTGGGAAGGCACTAGGGTCAAGCCCCGATTCCATGGGTGTTGGGGCCCGAGATGGGCCTGCCTTCTCCAGCCGATGTGAGGCCCCACCCTCCATGCCCTGCTCTGCCACTGGGGTGTTGCCCATCCCAGGCCCGGGGACACGGCAGCCTGCCGGAGTGGAGCCGGCGCCCCCACGCACCAGCCATTTCCCAGCTCACCCATGGCCTTTGGGGCATCTGGGGTTGGGGGCAGCCGGGGCAGCCTTCACTACACTGAGCTGCACAACCCCCACGGCAGGGTCTGGCGAGACCCACACGGCCGGTCGCAGGCAGCAGTGTGTGCGTGAGCGGCCGTGGGCCCGTGTGAATGAGCCAAGGCCAGCCCCTTGGCTGTTCCTCTGCAGGTGAATTTGAAGGAACAGGGGCAGCTGAAATGCCAAGATGAGTTTATCATTTGCTGCGGGAGGAAGAAGTATCTGAGGCACGTGTTCCTCTTTGAAGACCTCATCCTGTTCAGCAAGACCCAGAAGGTGGAGGGCGGCCACGACGTCTACCTGTACAAGCAGTCTTTCAAGGTAGCACCCGCCTGGTCCGATCGGGCGCAGGCTGAGCCAGGCCCTCCCAGGGGGTCTCGGACCCTGTCTCACCTGAGGCGAGCAGAGGAACTGGGAGGGAGTGAAGCTGGGAGGAGCCGAACTGCGATGTTTTGATTTCTGTGGTTCTTGGGTAAATTCTTGAAAACGTTAGCCCCGAAATCGGCAAGGAGACGTGTGTCTTCTCCAGTCCCATGTCCAGTCCAAGGGCTGAGAAACAAGTGTCTCCTCAGTCAGAAACTGCATTGTGGATTCTGTACAGAGGTGAACATGGGACGGGCCTTCCCCTGGCTCTGGGAGGTGCACAGAGAGGGTGAACACGGGCACAGGGACGGGCCTTCCCCTGGCTCTCGGAGGTGCACAGAGAGGGCGTTGCTGATGCGCCATGGTGGGCAGGTTCCCGCTTGTGACTCGGCTGTGCTGAGGGAGGCCAGGTCCCTCCCTTCTTGACAGAGGCCATGAGGGTGCATGGGCTCACACACAAGCAGCCTCCCACACTCGTGCATAGCCTTGCACACTCATGGGCAGCTGTCCTGCACACGCACTCTCCCTTGCACGCTCACAGGCAGCCTCACACAGTAGTGAGCAGTGAGGTTTTGCCCACCCTGAGGCATCCCACACGTTTGTCATTTGGTGTCTGGGTGACGTGACCGCCAGCCCTGAGGAATTGGGGTAGCCAGTCGTTCAGAGATCTGTGTTCCTGATGGTGCTGCCATGGGTGTTTGCTGACTGCAGACGGCCGAGATCGGGATGACAGAGAACGTCGGGGACAGTGGCTCGAGGTTTGAGATTTGGTTTCGCAGGCGGCGGAAATCTCAGGACACCTACATTCTCCAAGCAAGCTCGGCAGAGGTCAAGCGTGCGTGGACTGATGTGATAGGGAGGATCCTGTGGAGGCAGGCGCTGAAGAGCAGAGGTGGGAAGATGGGGGCCACAGGGCCTGCCCGGCTCAGGGGCACAGCTAGGGGCAGGGGTCAGGGGCTAGGGTGAGAGCCGGGGGCTGAGTCCAGGGGCCGGGGGCCAGGGGGCCAGGGGCCAGGGCTGGGACTGGGGCTGGGGCTGGGGTTGGGGACTGAGTCCAGGGGCTGGGGGCTGTGACTGGGGTGGGGGCTGGAGACGAGTCCAGGGGTGGGAGGCCAAGGCTAGGAGTGGGGCGGGAGTGGAGGCGTGGGTTGGGAGCTGGGCTATCGACCTTAATGCTGAGATTCAGGCGATATGGTTAAATATTGAGTTCACTTGAGCACAAAGTCTGGGGATGGCCACCTGGGAGGACACAGACTTCAAAGGGATGGGGTCATTGCCCCAAAGTGGGGAGGTTTAAGGGCCATTTGTATAGGCACAGTCTGGGGAAATGTAACAGGATCACATCATTTTCTATACAGGGCTGGGGCACAGTTACAGCAATTCGATTGACTACAGGCAGCATTTCTTTTTTGGTAGGGGTGAGGGTATATTTTGCATTCCACATTAGGGATGGAATAGTCAAGGGTCTTCTGTCTCAGGACTGTCTGGTCTGAGCCAGGAACAGGGAGGCAAGGAAATCTCTAACAAAAGGTCAGAAATTAAGGGGCTGAGCTCTGTGACTCGATCTCCAAAGTCAGCCTCCCTAAGGGTCTGATCACTCTGAGGATCCTCCAGTAGCTGGACCGTCCATTTTCTTCCTCATGGGCACCCAAGAGGCCCACCCTGTCTGGGGTACCTGGAGGCCCTCGGTCAGCACTTTACAAGAAACTTCTTGGGGCCGGGCGCGGTGGCTCAAGCCTGTAATCCCAGCACTTTGGGAGGCCGAGACGGGCGGATCACGAGGTCAGGAGATCGAGACCATCCTGGCTAACCCAGTGAAACCCCGTCTCTACTAAAAAAAAAATACAAAAAACTAGCCGGGCGAGATGGCGGGCGCCTGTAGTCCCAGCTACTCAGGAGGCTGAGGCAGGAGAATGGCGTGAACCCGGGAGGCGGAGCTTGCGGTGAGCTGAAATGCGGCCACTGCACTCCAGCCTGGGCAACAGAGCGAGACTCCGTCTCAAAAAAAGAAAAAAAAGAAACTTCTTGGATCGGACCTGATGGCACTCACACACGTGTCTCTCATGTCCACAAGCGAACGTAAACAAGACACTACAGCCACCCCAGAGAGGGTCCCCCGCAGCTCTGGCTCCAGATTTAACCCTCTGGTTGACTTCCTGCCCCTGCCCTGCTGGTCTGGCCCCCATGGCCCTGGGAGGCTGAGCTCATGGTCATGAGAGGGCCCTCCCCAGAGAACTCATCCCCCACCCTGAGACCCCTCCCGCAGGCCTCCTCCCTACTCCCTCAATGTCCACCCTCGTTTGCTCCCCCGTCCCCCGACTTCGTCACTGGGTGTGCCTCTCTGTGCTTATTCCTCCAGCCTGGCGGCTGCGAACACCACCTTCACAGGGACCACCCCCCACCCCAGACCTTCTCCCACACTGAGCTCCAACTCCAGGGCCTGCCCCAGCACCTCACAGGTAGCCAAAGCCACTGTAAACCCAGCTGTCCACCTCTACCCTACAAGCCTACCTGGCAGCTCTGACCTCTCAGACCTAAGAAACCGAGGCACCCAAGCTACAGACACAACCAAGGATCCTGCACGCCCACACCCCGCCTGAGCCTTGACCCCCTCCAGGTGCAGCCACCGCCTCCCCACCAGCCCCTGAAACTCTTCGGTGCCAGCTCTGTCGGGCACAGGGGGCCCCATGGCCACCCCGCCAGCTCCCCCTCCGGCCCCAGCCTCCTGGCTACTCCACACCCCGTGGGCAGCAGCTGCTTGGTCAGAGGCCTCATCTCCAAGATGCCACCATCCTGAAGAGCCTTCCTGGCCTTTTTCCTTCCTTTGTAGCCCACTGGTCCTGCTTCCTGTTTGGGGTCTGCCTGACTGTGGTGCACAAAGCCTCCCTGGGGTCGATCTGTCCATTTCAACCCCTCCTGTGTTCCAAGCACCGGGAGCCTGCAGGAAATAGGCCCTGCCGGCCTTGAATAATCAGATTCAGAAAATAGAACTAAGCTGATTCAAGCACAAAGCATGGGAATGGCCACCCCAGAATGCAGACTCCAAAGGGACGGGGTCCGTGCTCCCAAGTGGGGAAGCTGAGGCTTCACTTACAGAGGCAGAAACGGCTGCAGCCAACTTGACAGCAGTTCGATTAGTCCAGGTTGCTACATTCTGTGAGGAGGAGGCATGTTCTGAGAGATTCTTACCTCTGGTGCCTCCCGGTCATCCCTGACCACTTACCAGAAAAAGCAAAAGTTGCATCTGATGCTCCGCGACTCAGGGCATTGCCGGGCTCCTCTCAGGGTTCAGAATATCTTACAGTTCTCACAGCATCGAGTTCAAGTTATTTAGTTTCACAGCCCTCCTCAACAGGGTCGGGGGGCAGCTGAGCACAGGGTATGCACACAGGACTCTGCCTGGCCTGGGGATGTGCGGTGTGGCCCACAGAGCTGTCCAGGCTCTGCAGGTACAGCTGGGTTGCCTGGAAAGTGGAACCTAATGCTTCTCAGGTGTGTCGAGGACCTGGCACCCCCTCCCCATCACCTCGTTGGTCACTTGAGCCCTCTCTTGACTTCTCCAGTTTTGCCAGGGATTTACCAAATTAGTCTTCCCAGAAAACAGAATTTGGGTTTAATGGATTATCTACACACTTATTTTCTATTTAATTATTCCTACTCTTTGTTATTTCTTGTGTCTACCTTTTTCAGTGTTTCATTTGCTTTTCCTTTCTACCTCATTTCTTGAGGTGGATGCTTAGATCATTGATTTTAGCCTTTGTTTTGTTCTCGTTTTTGTGCGGTATTTAAGACTACAGACTTTCCTCTAAGCTTTAGCTGCATCCCACAAGTTTGTATATGTCTTATGTTTATTAACAGTCAGTTCAGTATATTTTCTAACTTCCACTTTAATTTCTTCTTGGACTCATCATGGATTATTTAGAAATGCATTACCTAATTTCCAAGATTTTCTAGTTAACTTTGTGATACCAGTTTTGAGTATAAGACCGCTTTGGTCAAATAATATACACTAGAGTTTGTTATCCGTGGAAGGTATCCAAGTGACCGGTGGCGAACCTGTACAGGTCTGCCGCAACCTCGAATCTTGTCTCCTCAGAAGAAAGAATTTGACTGAGGGACATAAGGCAGAAAAAGAGACTGAGGCAAGTTTCAGAGCAGGAATGGAAATTCATTTGAAAAGGCTTTAGAGCGGGAAAGGAAGAAAAGCACACTTGGAAGAGACCCAAGTGGGCGCTGAGATCGAGGGCCCCGTTTATCCTTATCCTAGGACTTCCCGGGCCGGCCCGTTTCCCGTGATTCTCCCCTTAGGCTGGGCTGCCTGCGTGCGCAGTGTGGGCCTTTCCCTTGGGATGTGAGGATACTCTGATACTCCATGTACTTAGGAAATTGTACGCATCCCCGTCTGAGGCTTTCTTCCCTTTTCTGTGGGGGGACGTGAGGACACCCCGTGTACTTAGGAAGTTGTAGTTGTACGCATCCCCCTCTGAGGCTTTCTTCCCTTTTCTGTGGGGGGACGTGAGGATGCCCCGTGTGCTTAGGAAGTTGTACGCATCCCCGTCTGAGGCTTTCTTCCCTTGTCTGGTGGGGCGCCCCCAAAAGGTGACATTCTACCATTTTGTCTCTTAATGCACAAAGTTGGTTCTCCTGGCACCTGCCTTCAGTTAACACTTGAGTGCAGCAGGTGTGGACCATCAGGAAATGCCCTCTCCCTGGCACTGGCTGCCAAGGTACCCGTTTTAGAGAGGCAGTGTGGTATATGCCAGGCCACCACCCGACATTCCCAGTGGGTGGGGAGCCCTCTCCTGCCCCGCTCATGCCTGTCTAGCCACCTGTAACAGCTTCGGTTATTTGAAAAGTTGTATGTCCCAGCATTGTGGCAAATTTTCCACGTGAAGAGAAAGTGTGCTTTGTAGTTGTTATTGCAGAGTTCTGATCACGTTTTGAAAATTGTGTTGTTCAGATTTGTTATATCCTTATTGGCTTTTTGGCTGCCTATCACTAGGAAAAGTGTGTTAAAATCTCCCATGATGATGTAGATTTGAATTTGTCTAGTTTTCTTTTTGTTCTGTCAATTTTTGCTTTCTATGTTTCAAAGCTAAGTTATTAGGTGCATAGTAATGTAGAATTGCTATATCTTCCTAGAAACAGAGCCTCTTTTATGATAATGAAATGCATCTCTTTATTTTTAGGAATGCCTTTCACCTTAGATCTACAGCTGTCCCTCTGTGTCCATGGGGATGGGTTCCAGGACTCCCCCACAGATACCCAAATCTGTAGTTGGTCAAGTTGCTGATATAAAATGGCACAGTAGTTGCACATAACCTACACACATGCTCCTATATGCTGCAAATCATCTGTACATTACTTATAATCCATAGTACAATGAAAATGCTTATAAATAGCTGTTATATTGGTTTTTTATTTGTATTTTTAACTTTTATTGTAATTGCTTTTTGTTCCAATAGTTTTGATCCTTGGTGGAATCTGTGGATATGGAACCCACAGATACAGAAGGCCGACTGTGCTTCCTGTTAGTGTAGCTATTCCAGTTTCCTTTTGCAAAGTTGTGTTTACACAACACATACTTGTCCATCTTCTTACTTGGAACTTTCGGTGTTCTTATATTTGAGATACGTCTCTTGTAAAAGGCATATGTTTGATTTCACTTTTATCTTTTTATCTAGTTTGACTGTCCTTGTCTTTAAATTGGAGTAGTGTGTTTACATTTAATGCAATGCGGGCATAAATCTAGAGTATCTTACTCTTTGTTTTCTACCTGTTTGGTGAGAACAGGGAAGTGAGAGACGAGGGGAAGGCCATGGAGGGTGACTGATGGGCAGGTCCTTGCACACACCCTCTGGAAGACAGGCACACCCAGGCACTGTCCCACATGCTGAGGGGCCCCCACATGCTGAGGGGCCTAAGTGTTTCTCTGCCAGCTCCTGTCCCTTATCATTGAGGCTCCTCCTGGGGTGTGAACCACCTGACCCTTCTGTCCCGTCCACAGGAAGTGGGGGAACACCCCCCAGGCAGAGAGACCTGGGCAGCCACCGCCATGAATGAGAGCAGTCTGGTTGCCCCCAGGCCAGCTCTGCTCTGATGGCCAAGGATGGCGGTCCTTGCCGGTGTCCCAGCGTGGGGTTGGTTCTGGAACATTTGATCACTTCTGCTCCGCTCTCTGTGCTCCACCTGGAACTCCGACTACATGTATGACCTTTCTACATGTTGCTATGTTTCTCGCGTGATTTCTGTGTTTCGATTACGTCTTCCCTGCTTTTATTTGATGGATTTCCGTTTCCTTTTGAGACTGTCTGTCCTGTGATCTACTTCCTGCCACATTAATCCTGGTTACCTCCACGGCCTGAGACATCCAAACCTTTATCTCGCGGATGTTTAAATATCTGGGGTTTTCCTCGCCCTTTCCTCATTTTGTCCTTTCTCCTGGTGTGCCTGACAATTTTTTTATTAAGTAGTAATATGATGTAGGAAATGTGCAAGGGTCATCTGAGGCCCAGGCTGGTGGGCTTTATAAATCCAGAGGATTTATTTTTGTGGGAAGAGCAGGGGTGGGTCATCTGAACGCACTCAGGGGAGGGGCTGCATGAAGTCCGCCTCAGACCTTTGGGCAGCTGATCCAGCTTGTTTGTCCCACTCCTGGCAAAGTCCATGCTCCCTTTCCAGGTCCCCACTGAATGTCTGGGAGTTTCCCAGGCCCTTCCTCCCTGGCAGTCCTCAAATTCCAGGTTTTATCTCCCTACCCTGTGCATTGTCCGAAGCTCTCAGCCTCCAAGCTCCGAGCTCATCGGCCACCAGCAGTGCCCTGAGGGGTTAGAAAGGTGTCAGGTGACCAGTGGTCTGTGAGCTCCGCATCTGCCCAGGATGTTAGCCCTTTGAGGCTGGATTGCCTCGTCACCTCCAAAACACCTTCAAAACATGTGTCCAGCTTTTCTGGTTGTTCCCGGCCGCAGGCTTGGATGTAAGGTATACAGGCAGTCCCACTGCAGCCAGAGGAGGAAGCTGTCCCGCCTCCACGCGCACAGCTCTAACCCTAAAACAGCGCTTCGGAGTCGGAGAAGAGCAACGTCCTGTTTGCTGCCCAACTCCAAGCCCTGCGTCCCGGGCAGCCACACTCGGCCCCTTCCCTGCAAGAGGGGACACTCACTCTTGATTAACCAGCTTTGCACGTTACCTGTTGGTGAAGGTGATCAGTAACTCTGTGCCTGCAGCACACACACACTACACGTCTTCCCGTTCTCCCAAGACCTCTGGAAATAATTCTTACTATAATATTCTTCAGCATATGCATTAGGACTACATAAATGTAATTATGTTTTCTATCCTCATATATTTACTTACAATTAATATCATCTTTTTTCTTTGCTTAATTTGACCAAGAATAAATTCATTCCCAAACTCTCACCTTATGCTTAGCTCACCTCTCAATATTCAAACTCCTAGAAACCTGTCACTTTTGTCTTTCCCATGGACACAGCTCCCAGGCCTTTGACCCCTGCTCTAACTGGGACCTGCTGTGGGGCCCTCTCCCGCTTACCAGCAGACAGGGACCCTTCCTCACCCCCAGGTTGGACACACCGTTTCCAAGGCCTCATGGCTTCCTTATTCTTGGTTACTGCCTTGGGCTCCCTGGGAGAGATCTCTATGAGGCTGAAAACTGGAACAGGAAGCCTCAGCATCCTAGACCCCCATGCCTCATGGGAGGCAGGGTGGGTAGGCCCTGTACACCCTCCTGGTTTGGGCTGAGGGCATTAGGGGTACTGGGCATCTTTGGGGTGGCGTTAGCCCCCGAGTTGCTTTGGAAACTGTCATACTTTCTTCTGTCTTAGAACTCAGAATCCAAGAAATGGCATCCATGGGGATAGGCAACCAGCCATTCATGGACGTCAGGCCCAGCAACCAGGCCCCCAAATGTACAGTGATAAGTGACCGGGCCCACAACAGCATCATCAAGGGCACAGGTACGGTGGCCTCAGCCCCACCCTCACTCGCCCTGCAGAGCGCACTGGGCCTGTGGCTGACACGGTGGGTTGGACGGGCATGACTGCAGGAACAAAGCCTGGTCGGCCTTTCGGATGGCTCTGATCCCGTTTCTGAACCTGGGCTGCATTTCTGGAGAGGAAGCCAGCCTGACCTGCTTTCTGTCCCTTTCCAGAGTCACAAATGAGAGGGCCCACCATGGTGTCCTCCTCTGACCAGGCCACCCCCTTCAAGCGACCACACTCCACCATCTCGGACAGCAGCACTTCCTCTTCCAGCAGCCGGTCCTCCTCCATCCTGGGGTCGCTGGGCCTGCTTGTGTCCTCCAGCCCAGCCCACAGCCCCTGGTCATCTGACATCAGAGCCTGCATCGAGGAAGATGAGCCGGAGATGGGCACCCAGGCTGCAGTGCGTGAGGGCGCTCCTGCTGTGTTGTAAGCCACGCACGCCAGGCCTGACGACCATGGGGGTGGCAATGCCCATCGCATAGCTAGAACGATACGTAGGGAGCAGCATGCCAGGCCTGACCACTGTGGGGGTGGCGGTGCCCATTGCATAGCTAGAACGATACATAGGGAGCAGCATGCCAGGCCTGACGACCATGGGGGTGGCAATGCCCATCGCATAGCTAGAACGATACATAGGGAGCAGCATGCCAGGCCTGACCACTGTGGGGATGGCGGTGCCCATCGTGTGGCTGGAACAATCCAGAGGGAGCAACACAGCAGGTGTCCAGGTATTTCCCAGGATTTTAGACACTCCCTAACATTTTCAAACAAATTTAAAATGTTGTCTTATTTGAAAAACAAACCTTCCACTTCCACCCAAGACAACATCATAGGAAACAGACCTAAAACAAGACAAAAAACGGACTAAACATGAAACAAAAGATGTCAAGACACAAGACATTTGGCAGCAAAGGACCATGATCCCTGAGAGACAGGAAAACGGGAGGTGAGCCTGGTGGTGGCCTCAGACCTCCCTCGCCTTGAGAGTTCGCAGGCCTCCGTGCAGGGAGGGGCCCAGGAAGAGCCCAGCAGCCTCCGTGAGTTGAAGAGACCAAGTCAGCAGGACTTTGCAGGTCGGAGTGCCAGAGAGAGATGCCTGCATGGGGAAGGACTCACCAGGTCAGCCCCTCCAGCAGCCGGTGTGGTGCTGCCATTCTCACACTCCGACAGGGAGGCTACCAAGGCTGGGAGAGACCTTTGAAAAGACCAAAGATCCATTTCTGGTACTCGTGGGCTGGGGACAGGACCCTCTCCCACCAGCCAGACTGGGAAAACTCGCGATCTGTGAGCATGAGGTGGAGTTCTCAGAAAATCTTGCCTCAGGAGTGGGGATAATTAGCCCTAGACTGAGCCCTGCTCCTCACCCACCTACAAAATCATAAAAGCAAGACCTGAAATGATCAGACCGTTCCCAGATAATTCACTCCATCCCAGAACAAAGCTCCAGACGATCTATAGGTTACCAAAGTGTCCGCACCCTGCAAGGTAAACTCTCAGTGCCTGACCTCCGAGTGCCAGGCGTGCAGAGGAGCAGCCAAGCGCAAACACGTCAAGGAGAGTCGCCCGGCAAAGGCAACCACCCAGAGCCGGCATCGGTGCTAGAGTCACAGAACTCAAACTGTGGTTGAAACCGCAGCACAGACGTCCAGAAAGTTAAGAAATAACGAGGAAGAGATTAAGAAGACCCAGACCGACCTTACAGGGATGAGCAACTACAATACTGACAGTGAAAACTACCCTGGATGGGGTGACAGATTGGATTTCACAGAAGAGACCATGAGGCACCTTGAAGACGCATCAGTAGAAGCTATTTGCATTAGTCGGGCCTCCAGAGAGACGGAACCAGTAGGAGATAGATGATGATAGATAGATAGACAGACAGACTGACAGATGAGAGGGGCCTTAGGGGCATTGGCTGACACAATTTTGGCAGGTCAAGAGCCCCACAATAGGCCACCCACAAGCTGGAGACCCAAGCAAGCTGCTAGTGTAGCCTAGTCCAAGTCCTGAAGCCTCAGAGCCAGGGAAGGCAATGGTGTAATTCTCAGTCAGAGGCCAAAGGCCTGAGAACCTGGGGGCCACTGGTGTAAATCTGGAGTCCCATAGACCCAGTGAACTCCAAACACGAGATGTGAGTGCACATCATAATCCAATTACATAAAACCAGTGACAAACAGAAAATACTAAAAGCAGTCAGAGGACAAGGGCATGTTCTGTTGGGAGGCACAAAGCTGACGAGGATGGCTGACTCCTCAGAAGCAGCACGGGTGAGAGACAGTGGAATGTACTAAGGATAAAACTGCCAAATTCACATTCCGTACCTGACAAAATCTTTCCAAAACAATGATGACATAAAGACATTTTCATACACACAGAAGCTAACATAATTTTGTCACCAGCAGACCTGCACTACAAGAAACGTTAAAGGATGTGCTTCAGGGAAAAGAAGAATGAAGAGCATGTGCACCATTCAAAATTTTCCTCTTGTTATTTAAATCCCTTTAACCCATCTCCCATTTGCCCCAAGAAATGAGCGCTGGCAGTGAGCTGCAGTTTTTTGGGTTTTTTTTTCTGAACGGGAAATAGGTTAAAAGATGAGTGGCTTGGCCGGGTGCGGTGGCTTGTGTCTCTAATCCCAGCACTTTGGGAGACTGAGGCCAGAGGATCACTTGAGCCCAGGAATTGGGGATCATCCTGGGAAACATGGCAAGACTGCACCTCTATTAAAAATAAAGTTAACTGACTGTTTAAACACAAATATTAACGTATCTGCAGTTTGTACTATACGTATAGGTGAACTGTGTGACCACAGTGGCCTGAAGGCTGGGAGACGTTGGATGTGATATGTGAAGTGAGGTGGTATCACTTGAAGGTAGATCGTGGTAAGCTAAAGATGTACTTACAAACCCTTGAAACAACCACTAACAAAGAATTACAGCTTAATAGACTAACAGAGGAGATAAAATGGAAGGTTTAAAAGTCCAGTCCAAAAATATGTAGAGAAAGAGGGAAAGGGAAGAATGGACTTGGGGGTGACAGAAAACAAGTGGCGAGACTAAAGCAGCAGCGGCCGTCGCAGCAAACGGGGGCGTAGGATGTGAGTCACAGATAGGCCTGCTCTCTGGATTGGTGACCGCATGAGTCACTTCACAGGTCTGCTCTGTGTCCAGAGTTGTCAAACTGCATGATTTAAAGATGTGCAATAGGCCGGGCGCGGTGGGTCAAGCCTGTAATCCCAGCACTTTGGGAGGCCGAGACGGGCGGATCACTAGGTCAGGAGATCGAGACCATCCTGGCTAACACGGTGAAACCCCGTCTCTACTAAAAAATACAAAAAACTAGCCGGGCGAGGTGGTGGGCGCCTGTAGTCCCAGCTACTCGGGAGGCTGAGGCAGGAGAATGGTCTAAACCCGGGAGGCGGAGCTTGCAGTGAGCTGAGATCCGGCCACTGCACCCCAGCCTGGGCGACAGAGCAAGACTCTGTCTCAAAAAAAAAAAAAAAAAAAAAAAAAAAAGATGTGCAATGGATCGTATGTCACTTAAATCCCAACAAAGCAGTACTTTTTTAAAGTACAATCATGCACACAGCACTTCCCCGCGGAGGCAGGGGCTGTGCCCACAGAAGTCGGTTACCTCTGCGTCCTGAGTGTGGACAGCCACCATCACACAGCCCCAGAGGCTGCCCAGGCTCTAGCCTCACTCTGGCACTGCCAGGGACAGGTCCCTCAGGAACCCAAATGCCATTGCCCCCATGAAAGCCACTTTGAGAGTGTTGCCTCAAATCAGAAGGCGTCTGTGCCTGGTCAGAGGCTGTGGACAAGGAGGCTGCTGGGGGCCCAGGTGTGCAGGGGGCAGGGCCCAGGAGCAGGGGCACAGTTTATGCCTGTGGCCAACCCACTGGGGAGCAAGGCTGGGGATACACCCAGTCCAGCAGGGCCAGCAGGAGTGACTGCACCATCCTGAACACGTCCTTGGGCCTCCCAGGACCTTGATGCCTCCCATCTGGGCTGGCACAAGCCTCCAGTCAAAAGATGGGTCTCTCTCCTTCCTGATAGCATGGAGCCTGGATGTGGGAATGGAGCCACAGCAGCCCCACGGGAGCCTCACGGCCCATCGGGCTGTGGGATGCATCCCTACGGCCGGGACCCCGCAGCCTGCGGCTTGGTCTGGGCAGATGCAAAGGCCACCCTGCAGGGCTGAGGTGCCTGTGGGGAAGGAGGTACCAGCCCTGGGAGGCCATCTTGCTCCTGCTTTTTATTTAACCCACGGGGCTCTTTGGCCTCATTTTCTGTTTTTTGAGTTTCACGTGCACAGCCAAACCATCCTGGAACCAGCCCTGGTGGGAAACGGAGGCTTCCTGCTGCCAGAAGAGGCCCACCGAGTTACGTCCACACCAGCTGGACCTGGGCACCTCTCTCTCTGGCCTTCTGTCCACACTGGGGTTTGGCTCCGATTTCCAGAAGGCAGGGTTAGGAAACACCTGTTTCCAGGCAGCGTGATGCTTCTGTCTGAATCAGGCCTCATGGGCTTCACCAACAGACACAAAGGTTTCATTTAGATGGAGAACACGCGTTCTCATTTCTCTGGAGTCCCGGGCCCATGAGCTGAAGCAGGTGCTGAGAAGGAGAGGTGGCCACTGTGTCCCTCAGGGTCACTCGCCCGGCCACATGAGGCCATTTCCACTCAGCACTGCAGGTGCTGGGAGCTGAGGGCCCCACAGGGGACGTGGGAGACAGCCCCAGTGCGTCCCCATCCACAGTGACACCAGCCTGGAGTCATCGCCGAGCACATGGAGGGACAGCCCTGGAGCCCTGGCCTGACCCAGCTTCTCCCAGAGTGGCTTCCTGATGCCTCCCCAGCCCTGCCCAGGAGGGGCTTATGGCCACAGCCCCACAGCGGCTGCCTCGCCTCGACTGCCATTGCCTCCTTCCAAGCTGCCTGAGCAGTCCTGGGCGGTGAGCTCCAGGGCTCCCACCCACACCTGAGCACCAGGACCCCCAGGGAGGGTGTGGATCCTCCCCACCCCCAGCCCACACCTCAGCACTGGGACCCCACCCCCAGCCCACGCCTCAGCACTGGACCCCCAGGGAGGGTATGAGGATCCCCGCCCCCAGCCCACACCTCACTACTGGGACCCCCAGGGAGGGTGTGGATCCTCCCTGCCCCCAGCCCACACCTCAGCACTGGGACCCCGCCCCCCGCCCTCACCTCAGCACTGGGACCCCCAGGGAGGGTGTGGGATCCCGCCCCCAGCCCACGCCTCAACTCTGGGAGCTGGGAAGGTGTGTGATTTCCTCCCCCACCTCAGTACTGGGAACCCCCTAGAAGGGCGTGGGGTCCCACTATCCTGAGTGCTCAGGGCTGGTGGTCAGCGAGGTGGTTTCTAAACCAAGTCCTAGGAGGAGCCATCCTGGGACTCTGCTGTGGACAAGGCTGGGACTCCCACAGTGAGCTCTAGCCCTCCCCGGGACCCTCCCACGGCCCCAGGGTGCCAGCCTTCGGATTGGTCCCATTCGTGGGTGGGTCTACAGGGCTCCCCAGTGCCCAGCAAGAGTGTTTTTACATTCAGAGGCAAGGAAGGGGCGCCAGCATCTGCCCCAGACACAACTGGGCAGGTACAGAGGTCATCACCTCGGGGACAGCAGGAGGCAACTCAGGAGAGGCTGATAAGACAGGACCGCGTCCCTGTCACCTTCCAGAGAAGGTCTTTCTTGTCAGGTGTCGTGAGGGCTGTGGGTTCCGCTGGGTCTGCGTCCATCCCCGGTTCTGGGGAGATACCCAGGCCCCTCCTGGGCGGCGGCAGCAGCGGAGGTTTGGGTTTTGAGGGAGCCCTGAGAAGCTGGGGGAGCAGGCCTTAGAGCACGGCACGCCCTGGAGAGTCCGCGTCCCCAGACCCCTCGCGCCAACACCATTCCAGCCAACAGTTTTTCCCTGTGGTCAGAACAAACCCCCCAAGCCTCCGGCCTCAGGCTGGTTTTCCCAACAGGCAAAAAGCTCCTTACATAAGGAAAGACCTTTCCTGGCTGACCCTAAAGTAGCCGAGGGGACCTCACATCGCCTGGCCTGCCACCACCGCCAGGCTGCCTGACCAGCTCGCCGCCTTGTTCCAGATGCTTCTAAAGCGATGCTTGCCTGGCCCCACCCCATCAGACGTCTGCTGGGCAGCCTCACTCCCCATCCCGCCTATAGCTCCCAACAGTCTCAAGCCCCGCCGCCCCGGTAACCAAGTGCACCCAGAGGGCTGGCAGGGTCACACGGTGGCAGGGGGCCCGTGGTCCCAGGGCGGTCATCTTCCCAGGAGGCCCGCCTGGCAGGTCAGAGGGCAACAGGAGGCCACCCCATCTCCCCGGGTTCCCTCGAGCATTCCTCTGTCAGGAGCGGCTCCCCCGGCACCCAGGCATCCCTGGCACCCCCTGCCCCCGCCCTGCTCTCAGGAGCCCCCTGCCAGGTGCTCTGACCACAGGAAACAGGAGCCCTCAGGGCCACTGCCAGAGGACGGATTCTGCTGCCAACCAGAGGTCCTGGGGCTGGCGGCGCTGGTGTGCCTGCCCTGGGCCTTCAGCAGCCCCATAAGGAGAAAGCTCTGGCCTCCCGTTCAGACAAGGCTCCGTCCTGGGGACACCCCTCTCCCAAGGTCCCCACATGGGGGCTTTGTTACTCATGCCTCCCAGACTGCTTGCTGTGTCAGAGTTTTCACACCTGCCTGATGTCCTGGCGGGGCTCACAGAGGACCGACCCTGCAGGGAGATGGTGACCCACCCTGAGACCCAGGAGAAGAAGACAGCCAGGGCCCAGGCTGCTCCCACCATCCCTGGGGGATCGGCACCTTGGCTGAGCCTGAGCTGACCACCTGGGGCATAGGTCCCAGATTTAATTACAAAACGATGGGTGAATGTGGGTTCTGTGTGCCTGTGACATAGACTGTTTTCCACACCGCCTGTGAAATGACACAAGAGCCTTTGTGTCACACGTGTAGCTGCTACGAGACTGACGCTCTTGTTCCAGATCAGAGCAGCAGACAGAACTGGCACGTTTTAGGGTCCAAACCCTGTTGCCCACGGAAGGCACCTGACACCGGCTGGGTGGTGCGGACCCCAAGGCCCCGCCCGGTCCGGCTGGGACCTGGAGCTCCCCTCAAGCTGCAGCTCCGCCCTGCACCACAAGGTGGCCTCGCAGAGGAGCCGCCCGAGCTTTGGAGCGGAGGCAGGTGCAGCGAAGCTCTCGGTGCTGCCGGGCCCCACCGTGTGTGTGAGGTCTCAGAGGCCTTGCTGGGTTCCAGGCCACGTCTGTGCTGTCACCGCTTTGAGGGGCAGAGGGTCCTGCGGAGAGGCCTGTGCGACGTGAGTAACAGCCGTTTTTCTTTTGACAGCTGGGATGGAGGTGGGTCCTCCAGGGAAAGCCCGGTCCTCGAGAGCCAGACTTGTGCACGGGCCTGGAAATGAAGCTCTCAGGCAGGGGCTGTTCACACCGATGGTCAGCACTGCTGCCCAGGGCCTGCAGTCACCCGTAATGGGCCCTGCCCCCTAGGCCTGGCCTCTGCTTCCCTCCTGGATGGTTCCTCTACCCCTGGTCCAGCAGGGACCCAGCACTGCCTGCCAGCTGTAGACCCCCATGCTCCTGCAGCCTGGAACTCTCCTGTCCTCCAGAGGTCATGGGGTGACCCAGGGTGGGAACACCAGACCCCCCTGCTCCGTGTCCACCACCCATGGCTGGGCTCAGAGTGTCTCAGAGCCGGGGTGAGCCATCCTAGGACCAGCGTACCCATGACCTTTCAGACCAGTGAAGGCCAGTGGGCGCGATGGTCCAGGTGTGTCCCCCACACAGGTCTGGCCATCTCTGCACAGAACTGGAATCTCGGTTCATTTCGGTTTTAGCAGGTCCCGTGTAGTTAGCAGGACAGCACTTGAGTTAGGTCTGAGTCGTGGCATTTCCTGTAAGGAGCCCAGAGCCATGGCCCCAGGTTGGGACGGCGGCGCCAGAGCTGGGCCTGAGACTGATCCAACCTGTGCTGCTGGAATGGGAACCCCAAGAGGACCACCCCTCTCCAACAGAAGGGAAAACAGTAAGAGAGAGGGAGGCTGCAGGGCCCCAGACCTTGGCCAACCTTCCCAGCCATGGCCTCCGCCCTCCAAGACCCAGAGGCCCCGCAGCAACACCAGGGTGTTGGGCCACACAGAGCCTGGGTAGGTAAAGGAAGGTTCTGGAAACCACTTTTCAGAACCCAAAAGGTGTCTGGGAAATGGTGTTACCTGCTGCTGTTGTAAACTGTTTACTTTGTATCAATAATGAATTGTTAACAATTTTAATTAGAAAAATCAATGGAACATGTTTTTCTACTTGTCTTGGAAAGGGGCCGTGTGTCTGGGGAAACCTCTTGCACACCTCCTGAGGGGAGCCCCAGGGCCCGCAGTGGCCGGCTGACGGTGGCCACCCCGAAGGGTGGGGTTGGGGCCTACCCACCTCTTCACACACTCGTCCGCCTGCCGGACAGCGCCTGGGCCCCACCACGGAGCGCAGTGTCTTCCGCATGGGTCACCTCCCAGGGAGAGGCCCTGCTCAGGCTCAGTGAACAAATCAGGGACGGTCAGACAAGGAGGCTGGTGGAGCACCCATGACCAGCACCCTCCAGGCTTGCTCAGCAGCCTTCCCCTCCCACTGCCATTTCTGTCTCTTTCTGTCTCCCCCTTTCTGTCTCTCTCTCTCAGTCTGTCTCTGCCTACCAGTCTTTCTCTCTCTTAGACTCTTGTCTCTCCCTCTCTGTCTCTCAGGCTGTCTCTTTCTGTTTCCCTTTTTCTCTCCATCTCCCTCTCTGTCCCTCTCCCTCTCAGTTTCTGTCCCTTTGTCTCTGTCTCCACTCACTTCTGTCAGTCTTCCTCAGCCTCTGTCTCTCATGGCCGTGACCCTCCAAAGCCCGCGGACATGTGGTGCCCTGCAGTGATGTGTACAGTGAGGTGGGCAGCGAGGTGTGCAGCGAGGTGTGCAGCGAGGTGGGCAGCGAGGTGTGCAGTGAGGTGTGCAGCGAGGTGTGCAGCGATGTATGCAGCGAGGTGTGCAGCGAGGTGTGCAGCGATGTATGCAGCGAGGTGTGCAGCGAAGTGTGCAGCGAGGTGTGCAGCGATGTGTGCAGCGAGGTGTGCAGTGAGGTGTGCAGCGAGGTGTGCAGCGATGTGTGCAGCGAGGTGTGCAGCGAGGTGTGCAGCGATGTATGCAGCGAGGTGTGCAGCGAGGTGTGCAGCGAGGTGTGCAGCGAGGTGTGCAGCGAGGTGTGCAGTGATGTGTACAGTGATGTGGGCAGTGAGGTGTGCAGCGAGGTATGCAGCGAGGTGTGCAGCGAGGTGTGCAGTGAGGTGTGCAGCAAGGTGTGCAGCGAGGTGTGCAGCGATGTATGCAGCGAGGTGTGCAGCGAGGTGGGCAGTGAGGTGTGCAGCGATGGTGTGTGCAGCGATGATGTGTGCAGTGATGTGTGCAGCGATGTGTGCTGACCCTGCCCCAAGTGGCAGTGTCACAGGGAGAGGTGAGTGCAGGCACCCAACAGCCATCCAACACAGTCAGTGCTGGGAGTGAACCATCAGGCACTGCCCCCCAACAGGCAGCACTCACAGGTGTATCCCATTCCCTGCAGCATTCCCTGCCATGCAGGTCGCAGGGTTGCAGACAGGACACTGCAGCTCAGAGACAGCTGGGGGCTCATCTAAGCCCATCAGGGAGGCTCCACCTCTCCCAGCCACTCGCTCCATGGAAAGTAGGGAATCACCCCCACCGGTTCCTTGGGGAGAATGAAAGGCACAGGGAAGGGGCGAAACAGCAGCTCCATTCCTGGCCACTTGTCTCACCCCAGATGCGAAGCAAAGTGTGGGAGCGGCCCCAGAGGCCACTGTGGAAAGGGAGCTCCTTACCGAGTGAGGAGGCTCAGGGGCCTGGCCTGTTCTCTGCCGGGTTGACTGTGGGGGGCCCAGGGCTGGGCAGCAGCCCCGCTTGGATGGTAAACAGGACCTGCCCACTGGCCTCACCGGCCACCAGTGCAAACACCTACCAAGACTGGCTTTCCGCAGCATGGAGCAGAGGCCTCTCTGCCCAGCCCTGCCATGGGCACGGGCTGCCCTTGTGTCGGCTGGGTGCCTGAGCCAAGCAACTCCCAACGGTTGGGTGCCCCGAGGCAGGGCAGACACAGGCGTCCCAGGACCAAAATAGCAGTCAGATGATCACAAGGCCCCATGGCAGGGCCCCCAGGGCAGGCTGCTCACAGCTGCTGCAGCTAAAGATAGAGGAGAAGGGCACGCGTCTTGGGGAAAAGTCGTGGGGAGCGAGCACCGTCCTGTCTGGGGCCATGGGCACAATGAGGTCACTGCGCTTCATTTCTGCAGAAGCCCTGGTGTCCCACCCCCAGGTGGCCCGGCAGAGCCTGGACAGTGTGGCCCACAACCTCTACCCGCTCCTGTTCAAAGCCAGCTACCTGCTGGAGCAGGCGGAGGTGACGCGCGCTGTGCTGGGGCGCTGGCCCCTGGAGGAGTTCCGGCTGGGAGCGCTGCTGGGTCCCAGTGCCGACCACCCCCAGGACCTGCGCGACCGAGCCTGCCGGGCCTGCCTGGAGGCGCTGGTGCGCGGCCTGGCCGACCACGTGCTGCAGGACCGGAGCCGCCGGCGGCTGCGGGTGGCCCATCTCACGGGCATCCGAGACGTGCAGGTGCAGCGGTGCCCGTGCGGGAGGGCGCTGGGCAAGTGGGGCCGCACCCGGCTGCTGGCCAGGACCTGCTGTGAGCTGCAGGCAGAGCCCCTCGCAGCCGGGCGCCCCGTCGAGGTCCTCGCCGACCTCTTCGTCACTGAGGGCAACTTCGAGGCGGTGGTGCAGGCTCTGAGGCCAGCGGGCCCGGCCCCTCTGCGGGTGCACTGCCCCTCGTTCCGGGCGGACAGCCTGAGCCCCAGCCAGCTCCTGCACGTGCTGCGTCTGGCTGGCCCGGGTGCCCTGCGCAAGCTGGAGGTGGTGCACAATGTGCGGCTGCATGCGGGCCACGTGCACCAGCTGCTGGCCCAGGTGGGCTTCCCCCGGCTGGCCTCGCTCACCCTGCCCACCAAGGCCTTTGATGCACCCCCCGCCTGCGCCTCCACTCCCGACGGTGAGGACCGCCTCCTCGCCTCCATCGCCCGGGAGCTCAGCAAGATGACGCAGCTCACCGAGCTCAGCGTGGCCTTCTCCAGGCTGACCGGGAAGATCCCGACGCTGCTTGGGTGAGTCTCAGGGACAGGACTGAGGGCCGGCTGGTGGCTGCAGAGGCAACCAGAGATAGTCCAGGGACTGCTCACCTCCAAGGCCATGAGGCTGCGTGGCCCCCAGCCTCTCACTCCGGGTGTGGCCAGAGCAACAGGACAGTGCCCCGCCAAGGGGCAAGGGCACTGAAAGAGCCACCAGGAAAGAACCGGGGTGCCATGTGTGACTTAGGGATATGGAGAGAATGCCAGTTAAAAAAAGAGAATATGCAAATTACCAAATAGACAAAACGGAAGTCCCTAAATGGTGTGGGGAGTTGTCTATTGTGGATTAACAAATCACCCCAGCACCTGGGGGCTTCAAACACGGTTTCAGCTCAGAAATCTGAGCCCCTCGGTGCCTGCGGCTCAGGGCTGCTGTTGGCCAAGGGTGCCAGCTCATCCGAAGGCGGGATCCTCCCAGTCTCCCTCGAGGGAGGCCTGGGCTCCATGCTGCATGGACCTCCCCATGGTGGGACAGGAGGCTCGTGCAGGATCCTCTCAGCAGTTCTGCGTGAAGCGGGCAGAGAGGGCAGCAGCCAGGAAGGGGCCAGGCCAAGGCAGCCTCAGGCAGTGGTGAGGGGGATGCCCGGCAGTGGGTCCAACGGGGGTGCCCAGCAGTGGGTCCTGGAGGGGGAGTGCCCAGTGGTGGGTCCTGGGGGGTTGCCTGGTGGTGGGTCATGGGAGGGTGCCCAGTGGTGGGTCCTTGGGGGGGAGTGCCCAGCAGTTGATCCTGGGGTGTTGTCTGGTGGTGGGTCATGGAGGGAGGGTGCCCAGTGGTGGGTCCTGGGGAAAGGGGTGCCTGGCAGTGGGTCCTGGGAGGGAGACTGGTGGTGGGTCCTGAAGGACAGGCACTTGGTGGTGGGTATTGGGGGGTCACTGGGTGATGGGTCCTGGTGGGGCAACCTAGCAGTGGGCCTGGGGGGTACCCAGTTTTGGGTCCTGGGGGTGGGACCTGGCAGTGGATCCAGGGGGAAGGGGCACCTGGTAGGTACTGGGGAAGCACCTAGTGGTGGGTCCTCAGGTACTGGGGGGCGTCTGGCAGTGGGTTCTGGGGGCTGGGGGCACCTGCAGTGGGTCCTGGCAGGGCGCTTGGCAGTGGGTTTTGGGGGGAAGTGGCTGGCAGTGGTGGGGGTGCCTGGTGGTGGGTCCTGAAGTGGGGGCACCTGGTGGTGAGTCCTGGGATGGGGGTGGCTGGCTGTGGGTCCTGGAGTGGCACCAGGCAGTAGATCCTGGTGGGGGATGCCTGGTGGTGGGTCCTGAGGGACAGGGGGCCCTGCAGTGGGTCCTGAGGGATAGAGGGGGCCTGCAGTGGGTCCTGAGGGACGGGGGGGACCTGCAGTGGGTCCTGAGGGATGGGGGAAGACCTACAGTGGGTCCTGAGGGACGGGGGGGGGCCTGCAGTGGGTCCTGAGGGATGGGGGGGACCTGCAGTGGGTCCTGAGGGATGGGGGGGACCTGCAGTGGGTCCTGAGGGATGGGGGAAGACCTGCAGTGGGTCCTGAGGGACGGGGGGGGGGGCCTGCAGTGGGTCCTGAGGGGCGGGGGGGACCTGCAGTGGGTCCTGAGGGGCGGGGGGGACCTGCGGTGGGTCCTGAGGGGCGGGGGGGACCTGCGGTGGGTCCTGAGGGGCGGGGGGGACCTGCGGTGGGTCCTGAGGGATGGGGGTGCCCCGTGGTGGGTCCTAAGGGATAGAGGGGACCTGTAGTGGGTCCTGAGGGATGGGAGTGCCCCATGGTGGGAACTCGGGCAGGGGGCGTGCCTGGTGGTGGCTTCTCAGGTGGGGCAGGGGCACCCCGCAGTGGGTCCCAGGCCTGGGAGGGGAGGGTGCAGGACATTCAGGTGGGCACAGGTGCAGGTGGGTGGAGGGTGAGGCAGTCTCCGAAGGAGAGGGTGGGGATGGGGCGGACCCCAGCGGTGTCCCCCTGCTCAGCGAGGACAGTGAGGCCGTGTGCCAGTGCAGTACTGCTCTGGAGATCTCCCTTGGAGAGCTCAGGACCAGAGCAGGTCTCACTCCAGCTGCCTGTGTTGGAGCTGGGCTGCCCTACCAACCAAGTCAGAATATGGGATGTGGGGCAAGGGGGGGTTTTAGGGTTAGCAGGTGAGTCAGAGGCCGGACTGGAAGCCTCCACGGCCCTTCCCAGCTCTGAAACCGTGCGGGCTTCATCCTTGTCGGAGTGGGGCGGCGCCGTTCTGTGGCCTCACCGCCCCCGCTGTCTGCTTTCTGAGCGGACGTTCTCATGGCCACAGGCACCACTTTTCGCAGACAACACAAAAGCAGTTGTTGACAAAACAAACTTACCATTTAGGTGCTGAGGACAAAAGCCAGACCTCTGGGCACAGCCGACTTCACCACGCGGCGGCCGGCGGTCGTGGCCCACACTAAGCGAAGGCACGTGGTTGTGCTCCGGTAAAATGTTATTTGTGGACACCGAGTTTGAATTTCATGTAACTTTCACGTTTCACAAACTATTATATAAACATAACAACCACTCCTAGCTCGTAGACTGTATGAAATTAGGTGGTGGCTGGACATGGCAGTGTGTTGACCCCGTGATGGACAAACGGGTTGTTCCCATTCTCCTGAGCTGAGGGCTCAGGCGAATGGGACCCTCCTCTCACCTGCGTTCTTTCCCCTGTGTTCTGCAGCCCCCTGCAGACCCCGCTGCGAGTGCTGGACCTGGCCAACTGTGCCCTGAACCACGCAGACATGGCCTTCTTGGCAGACTCTGCCCACGCTGCCCACCTGGAGGTGCTGGACCTGAGTGGACACAACCTGGTCAGCCTGTTCCCCTCGACCTTCTTCAGGCTGCTCGGCCAGGCTGCCCGGACGCTGAGGATCCTGACGCTGGAGGAGTGTGGCATCGTAGACAGCCACGTTGGCATGCTGATCCTGGGCCTGAGCCCCTGCCACCGGCTGCGCCAGCTCAAGTTCCTCGGGAACCCGCTGTCGGCCCGCGCCCTCCGGCGCCTCTTTGCCGCGCTCTGTGAGCTCCCCGAGCTGCGCTGCATCGAGTTTCCGGTGCCCAAGGACTGCTACCCTGAGGGTGCCGCCTACCCCCAGGACGAGCTGGCCATGTCCAAGTTTGACCAGCAGAAATACGACGAGATCGCCGAGGAGCTGCGTGCCGTGCTGCTGAGGGCGGACCGAGAGGACATCCAGGTCTCCACGCCCCTCTTTGGAAGTTTCGACCCAGACGTTCAAGAAACAAGCAATGAGCTTGGCGCTTTCTTACTGCAAGCTTTCAAAAACGCTCTAGAAAACTTCTCCAGAGCACTCAGACAAATAGAGTAGTTCCTCCACTCGCACCAGCGACAGGTCTTGCATTTCAGCCTGCAGGTGCCCTGGGCTTCGGTCCTGGATCCGAGGCTTGGGCCCGGCATTCATCCCCACCACCACCACCACCACCACCACCACCACCACCAAAAGCAGTTCTTAGTGAAAATGGTAGGCGTGCCTGTTAAGCGCTGTAGAAGAGGAGGCCTTCCAGGAGAGGCGCCATGCGGTGCCCTTTAGTGGCAGCAAAGCAAGGTCCTGGAGGCAGGGGAAGCCACCGAGAGTGACTGAGGGTCAGTGGGGGCAGATGCCACATGGCAAAGGGCAGAGAAGTCCGGGAGGTGTGAGGAGCGGCCGACCTGGCCTCCGCACATCCGGGCACTGGGCGCAAGATGAAGCCTCGGGGGACAGATGTGACTGGGCGCCACAGCAGGGAGGGGGAGGGGAAGAGAGAACGCATCACACAAACTGCACAAAACAAGCAGCCCATGAAAAACAACCGAGAAAAAGAGGTGAAAAATGAACAGCAAACCGGACCCTGCTTCCTCCAGCAGGAGGCTCCCACCTGCTGCTGGTCACATCCTGCTTTCTGCACCTGCCGCTTATGGGATGCGGTGGGCCTGCAGGGAATGCGGGGCTTTTGGTTGCTGTTAGCGACTTTTCTTCTCACTTTGTGTAGCCCCCCAGAACCGTGAGGGGCATCTGAGTGGGTGAGCACAGGCGTCCCCTGAAGCGCCGCCCGGACCAGGGCGTTCAGCGCGGCGGGGAGGCCTTCGCCCCACTGCTCCACTGTTTCTCGCCAGCATTCACTGTGTCCCACAGGGCTCCAGGCTCAGAGTGACGGGAGCTATTCTAAGTGTTTAATTGAAGGCCTAGCACTTGACCAGCCCCTGGAGAAGCTGACAACCACCTAAGACACATTTGGACTTGGTGTCCACCAAGAATGACTTTGTGCAAAGAAATGGCTGAGCACTAGAATAACTAAACGCAAATAAAATGTGTATTTCAGTGCAGTTCAGACAGGTGAGTGCTTGGTGTGGTTAAGTCCTCCTCAGACCCAAAACCAGGGATCTGAGTCACTGTGTGCCCATGGCTCCGCTCAGAAGTCATACCCCATGACAGCGCCCACCACGGGTGTGTCCCCACCCCAGGGTCCCGTGTCACCCCCTCCTCAGGTGTCACCCCCCCCATGTGTTTCCACCCCAGGGCCCCCATGTCACCCCCTTCCCAAGTGTGTCCCCACCCCAGGGACCCCGTGTCACCCCCTCATCAGGTGTCATCCCGAGTATGTCCCCTCCCCTGCTGCCCCCACCCCCGCTGCCCTGTCACCCCCTTCCCAGGTGTGTCCCCACCCCAATGGCCCCCGTGTCACCCCACCCCACGTGTCTTCACCCCAGCTGCCCCCAGGTCACCCCCACCCAGGCTTGTCTTCATCCCCTTTGTGCTTCTGCCCCAGGTGTGTCCAGATCCTTCTCTGCCCAGGGTAGGGGTTTGCCTAGGAGTTGGGTACCCAGCACGAGTGCCGTACAGGAGCCTGTCTCCCAGGGGCATGTCAGGAATGGACGGTCCCCCGCTGAGTGGACAGATATGGTGACTTCCACCTCCCCACATTCGTCTCTGCCTGCTCTGCAACTACCTAAGTCCCCTCTGCACACTGCAGGCAGTGCTTACTGGAGCCTCGTCCAGGGACATGAGCTTGATGTTGCGGCCAGCTCTTGCAAAGGGGTGGGGAAGGTGCTGGGCCAACGTTTTTAATGACTTCTAACTGTAAAGCACAGAGTGGCTGCCACTGCTTTATGTCTGAATTTTTATTGTAAGACTCAGCCTCTGGGCGGCATGGTGACCAACCTGAAGGCCTGTGGCAGTGGAGAAGGGCCCAGGGTGCTGGGTGTCCTGAGGCCTGGGATTGGGTGGGGCACACAGGAGCCCACTGGTGTCAGTGGGCAGTGCTGAGGTACAAGCTCCCAACATATCCGGCTCCACAGACTCCCAGGGGCTTCCCTACCAACAGCCCATTCTGATAAGGCCAGCAGGGCTGGGGAGCAGCACGGGCGGGATCAACGCCTCCCTCGCCCGTCCGTTGCACGTCTCGCACTTGCTTCCACTGCACTGATGGGCCGCGTCCTGCATGGCCGTTCGGCGTTCGCCGGGTCTTTGTCTTTGCCTGATCTTGTGACTCCAGTTCTGGGCCACACATCCAGCGTCCCTGGGCCCAGGAGCACGCCTGCTGGGTTTTGATGGAGAGCACTTCTCTACCACAGAAACCACGGCCTCCCACACAAGGCAGGCTGGGGGGGGATCAGGCGAAACCATGAAGCAGATGAGAGTGCCGATCCGACCCAGCAAACGTCCATGGCAGCTGTGGCTGGGGTGCCCTTGGTGGAGCCTCAGGGTTCACCTGCCCAGGCCCTCCCCGGCTTTCCAGGGCCAGTGGGTGAAGTCAGCAGGGTCCCCACGGGGGCCGCCATCTGGAGCCACCGTCTCTGCCTCCCTCGGGTCTTCCACAGCAGTGTGGGCTGGCGCGGCTCCTTCAGAACACGACACTGCTTCCCGTCCACCATCCTGGCAAGGAGCGGGGGCCGTTTTAGGGGCTCTGACTCAAGTCCTTTCTGCTTTAATGACTTGTTCCGCAGGTCAGGAAACGATGATCCTCTCACAGGCCAAGGAGACAAACGCAGGCCCAGTGGCGCCCCTGTGTGGCGGACGTGGCCAAGGGCCCTGGAACGTCAGGGTTGCTCTTGTCCACCGGCGCTCTGCTGCTCTCCCTCTTCGGAGCTGAGCAAGGCTCCATCAGCTGTCATCTCTGCATCCTGGAGCCCACTCTCCGTCAGCCCCACACAGCCCCGTGGGTGGGGGCACCATGCTTGACGCCCCCAGCTCAAAGCCTGTCAGTCACCCCACCCACCCACCTCTGTCAACCCAGAGCCCCTCAGCCCAGATCCTGTTCTCTGGCACCACCAGCCCTGGCCCATGGGGAGCAGCCACCTCGGAGCTATGGCATGATGCTGTCAAGAGCAGGGCCCCAGCACCCCCACCTCCAGAGGAGGCCCCAGCACCCCACTCCCTGCCTGTCAGCCACCAACCAGCTTCGAGAGGCTCTCCCAGCAGGGATGGGCTCGGTCCCAGTGTCCCTGCTGGAACATTGAACAGAGCCGTCTGAGTGCCCCAGTGTGGCACCCTCTGCCCAACTGCCTTTCTTCATTAATCCTCCTCACCCCACTCCCGACACCCAGGCCAGGCCCTGCACCTGCTCCTGGAGCAGGACTTGACTCCTCCAGCTGGACCAGGCAGGTCCTGAAAGGCAGGGCACTGCCCGAGGGCTCTGCCAGATCCCCAGGTGAGGGGTGGGGGTGGCTGTGCTGGCACAAAGGGCTCCCGCGAATCTGGAGCTCACCCAGCAAACATCCAGGCGGCGGCGGCTCTCAAGGGGCACTTGTGCTGTGAGCCGCAGAGCCACTTTCAGGCTCGTCTGGTCCTGCTCCCCGACAGCAAGACCCTTGGCCTGTCAGGGGGTCCACAGAAGATGAGCGGCCTGCGAAGCTGCCACAGAAGCCCTTCGGCTTCCACCACACGCCTGCTGTCGATGGTTGGCTGACTGAAGCCCTTTGTTTTCTCTTTTCAAGATTTCCCATGAAGCTAGCAAAAGCAACAAGCTCGGCAACCCTGATCTTCACTGTTCCCCCTCCGTTAGAACGCCGTGGCATGGTGGAGGCCAGCGCTTCCCCAACTCGGCCCCCGCTGGAGCAGGACAGGCAGGGGCAGGCTCATCCCACTCCGTTAGAACACCGCAGGATGGTGGAGCCCAGCGCTTCCGCAACTCAGCCCCCGCTGGGGCAGGACAGGCAGGGGCAGGCTCAGGAACTGTGGGAACCGCCATGTCCCACCACATGGCCAGAGAAGCTGGTTTGGGGATTGGCATGGCTATGCAGAGATATGACACAGAGTGACAAGTACTCCAAGGCCCCTGAGAATCCCTTATTTGCCTTTTTGGTTCTTCTCTGACATCTAACCTGCATTCTCCGTTCTTGCCCTGAAGTTCCGTGAGACAGCCTTAAATCCCTCTTTAACTTTCTAGGCGTGAAACCTCTGCTGCTTACAACAGGAATCCTAAATTAACAGAGAAATATGGCGAGAGGAGCCTTTTCAGCCTCAACCTATAAAACCCAGCGCAGTTACTCACACAGGTCAAGGCAGATGGAGCAAGCCCAGCGCTGTCTACACAGCAGGCTGCCCCCATCACAGCCAGCCAGTGTCTAGAGCAGCTGCCTCCCCAAACACCCCGGCTCCTCCCAACATCGCACGGCCTGTCCTCGTGCTGGAACGAGGCACTGCGAGGAGGAAGCAGCTGCCGCTGATGGCTGCACACACTGCCGTCTGGTCTCTGCAATGTCACAGGTGTAGTCTTCAGATTTGCTTTGATGTAGCGAACCTAACACATGAAAGTAACTAGAAAGCTGTTTTCTCCCTTCCCCTTAAAAAGATGATCTTAGTACACTATGAAGCAATCACTTTTTAAACAATCCAACATAAAAATAGTCCGTTACACATTTTAATCAGACATAACTTCTCTTTTAACGAACACACAGGTTATTTGGTGAAGATTTTCCGTTGAAACACCCTGTAATTGGTGCAAGGTTCGCAGAATAATTTTGTCCTTATGAAATCAACATCTGCCAGTTCACACATACACACACATATGCACACATATGAAATATATATGAGAATTATATATCCTTATCAGTGACTGTTAACGAAGGAGGAAAAAGCGCATCTACCAAATGAGCTAACCAGACTAGTAGAGAAGTGCCGCCTCTTCAGTTTTGTTTTCGGAATGTCCAGGTCAATCGTGATGCCTTCTAATTTATTCCAAAGTCAAGTCTGAAGCAAGCGAAATTAGAAAGTGCAATCTCAATGCCTCCCTGAAAAAGTCCTTCCTTTTTAAGTCACTGCAGCTTCATATACAATGTTCACTACAGACAAGGATTACAGCCGCCGCCCCTCCTCTGCCCTGCAGCAAACCCTCCTCTCCCTGAGGAACCTGGACCTGCTTCCGAAACCGAGGATCTCCCAGCGCTCCGCTCCTTACCCCGAAGGGTCCTCTCTGCCTTGCTGGCTCAAGGTTTTATAGTTACTGTGACCTCCAAGAAAGCAGCAGGACAAATAATGCTTTACTCTGATGTCGCTACAAACTCAGCACACACACCAAGCAGCACAATGACCCTTTTTTGCAGCTTTAAACCACTTTGGTTGAGGAATGTTCTACCGTGAGCTCACCTTTCGGTACATCTGTGGAGTTATCAAATGGCACAGCACCGTGTAACTATTCCAAACCTAACACAATCCATTTCAAAAGGTGGTGACGTCACAGCGACACTCAAACTTGCTGATGGAAGGCAGCCATGCCACACAAACAGGAACTAATATCAACCCTATAGAAAGACCATCTTCCGGCCGGGCGAATATCAACCCTATAGAAAGACCATCTTCCGGCCGGGCGAATATCAACCCTATAGAAAGACCATCTTCCGGCCGGGCGAATATCAACCCTATAGAAAGACCATCTTCCGGCCGGGCGAATATCAACCCTATAGAAAGACCATCTTCCGGCCGGGTGAATATCAACCCTATAGAAAGACCATCTTCCGGCCAGGTGAATATCAACCCTATAGAAAGATCATCTTCTGGCCAGGCGTGGTGGCTCACGCCCGTAATCCCAGCACTTTGAGAGGCTGAGGCAGGTGGATCACCTGAGGTCAGAAGTTTGAGGCCATCCTGGCCAACATGGTGAAACCCTGTCTCTACCAAACATAGAAAAATTAGCCAGGCATGGTGGCAGGCACCTGTAGTCCCAGCTACTCGGGAGAATAAGGCAGGTGAATCACTCAAACCCAGGAGGTGGAGCTTGCAGTGAGGGGAGATCGTGCCACTGCACTGCAGCCTGGATGACAGAACGAGATTGTCTCAAAAAAAAAAAAAAAGAAAGAAAAAAAGAAAGCTCGTCTTCCTAACTCTGCAGGACCGGGTCAGCGGGTCAGTGTCCACACCGGCTTGAAGGCTCTGAACATATCTATCTCGCTATAGAAGTAAGCTAGGCGGCCGGGCGCGGTGGCTCAAGCCTGTAATCCTAGCACTTTGGGAGGCCGAGACAGGCGGATCACGAGGTCACAAGATCAAGACCATCCTGGCTAACACGGTGAAACCCCGTCTCTACTAAAAAAAATACAAAAAACTAGCCGGGCGAGGTGGCGGGCGCCTGTAGTCCCAGCTACTTGGGAGGCTGAGGCAGGAGAATGGTGTGAATCCGGGAGGCGGAGCTTGCAGTGAGCTGAGATCCGGCCACTGCACTCCAGCCTGGGCGACAGAGCAAGACTCTGTCTCAAAAAAAAAAAAAAGAAGGAAGCTAGGCTGACAGCACCCTGGACATTAGAAACAGGATGAGGATTAACAATTTGCCTCAAAAATCATTCACCTACAAAGTAGCTGACTGTATTTTCTTCATTTGAAGACAAACATGGAGTGGTTCCCACGGGACACCCAGCACACCAGACTGCTGCGGTGTGGAGCCTGCACCACTCTCTAGGCAGGGGTCTGACGCATCAGGAAGTACGAACAATGAGAGGACGAGTTTCGTCCAGATTTACCGAAAAAATGACTTTTTAGGGGCCGGGTGCAGTGGCCCATGCCTGTAATCCCAGCACTTCGGGAGGCTGAGGGCGGTGGATTACCTGAGGTCAGGAGTTCGAGACCAGCCTGGCCAATATGGTGAAACCCCATCTTTACTAACAACACAAAAATTAGGTGGGTGTGGTGGTGTGCGCCCATAATCCCAGCTACTCAGGAGGCTAAGGCAGGAAAATTGCTTGAACCCAGGAGGCAGAGGCTGTAGCGAGCCGAGATCACACCACTGCACACCTGCCTGGGTGACAGAGAGAGATTCCCTCTCAAAAAAATAAAAATAAAAATGAGTTTCTCAGATAAAGCGATGGTGGTAGAGCAGAAAGACACGCTAGCAGCCACTGAAGAGGAGCATCTGAGCACCCTTACAGGGCGTGGGTGCCGAGAGCAGAGCCTGCGGGAGGCCCGTGTCTGTTGCAGGCAGCGCATGTCGCTCTGAGCCCGCCTCTGCCGTGCTCACGGGGTTCCAAGGATTTCAAACAATGCACGAGTGCAAAGCGTGTACAGCTCAGGGTGTAGTAACATGTGCTCCAGGAATAGTGGCCCTCACACTGCCACGTGGGTTCTATAAGCTTAGGATTTTTAACAGTTTGTCCTATTCCTGTACAGACAGGCAGGCGGGGAGAACACAGCCCTTGAAAGCAGACGGACAACGCTGCTCCCGCTTCCGCCTGGCCACAAACTATCCAGTAACTGCGCACAGGTCACTCTCGGTTCTGGAGAACAGGTGCCTGGGCTCAGACTGGCTCCAACACCACTACCTGCGTGGCCTCAGGCAGCTCAGCTCTTCCACAGCTCCGCAAAGTGAGGTGCGTGGGGACGAATTCACACGGCAGGCCCAAGGCTGTGTCCTACCAGGGCCTGTGTGCAAGGCTGGCCCTTGACTGACATCTGAGAACTCGGATTCTGGGCGAGTTCCCAGCACCATTAACTCCTACAAGTGGCTCTGTGCCCGCAGTGCTTGTGCACCTGGCACAGACCGCACCAAGCCCACCCTCCTTCTGGACAAGTCGGAAATTTCCACACAGGCCAGGCAGGGGGAACCATGTGACCAGCCCTTAGCAAAAGCCGGGTGCTGAGTCTCCAGCGAGCTTGTTCTTACAGTCAGGTGTGTCCTGTGTGACTCCAGGGAGTGGCCCCTGGGGCGCCCTGCATGTGGCTCCTCTGAGCACCACCCACACACCCTCTCCCTTTGCTGATTCTGCTTTGTGCCGAGTACAGCCCTGTGCTGAGTCCTGTGAGATCTCCCAGCAGGTTATGCAACCGGGGGCTGGCCTTGGGGCACCCCCGCAAAGAATAATAGTAATACCTACTTCACAGGATTAGACTGGGGATCCCATGAGCGAAGAGGTTACAGGCTCAGTTCCCAGCAGCTATGTGTGACACGGGGCGGTAATACCTGTCTACCACGTCGGTTGCAGTAAACAATGAGATAATATATATAAAAATATTTTGTAAAGAGTGAAGAATTACACAAATAAAAAGTGGCATTATTACTCATAAATGGCAAGTATTTTTGAGTATATATCATTGCTAATAAATATCTGCTTGCTGAATACAGACACAAGCCAAATTCCAAACACACATTAGGTACCAACTGGATACAAGAAACTCTTGGTGTTTCCTTCCCCTTTATGGGAGAGAGATCTTTAAAATAAAAAACCTTGATAATATAATATTACTACTTTCTATTATCATCTGTTATGCAGTTCTACACATTATCTGACAAATTCTTAACGTAATCTGGTGAGAGAAAAATAATTTGAGGAGAAAGTATTTAGGGAGTGATGAAACACAGAAAAGTACTTGTGGTAAGGACCAGTATTGTATTTGACTTTTTAAAAAACCATTTTTACCCTGGAGCTAAAATACGAGGTTACACTGTTCTGCTTGATACAATACGGGCAGCTTACAAATGCTTCAGAGAAACCACATCCCCAGCAGCTGCAGAGCGTCAGGAGGAAACCCTCTGTCTCTGAGGCTTCGGGCACTTCTGCTCCGAGGGTGGCGGGAGTGGAGGTCGCTGCTGAAGGGTGGCGGTGTGGCCATGGCACAGGCAGCAAGGGACAGACGACGCCAGAGGCCCAGAAGGCTCATGACTGCCTGGCCTCGCGTCACTAAAAGCAGTTTTATTTCATCCTTGTCTTACTTTTCTAGTATGGCTTCCTCTACTCTCTTAAACTTCTTTAGTTCCACAACCAGTTCCCAGTATCTGAGATAGAGCCACATGAGTCTGCCATTCTGGCGTTTGTTGGTGTTCCAGACTTCACCACAGTATGTATCGTGCTGAAATATGTCGGTGAGACCGGCTGCCATCTCTAGGTCCGCAGCAACGGGGTCGACGGACGCTCGCACCAGTAAGCTCTTCTCTAGCTCCAGCCGCTTGCTGCGAGGAAGAAACAGACTGCAGTAGATGTTCTGTCTTTCCGTGAGAACAGCTTCAAACTCTTTCAGCAAAAGCCTGGCTCTCCTTTGCCAGTTTTCTTCCTTTTGCAGGCAGCTCAAATACGCATTTCTCAAAGGCTGCACCTGCCTTTTTTCTTGCATCACCTGGGCCCGTTCCTGTTCCAGAAGCTTCTTCTCTTCTACCAACTTGCGCCCCTGAGAGATAAGGGCTTCTCGATAACTAGCTGTTCTGTTCTGTTCCTTTTCGAGTTCCAAGGACAACTGAGCAACAGCACGCCGATTTTCTGAGATCATGGCATGGTACTTGGCTTCCAGATCCTGTTGAAAAGCAGTAGTTCTCTGACGGCAGGCTTCTCTCTCTTTTTCTATTTCTTTCTGGGATTCCCTAGACCAAATCCAACCTGACATGAATGGAGACAAATGCACAAAATGAAAAAGTTAGGGCTGAAGTTCTATAATTTTCACTTAAATCATAAGGCAGCTAAGGATAGCATTTCAATAAAAGCTTAAGACCTCAGCCGTACCAAGATCACTTCTGTACAAAAACGTGTCACAGGCCAGGTTCTTATCTTAAAATCAGGCAAGGGCTGGGTGACCAAACGATCCTAACCCTAACCCTTTCCGTCTTCTAATTGTTCGTTGCTAAGAAGATCTCCCACTGCTTTTTTCTCCTCTCAAACCCACCACCGTTTGCCTGCTCTGGCTCTAGTACAACTGGCAAAGTTTAAAATATCTGGGGTCGGCTTCAACTACCGTTGGCCGGGTTCTTATAAAAGTTGTATTTAGCTTTGCCTGGTGGCAACAAGTAAACAGCCTGAGTTTGAGACACTGCTTACATTCTGATAAGGACACATGAAAATAAAGTGGGTTAAAAAGTTTAGCCTCAAGACACAGTGGGCGGCCGGGCGCGGTGGCTCACGCCTGTAATCCCAGCACTTTGGGAGGCCGAGGTGGGCGGATCACAAGGTCAGGAGATCGAGACCACAGTGAAACCCCGTCTCTACTAAAAATACAAAAAATTAGCAGGGCGCGGTGGCGGGCGCCTGTAGTCCCAGCTACTCAGGAGGCTGAGGAAGGAGAATGGCGGGAACCCGGGAGGCGGAGCTTGCAGTGAGCCGAGATCGCGCCACTGCACTCCAGCCTGGGCAACAGCGTGAGACTCCGTCTCAAAAAAAAAAAAAAAAAAAGACACAGTGGGCTTCTTTCCTCAAACTGGAGACGGCCGGAATCTCACGAAAACGGGACGGGGACTGCTGGGAGGCTGGAGTGGGCATTGCCTGGCTCTGCCCCTCACACCAAGGAGCAGCAGGGCGGCCTGCGCTGCAGAGAAATCCAGTGCCTCTAACACCTGATGACCCACAGAGCCTGCCGGCCAGCGTGCACCTGGCTCCAGATGGAGTCACCGACTCTTTGACCATCCCACAAGTAAGAGTTGGGTGTGTTTCAACAATAAAAAAATGACCGTGCGATAACAGTTCCATCCACATTCCGAACTGATGCTATTGCTCAATAATTTCATACACGTTAGAGCAACTACTGCTAAGTCTGTTTTTCCAAATAGCGATGCGTTCTGCTTGGACATTCTAAAAGCAGCACGGAATTGAGTCCTCTGGAAAACAGGATTGTATGGCAAATTTTCAAAGCCCAAGGCCCCAAGCAGCAGTGTGGGTTCCCTCGTGCGCTTCTATCCTGCAACCCATCCCCCACTAACCACTCTCTGGAATCCCTCTTCCGTAGCCCCTTCTAGAACCACTGGAGTTTGCATCCACTTTCATGGTTCTCTTCCTCCTTTCGCTGCTTCCCCCAACCCAGGCGGCGTCCTTGGCATTCAATTCTTTTCTCCCAGGTCATTAATGGTCACCTTTTTCTCCTGGGTCATTAATGGCCTTTGTGGGAGCAATTCCATGACAGCAAGATTTCCGTTAGCCTGAAAGCCAGTCTCCCTTGGATTTGCTGTTGACACCTCACCGGGTAAGCACAAAACCAAACTCATCCTTCCTCAACCAAAAATAGCTGCTAGTCCTACTTCAGATGACAACTCAAACTCATGTCATCTTTATCTCCTCCCTTTGACAAGAGCTCACAGGCAGAGGCCTGACCAGGAAAGAAGCTGCTACAATGTCACTTGATAAGCACCGAGGGGTTTGCAAAGGTATGTGAGGAGAGAGAAGGGAAGGCTCGTCTGGTTTTGGTGAAGTCAAGGAAGGCTTCATAAAAAGGTGAATGAACAAAGTCTGGAAGGCTGAGCAGGAGCTGCAAGGAAGTTACCTGAAGTCAAACGAGCAGGGCAGACGAGAGCCTTGGAGAGCGAGAGGTTCCAGGAGCCAGATGTGCCTGGGGACGGGGCTTACGTCAAGGAGAAGCTGGCGCTGCCTTTGGAGAGTCACAGGTGCCAAATGAGAGGGGCCCCCAGGAGACCCGGAGAAGGAGCACGGGATGTGCTCTACAGCCATGAGGAGTCAAAGGAATTAACGTGACTTAAGAGCATCCAGGAGGTGTGGAGGGCTGGAGGTGGGGCTGGGAGAGGTGGGGCTGGGAGGGGTGGGGTCAAATCAAGAGGAGACAGGCAGCTGCTCCCTGATACAATCTGGGGGCGATCTCAGTCAAGTCACATCATTGACAAGTAAAACCACTGGAAAACTAACACAGACAATGATGCATACAGTTAATCATCAGACCCCACCACACAGGCTGTGGTTATTGGGAAGTTTGGGGCTGGATGGGGAGCCAGGCAGTGGAGGCTGCAGGCAGCTTTGCAGAGGAAAATGTGGCACGACAGGCTGGGCGTCAGGAAAACCTGAATTCCGAGTCTGACCCGACAGACGCCTCATGACTCTGGGCACATGCGACTTTTCAAAGCCTCAGTTTCAGGTGGGACTCCTGCTTCTGGGAAGACGGAGTAGACGTCCTCCCTATTCTTCTAAGAAAACTAAGAAGACACAGTAGACGTCCTCCCTATTCTTCTAATTGAACTAAAAATCCTGGACTTCATCGATAAAACAAGATGGCTCTGAAAGGCAGAGAGAAGGGAGACTGGCTGGGTCCCTGGGACCCCAGGAACAACATGGGGGCAAGTCCTCTAGATTTTCATTTTGCTTCATAGATCCCAGACTTGGAGCTGAAGACACAGGTAATTAGAAATCTCAACGGGTGCAGACAAAAAAAGAAACTCCAACAGAGCCTGCTATCTTGGCCCAAAGGACCATGATAGGGGCCTGGTAAGGGAGAAAACATTCCAACAGTAATCACTCTACATCAGCCAAGTAATACAGAAAAAACTGCGGCCCCCGCTCCCACCCAGCGGCAAACACAGGGTGGGCTCGGGGGGAGCCACGTGGGGAGCTGAGGCCTTCCCAGCCAGGGGCACCAGTAGAGGCCAGGGGGCTGGAACTCCCACCCTTTCCTCGGGGGCCCACGGGGGCCAGAGGCTGAGTGGGAGCCTGGACTTCTATCCCAACCTGGCGGTAAGGAGGCTGCGTGGCCCTTCCCCGGCCAGGGTGTTGTTCAAGAACGCCAGCTAAAACTGAAGGTTTAAATAAAAACCAGTGTTTCATCACGTAACACCCAAAATGCCCAGGTTCCAGCAGAAAATCACTCATAGTACCAAGGGTTAGGATGGGTCATGCTAAATGAACAAAGATGACCAACAGATGCCAATAGCCGGATGAGAGACGGCAGTATTATCTGACGAGGACTTCAGAGCAGCCGCCATGACAGAGAGTCAACGAAAACAAACAGAAGACATAAAGAAGAACCAAATGAAAATTCTAAAACTGAAAAACAGAACAACTGGGAGGAAAACTGGAATGATGCACTAGACATGGAGAAGCAAGAGCAGCGCGCCCCGGGCAGAGGCTCAGGACTCCCCCATGAACACAGGAGCAATCCTTTGCAGCCTAGCCACAAACATAATTCCACAATATGTAAAAGGAATTCTACAGCATGGCCACGGGGGGATCGCTCCAGAGACAAAAGGCTGGTTCAATATTCAAAAATCAATGTAATCTAACACATTACTGGCCGGGCGCTGTGCACTTTGGGAGGCCAAGGCGGGCGGATCACAAGGTCAGCAGATCGAGACTATCCTGGTTAACACGGTGAAACCCTGTCTCTATTAAAAATACAAAAAAATTAGCGAGGCGTGGTGGCGGGCGCCTGTAGTCCCAGCTGCTGGGTAGGCTGAGGCAGGAGAATGGCGTGAACCCGGGAGGTGGAGCTGGCAGTGAGCCGAGATTGCGCCACTGCACTCCAGCCTGGGTCACAGAGCGAGCCTCTGTCTCAAAACAAAACAAAACAAAACAAACAACTAACACGTTACTAAGCTGATGAAGAAAAATCACATGATCACATCAATTTATTTATTTATTTATTTATTTATTTATTTATTTGAGACGGAGTCTCACTCTGTCACCTAGGCTGGAGTGCAGTGGCCGGATCTCAGCTCACTGCAAGCTTCGCCTCCCGGGTTTACGCCATTCTCCTGCCTCAGCCTCCCGAGTAGCTGGGACTACAGGCGCCGCCACCTCGCCCGGCTAATTTTTTGTATTTTTTTAGTAGAGACAGGGTTTCACTGTGTTAGCCAGGATGGTCTCGATCTCCTGACCTCGTGATCCGCCCGTCTCGGCCTCCCAAAGTACTGGGATTACAGGCTTGAGCCACCGCGCCCGGCCGATCACATCAATTTAAACCAAAAAAAAGGACCAAATTCAACACCTATTCATGAAAAACAGGAATACAGGGGAGTTTCCTTGACTTCATAAACAGCATCCACAGACAACCTGCGGCTGACACTGTACTTAGCTGGGAGAGGCTGAGTGTGTTCTCTCTGGTCAGGGACCGTCCGACAGAGTCCCAGAAGTTCCAGCTACCGCCGGAAGGCAAGACAAGAAATCAAAGGCAAACAGGCTGGAAAGAAGAAATACAACTAAAGTCTTATCCCTTATAACAAAATTAACTCAAATGAGTAAGTGCTTAAATGTAAAATGTAAAACTAAAACTCTAGGGAGAAAAAACCTTCAGGACCTAGGGCAGAATTCCTAGACTTTCCACAAAGAGTAGAGTTCATAAAAGGAAACGATGAGAAGCTGCCCCTCATCAAAAGTACCACTTTGACACTGCAAACGCCCCTCTGAAGAGAATGAACAGACAGGCTACAGACTGGAAAAGGATACTTGCAAGCCACATATGCAACTAAGGACTAGAACCTAAGACATATTAACAACTCTCAAAACTCAACGTTAAAAACAAACAGTCTATTAGAAATTGGCTGAAAGACAAGAATACTCATTCCATCAGGATATACTGATGGCAATGAGCACGTGAGGAGGTGCTCGACGTTGCACACTTGAGCCACGATGAGAAAAGATGCTCAACACTGCACAGCAGAGCCATGACGAGACAGCACCACACACCCATCAGGATGGGCAGACAGGACAGCAGTGTGAGCACCAAATGCCAACCAGGAGGTGGAGAACCCGATCAGCTCTGCATTGCTGGTGAGAACCTAAAACGGTGCAGCCACTTGTGAAACATTTCAGCCCTTTCTTTTTTTTTTTTTTTTTTTTTTGAGACGGAGTCTCGCTGTGTCTCCCAGGCTGGAGTGCAGTGGTGTGATCTCGGCTCACTGCAAGCTCCGCCTCCCGGGTTCACGCCATTCTCCCGCCTCAGCCTCCCAAGTAGCTGAGACTACAGGCGCCCGCCACCACGCCCGGCTAGTTTTTTTTTTTTTTTTGTATTTTTAGTAGAGACGGGGTTTCACCATGTTAGCCAGGATAGTCTCGATCTCCTGACCTCGTGATCCACCCGCCTCGGCCTCCCAAAGTGCTGGGATTACAGGCTTGAGCCACCGCGCCCGGCCCAGCCCTTTCTTAAAAAACTAAACGTGCAACTTCCATAACACCCAGTAATTTCACTTCTGGCCCTTTATCCCAGAGAAATGAAAACTTACATTGACACAAAAACCTACACAAGAATGTTTATGAGAGCTTTATTCATAACAGCTGAAAACCGGAAAGGACCCAGATGTCTTTCAGTGGTTAAACACACTGTGGTATGTCCATGTCATCAAACACCACTCAGCAATGAAAATATCTATGAACTACTGATACAGCAACAATCTGCACGGACCTCAGGGGGTTACGCTGAATGAAAAAAGTCAACCCAAAAGGTTATATACCGTTTGATTCCATTTATATAACATTCTTGAAATGACGAAGTTCTGGAGATGAAGAACAGATCAGCAGTTGCTGGGGGCTGTGGAGGGAGGGCGGAACACAGGGCAGCACGAGGGGCCCGGGATTGGGGGATCTTGACGGCATCCTGGCAGATGTCTTGGCTGCGACACTGCACTGTCATGTTGCAGATGCTTCCATTGGGGAAAGCTGGGTAGAGGGTACATGGGCTCTCTGTATTACTGATGACAACTGCATGTGACTTACATCACCCCAAAATAAAATATTTAATTAAAAGAAACTGAGTTGGGCCCCGTGAACTCAACCAGTCCCTTTCAGCTCTAAGACCATGTGTTTTCTAGGTCAGGAGAGGAAACAGGAGGTACAGGAACGCTAGAGGGGAGAAAGCATGGAGAGATGGGAAAAGCACGGAGAGAGAGATGGGGAAAGGGGAATCAGGAAGACCGAGAGAAAAGAGGGGAAAGCAGAATGACAGAGGAGGTGTGAAGAGAGAGAAGCCCACTGGAGCGCTGAAATACTGAATAGTCTCCCAGGGGAGCTACTCAGGGTAAGAATTTCTCCAGGGACTGCTCTTTCAGGCAAGCACAGTTACACACATTTCTATGTTATGTTAAGTAAAAATCTAGTAAATGGCCTGGGCACAGTGGCTCACACCTGTAATCCCAGCACTTTGGGAGGCTGAGGCAGGCAAATCACGAGGTCAGGAGATAGAGACCATCCTGGCCAACATGGTGAAACCCTGTCTCTACTAAAAATACAAAAATTAGCCGGGCATGGTGGTGGGTGCCTGTAATCCCAGCTACTTAGGAGGCTGAGGCAGGAGAATCACTCGAACCGGGGAGTCAGAGGTTGCAGTGAGCCGAGATTGCGCCACTGCACTCCAGCCTGGCAACAGAGCAACACTCCGTCTCAAAAAAAAAAAAAAAAAAAAATCTAGTAAATGTAGTAAGTGATCAGGACTGGCTTCTCATCAATAAATCAATCAATGGCACTTATGAAGTATTCATACGTCTGCCTCTTCTTCTAGACTACACTCCTGTGTGCAACAGAACCTCAAACACATCATAACACACCTTTGGAGAATCCTTACAAGAATGCCAAGTTAACAATTATCTCTCACCACACTACCTCAGCAAAAAACCAAGAAGAAAAAATAAAATATTCTTCAACCCTTTTCAGGGACAGAAAGCATCATTTCAAAAGTCCAAGAAGGGGAGGTAAGAATTTCAAAAGTGAAAGTTACCATGAAAGGCTATAAAAGCTGGAGATGAGTCTGAAAAACAAATGGAAAATGAGTCACTTCAGGGCCTCTCCCAGCCTCAAAGCCAATTAATTATTACATTAGTAGGAGTAATTTTAAGCCTTCCAATCCACTCACCCTAGCCACAGGCAACAGTAGCCTCTCCAAGTGTTAAGTGTTTTTTTTCCCAAGCCTGCAGGCGAGTGAGCTTTTCACATGGCAGCCCCTTAGCATTGGATGTGGACCTGCCCTGTCTTTCACCAAGAAGCAAGCACTGTGCAGATCACTGAGTCATAAAAACCACCTGCTCTTACCAGCCTCCTCTTCCTCTACAGCAAAACTCCTGACCTGAGACATGGAAGCAGATAAAAAGCCTCTACATAAAATGTATCACTACAGCTAGAGGGCAGTTTTGCCTTTCTTCCATTCAATTACTCAGTCTCTCATGTTCCTAAATGCCAGCCCAGAACCATGGAACCTGAAGAAACACAAAACGCACTCCTCTGCATCAGTGAATTGATTGTGTGGTGGGGATATAAGTCTGCATGTGACTGACAGGTCCCCAACGTGATGCCAAGTCAATCTAAACTAGAGAGAATTTCTGGTCAGGCCAAGCAGAGATTTCCTGGATGAAGTCTCCGAAGATTGATTTCCTAAACATTAAACATCACTGGTTTTCCAAAACTGGTTTTTTTTGTTTTTTTTAAACCCTGTTACCCAGGCTGGAGGGCAAGTGGTGCCATCTCCACTCACTGCAGCCTCGACCTCCCAGCTCCACTGATATCCCCACCTCAGCCTCCTGAGGAGCTGGGACTACAGGTGTGCATGGCCTCAACTGGCTAATTTTTGTATTTTTGTAGAGATGGGGTTTTGCTGTGTGGCTCATACCGGTCATGCGATCTGCCTACCTGCGCCTCGCAGAGTGCTGGGATTACAGGTGTGAGCTACCACGCCCAGCCCACTGATTTGCTTTACACCCATTTTTTCCCTCATCAGTCCTTATGAAGGCACCTGAAACAAGGAACCGCCCCCCCTGAATTGAGAGCAGCAAAGCCTTGAGAGGGAACTTAGTTATTAAAACCCACCCCACACAAAATGCTTCTAAACGCCTTGGCTGACTTAATCCTTGCAATGTGCTGAGGTTAAGTATGATTATCCATCTCCTGTGAACAGGAAAACTGAGGCTCAGAGGTTAAGTGATTGGCCCACGGTTCACTGCATGGGATAAAACTCCGCTGTCCCTGACAGGTCCCAAAGTCACGGCCTTCAGGCTCCCACATCATGCTGCCTCCCTCACCGGGGCTCCACACTCTCAGCCTAGAAAACATGAATTTTAAGAAAACCATGACTTACGAAAAGCAGCCAGTCCCAGCATTGGAACCAACAGGGCATAATTCCATCTGCTTCCATCACCACCATCCGCCCTGGAATTAGGCCGGATATTCCAGTTTGGGGGATCATTGAGGTTATTCATGGAGATATACCTTGAAGTAAAGAATAAAAACGTTAACTAGTTTTATTCAAGAAATGTTCTTCAGTTTTAACTATGTGTGCACAGCATTGAGGCCCTATGGGATTCAAAGAAGGAAAAAACAAGACCAGGGTCGGGCGTGGTGGCACACACCTGTAGTCCCAGCTACTCGGGAGGCTGAGGCAGGAGAATCGCTTGAACCCGGGAGGTGGAGGTTGCAGTGAGCCAAGGTCACACCACTGCACTCCAGCCTGGCGACAGAACGAGACTCCGTCTCAAAAACAAACAAACAAACAAAAAAACCAAGAACTTAGAGGAAAGTGACTCACAATCTGGTTGGGGAAAGTGGAGAAAACAGACATGTCTTAAGCATCTGAAGTGCAGGTAGAATCAGGTAAGTTCTCTAGTACAAATACGTTTAAATGTATGGCTGCTGCGATGGTTAATTTTGTATGTCAACTTGACGTACCACGAGGTGCGCAGATACATGGTTAGGCATTATTTCTGGGTGTGTCTCTAAGGGAGTTTTTGGATGAGATTAGCATTTGAACCTTTAAACCAATTTCTTACATCTCTCCCCTCTATTGGTTGTTTCTCTGGAGAACCTCATACAGTTGTATCAAAGATACAGAATCAATTTGAAAGAAGTGGGCTCACACCAGACACTTCCTATGAGCTAGGGTTTGAAGAGTGAGCAGCATTCTGACAGGCAGAGAAAGAAGGAAAGGGTCTTCTCATCAGGAGGAAGACTGTGAGGAAGGCAGGGAGGGGTGATGTGGTGGGGAAGGTGCAAACAGTGCTAGAAGCTTCTCAGGCCTCCTGGTGTGGTGGTGATGAATGTAGAGATGACAGAGCTCTCTGCCTCAGGCTCAGCATGCACCCTCTATAGCAAGGCTGGGGGGCTAACGTTAATAAGAATTTACTAATTTACTGAGTACCTACACGAGGTTGCACGTTTTCACAAAGTAGAGTCACTTTAAATTTGTTTACATGTGACCTCCGCAAATACACACGATTATAAAATAGTCAAGGGATGTATAATAAACAAGAAATCCAATCCAATTTCTGAAAACTTTTCATGGGATTTTCAACAAATATTTAACATCTAAAGATAGAAAATTATGATAAGCAATAAAGATATGACAAAAATATGTCTCAGAGCTTAATACTAACGGGTTTGTGGTAATTATAGAATTAAAAAATTAAGGCCAGGCGCGGTGGCTCACGCCTGTAATCGCAGTACTTTGGGAGGCTGAGGCAGGTGGATCACCTGAGGTCAGGAGTTTGAAATCAGCCTGGCCAATATGGTGAAATACATATTTCACTCTACTAAAAATACAAAAATTAGCTGGGCCTGGTGGCGGTGGCCTGTAGTCCCAGCTACTTGGGAGGCTGAGGCGGGAGAATCTCTCTTTTTTTTTTTTTAGACAGTCTTGCTCTGTTGCCCAGGCTGGAGGGCAGTGGCGTGATCTTGGCTGTCCGCGGGAAAATCTCTTGAACCCTGGAGGCGGAGGTTGCAGTGAGCTGAGATCGCACCATTGCACTCCAGCCTGGGCAACAAGAGCGAAACTCCATTTCAGACAAAACAAAACAAAATTAGATAGATAACTCACCCAGCACCAAAACTGCATAACTAAAAAAAAAGTCTAGGAGGTACTATGTCCATTCCCTGCAAGCCAATAAAGGCCACGTCTGGGGCATACATCCAAGAAAATAATCCTAAAGATGAAGTTACGGTCACAAATATGTTCTGTACGGTGTTATTTATTAAGAGTAAAAATGGGAAACAACCCAAATATCAATAAAATGGGACTGAACCATTGCAAATTTACTAAAATAACTCAACATTGTTAAACATCTCACATACAAGAAAGATTTTAATAATTTAAAGTGAAAAGACAGGAAACAAAATTGCTAATGATTATTGGTTTATTTTTCATGCCACTTCATTCCACAAAAAGATTTCAGATATCTTACAAAAAGACACACTAGAAATATTAAAATACTCTCTGAACCTTAAGCAAAATCAGGGTAAGCTAGCAGAAAGGCGTATAAGCCAAAGGGATCTACGCATCTTTAAAAGCTGACCACAGCCCTGCGCGGTGGCTCCGCCCCTAATCCCCGCACTTGGGGAGGCCGAGGAGGGAGGATCGCTTGAGGCCAAGAGTTCGAGACCAGCCCGGGCAACACAGCAAGATCCCGCCACTGCAAAAAATTTAAAAATTAGCCGGAAGCCAGAAGCTAGGGACATGGCTGAGGATCGCTCCCGCCCCTCGGAGGCCGGAGACCGAGGGTCACTCCCGCTCAGTAGAGGCCAGAGGCCCCGGGTCGCTCCCGCCCACCTCCGCGGACGAGCGCAGCCCCTCCGACCCCATTCCCTGCGGTCTGGACGTTCAGGCCCCCTCTGTCTGGGCGATTCCGCAGAACCACGCATGGCGTTTTAAAAATGTTAGTGCCCGGCCGGGCGCGGTGGCTCAAGCCTGTAATCCCAGCACTTTGGGAGGCCCAGGCGGGCGGATCACAAGGTCAGGAGATCGAGACCACAGTGAAACCCCGTCTCTACTAAAAAAATACAAAAAATTAGCCGGGCGCGGTGGCGGCGCCTGTAGTCCCAGCTACTCAGGAGGCTGAGGCAGGAGAATGGCGGGAACCCGGGAGGCGGAGCTTGCAGTGAGCCGAGATCGCGCCACTGCACTCCAGCCTGGGCAACAGCGTGAGACTCCGTCTCAAAAAAAAAAATAAATAAATAAAAATAAAAATAAAAATGTTAGTGCCCAACACCTCCCCGAAATAGGGCCCGCTCAACACCTCCCCGAAATAGGGCCCGCTCTACCTCGGTCGGGGAGCCCAGGACCTCCGCGTCCCCCTCAACGCCTCCGTCCGCGGGTCCGCTTTGCGCAGGCGCGGCGCCCCCACTCAGCCCCCGCCCGGGCGTGACGTAGTGCGCAGGCGCGATGTCCCCCACTATCGCCCCGCTCGACCCCGGCGTGGTGCGCAGGCGCAGTCTGCGCAGGGACTGGCGGGACTGCGTGGCGGCGTCAACAGTCATGTCGGGGGTCCGGAGACTGTCGCGGCTGCTGAGCACTCGGCGCCTGGCGCTGGCCAAGGCGGTCAGTCCGTACCGCGGACCGGGGCGGGACAGGCGGGGGCCGAGGCGGCGGTAGGAGCGGGACGGTCCCCAGCGGGTGCGAGCGGAGCGGGCGCCGGGTCCCCGCGCCCCCGGTCCGGGGATCGGGAAGGGTCTGGGAGAGCCCTGGGCCGGTGCGAGGGGGAGCCGCGGGGCGCACTCGGGGAACCGGGGAGCTCGGTCCTTAGCAGGTAGTCCGCGTCCCGGTGAAGGTCACGACCCCGCGGGCTTGCTGGTCGTCCGCTCTGCCGCCTTGGTCCGGGCCTGGGTCCGGGAACCCCGCGGGCTGAGGTGGCCCCTCGCCTCAGTGCCTGGCGGGTAGACTCGGGGAGGAGTCGTGTCTGCCCAAGGTCACTCGGGCGGATAGCGGCCGGTGGCCGCCCTCTGTGCGGGTTGTCCCGAGGGGCCGCCCGCAGCCCGTGGGTGTGGCGGGCGGGGCGGGTGAAACCGCCCGGGTGGGTGCGAGGAGTGGCCGGGCTCGGCCAGTGGGCGGCCGGTGGGAAGAGCTGCGCGCCCGAGCTTGGGCTTGCAGTTCCGCTTTCCAGAAAAGCGCAAATCTGTGCGTGTCCACTTCGCGACCTTGTAAGTTAAGGGTGTCAACTTTGGGTCGTGTTTGGTGGCCCTTGTGCCACTGAAAATGTGTCAGTGTTTACAAGCAGCTGTGCCAGTTTTTAAAAATCAGACGGAGAGCTCAGTGCACTGACCGGGCGAGGACGCGGGACCGGTGCTTGCCTGTGCGCTGAGTGCCTCGAGGGCCGGGCTCGGCTTAGTCCAGGATGACGGTCAGGGTTATACTTCCCTGAGCCCTCGCTCTCTGAGTTTGTCTGAATGTGCCCTCCACGATTGCATCTTCAGAATCGGCCTTCTAGGGTTTTAGTTCATCGAGCTGAATTGGATAGGTTTCGTTGCTTGGTTCTTTTGAATGAACTTACCCACCCACCTCCTTAATTATGAAGTAATTTTAAATTGCAGAGTAAAAATGTCAGTAGGAACCAAGGCATTCAGCAATATTGATTTGAATTATGTCTATAAATGTGCAGTTTTCTCCTTTTTGAAATAGTTATTAAAAACCTCGTTGAATTAAATGTGAAGATTAGTCATACAGCCATCCTGTCACATCAGAAAGCATGTAAACGTTCTAGTGCGTTGCTGTGATTGGTGCTGACTGAGCAGAGATCCCTGCCGCATCTTGGGCTTTTAAGAGCTGCTAGGAGGGCGTTGACAAGCCAGAAGTAAAGCCCATGGTCAGTGGGGCTTTTTAGGGGAAATGTTAGCTTTTGATTGGAGAAAAGCTAGGGCTGGTGCCTTTGTCCTTAACCCAGATGGTGCCCAGTGTTCCTCCTGCAGCCTCAGGCCCCGCCAGCGGCGGAGGCACCTCGGACAAGATGGCAAGATAGCGAAATTTAACCAAAATTTAGTCTTGGGTTTTGTAAAAGTCTTTTTATCTATGAACTTAGCTTTTCCTACAGAAATTCTGCCTGCCAACTGATGATAGCCAACTGAGAAATGTGTTTGGAAAACAGATGCTGAGGATAATTTCAGTAAAGTCCAGAGAGAATTTTTTAATCTTATTTTGGCCAGTTCTGTGGTGTTTTTGATCATTCTATATTTACAGCTGATTTCAAGTGACGAACTTTTCAGACTTATTTTGCTTTTGGTTTCTTTTTATGTCCCGGTGCACTGGCACAGCTTCCAAACTGTTCGAAAGCAATGTAATCAGAGGAAAAGTAAAACCAAGAAACTTAAATAGTTACTGGGTTAACTGCTTACTTCAGGTGAAGTTTTTCAAATCCCTTAATATGAATATCCAGTATATGGGTTCTAGGACAAATTGATTTCTTTGAATGGATTGTTCTGAATGCGTTTAATGGTGTTCTAGAAATACATTATTTAGGCCATTATAGTAGTAAATATTTGCTTTGCTTCTTGGGATAATTGTAACAACAGTGGCATTCCATTCTGCATTCTTCATGATGTTTTTGCTGATTTATTTGAAAAATTGTGGCTTGGTTTTGATATGAAACCTGGATATTAATATTAGTTGGGAGTCTCAGAGATTTTTCCCAAGGGTCTTTAGATGGGGGCCAAGTCCAGGATCCAGAGCCAGCTGACCTACTTGAATCCTCTCTGAGGTTCCGTCTTTCCGTGGGGTTAGTGGGGTTTCTGTGGGTAATGTTTGAAACCTTTGGTGGTGCTCTTGTGAACCAGGGCTCACAGCCTGTGCACAGTAACCATGTGTGAACTGTATTTTTTTTTTTTCTCGAGAGGGATTCTCACTCTGTGGCCCAGGCTGGAGTGCAGTGGCACTATCTTGGCTCACTGCAAGCTCTGCCTCCCGGGTTCACGCCATTCTCCTGCCTCAGCCTCCCCGGTAGCTGGAACTACTGCCATCACGCCCGGCTGATTTTTTTTGTATTTTTAGTAGAGATGGGATTTCACTGTGTTAGCCAGGATGGTCTCACGATCTCCTGACGTCGTGATCTGCCCGCCTCAACCTCCCAAAGGGCTGGGATTACAGGTGTGAGCCACTGTACCTGGCCTAACTGTATTTTAAGTATCCGTTTTTAAAATAATAAACACTGAAGTTCTAGTGAGAATAATTACACGTAGTTGTAAAAGAATCAGTGAGTATACCACCGCCCCCAGTTCATTTTCCTTGAAAGCAATTCCTGTTTCTGATACCGACTCCTGGTGTTTGCAAGACCTCTGTTTCTTTAGCGGATGTGCAGGTTGTGCAGGTGCATTTTTATCAGTTTTAGACTTCTTGCCTGGAGAGGGGATTTAGTTCACTTAAACTACCATACTTCCGCTTCTTCCTCATACGGTCATGCGTGTTTAGGTTCTTCGCTGGCTGCTTTTGTGATTGTGTGGGTTGTACATGCAGATTAGTTTCTTGCTCATGATTTATAGTTGCATTTGATTAGATGAGGACCCCTCACTTTGCTAGATTTCGGAATTAATGTCTCTGCACTTCTTTTCCCCCTCCAGCTCCTAATTCAGTTGTCTGAAATTCCATATTGTTAAGCAAGGTCTAATATTCCTTTTATATATTCCCCATTTTTTTCTTAGAGGAAATGTTTGATAGTTTCTCCTAAAAAAATTAATAATTGGCACACAAGACTAGTCTTGTGTCAAAACTAGTTTTCAGTTTTATCTAAAGACTGAAATTGGCTTAAAGTTGGGCTTTCACATTCAAAACTCTGCCCCAGATTAGATTTAGACACAGAGGGTGAGTGTCCTTGTCCCCAAGGGGATGGCGTGATAATTTGTTCACGGTTGTGTTATGGGAGCTGCCCCTTCTAAGCTGGCTCTGTGTGTGTGGCCGGGGCGGGCAGTGGGCATTCCATGTCAGCATCCTAGAAAGAACAAATAAACTTTAGTGATTTCACTGTTTCTACTTACAGTTGGTGTAATACACTGTTGTTATTGGTGCTGTTACCTGTGTTAATAGGGCAGTTTACAAAAGTTTCAAGAAAGTTTGTATTAAAATTATTTCAAAGACTTCTTTCTTAAAATATGATTTTACTTTGTCAAAAATTATACTAAGGTGGAAGAATATTTGTTCTTTCTCATTCATTTTCTGAAAAAACAAAAAACTGAATTAGCTTATGTCAATAAAAACAGACTAGAAATTGGAGAAATGGAGAATAATTTTTTATTCCACATAATAAGTAATTTCTGAATTGCAAATATTTCTAAATACTTGAAGACATCCCTCACATCCCCTCTTCTGATTGCTGAGTGTATTATTTCCTAAAGCTTTTTTTTTTTTTCTTTTCTCTCTCTTTTTTTTTTTTTTTGGAGACATTGTCTCGCTCTGTTGCCCAGGCTGGAGTGCAGTGGCAGAGTCTAGGCTCACTGCAACCTCTGCCTCCTGTGTTCAAGCGATTCTCCTGCCTCAGCCTCCCAAGTAGCTGGGATTACAGGTGCCCACCACCATGCCCGGCTAATTTTTAGTAGAGACAGGGTTTCGCCATGTTGGCCAGACTGGTCTTGAACTCCTGACTTCAAGTGTTCCACCCACCTTGGCCTCCCAAAATGCTGGGATTACAGGCAGGAGCCACCGTGCCCAGCCCCTAAAACTATTCTTTATGATATTTCTGAGACTATTCAGTGGTCTCTAAAATGCAGCTAGCAGAATGGAAAATGTATCCTCTAAATGACTGGCCAACCTTAGCATATGGACAGTGTTACCTCTCACACACAGCCGCTAAAAACTAAACACGGCAGGGCGCGGTGGCTCAAGCCTGTAATCCCAGCACTTTGGGAGGCCGAGGCAGGCGGATCACGAGGTCAGGAGATCGAGACCATCCTGGCTAACACGGTGAAACCCCGTCTCTACTAAAAATACAAAAAGAAATTAGCCCGGCGTGGTGGCGGGCGCCTGTAGTCCCAGCTACTCCGGAGGCTGAGGCAGGAGAATGGCGTGAACCCGGGAGGCGGAGCTTGCAGTGAGCCGAGATCGCGCCACTGCACTCCAGTCTGGGCGACAGAGCGAGACTCCGTCTCAAAAAAAAAAAAAAAAAAAACTAAACACTAAAACCAGTTTTCTTGGGTAAAGGTTTCTAAGACGGAAAATTTAGGCAGCAAGATGTGTCAAATTGTAGACGTTGACCAGGAAAAAGCCAGGAGCAGCCAGGCAGGGGAGAGTGTGCATCCAGCATCCTCCTGTGTGATGAAGGGATGACACCTCCTCCCTCTGGGCTGTCAGCTTTTACTGCTCCAGAATACAGATCTCCTGATTCAGTGTCCAGTGCCTTTTGAACTGACCACAAGCCCTCATGGATGACTGGAACTGTAATGTGGAAAGGGCTATGCTGGAGCCAGTTAAAATGCTTCATTACTTGCAAAATACCACATACAGTAATACGATATAGATGTCTTCCCTTCTCCACTAAGTAGATAAATAAGACTTTACAGAGGAAGTGTGCCTTTTTCATGTGGCATCTGAGTCCGTGAGTGTCCTGTTTGGAAACAGGCTTCATCCTGGTTTTCTGGAGTGCCGAGTCGGGGCGGAAAGGAGGACCGGGGGCTCCGTCCTTCCTCGCCCCTTGGGCTGCCCTTCAGGGTTAAGTGGAGAGTCCCAGCTGAGCTCCCTGGATGCACAGTTTGCAAGGGGAAGTTTAAATTACTGTCCCCCATAGCATCTGTTCCTTCAGGACACTAACCCTCTGCATCTGTGTCTTCTGTGTCACCAGTGGCCAGCAGTGTTGCAAACAGGAACCCGAGGTTTTCACTTCACTGTTGATGGGAACAAGAGGGCATCTGCTAAAGTTTCAGATTCCGTAAGTTCATGCTTTTTGTTCCATTATAAATGATTTTTTTTGGCTTGGGGGTAAGGATCTGTACCAGTTTCTTTTCATATGAGTCATAGACAGAAGAGAAAAATTTCTCATAGGTGTCCAATGCATGCTGAAATTATTTTCAGTGTAGTAATACTTAATTGCAAGTACAAACACAAACATAGATGTTAACATTTTTACTTATATCTCTTATGTATCTATAAACTAGATCTAAATTTAGATCAAGTAAAGCAATAAAATAAAATGAACAGTATCTGCTGTGATAGATGATAAAATTCCTACTGAAATGAGGACTGTGGGCCACTCAGGTGTGGGTTCCTTGGTATTTGGCGTGCCTGTTCTCTCTGTTGGAAAACTGAAACTTGCTGAGACATTCTTTTCTCGTAAGCTCACGATAGCGACTGAATACTCCTTGGCACCTTCTCAGGCATAAGCAGAGGCGCGGCCCTGAAGTAGAGTTGTGGTCCTCAGTCTGATCCCATGGGACAGACCCTCTACCATTCATAGAATCTGATTGTCAGTCCCTTCTCCACGGGCGAATGTGCCCACTTCTCCCCGCACTGTTCAGGGCTCAGCCCCAGGACAGGATGGAGGCCCTGTGTGCCTAGCAGTTGGTCCTTTTGTCTTTGTCAAGCTCCTTCACTGTAACAAGAGTCTTCGTGGTTGGCATAGTGGAGCACGTGATTGACAGGTGCGTTTTTCTTTTCCAGATTTCTGCTCAGTATCCAGTAGTGGATCATGAATTTGATGCAGTGGTGGTAGGCGCTGGAGGGGCAGGCTTGCGAGCTGCATTTGGCCTTTCTGAGGCAGGGTTTAATACAGCATGTGTTACAAAGCTGTTTCCTACCAGGTCACACACTGTTGCGGCACAGGTAAGAGAAAGGTGCCCCACCGTGCTCCCACTCTGTGCAGGTCCCGCACAGCCTTGCGCTTTCTACCTGGGCAGCCTCCTGCCTCCTCCCCATGCTCCAGCCACATGGCCTCTTGCTGTGCCTTGCTCACTCAGCTCACCCTCTCAGCGGTCTTTCCCTGGAGCCTCTTCCCTGGAGACTTGGAAGGGCTGGAGCCTTGTTGTCACTCCTAGTTGGGACTCCAGTCACACTTGGGTTTTCTTTGACCTTCTCGCCTACTACCCTCCCCACCCACCCCCACCGCCCCAACACCTTAAGAAAAGGAGATCATCTAAAGAGGAGGAATCAGAATTTAGGGTGGGGAAGGAAAGGGCAAGGATTTTATTTGTCCCTGTGCTGCTGTCCTCTGGAACTCTCTGAGGAGTAAGACGGTGGTGGGCACACACAGCCAAAGGAAGCAGGGGTACAGGGGAGTGCGACTCTGAGTGTGGAGCTTATTACTTGGCAGGAAGTACTTCTGGTCTTTAACACATGCCCGCAAATGCCATTGGGAAGATTTGTTAATAACATTATCTGGAAAGATTTGTTGAGTACCTTTTCTGTGCCAGATATGTTAGGTAATAAGCATATTACAGGTAGCCTTTCACTCACTGCTCCAGTCAGCCCTTCCTGGAGTTCCCTCTGTCTCCACCACACAGATGAGGAGACTGAGGCTAAGGGATTGAATCACCGGGCGAGTCAGGGGAGGGTTGTGACCCAGAATCTGTGGGGCCTCGCTGCTCCTCTGCTGAGGTCAGCCCTCACTGGGAGTCACCGTGTGAGGAGTTGGCTTTCTCTGAATCCCCCAGTGGGTGGATTTGGGCCTGGAAGACAAAGCTGGGGCTCCTGTTTGTGGCTTGTAAGGAGTGGTTGGTGTTTCCAGGGAGGAATCAATGCTGCTCTGGGGAACATGGAGGAGGACAACTGGAGGTGGCATTTCTACGACACCGTGAAGGGCTCCGACTGGCTGGGGGACCAGGATGCCATCCACTACATGACAGAGCAGGCTCCCGCCGCCGTGGTCGAGGTGATGGGCGGGGGGCTCTGGGCGCCCTCATGGTCTGTTTCTAGTCAAAAAGAGTCCTGGAAAGCATGTAAGCAATTGAGGCAGATGTGGCCGGCCGAAAGAATGGTGATGAGCAAAGCTCACAAGAGGAGTCTTTTTCCATCACGAACTGTGCATTACACGTAACAAGAAGACTTCTCTTTGATGAAGTGTTGACATTTTCATAAAATAGGTTACTTTGGGTTTGCAGATTTGTGTTAAAGTTGTTCAGTGTAGATGAGCTATGAATATCTTGACTCCTTTAAGGTAATAAGGTTTTTGTTTGTTTTTATCTTTCACAGCTGGAAAATTACGGCATGCCGTTTAGCAGAACTGAAGATGGGAAGATTTATCAGCGTGCATTTGGTGGACAGAGCCTCAAGTTTGGAAAGGGCGGGCAGGCCCATCGGTGCTGCTGTGTGGCTGATCGGACCGGCCACTCACTATTGCACACCTTATATGGAAGGGTAAGGCTGCCCCCGGTCCAGCTGAGACAGGACATGTAGTGCTGGGGCTTATGGTGACAGTGGGGAATGGGTTAACGTGCCCAGTGAGTCCGCCAGAGATTATGTAAAAAGCAACAGAGAACAACGGTGTAGGACACATGCAGCGACTGTTGATGTGAAAGGACCAGGCATGTGCTGTAAGAAGCTGTCCCTAAGGCAATATGTTATTTCTTGTATCTATTTTGGAAAGTTGAATTGATAATCTTATATACCAGATTTTTAACTTGGGGTATGTGACACTCAACATGTCAGAACCGAGCAAGCAGGCCAGGCACAGAGGAGGCCAAGGAGGAGGATCACTTGAGACCAGAAGTTTGAGACCAGCCTGGACAACATAGCGAGACCCTGTCTCTACAAAAAGTTTAAAAATTAGCTGGGCATGGTGGTACATGCTTGTAATCCCAGTTAGGAGGCTGAGGTGGGAGGATCACTTGAGACCAGGAGGTTGAGGCTACAATGAGCCATGTTCATAGCACTGCACTCCAGCCTGGGCAACAGGAGACCCTGTCTCAAAAAAAAAGAATAGGCTGGGCACGGTGGCTCATGCCGTAATCCCAGCACTTTGGGAGGCCGAGGCAGGCGGATCACAAGGTCAGGAGTTTGAGACCATCTTGCCTAACACTGAAACCCCGTCTGTACTAAAAATACAAAAAAATTAGCCGGGCGTGGTGGCGGGCGCCTATAGTCCCAGCTACTTGGGAGGCTTAGGCAGGAGAATGGCTGAGGCAGGAGAATGGCGTGAACCTGGGAGTCGGAGCTTGCAGTGAGCTGAGATCACGCCACTGCACTCCAGCCTGGACGACAGAGTGAGACTACGTCTCAAAAAAAAAGAAAAAGAAAAAAAGCATTTTAAGGCTCTTTTACCACCTCTGAGTTCCTGAATGGATTGGTTTTGTTTGTTTGTTTTGTTTTGTTTTGCTTTGCTTTGTTTTTGAGACGGACTCTCTCACTCTGTCACCAGGCTGGAGTGCAGTAGTGCAATCTCTGCTCACTGCAACCTCCACCTCCCGGGTTCAAGTGATTCTCCTGCCTCAGCCTCCTGAGTAGCTGGGACTAAAAGTGCACGCCACCATGCCTGGCTAATTTTTTGTATTTTAGTAGAGACAGGGTTTCCCATGTTGCCCAGGCTGGTCCCGAACTCCTGAGCTCAGGCAGTCTACCCGCCTCGGCCTCCCAAAGTGCGAGGATTAGAGGTGTGAGCCACCACACCCAGCCATGGATTGTTTTAATTGTTATCACTGGACAAAGACTTGAGGTGACAATAGTTACTGGGTAATCAAGATCAACTTTGGCATGGCCAAATAATATTCTGAACAGTATTGATTCAGAGTATTCAGTATTCTGAACTTTGTTGTTTTCTGATGAATAGGGACAGACCATTAATTTGCAAGTTGTTAGAACACCAGTGCCTTCTCTGTGGCTGAGTGCATGGACGAGTGTGTGGTGGGAGGAGAAAGCAGCTCCGTCCGGAGCAGGAGCTGTCATGTGGGGAGCTGGCCCAGGCTTACGAGGGCAACTTGCACTGGCTGAGGGAACAGCAGGTCCAGGCGGGCAGCGCTGTCCAGTGCCTACCTTTCTGCAGTGCTGGAATCTGCTTGTCTGCAACCGTCCGCGTTGGGAGCTGCCAGCCACATGTGGCTGTTGCTAATGTGGCAGGTGTAGCTGAAGAGCTGAACATTTGATTTATTTTAATTAATTTAGTGGTTGTGTGTTGCCAGCAGCTCCCACCTGGGCTGTGACCCCATGGTCTGTGGACCTCACTCTGGCACCAAACTCTGAGCGGAGCTGCCTGTGGCCACCAGACAGTGTGGAGTGCCTCTTCGGGTTGTGTAGAAATAGGAAACGTGTCACCAAAGTAGGAGCTGTTGCTGCTGCGTTCTCTAGCGCACCTGCCTTGTCTGTGCTGCGCGGTGTGGAACGCCTCTCGGGCGCTGACAGCGTCCTTGACTCTGTTGCTGATCTCCTTGGATTTACCTGGTCCATTTGGATCAGGTTCTTTCACCTATTCACACGAGCAAATACCACCTTAAAACCTTAAAGTTTGGCTTAACACTTCCTGCCCTTTTTTTTCCTTTCTTTTAGTCTCTGCGATACGATACCAGCTATTTTGTGGAGTATTTTGCCTTGGATCTCCTGATGGAGGACGGGGAGTGCCGTGGTGTCATCGCACTGTGCATAGAGGACGGGTCCATCCATCGCATACGAGCAAAGAACACTGTTGTTGCCACAGGGTAGGACTCTAATTTCTACTTTATTTCATTTATAAAAATGAATAACTTTCATTTAGAGTTTCTTTATTTTAATGAAAATAGAGGCATTGTAGAATAACGGTTCAGACACAGGCCTTGATATAACCTTGTGAGGGTGATGGCCTCTCCCAGCCGTGGTTCCTCACCTGTGAAGGGTAAGGACGGGAGCACCTGCCTCAGGCGGCGAGAAAGCATGGCCCTCAGTAGACGGGGGTGGCTGCCGTCAGGTTCACAGCTTACCTCTCCCGATTTTAGATGAGGAAACTGCAGCCCGAAGAGTCCCATGGGGGTTTCTGGCACAATCCCTCTTGTTTTAGTGGGTACTGTGTTAATACTGATTCCTGGGATGGGTAAGTCCTTCTTCTCCACATAACGAAAATAAGTAACTTTAATTTTATACACTGTCAGTTACTTTAACCATTTTCAAAGTAAAAACTGTCAGTACAGCGAAGGAAAAAATCAGCAAAACTACAGGTTGGGAAAAAATATTTTCCAAACCTTATATCTAATAATATCTTAGTATCTAAAATAGAAAAAAAAAAACCTACTAAAAACAACCTACTAAACCCAACTAAAAAACAACCCTACTAAAAATGGGCAAAGGACTTGAATAGATATTTTTCCAGAGAAGCCAAACAAATGGCCAATTGATGTATGAAAAAATGCTCAACATCACTAAGCACCAGAGAAATGCAAATTAAAACCCCAATGAGACATCATCTCATCTCACTCCAGGTAGAATGGCTGTTACCAAGAGGACAAAAGAGAGCAAGTGTTGGTGAGGATGTGGAAAAAAGGGACCCTGTGTGCTGTTGGGGGGAATGTAAATTAGTACAACTATTGTGGAAATTCCTCAGAATTCACAGGACTACCATGTGCTCCAGCAACCCCATTTCTGGGTGTATATCCAAAGGGCATGAAATCAGAAGCTCAAAGAGACATCTGGACCCCCATGTTCATTGCAGCGTTGTTCACAGTTCCCGAGATATGGAAAAAACCTAAATATGTGTTGGTGTTTAAGGAAAATGTGGTGTGTATACGCAACTGAATATTACTCAGCTATGAAAATGAAGGGAATCCTGTCATTTGTGACAACAGGGATGAACCCAAAGTCATTATGTTAAGTGAAACAAGCCAGGCACAGAATGACAGATACTGCCTGTCACTTATATGTGGAATCTAAAAAAGTCAAAACTCATGGAAACAGAGTAGGACGGTGGTTGCCAGGGGCTGGGGGAATGCAGACTGCAGCGATGCTGATGAAAGGTGTGACTTCCCGTTACGAGGTGAACTTCAGAAGTTCTAATATACAACACGGTGGCTATAGTGAATATTATACAGCACGGTGGCTACAGTTAACATTATACAGCACGGTGGCTATAGTGAGTATTATACAGCACGGTGGCTATAGTGAATATTATACAGCACGGTGGCTATAGTGAGTATTATACAGTACGGTGGCTATAGTGAATATTACACAGCACGGTGGCTATAGTGAATATTATACAGCACGGTGGCTATAGTGAATATTATACAGCACGGTGGCTATAGTGAGTATTATACAGCACGGTGGCTATAGTGAATATTATACAGCACGGTGGCTAGAGTTAACATTATACAGCATGGTGGCTATAGTGAATATTATACAGCACAGTGAGTATCATTAATATTATAACTTGAAATTTACAAACAGAGTAGACCTTAGGCGTCTGTATCTCCAAAAAAAAGGATAATTATATGAGGTGATATGAAGGGGGTGGCCTGCCCCTCCACACCTGTGGGCGTTTCTCGTTAGGTGGAACGAGAGACTTGAGAAAAGAAATGAGACACAGAGTCAAAGTATAGAGAAAGAAAAAGTGGGCCCAGGGGACCGGCGCTCAGCTTACAGAGGACCCACGTCGGCACTGGTCTCTGAGTTCCCTTTGTATTTATTGATAATTATTTTTACCATCTTAAAGATAAGGGAGTGGCAGGACAATAGGATCATCGAAGGGAGAAAATTAGCAGTGAGACATATGGATAAAGATCTCTGTGACATTGTAAGTTCAAAGGAAAATGCTGTGCCTTGATATGCATATGCAGACATCTCCACAAACCTTTTAGCAGCATTGCGCCAGCAAGTCTCGACAGCAAGTCCCACCTTATGCCGTAAGGTGGTTTTCTCCTGTCTCAGTAAACAGAGCATATAATCGGGTCTCACACCTAGATGTTCCATTGCCCAGGGATGGGCAGGATTTTTAACCAGCAAGCTGCCTTCAGGCACTTGTTTAACAAAGACACATCCTGCACAGCCCAAAATCCATTAAACCTTGAGTCACCACAGCACATGTCTCTTGCAAGGACAAGGTTGGGCGTAGGGTCACAGATTAACAGCATCTCAAATACAGAACCAAATAGAGTCTCTTATGTCTACTTCTTTCTATATAGACACAGTAACAGGCTGATCTCTCTTTCTTTTCCCCACAGTGATAGATGTGTATTAATTTGATTGTGTCATCAGTTCACAAAATATATCAAATCATCACATTGTACACCTTAAATATATACGGTTTTGTTTTTTTTTTTAATTCATCAATCATACTTCAGTAAATTGGGGGGGAAAAACAAAATCCATAAAAATTTTAAAATTTTCATTATAAAAGTAGTATATGCTTATTGGGGAAATCTTTTGAACAGCACAAAGCTAAAATACAAACAGGGCCAGACGTGCAGTGGCTCATGCCTGTAATCCCAGCACTTTGGGAGGCCGAAGTGGGAGGATCACTTGAGGTCAGGAGTTCGAGACCAGCCGGGCCAACATGGCGAAACCCCATCCCTACTAAAAATACAAAAATTAAATGGACGTGGTGGTGCACACCTGTAATCCCAGCTACCCGGGAGGCTGAGGCGGAAAAGTCACTTGAACCTGGGAGCTGGAGGTTGCTGTGAGCCGAGATCGTGCCACTGTACTCCAGCCTGGGTGACAGAGTTAGACTCTATCTCAGAATAAATAAATAAAATACAAATGGAAGTCCCTTCTCTGATCCCAGGCTTCTGTCCTACATGCATAGGGTAGCAGCTCCACTGGTGTGGCCCCCAGTGATGTGTGTGGGGTGTGCGTGAGTAGGGGGTTGTGTGCACTGAGAAGATGGTGCCCGGGGGCTGCTGTGTCCATTCTGTGATCTCACCAGACAGGAGGTCCGGACGTGGGCCGCTGTGTGCAGTCACTGCTGTCTGTTGTTTCCAGAGGCTACGGGCGCACCTACTTCAGCTGCACGTCTGCCCACACCAGCACCGGCGACGGCACGGCCATGATCACCAGGGCAGGCCTTCCTTGCCAGGACCTAGAGTTCGTTCAGTTCCACCCCACAGGTAGGGCAGGACACCTTGCCCGGCAGGTGTTCAGCTCATGTGTGTCTTGTAAGCGTGTGGTGCCTACTCATTGCTCCTCCATGGTTTTATGTAATAACATGGTGTTGAAGATCAGCTTCCTCAGCTCTCAGGTCCTCACTTCAATGTCCTTTCCTTAAGGAGACTTTTCCCACACTCTCCTTCCCCTAAGGCAGTTTGGGCCAGCGTTTTATGCATTTCTGAAGAGCCCTAAACCCTGCCTTGATCATACTTGTGCCAGCAGTAAAGCAGGGATTGAGGCCAGGCGCGGTGGCTCATGCCTGGAATCCCAGCACTTTGGGAGGCCAAGGCAGGCAGATCACCTGAGGTCAGGAGTTCAAGACCAGCCCGACCAACATGGTGAAACCTCATGTCTACTGAAAATACAAAAATCAGCATGGTGTGGTGGCATGTACCTATAATCCCAGCTACTTGGGAGGCTGAGGTGGGAGGAATGTTTCAACCTGGGAGGCAGAGGTTGCAGTGAGCCGAGGTCGCACCCCTGCACTCCAGCCTGGGCAACAGAGTAGACTCCATCTCAAAAAAAAAAAAAAAAAAGTAAAGCAGGGATTGTTCAGTGTCCCTCTTCGCAACGAGGTCGTCAGCTCCTCGGGCAGGCAGGTCTTCTCATTAGCTGGGGTGGCCCATGCCCAGCACGTGGCAGGGTCTCCATCAGGGTTTGCTGAGTGAGCGTTCTGAGAGCTGGGAGAATGCCGTGGAACCCAGAAGCAGCACGGGCAGATTTCGGCTTTGTAGGGAACACGGAGCTTCCGCGATAATGCGGTGTAAAGTTAGGGCACAGCCGTGACAGAACCCCGTGTGACGTTCGGACGTTGGGGCTCCGCCCACACGACCACTGAGGGAGCTTGTTGTGGGGAAGATGCGCTCATCTCGGGGACGTCTGACGGTTGAGCTTACGAATGTGCAGTTTGGAGACATTAACACAGAAATGACAGTTGAAGTCTTGAGTTTGGGGGAGGTTCTTCAGAATGAGTCAGAGAGAGCCGGGCGCGGTGGCTCACGCCTGTAATCCCAGCACTTTGGGAGGCCGAGGTGGGCGGATCACAAGGTCAGGAGATCGAGACCACGGTGAAACCCCGTCTCTACTAAAAAAAAAAAAATACAAAAAATTAGCCAGGCGCGGTTGTGGGCGCCTGTAGTCCCAGCTACTCGGGAGGCTGAGGCAGGAGAATGGCGTGAACCCGGGAGGCGGAGCTTGCAGTGAGCCGAGATCGCGCCACTGCACTCCAGCCTGGCTGACAGAGCGAGACTCCGTCTCAAAAAAAAAAAAAAAAAAGAATGAGTCAGAGAGAGACACACACATCTGCTTCTTGTTTGACTCGTCTTGGACTTCTCTGGGTTGCTTTTCTGACCTGTGGACGATGGAGACCCCTGAAGTGGTGCTAAAGAACCAGACCTGTGCCTTCTCTTTCTCTGTCAGTGTCAGCTTTCTGGTCCCTGGAAGGGATGAAAATAAGAAATGAATTTGTTGTAGGTTTTTTTTTTTTTAATTTGTTTAGAGACGGGGTCTTGCTCTATTCAGGCTGGAGTGCAGTGGAGCAGTCTTGGCTCACTGCAGCCTTTGTCTCCCAGGCTCAAAGGATCCTTCCACCTCAGCCTCCCAAACGGCTGGGACTACAGGCATGTGTTACCACGCCCGGCTAATTTTTGAGCGTTGTTTTGTTTTTGGTAGAGATGGGGTGTCACCGTTTTGCCCAGGCTGGTCTCAAACTCCAGGGCTTAGGCGATCCTCCTGCCTCAGCCCCTCAGAGTGCTGGGATTATAGCCATGAGCCACTGCACCTGGTCTGTTGTATTTTTTTATTACTTTTTTTAATCAATAGAATGTCACTGAGTCCCTGAATTCCCTCTGTAATTTGCTTAGAGCTCCACTTCTCATGCTTTGTCTTCAATATGTGAGAAGTAATCCACAGAAAAAAAGAGCATTGAAACTTAGAAAATCAAAAGACAGGCAAGATGCAAGAATCACATTCTCGTTTTAAAAGCAAGATTGCCCTTTTTGTATACTAATAAAAATTGTAGCTTTTGAAATACGTTTACTTTCGGGTTTTTGATCTCCTTTGTTAAAATTCGAGAGCTAGGCATGCCCTGTTTCTCATTGCCTTGAGGAGTCACAGAGCCGCTGTTTGGAGCACAGACCGCCAGACTGCCCAGGTTTGGGTTTGAGCTGTGTCCTCAACTGCATGACTGGATGTTACCAAGCGGTAATTTGCTGTCACTGAGAAAGCGGGTAGTACTACCCAGAGTTGTTGTAAGACTTAAATGAGTTATGTGGAAAGCAGCTAGAACTGCCCCTAGCAAGTGCAGTGTGAATATTAAGTAAAATAATCATTATTACTGTCCTTGCCACTGTTTGGGTAATTTAGATATGAATTCTCCAAGCTCGTATTCTTAACTAGTTACCACAGTATCATAGTGCAAAAGAATGTTCAAAAATTAAAACAAAATTTGAGGCATCCAGCGTACACTGGGCTGTAATCAGAGTATCGGCCAGAGGTCTGTGGGCTGGCCTTTCTCCTCACTGGGGACACTGCTCTGCCCCAACCTCTGCTGCAGCTGTCAGCCTCGTCAGTGCTTTTTGTTATCCAGACTTTCTACTGTGTCTTAACTGTTCTTTCTATTCAGTTTTGCATATAATGCCTTCTGCATATCTTTTTCCTCTCTCCCCCAAAAAAATCTTGAAAAAAAATAATGCATTTGAAATAGAGACCTAGCAATTGTTAGGTTATAAATGTTTGTGGTTTTTTGCAGGCATATATGGTGCCGGTTGTCTCATTACAGAAGGATGTCGTGGAGAGGGAGGCATTCTCATTAACAGTCAAGGCGAAAGGTTTATGGAGCGATACGCCCCCGTGGCGAAGGACCTGGCGTCTAGAGATGTGGTGTCTCGGTCGATGACTCTGGAGATCCGCGAAGGAAGGTCCGTGTGATTTACCACCAGCATTGTCTGAGTGGGCACACGGGCCGGGGTTGCTTCTGTGAGTTCCAGCACCGCTCGCCCTCACCTTCGTGTGCAGGCACACGTGCACAGCCACACGTGCACAGCCACCTCTCTCAGCTGCTGACAGGCGTCTGTTAGTCTGTGGTATTTTCTTAAAGACCTACATTTTAAAAATTTTAGCCAGTTTCTTTCTCAGATCTGTGGAACAGAATTTCTCTTAGTGTGGGTGAGTATGTGACAGAGTACGGGAATGAGAGACGCACACGCAACCTGAAGTCGGCACGTGAGCCTTGGGTGTTGTGTCTGATGCCCACAGGTGTTTTTCGGTAGCTTTCAAAGGGTGTGGGTTATCTGGCTTTCAGTTAAACAAGTTGCAGCTCTTTCATTTCTGACCCTGTTCTTTAATGTAATATCTGCTGGTATGGCCTTTAGAGGTTTTACATTTTTATATTTAAAAAAACAGAGAAGTCAGGCCGGGCGCGGTGGCTCACACCTGTAATCCCAGCACTTTGGGAGGCCGAGGCGGGCGGATCATGAGATCAGGAGATGGAGATCATCTTGGCTAACATGGTGAAACCCCGTCTCTACGAAAAATACAAAAAATTAGCCGGGCGTGATGCCAGGCGCCTGTAGTCTCAGCTACTAGGGAGACTGAGGCAGGAGAATGGCATGAACCCGGGAGGCAGAGCTTGCAGTGAGCCGAGATGGCGCCACTGCACTCCAGCCTTGGCGACAGAGCGAGACTCTCTCAAGGAAAAAAAAACAAACAAAAACAGAGAAGTCAAATGTTTTTCTGGAATATGGTGGCCGTCTGTACCCGTTGGTTCCACATGTGTGGTTTCAACCAGCTATGTATTGAAAGTAAAATTGCAACCTTACAAATATGCAGACTTTTTTTCCTCGTCATTGTTCCCTAAACAACAGTTTAACAACTATTTACGTAGTATTTACATTGTATTAGGTACTGTGAGTAATCTTGGAGTTGTTGTAAAGCTTAAATGTAAAACTTTAAATGAGGATGGTGTAAAGTATAGAGGAGGATGTGCATAGGTTATATATAAATACTCTTCCATTTTATATTAGGGACTTGAGCATCCACAGATTTTAGTATCCATGGGGGTCCTGGACCCAACCTGCCACAGATACGCAGGGACGATTGTGTTTGACATAGAGCCCTTTCTAATGCACTTACCAAGGACAGCCGCAGCAGGCTGTGATCCCTGAGACGAGTGTGAGTTCAGGGAGGGCAGAGTTTTTGTTCTGGGTCTCAGCTGTGTCCCAGCACCTAGGATTGTCCCTGGCACACAGTAGATGCTTAGAAAAGATTTGATGAGAGGGTGAGCATAAATGAGGGGAAATTTTCCTCAGTATCAAAACATATTGAAACTCACATGCTTCCAAGATGACGTATTCTGAGGTCTCCTGCCGTTGCCATTCTCTGCCTTATGTGATGGTGTTTGTTCGTCTTCCCAGAGGCCGTTCTCTGCCTTATGTGATGGTGTTTGTTCTGTCTTCCCAGGGCCGTTCTCTGCCTTATGTGATGGTGTTTGTTCTGTCTTCCCAGGGCCGTTCTCTGCCTTATGTGATGGTGTTTGTTCTGTCTTCCCAGGGCCGTTCTCTGCCTTATGTGATGGTGTTTGTTCGTCTTCCCAGGGCCGTTCTCTGCCTTATGTGATGGTGTTTGTTCTGTCTTCCCAGGGCCGTTATCTGCCTTATGTGATGGTGTTTGTTCTGTCTTCCCAGAGGCCGTTCTCTGCCTTATGTGATGGTGTTTGTTCTGTCTTCCCAGGGCCGTTCTCTGCCTTACGTGATGGTGTTTGTTCGTCTTCCCAGAGGCCGTTCTCTGCCTTATGTGATGGTGTTTGTTCGTCTTCCCAGAGGCCGTTCTCTGCCTTATGTGATGGTGTTTGTTCTGTCTTCCCAGAGGCTGTGGCCCTGAGAAAGATCACGTCTACCTGCAGCTGCACCACCTGCCTCCGGAGCAGCTGGCCACGCGCCTGCCCGGCATTTCAGAGACAGCCATGATCTTCGCTGGTGTGGACGTCACGAAGGAGCCGATCCCTGTCCTCCCCACCGTGCATTATAACATGGGCGGCGTTCCCACCAACTACAAGGGGCAGGTGATGGTGCTGGCTGCCCTCCCGCAGCTGGAGAGAAGGCTGGGACAACGGGGCCCACCTTGCAGTTGTCTCTTTAGATCGTAGAGGAAAAGACAGATGTTTTCTTCAAGAAAGTTCTGTCTTGTTTTCTAGATTGTACTTTGAATTTCTATTACTGGAGGATGGAGGGGGCTTAATAATTTATTCCTCCTTAGTAAATTGTCATAGATGCATCATTTGCAGCTTTTTCCATTTTATAATTACTTTCCTATATGATCTTGTGTTATTTCTAATGATCTTGTACATCGAGGGATCTTTCTAATTCCTACCTTTGAGTGGTTTGTGGTTCACACAGAGCTTGTCAGTCACTTAGGCTACTTGTTGGGCGAGGTGGGCGGCAGCTGTTACTTTCCCTGCATAGATGAAGAGGTGAACGGGGGGTAGAAGAGTCTGGAACATCAGTGTCACCTGCTGATGTTCCTCCACCTGCCGTGCTCCCGGGTCTGAGCCGGAGTGCAGGTGGTGAGGGCCTCGGGAACATGGGACACGGGGACAGTCACAGATGCCGACATTGGGGTCCTCTGCAGGTGGTGAGGGCCTTGGGAACATGGGACATGTGGACAGTCACAGATGCCGACATTGGGGGTCATCTGCAGGTGGTGAGGGCCTCGGGAACGTGGGACACAGGGACAGTCGCAGACGCTGACATTAGGGGTCCTCTGACCTGCTTGTAACAGCAGGTGCTCAGGGCAGAGGGAAATGGGGGGACATTCGGAAGCTTCCCTCTGAAGAAGAGGAGCTATGGTCCTTACCTCCCTCTTAGATATGGTCTTTCCTTCCCTTTTTTTCTTGGAGATTCAGTCTCGCTCTGTCGCTTAGGCTGGAGCACAATGGCGCAATCTCGGCTCACTGCAACCTCCGCCTCCCAGGTTCAAGCGATTCTTCTGCCTCAGCCTCCCGAGTAGCTGGGATTATAGGCACTCGCCGTCATGCCTCACTAATTTTTGTATTTTTAGTTGAGACGGGGTTTCACCATGTTAGCCAGGCAGGTCTCGAACCCCTGACCTCAGGTGATCCACCCGCCTCAACCTCCCAAAGTGCTGGGATTACAGGCGTGAGCCACCGCGCCTGGCCTACTTCCCTCTCTTTCTCTGGTCTGCAGCACAGACACCCTGCTGGGGGAGGTGGGCTGGTGGAGGTATGGGCACCTTGACATTTCACCTGAAATCTTCCTTTCTACAGGTCCTGAGGCACGTGAATGGCCAGGATCAGATTGTGCCCGGGCTGTACGCCTGTGGGGAGGCCGCCTGTGCCTCGGTACATGGTGCCAACCGGCTCGGGGCAAACTCCCTCTTGGACCTGGTCGTCTTTGGTCGGGCATGTGCCCTGAGCATCGAAGAGTCGTGCAGGCCTGGTAAGTGTTTTCTTCAGGAGCCAGACTGTTCGAGAAGGCGCAGGAGGTTACAGTTGTTTTTCTTTTTTTTGAGACAGGTCAGCCCAGGCTGGAGTGCCATGGCACAGTCATAGCCGCCTCAACCTCCCGGGCTCGAGCAGTCCTCAACACCTCCACCTGCAGAGTCCCAAGTAGCTGGGACTACAAATGTGCACCACCACACCTGGCTAATTTAAAAAAAAATTTTTTTTGTAGAAACAGGGTCTCACAATATTGCCCAGGCTGGTCTTGAACTCCTAGACCCAAGCAGTCCTTCTGCCTCAGCTTCCCAAAGTACTGGGATTACAGACATGAGCCACGGCACCCAGCCAGGTTACAAAGCCTCGATTTGTTACTGGAAATTTGCTTAGTGGTCATATAGAGGTAGTCTGGGTTTTTTCCCCTAGAAGTGATTAAACTGAGAAATCCGGAGGTTATATGGTGGTAATGTTGAGACTAGATAGAGGCTGGTTGGGGATCTTAACAGTTAAGGTGACATTTTTGGGGTTACATTTTTTTTTTTTAATTATTTTTTAGTCATTATGTTCTGCTTAGAAAAAGCACAATTAGGGGCCCGGTGCGGTAGCTCAAGCCTGTAATCCCAGCACTTTGGGAGGCTGAGACGGGCGGATCACGAGGTCGAGAGATTGAGACCATCCTGGCTAACACGGTGAAACCCCGTCTCTACTAAAAAAAATACAAAAAACTAGCCGGGCGAGGTGGCGGGCGCCTGTAGTCCCAGCTACTCGGGAGGCTGAGGCAGGAGAATGGTGTAAACCCGGGAGGCGGGGCTTGCAGTGAGCTGAGATCCGGCCACTGCGCTCCAGCCTGGGTGACAGAGCGAGACTCCGTCTCAAAAAAAAAGAAAAAAGAAAAAGCACTATTAGGAAGTTGTTATTTTTAGGGGAAGTTCATTACATATTACTTGCCTGATAAAAATCACTTATTTGCAATGAAATTTTTTAAATAGTTGGTGTGAATGAATATGTAACATGTACTTAGAAAAATAATTTAGGCCATTCTAAAAACAAAGTACAGCTAGCCTCTATTAGAGGAGAAGGGATGACTTACAGTGAACAGAATTCCCACTCTCTATGGACAGATTGGATTTCACTTGCTGGTTTTCTTTTCATGATAGCGTCAAATAATGTGTAGGAGAAGAAATACCATGTGTGGGAGTGTGAGTCTCATGTGCACTAAGAACGGGACAGTTAGCATCACTCTCACCTCCAGAGATCTTCACGGTGGTTATCCAGCCTCATGTGCTCAGAACAGTGTGAGGTGGATGAAGCACCGGTGGATGTTTGTGTGGCAAGGATGGTGGGACCCCAGGCCCACATTCTTCCCATTACCTTTCTCTGGTGTTAACTGTTTGGCATCCTTTCTGCTGTTTTAATAGAACAGGTGCTTTTTGTGTGGATTCAAGTGAAATAAAAACTAGGACTGCTGTAACTTATAAACATGCCCGCTTTTATATCTGTAGTTAGAAAGGTACGGAGAGTATTAAAAAGGTAGCTTACTTCAGACACTCTGTCTCTGGATCTGACCACAGCTCGGGAGGCCAGCACATGCAGAGCTGGCGTCTTACCCCAAGTCGCTGCTGACCATGGGCGAAGGCGGAGTTCAGGTCCATTGCTTCTGACGCCACAGGTTGTGATTGTCTCACTCCATAGCCCTGCACTTTGTAGCAGTGAGGACTGATACCACTTCTCTAAGAGCAATGTAGAAATTTTGAGCTTCTTTTTCTCTGAAAATGCAAAAAAAGAACATTTTGTAAGAATACCCTATACTTGGCCGGGCGCGGTGGCTCAAGCCTGTAATCCCAGCACTTTGGGAGGCCGAGACGGGCGGATCACGAGGTCAGGAGATCGAGACCATCCTGGCTAACACAGTGAAACCCTGTCTCTACTAAAATACAAAAAAAAAAATTAGCCCGGCAAGGTGGCGGGCGCCTGTACTCCCAGCTACTTGGGAGGCTGAGGCAGGAGAATGGCGTGAACCCAGGAGGCGGGGCTTGCAGTGAGCTGAGATCCGGCCACTGCACTCCAGCCTGGGTGACAGAGCAAGACTCGGTCTCAAAAAAAAAAAAAAAAAAAGAATACCCTATACTTTACATCTGAGAAACCGCTCACGCATGCAGCATCTCACGCAGAATGCTGTGGAGTCAGACTCAAAAGGCTGCACACCTGTGGCTCTCTTAATACAACATTCTGGAAAAGGCACATCTAGGGAAGAAAAGGGATTGGTGGTTGCCAGGGGCTGTTTCCTGATACGGACACAGCTCTCTGTGTACTAAAATTTGAAAAACTACACTAAAAATGGTGAGTTTATTTTACTGTATCTTTGTGCTTTAATTTTTTTAAATGAAAAGGAAAGAAAAAATGCTTGTAGCATCACCACTTCTCCCCCACTCCCCAAAAAAAAGAATACATACATATATATATTTTTTAGAGATAGTCTCCCTCTGTCGCCCAGGCTGGAGTGCAGTGGTACGATTAGGTGCACGCCACCACACATGGCTAATTTTAAAAATATTTTGTAGGGACAGGGTCTCCCTTTGTTGCCCAAGATGGTCTTGAACTCCTGGCCTCAAGTGATCCTCCTGTCTCAGCCTCCCAAAGTGGTTACATGCATCTATACATGTGTTAAAGTTGGTAGAACTGAGTGAGGCTGGGTGCAGTGGCTTATGCCTATAATCCCACCACTTTGGGAGGCCGAGGCAGGCAGATTGCTTGAGCTCAGGAGTTCAAGACCAGCTTGGGCAAGGTGGTAAAGCCCCGTCTCTACAAAAAATACAAAAATTAGCTGGGCATGGTGGCTCACACCAGTGTAGCCCTAGCTACTTGGGAGGCTGAGGTGGGAGGATTGCTGGAGCCTGGAAGGCGGAGGTTGCAGTGAGCTGAGATCACACCACTGCATCCAGCCTGAGCAACAGAGGGAGGAGACACTGTCTCAAAGAAAAGAAAAAAGAAATTGTACAACGGTCCACTGAAAGAAAAAAGTCAATTTTACTGAATGACCAATTTTTAAAGCATTATAATCAAAAGGAAAAGAAACACCAGCAATCCTAGAAGCATTTGAGCAGGCCTTCAAGAGACCCACACCCTGGTCCCCTGGGGAGGTGGTGGGCGGGGCAGGGCCTGTTTGACTCCTGCATTTCATACCTCCTACCTTCTGCATGTATTACCTGTTGAAGAAAATATATATAATGTTATTTTAAAAACTTTAAAATTTTTTTGAAGACATCTTAGAAACACAAGAGTTGCAAATCTTGGCTGTGCACAGTGGCTCACACATGTGATCCCAGCACTTTGGGAGGCCGAGACAGGTGGCTCACCTGAGGTCAGGAGTTTGAGACCAGCCTGGCCAACATGGTGAAACCCCATCTCTACTGAAAATACAAAAATTAGCCAGGTATGGTGGCATACTCCTGTAGTCCCAGCTACTCTGGAGGCTGAGGCATAAGGATTGCTTGAACCAGGAGGTGGAGGTTACAGTGAGCCGAGATGGTGTCAGTGCACTCCAACTTGGGCTACAGAGCAAAATTCCATCTCAAAAAAAAAAAAAAAAAATTGCAAATCTTGAAGTGTAGGTGAGAGCACACAAGAGTCCAAATCAGCAGGTGACTTTCAAGCACACAGCAGCTACCTTCCTTCCCCTTATGCGAAGGACGGTGGGGTGGCCGGCCCCTCAGGACCACCATCTAGGAGGTGTTTGTTTTTTCCCTTAGTGGAGTGACGTTTATATACACTTAACGTATATAAATTTGTATACATTTAATTTTTTTTTTAAAACAGGGTCTCGCTCTTGCCCAGACTGGAGTGCAGTGGCGCAATCTCGGCTCACTGCAACCTCTACCTTTCGGGTTCAAGCAGTTCTCATGCCTCAGCCTCCCGAGTAGCTGGGATTATAGGCGCACACCACCATACCCCGATAATTTTTGTGTTTTTAGTAGAAACGAGGTTTTGCCACGTTGGCCAGGCTGCACTTGAACTCCTGACCTCAAGTGATCCACCTATCTCGGCCTCCTAAAGTGCTAGGATTACAGGCGAGAGCCACCACACCCGGCCTTCATTTAATTTTTTAATTTTAGAGATGATTTCTAGTTTATTCACTCTAAGATAAGTTAATGGATATCTACTGTGTGCCAACAATTTTGCCTTTATGTATGTTCTTTAAAATTGGCCCCAACTCAACAGATGGCCTCAGATGTAGGGTGGGCTGGCAGTGTGTTAGCTGAGGGGACTTTCACAGTTTCCAAGCTCCTTGAGCAGCTGTGCTATGTATTTTTGTGTCATTCTAAATCCATTTGGTTTTTTAAAATAGTTTTGAAAAGTTAAATTCTAACTTTTTTTTTGTTTTAGGAGATAAAGTCCCTCCAATTAAACCAAATGCTGGAGAAGAATCTGTCATGAATCTTGACAAATTGAGATTTGCTGACGGAAGCATAAGAACGTCAGAACTTCGACTCAGCATGCAGAAGGTAAGAGCCTGGACTTGCTCTGGAGTGAGCAGGCTGGCTGCATACCTGGCCCTGCACTGGTTTTATTTTTTAAAAAATAGATTTAGGGGGATGCAGGTGCAGTTTGTGTGGATGTACCATGAGGTGGTGGAGTCTGGGCTTTTCACGTCGCCCAAGTCGTGTATGTTGTACCCAGCAGGTAATTGCTCATCCCCACCCCTTCCGCTTTTTGGAGCCCCCAGTCTCTGTTAGTCCACTCTGTGTGGCCACGTGTACTCACCGTTCAGTTTCCACTTCCAAGTAAGAATGTGACACTTGACCTTGAGTCACTTCACTTAGGAGAGTGACCTGTTCCATCTGTGTGGCTGCAGAAGACATGATTGCGTTATTTTTGTATGGCTGAGTATTTCATGGTGTTTATGTACCACATTTTCTTTGTCCAGTCATCCGTTGATGGGCACTTAGGTTGATTCCATGACTTTGCTATTGTGACTAGTGCTGCGATAAACATACGAGGCTGCACCAGTATCGAGGTAAACAGCAGTAGGACGTACTCCTCACCGTATCAAGAATATGAAAGAGACCAGGAGGCCTGAACTATACAGAAGTGCACTTTTCCACATAGCAGGTCAGCAGGCTAGGGCAGAACTAGTGACTGCTTAGCATCCAGGACAGCCTTCTCCGGTTCACTCGTGTGTGCTTGGGCGTGACCTCCGTGCCCTGACCGTCGCAGGCTGTCATGGATGAGTCACAGCGTGGAGGAGAGGGAGCAGCAGGACCACTGGAGAAGCTCAGTCCCCAGCAGGGCAGCTTTCTCTTCGCAGGTTTCCTGGAGTTCAACATAATACTGGTGCTTACATCTCAGGCCCACATATTGATCATGTCATCATGCCTGACTTCCAGCAGCTTGGAAATGTCTTTAAGCTGGGCCTGTGGCTGCCCCTGAATATACTCAGAAGAGAGGGAGAGTGGGCAGCAGGTGGAAACTGATGTGTGCGGCCTGTGCTGCTGGGAGTCGGTCCAGTGGGACCGTCTGTGACGATGGAAATGTTCCGAGTGTTTGCCGTCCAGTATGGCAGCCATTAGCCACAGAGGGCTGTGGAGAACTTGATATATAGTCAGTCTGAGAAACTGAATTCCTCTAATAACAAGGATTCTTGTCCATGAATGAGATCTCTTGTCTACTATTTGCAAGAATTTCTGCGTATTTTCTAAAAAGAAGTCCATTGCTTTAGTCCTATTCTGAAAGGCATATGGTGTTAAGACACAAGAGAACAGGTTCCCTGCTGACATTTTCAGAGGCCTGTGCCCTTCGGTCTTGAAGTAAGATTGAGCTTGAGGGAGGCTTTCTGGAACGGTGAGAAGAATAGCGTGATTAAGGCACAGAAGGCTGAGTGATGCCTTGCAGTACTTTTGTAGGGTTGGAGGCCAGCTGTGAGAGAAGGAACCATTGCATTAGAGAATGGGAACATGCCTTAGGATACAGAAATGGCAAATCCGTGAGAAAGTTTGAAGTGAGAATACTAGAAACATTCTCACCAAACAAGGTGTGTCTTGGTGCCTGCTGTATCGCAGGCTCCGTGAGATGCTGGAGTCAGCACTGAACAAACAGCTTCCTGTGCTTGTGGAAGTGCGTTTCGTTGGGGGAAGGGATTTTTCTGCTGACTCTGGCTATTAATAGTAAGAATCAAAAAAAGAAATGAGGTAAATTGTTGGGAACAGGCCCCCAAACTGGCCATAAACAAAATCTCTGCAGCACCATGACATACTCATGATGGCCATGACGCCCACGCTGGAAGGTTGTGGGTTTTCCGGAATGAGGGCAAGGAACACCTGGCCCACCCAGGGTGGAAAACCGCTTAAGTGTTTCTTAAACCACAAACAATAGCATGAGCAATGTGTGCCTTAAGGACGTGTGCCTGCTGCAGATAACTAGCCAGACCCATCCCTTTGTTTCCCGTAAGGAATACTTTTAGTAAATCTTATGACTGGCTTGCTGTCAGTAAATATGTGGGTAAATCTCTGTTCAAGGCTCTCAGCTCTGAAGGCTGTGAGACCCCTGATATCCCGCTCCACAAGCTATTTTCTGTGTGTGTCTTTAATTCCTCTAGTGCTGCTGGGTTAGGGTCTCCACGATCGAGTTGGTCTCGGCAGTAAATATTGAAAAGGAATCGATACAATTGCTATTATTTACAGACATAATTTCCAAAAAATTCCCAGCGAATAAACTGAAAAACTAACAGAAACAAAACAAGAATGCAGTAAGGTGTCTGGATAAGAGATTTGTATCTAAAAATTAGTAGCTTTGCGATGTGCCAGCAGTAATCTGCTTAGACATCAGTAAATATCTCATTCACATTTCAAACAAAAAATTAAAAATGCCTTGAAATAATGTAACCAGAAATACAAGAAAGGATATGAAAACGTGGCTGCTAAAGGACATGAAAGAATGTAATACTAGATTCTGAGATGCAACTTTTTTCATTTGTTCTTCCTGAAAAACCATTAGGTTGATGTGCATTACAGTGTCATGATTATGTATGAGTCCAAGGAAAATCAGATGAAATGTCCAAATTAAACCATGAAAGTGCATTGGTAGAGGAGGAAACAATTAGGGTCAGTGGAGCAAAGCAGAGTTAGAGGGAGAAGCAAGGAGGAGGAGGGATCACGGAGGTGGTATCTGTCTGTCCCACAGGAAGCAAAAGCTGACGCCCGGTTGCCAGCACACCTACAGTAAACTTCAGGTCCACTGCATGGCACGTTTCTTGCCACAGTAAAACTATGAAGGAAGTCAGTGTATAAGAAGCTTCTACAAAATAGGCAGAAGACAGTAGCCAGATGGGCCAAGGGCCCCAGCCACCCACGCCCCTCCCTCTCACTGAAGACCTTTGGCTCCAACCCCACCATCACCAGGGCTCTGCTCAGCTCCTCCTAGTGTGTGTCACCACAGGGCTGCTGGCTTGTGTCACGTTCACCACCAGACCCCACGTCAGGTGTCCCGCCAGGGGTATGGGGAGGCAGCGTTTCCTGCTTGGCCGCAGAGCCATGTGGAACATGGTACCTCACAGGCAGTCTGCTTGGAGTCCTGGACCCTGGCTGTATCCCACTGGAAAGGATGTGTCTGGGTCTAAGATGTGTATGTAATAGAAACATGTATTCAGAAGCTTTAGTCAAAACTTCATTTTTAAGTTCAGAGTAATAAACTCATAGTCTGAATTTTCTAATTTTTCTGTTTAATTTACATAACTTTTAAATGAAATGCAAAACAAGTTAAGTCTAAAAGTTAAGCAGTTCTTGGTGTGGCTGCTTCTATGAATTAAAAGTTTACCAATAATATTTTGTGTCACAGTCAATGCAAAATCATGCTGCCGTGTTCCGTGTGGGAAGCGTGTTGCAAGAAGGTTGTGGGAAAATCAGCAAGCTCTACGGAGACCTGAAGCACCTGAAGACGTTTGACCGGGGTGAGCAGACAGCACAGCGGGCTCTGTGCAGTGTTGGGCCCTGCCTTCTGTAGGGTGGGCTGGTGTCTGTGCCGTCAGTGCTGACTTAGTTCCATGCTTGCTGTCCGGATCCACAGCCATAAAGCCACAACCAGTGGCTCCACGGACTAGCAGGCCCAGGCTGACAGCTCAGAAGGCCCCTGTGACAGGTCCCGCCTGCCCCTGATGGAACTTTTTGTGTCCCCAGGAATGGTCTGGAACACGGACCTGGTGGAGACCCTGGAGCTGCAGAACCTGATGCTGTGTGCGCTGCAGACCATCTACGGAGCAGAGGCGCGGAAGGAGTCACGGGGCGCACACGCCAGGGAAGACTACAAGGTGCGCCTTCTCGCCACACCCACCTGCACCTGCCTTTTCCTCCCACCTGGTGGGACTCAGCCCCACCCCTGCATTTTCTCTGCATTTTATTTCATTTCCCCAAAAGTAAATCCAAAAAACGCCTTTTTCCCCCTGGTAACTTTGATCCCTGGGTTCCTGCCATCCTCTGGATCACTGTGACCTTTTCCTTGCTTTGGGTCAGCGTCCACTGATGGCAGCAGTGGCATCTCCAAGCCAATGTGCTTTGCTGTTAGAAGGCCAAGTTTAGAAGTGCAGCCAGAGTGGCATGACCAGGAAATAAATGCCAGTTTATTAAATAACGATTAAGCCACCGTTTCAGACCTGCCCTGTGGAGGAAATGCCAGTTTATTAAATAACGAGTAAGCCACCGTTTCAGACCTGCCCTGTGGAGGAAATGCCAGTTTATTAAATAACGAGTAAGCCACTGTTTCAGACCTGCCCTGTGGAGGAAATGCCAGTTTATTAAATAACGAGTAAGCCACCGTTTCAGACCTGCCCTGTGGTTTGGAAAAGGTATTATAGAGCCTGCCCTGTGGTCACTTGTTCTTCAGGTGAACTGATTTTTGTGCAGAGCACACGTGTTGGATTCTGCCTGGTAAGAGTTTCTCACATACGATAGCAAAAAAACACGGAAAGGGAAGCTCGGGGCACAAATGCAAGTTCAGGATAAAGCACATCAGCGAAAGGACAAAGGCTGCACAAGGCAGGCACACAGGCTGGTTCAGGACCGTGTGTGGGCGGCGGCTGGTGACCTTTCCAGCCCGCTGAGCGCGGTGAGTGGGAAATCATTTTTATTCACCATGAAATTTCACCGATTTACCCTCCACTGGAATATGCTGATGGCTGTGATCACTGCTCGGAACTTGCTCTTGCCTCCTTGTACATATTAAGAGTCTTTCCTGCGAAGTATATGAATCCGTGTTTGCCAGAATACAGAATAATAATAAATTTATCACTTTTATTTTTATTTTTTTGAGATGGAGTCTCTGTCCCCCAGGCTGGAATGCAATGGCGCGATCTCAGCTCACTGCAAGCTCTGCCTCCAGGGTTCAAGTGATTCTCCTGCCTCAGCCTCCCAAGCAGCTGGGATTACAGACGCACGCCACCGTGCCTGGCTAATTTTGTATTTTCAGTAGAGTTGGGGTTTCACCATGTTGGCCGGGCTGGTCTTGAACTCGTGACCTCAAGTGAACCACCTACCTCAACCTCCCAAAGTGCTAGGATTACAGGCGTGAGCCACTGCGCCTGGCCAGTAGTATAAATTCAGTTGGTCACAATGAGTTTTAATTAGAATAGAAGCCAGGTGCAGTGGCTCACACCTGTAATCCCAGCATTTGGGAGGCTGAGGCAGGCAGATCACTTGAGCCTGGAGTTCTAGACCAGCCTGGGCAACATGGCGAAACCTGTCTCGACACAAAAAATTAGCCAGGCGTGGTGGTACATGCAGGAGGCTGAGGCAGGATGATTGAGCCTGGGAAGTCAAGGCTCCAGCAAGCTGTGATCACACCACTGCACTCCAGCCTGGGTGACATTGCGAGAGCCTATCTCAAAAGAAAAATTTTTTAAAAATAAAAACAGGCTGAAAGAAAAGATTGAGGTAGTAGGTAGTCTCCCAGCGCATGCAGCAGAAAGACAAAGTATTTGGTAAACTCTTAGGTACATAAAGGGTGTCTAAGGGAACGTGCGGACACGGATTACTCTGGACTCACTGCTGGCTGCACACCCCCTGACCAGCCATGTGGCCTCCTTGGGTTCTGAACATGTTGATGGTGCCGGGGCTGAAGTGGAAATGGAATGAGTTCTAGGGCATCTGTCTCTTAGATCATTTTAATGTTTGCTGTGTTTTTTCTGTATTGCTCTGTTAGAGTAATAAGATATGTGATGGTGTTTCTGGCCTCAGGTGCGGATTGATGAGTACGATTACTCCAAGCCCATCCAGGGGCAACAGAAGAAGCCTTTTGAGGAGCACTGGAGGAAGCACACCCTGTCCTATGTGGACGTCAGCACTGGGAAGGTCAGTGTGGAGCTCGTTCTCACCACAACCCAAAATGCGCACGGCCCTGCCCAGGTTCACGGGCTGACCTTGCTGATGGTGAATGGGGAGGAGCAGGCCAGATTTAAATCAACTCCTGACAGATTTGAGGCACCACTGAAAAAGGCACTCTGACAGCAGTCAGCCTTCTGGCTGGAAACAGAATCCAGCGCCTGCAAGTGGTTCAGAGGAGCCTTAAGGAAGGGCTGCTCCGTGGTGTGGGCCAGATGGAAGTCACTGGGCAGGAGCAAGTGTCCAAGGCCTGGTGAGCGGGGAGGAGATGAGGATTGTGGACTTAGGGAGAAAGTCAGCGTCTGTGGGGTGGGGACACAGCCACTACCAGAAACCAGTCCCAAGCCAAGGGAGCCCAGAAGAGACCCCTCCCCTCTCCTCCCTTGGGCTGGCCCAGCTGGAAGCATCTGCAGGGGAGCCGAGGGGATGTGGTGCAGCGCTTAGCATCCCCTGGGCACTGAGCAAGCAGAGAAGGGAAGGGCAGAAATTGAGGAGGGGTTGGGGTAAGCAGAGGGGTTGTGGTGAGCAGTGTCCTGGGAACAGCCAGCCAAGGGTGTGGTAGGGGGGTTGCAGCCTTGTTCCACACAAGCACAGTTCACCTATGTGGCATTTCCGCTGGGCATTAAGATTCAGAAATAATGAAGATAGAAAGCTTTTACCCTTAAGCTTTTCGTAGCTTGTAAGAGATAGTCGTATAATCACTTATCTGTGTCTGTGGAAGTTACCTGTGGACTCTCACTATCATCTAGTGTGTCTGTAATTCAGGCAGTAGGTCATTTTCAGAATTTATCATGAAGGCCATTTCCTGATCGTATATAGAAATCACACCTCACTCGCTTAGCACAAGTCTATTTTTAATGTTTCCGGGTTCGGGTTTTTTGTTTTTCTGAGACAGTCTCATCTCTGTTGCCCAGGCTGAAATGTGGTGGCTCGATCTTGTCTCACTGTAGCCTCAACCTCCCCCTGGCTCAGGTGATCCTCCCACCTCAGCCTCCCAGGCACACACCACCATGCCTGGCTAATTTTTGTATGTTTTGTAGAGATGGGGTTTCGCCACGTTGCCTAGGCTAGTCTTGAACTCAAGTGATCCACCTGTCTTGACCTCCCCAACAGGCATGAACCAACACGCTCAGCCAGTTTTAGTGATTTTTCAAGAAATACATACTCATTTCAGAAAGTACAAAGAGATTGAAATAAGAGCTCACTAACCAGAGATGACCCATTATGGTTTAAATTTCTTTGTATATGTGCCTACCTTTTCCTGTGTGTGCATATTTAATACACAACTTGAGTATTCCTTCTCTGAAATCCTTGGGACCAGAAGTGTTTCGGATTTCCGGCTTGTTCAGACTTTGGAATATCTGCATGATACTTACTGTCTGAGCGTCCCCAGTCGGAAGATCTGACTCCATAGCACATTTCTTTTGAATGTCATGTTGGTGCTCAGAAAGCTTCAGATTTTGGAGAATTTCAGATTTTTGTATTAGGGATGTTCAACCTATGTAAATATTTACTTTGAACTGGAAGTAGGTAGTTATAAAGTGTCTTGGTATAGACAAGGGTTCTCCCACTTTTCATGACGGGAGCATTTTTGTAAAGCACTGAGAATCTGGCACAGGGTCATTTCGTCGCTCTGTTCCACTCTATGGATCTGCCGCCATTTACAGTCCCCTGTTGCGCATGTAGATCATTTTTGAATTTGTTATTGGAAAAGACTGCGGCAAATACTTTAAAGTTCCCATGCCATTAATCTACTTTTATAGTTTAAATTTTTCAAAAGGAATACATGAGATGGCTTTTTGTACATTTTTATGCTTACCACTGATTCTTCTTTTCAAGGTCACTCTGGAATATAGACCTGTAATCGACAAAACTTTGAACGAGGCTGACTGTGCCACCGTCCCCCCAGCCATTCGCTCCTACTGATGAGACAAGATGCAGTGATAACAGAATCAGCTTTTGTAATTATGTATAATAGCTCATGCATGTGTCCATGTCATAACTGCCTTTATACGCTTCTGCACTCCGGGGAAAAAGGAGTACATTGAAGGGAGATTGGCACCCAGTGGCTGGTAGCTTGCCAGGAACCCAGTGGCCAGGGAACGTGGCACTTACCTTTGTCCCTTGCTTCATTCTTGTGAGATGATAAAACTGGGCACAGCTCTTAAATAAAATACAAATGAACAAACTTTCTTTTATTTCCAAATCCATTTAAAATATTTTACTATTATGACTTTAGTCATATTTGTTGACCTAAAAATCAAATGCAATAATCTTTGTATTCTGTTACATCAAAATCCAGATATTTTGTTGTGGTTTCTTTTTTTTCTTCTTTCTTTTCTTTTTTTGAGACAGGATCAGTGCAGTGGTGCAGTCTAAGTTTACTGCAGCCTCAAACTCCTGGGCGGCTCAAGTGATCTTCCCAACCCAGCCTTCTGAGTAGTTGGGACTACAGGTGTGCACCACCATGCCCAGCTAATTTATTTTTTAATTGTAGGGACAGGGTCTCACTATGTTGCCTAGGCTGGTCACTCCTGGGCTCAGGTGATCCTTCCTCCTTGGCCTCCCAAAGTGCTGGAATTATAGGTGTGAACCACCGTGCCTGGCCTTATTGTAGTTTATTTCTAAGTTCAAATTAATGTTGGTGCCTGAGAGCGAATGGAGAAAACTAGTATTTCCTCCCTTTTCTTGGCAGATGGTTTACTAGGTCAGTGTGTCCTCGATTATTTAAATCAGGGGTCCCCAATCCCCAGGCCACAAATTGGTAACACACCATGGCCTGTTAGGAACCGGCCCGCACAGTAGGGGGTGGGCAGCTGGCCAGTGAACATTACTGTGTGAGCTCCGCCCCCTGCCAGAGCATTACTGTGTGAGCTCCACCTCCTGTCAGATCATTACTGTGTGAGCTCCGCCCCCAGCCAGAGCATTACTGTGTGAGCTCCACCTCCTGTCAGATCATTACTGTGTGAGCTCCGCCTCCTGTCAGATCATTACAGTGTGAGCTCCGCCCCCTGTCAGATCATTACTGTGTGAGCCCCGCCCCCGTCAGATCATTACTGTGTGAGCTCCGCCTCCTGTCAGATCATTACTGTGTGAGCTCCGCCTCCTGTCAGATCATTACAGTGTGAGCTCCGCCCCCTGTCAGATCATTACTGTGTGAGCCCCGCCCCCGTCAGATCATTACTGTGTGAGCTCCACCTCCTGTCAGATCATTACTGTGTGAGCTCCGCCTCCTGTCAGATCATTACAGTGTGAGCTCCGCCCCCTGTCAGATCATTACTGTGTGAGCCCCGCCCCCGTCAGATCATTACTGTGTGAGCTCCGCCTCCTGTCAGATCATTACTGTGTGAGCTCCGCCTCCTGTCAGATCATTACTGTGTGAGCCCCGCCCCCGTCAGATCGTTACTGTGTGAGCCCCACCCCCGTCAGATCGTTACTGTGTGAGCCCCGCCCCCGTCAGATCATTACTGTGTGAGCTCCGCCTCCGTCAGATCATTACTGTGTGAGCTCCGCCCCCTGTCAGATCATTACTGTGTGAGCCCCGCCCCCGTCAGATCATTACTGTGTGAGCTCCGCCTCCTGTCAGATCATTACTGTGTGAGCTCCGCCTCCTGTCAGATCATTACTGTGTGAGCCCCGCCCCCGTCAGATCGTTACTGTGTGAGCCCCGCCCCCTGTCAGATCGTTACTGTGTGAGCCCCGCCCCCTGTCAGATCGTTACTGTGTGAGCCCCGCCCCCGTCAGATCGTTACTGTGTGAGCCCCGCCCCCGTCAGATCGTTACTGTGTGAGCTCCGCCTCCGTCAGATCATTACTGTGTGAGCTCCGCCTCCTGTCAGATCATTACTGTGTGAGCTCCGCCTCCTGTCAGATCATTACTGTGTGAGCCCCGCCCCCGTCAGATCGTTACTGTGTGAGCTCCGCCCCCGTCAGATCGTTACTGTGTGAGCTCCGCCTCCTGTCAGATCATTACTGTGTGAGCTCCGCCTCCGTCAGATCATTACTGTGTGAGCTCCGCCTCCGTCAGATCATTACTGTGTGAGCCCCGCCCCCGTCAGATCGTTACTGTGTGAGCTCCGCCTCCGTCAGATCATTACTGTGTGAGCTCCGCCTCCTGTCAGATCGTTACTGTGTGAGCCCCGCCCCCGTCAGATCGTTACTGTGTGAGCCCCGCCCCCGTCAGATCATTACCGTGTGAGCTCCGCCTCCTGTCAGATCATTACTGTGTGAGCTCCGCCTCCGTCAGATCATTACTGTGTGAGCTCCGCCTCCTGTCAGATCGTTACTGTGTGAGCCCCGCCCCCTGTCAGATCGTTACTCTGTGAGCCCCGCCCCCGTCAGATCGTTACTGTGTGAGCCCCGCCCCCGTCAGATCATTACTGTGTGAGCCCCGCCTCCTGTCAGATCATTACTGTGTGAGCTCCGCCTCCGTCAGATCATTACTGTGTGAGCTCCGCCTCCGTCAGATCGTTACTGTGTGAGCTCCGCCTCCTGTCAGATCGTTACTGTGTGAGCCCCGCCCCCTGTCAGATCATTACTGTGTGAGCCCCGCCCCCGTCAGATCGTTACTGTGTGAGCCCCGCCCCCGTCAGATCATTACTGTGTGAGCTCCGCCTCCTGTCAGATCATTACTGTGTGAGCTCCGCCTCCTGTCAGATCATTACTGTGTGAGCTCCGCCTCCTGTCAGATCATTACTGTGTGAGCTCCGCCTCCGTCAGATCATTACTGTGTGAGCTCCGCCTCCGTCAGATCATTACTGTGTGAGCTCCGCCTCCTGTCAGATCAGTGGTGGCATTAGATTCTCATAGGAGTGGAACCCTGTTGTGAACTGCGCATGCGAAGGATCTAGGTTATGCGCCGCTTTTGAGAATTTAATGCTCATGATCTGAGGTGGAACCGTTTCATCTCCAGACCATCCCCACCATCCCCACACTTGTCCATGGAAAAAGTGTGTTCCAGTGAAACCAGTCCCTGGTGCCAAAACGGTTAGGGACCGCCAGTTTAAATAGCCAAATACTAAAAGAACTGGCGTAGAAGTAAAATGGGCTGCTGCTTTATTTTTAGACTGTTCTTTTTAGAGAATAATGACAATTATTTCCAAGTTCGTCATTAGAAAATAATATTAGGTTGGTGCAAAAGTAATTGCAGTTTTTGCCATTACTTTCAATGGTAAAAGCCACATTACTTTTGCACCAACTTAATATGATAAATTTGTTCCTTAAAGTGTATTTTTGGTAAGAAAAACCTTTTGTTTTTCCTTCTATTAATTTTTTGGTTTTTTTCTTGGTAGAGACAGAGTCTTGCCATGCTGCCCAGGCTGGAGTGCAGTGGTGTGATCTCGGCTCACTGCAACCTCCACCGCCCGGGCTCCAGCAATCCTCCCACCTCAGCTTCTCAAGGAGCTGAGACTACAGGTGTGAGCCACTATGCCTGGCTAATTTTTATATTTTTTACAGAGATGGGGTTTCACCATCTCACCCAGGGACGGGGTTTCACCATCTCGCCCAGGACTGCTTGAGCTCAAACTCCTGGGCTCAAGCAGTCCTCCTGCCTCAGCCTCCCAGAGTATTGGGATTATAGGTGTGAGCCGCTGCCAGAAAAACTTTCCTAAGGCAAGGCAGGTTTTACATTATATTTAGATTTTTTTTTAATGATGTCTTTTTTGGCAGTGTACAGCCAGAGAATAACACATCACACACAGGAAACAGTTGTGCTTATGTGATGGGGCCTCAGCACTAGGAAGGAGTGGACTGTTGGCACATGCAGCAGCTTGAATAAATCTGAAAGTCACTATGCTGTGTAAGAGAAGCCAAATAAAAAAGTGCGTGCTGTGTACAGAGGGTGTCGAGAATGCCTCCTGTGTGACGGAAAGCAGATCCGTGGCTCCTGCAGACTGGCAGGAGCAGATTCCAAAGGCACAGGAAGAAGCTTGCAGGTAGAATGTGTTCATTACCTTCTGTGCATTACACCAAAAAAAAGCTGGTAATAAAAATGCGAACCAAAAAAAAAGGTGACACTAGGATGAAATTTCTTACCTGTGTGATTGGTAACCGTGCAGGTTTGCCATCATGCTTTGTTTATGAAGCTGTGGGGTACAAGGACTCTCATACCTCACTGTGGAATGCAGAACGTTGCAGCCTCGTGGAAGAGGATTTGGCAGCGTCTAACGAAAGTATGTAGCATTTGCCCTTTGACTCAGCAATTCTGGAATCTGCATCAAAAAAACTGGAAAAGAAATGAAAGGACTTTACGCACAGAGTTCTTTTGACAGCCTGAATGTGTTTGCAACCAAGTTCTTCACTGTGGCATTTGTAAAACCGGAAACAATCAAAATGTCCATCAGTAGGGGATTAGGAACATTAATTTGTACAGTGGGGAACTCAGTACCAGAAGGAGGAATGAGGAAGGCCTATTGATAAGGAGCAGAGTACATATAATATAATGCAAATATGTATTTGCTTTTTCTTAAAACAGTACAAAGATGGAAAACTAAAGTGGTTGCTGTGGAGGACAGGGGTCAGTGGTGGAAGTGAGACTGAAATAGACTCTGAAGTAATACCTGGACCTTGAAATTTTAAATGTTTTACATATTACCAAACTAAGTTTTTAAGATAGTCCCTAAAATTGAAAGAATAGTATCTGAAATGAATGAATCTAAATTCCTTGGATTGCATTTTACAGGCACCAACCCTGAGATCAAAATTTGGAAGGTGGCCCTGAGCAGTAGCTGAAGGGAAGCAGGAGGTGGGACAGGAAAGAGGTGGTGTCGTGGGGCGTCCAGGAGCCAGGTCCCACAAGGGCAGCTGGGCCCGTGCTCACTGTGGGAGCTGGTGCGTTCCTTCACCAGCCAACGCTCCACAGGTTCAGGACGGTCAATTCCAGGCACCCCCAGCCTACTCCAGGATGTACTCCTGCCACCAGAGAAGGCTCCTAGGCAGCGTCCCGGGTGCTTGTGGTGTCAGAATCCAGTTGGAATCTGATGAGTGACCGGGGGCTGGCTGGGCTAGGCAGCATCATGGGTTTCTGCAGCCCAAGTGCACATCAGGCTGGTGACAGTCACACAGCCTATTCGTGTGTCGTCAGAACATCGCTAGAACACAGCACTTCAAGTGTGCAGATTTAGTGAGCCATAGTCTAAAGACAAATAGAGCCACTGAAATCCTAAATTTCAATCAATCATTGTTACTTGTCTTATTGGTATTAATCCTTTGAAATTATGTGGGGTGGGAGTTAAAGCTAATAACTAATTATGTTAATGCTAAAACAGATTTTTCTGGCCAGGTGCAGTGGCTCACGCCTGTAATCCCGGCACTTTGGGAGGCCGAGGCGGGCAGATCACCTGAGGCCAGGAGTTCAAGACCAGCGTAGCCAACATGGTGAAACCGCATCTCTACTAAAATTCAAAAATTAGCTGGGCATGGTGGCAGGTGCCTGTAGTAATCCCAGCTATTTGGGAGGTTGAGGTAGGAGAATCACTTGAACCCGGGAGGCAGAAGTTGCAGTGAGCCGAGAGTGAGCCATTGCACTCCAGTCTGGGCAACAAGAGCAAGACTCTGTCTCAAAAAAAAAAAAAAAAAAAAAGAATTGTCAAATTACCACCCCTAATGCCCTGGTTCTCTAACCTGTGTAAGAGGATCACCTAGAGGGACCCCACCCCAGACCTTCCGATTCAGTCCTGGGGGGACCCCACCCCAGACCTTCCGATTCAGTCCTGGGGGGACCCCACCCCAGACCTTCCGATTCAGTCCTGGGGGGACCCCACCCCAGACCTTCCGATTCAGTCCTGGGGGGACCCCACCCCAGACCTTCCGATTCAGTCCTGGGGGGACCCCACCCCAGACCTTCCGATTCAGTCCTGGGGGGACCCCACCCCAGACCTTCCGATTCAGTCCTGGGGGGACCCCACCCCAGACCTTCCGATTCAGTCCTGGGGGGACCCCACCCCAGACCTTCCGATTCAGTCCTGGGGGGACCCCACCCCAGACCTTCCGATTCAGTCCTGGGGGGACCCCACCCCAGACCTTCCGATTCAGTCCTCGGGGGACCCCACCCCAGACCTTCCGATTCAGTCCTGGGGGGACCCACCCCAGACCTTCCGATTCAGTCCTGGGGGGACCCCACCCCAGACCTTCCGATTCAGTCCTCGGGGGACCCCACCCCAGACCTTCCGATTCAGTCCTCGGGGGACCCCACCCCAGACCTTCCGATTCAGTCCTCGGGGGACCCCACCCCAGACCTTCCGATTCAGTCCTCGGGGGACCCTACCCCAGATCTTCTGATTCAGTCCTGATTCGGCCTGAGAATTTGCATTTCTAACATGTCCAGGGACCACAGTTTGAAAACCTCCAATGACAGACATGGTCCAATAAATGAAGGAATAATAACAGGTGGCAACCTCAGACAGCTTCATCCCAACCAGTAAGAAAGTAAATCCTTTTGTAAACTAAGAGGAAGTATTAATATGGACGTTTGAGCAGACATTTAAGTGTCAGGACAAAGAATTAAAAACTAGCACAGGCACCCCTGAAGCATGATAGGATGGCAACAGAAGGCTGATTTAGTTTCCAAGAAATAGCTGACAGGCAGTGTTGTGTGTGTGTCTACTGCTTAGGAACCCAAAACAAACCTTCAGACCGTTTTCATGAGTACTGAGACCAAGAAAACCACTGGGCAGTGGGTGGTCTGGAAATGTAAATGTTTATGGTACTCCACTAATGAGTCATGGAACCATGTTTCATACCAAAAATATTTTGTAAATGTGGGTTTCAAGGTTTCAAAGTGAACCCATATGTGTTAGGAGAAAGGACACACCAAAGAAGTAAAATAATTGGGTCAATATAAAATGAAAGTAGAATATTGCCCAGAGAGAAGATGTGGGTAATTGCTAACACGGATCAAAGGCACCAAAAAGGTGAGCTGTGTTTAAGATATTCAGACCCGCACCATCCTGAGCAGTAGACACGGCGGCCGCTGTGTGTGAGATGCTCAGACCTGCACCGTCCCATGCAGTAGACACGGCGGCTGCTGTGTGTGAGATACTCAGATCTGCCCCATCCCGAGCAGTAGACACGGCGGCCTCTGTGTGTGAGATGCTCAGACCTGCACCGTCCCATGCAGTAGACACGGCGGCCGCTGTGTGTGAGATACTCAGATCTGCCCCATCCCGAGCAGTAGACACGGCGGCCGCTGTGTGTGAGATGCTCAGATCTGCCCCGTCCCGTGCAGTAGACACGGTGGCCGCTGTGTGTGAGATGCTCAGACCTGCCCCGTCCCGTGCAGTAGACACGGTGGCCGCTGTGTGTGAGATGCTGAGATCTGCACCGTCCCGAGCAGTAGACACGGTGGCCGCTGTGTGTGAGATGCTCCGATCTGCACCGTCCCGAGCAGTAGACACAGTGGCAAGTAGCCTCCGCACTGGACAGTGCAGCTATGGAACGATGCTATCACCGGAAAGTTCCATCAGCCAGCACTGACGCAGACCTTTGCAAATGCCCCCTCACACCGAACAGCACCTATCTGATAGATTGTCCACTACTCAGTGAAAAGCCTGTGTTAAAAGCGGTATTTGGTAGAAGAGCAAAACGGGAAAAAATTAAAAGTGGCAGGTCATTGTCTTCCATACTGAATTCTGGCAGAAGAATGTTGCAAGGAAGACGGGAGCCACAGGAGAAAGTATCCTTGTCCCAAGACAGGAGGGGGTGCCAGGCACGGTTGGCTCTGTCCCTGGAATTCTATGGCCGGAATCTGGAAAAAGGAAAAGTGACTGGAAAAGGAAAGATTCTGTGTGCAAATGTCATGATGCAGCCGTCAGTAATCCTGAGAAAATAAGTGAACCAAAGTGGCTTTGGAGAGATGCTGCTGGATACATGTACAGACACAATGTACACTTGCGTATGCTTGTTCACATGAAGGACAGGATGGTCATCGGCTCATTCAACAAATACTTGTCGAGGGCCTATATGTGCCAAAGACATCAGATGCACAAGAGGGTGCACTGTGGAACACACGCACCCAGAAACGCTTAGAAAAATTCTAAGGAAAACAGAAAAGGCATTTTCAAATTAGAGAAATGAGACCACAGTAAAGACTGACCCAGTATTTGGATCCATTATGTGATTAACCTTAACACAGGGAGGAAAGTGTTCTCTTTCAGTTAATTTCTCCACTTCTGGAAAGCTTAGAACAGACCTGGCTAGGAGGAAAGGGAATCGGAGGCAGGTGAGATCGTGGTGCCTGGATGCTTCCAGCGATTGGGTCAGCAGAACCAGGGGTGGGAGATGGTCTCTCTTTTTGTTGGCAGATGGTGGTCTCCGCTGTGGCTTTGTCCCTGGTGACGGGACTCAGGCAGCATCCCCCATCAATGGCAAAACCCCCGCCTCTGAGAATGTGGAGAGCACTTGTGAAGGCAATGTTGTCCCACCAGCACAGCCCACGTGCTGACAGGATTCAGAGCTGGAGGTTTCTTAGAGGGCAGGGTTGCGGAAGAGGCGTGGACTGCAGCTGCATAGTTTGTGTATATATCAGGCCAGTATCTCTTGTTCTAGACACATCCATTTGTGCATTCGTATGAGTATGCACGCAGGGTGTTTTTTTCTTTTTTCCTTTTCTTTTTGGAGATGGAGTCTCGCTCTGTCAGGGAGGCTGGAGTCCAGTGGCGCCATCTTGGCTCACTGCAAGCTCCGCCTCCCAGGTTCCCGCCATTCTCCTGCCTCGGCCTTCCGCCTAGCTGGGATTACAGGCACCGCCACCACGCCCCGCTAATTGTTCGTAGTTTTAGTAGAGACGGGGTTTCACCGTGTTAGCCAGGATGGTCTCGATCTCCTGACCTTGTGATCTGCCTGCCTCGGCCTCCCAAAGTGCTGGGGTTACAGGCGTGAGCCACCGCGCCAGCCAGGGTGTTTTTTCTTTAAACCTTAAATTCATAGTAATTAACTTCCCTTTCAAGAGTCAGCCCTGCTGCCACTGAGATGAGGTAGAAAAAGCACAAAAGGATCTGGGCTTGAATCTCCTCTTACTGCATGCTTGGCTTTAGGCAAGTTACCTTCTCAGAACTATAATTTTCTCTTCAGTAAAATGTGGATGTGGTGCCTTGGCATGGTGAGGATTAAACAAAGTCACATATTTAAATGTCAGAGTGGATTCTAGCTGGTTGCATTCATTAAGTGTGTCCTCTCTTGAATGAAGGCATTTTCTGCCCCTAGAACTAAGGGAAAGCATCAGGGAACACTCCTGGGTGCCATGGGTGATGATGGCTGTGGTACTCCAGGTTGGAGACTCGGCCAACAGTCAGTACAGCCCAACTCACTGTTGGGATATGGAGGCTGAGGCCTGCTGCGGTCACTGAGATGCTCCCCACTTTTTTAAAATTTAAAATAGCCCAAGCTAGTCTTAAAGTTCTGGCCTCACGCGATCCTCCCACCTAAGCCTCCCAAAGTGCTGGGATTATAGACGTGAGCCACTGCGTCCAGCGCTGAGCTGTTTCTTGCTGAGGTTTCCCTGTAAGAGGAACTTCCAGATTGGGTCACAAAATCATAGTTGTTAGTATTTTCAGAGTTCTAGAGAACAAAACAGGAGCCAGTGATGGGAAGGAGAATAAAGATGGACTTCAGAAACTACAGATCAAAGAACTGTGGAAGTTTCTAGAAAGGATTCTTCAACAAGTGATATGAATACTTTGTCAATGAAAAGACTGAAACTCTGTGAATACTTGCAGAGATTTATTCTGAGCCAAATAGAGTGGCCACGCCCATGACACAGCCCTCAGGAGGTGGTTGGGGTGCAACTTGGTTTTACGCATTTTAGAAGGTCATGAGACATCAATCAAATCTATTTAAGATATACCTTGGTTCAGCCCAGAAAGGCAGGACGACTTGAAGTAGGGGCTTCTGGGTTATAGGTAGATTTAAAAATGTTCTGATTGGCAATTAGTTGAGAGTTATTACCAACAGAAAGGAATGTCTGGGTTATAAGAGGTTGTGGAGACCAAAGTTTTATCAGCAGATGAAGCCTTGGGGTAGCAGGCGTCCCCTGAATTCCAAAAGGGGGGAGGGCATAGTCAGCCATGTCCCACCCCCGCTTCATGGTTTTCAGGTTAATTTGGAGTGCCCTGGCTCAGAGAAGGGGTCCAGTCAGATGGGTGGGGCCTTAGAATTTTATGTTTGGTTTACAACTTTATGAAGAGAACACTAGAAACCACTTGAATTCACTACATCATGAAAAAAAAATCCACATTGTAGAAGAGGTTTGTAGATTAACACATTGAGTGAATGCCAAAGCCACAAAATACCTAAATTTCTTTGAGGAATTTGAAAACTCTCAGGTATATGCCTTGTGGACAAGAGAGACAGGAAAATGGGACAGAGGATGAGATAGTTTGGAGAATGGATAGCTGATCAGATCTATAGCTGTGCCTAGAGTGCTGAATAATGGATTTGCGTCCACAGGGAAGAAAGTCTCAGGTGCCACTGATAAAAGACCACGTCGTTGGCTCTGGGTCCCTTCAACATCTTGGCAGGCAAATTAGTGAAAATTCAGAGACAACGCTTGGAGCTACGAGGATGAAAAGAGCATTAGTGGAATGAGGCACTGAAGAACCTGAAAAGCTGGAAAAACCCCACGAAATAATGAGAATAACTGTAGTATCCTGAACCAGGGCACAGGACACAGGACACAGGACACAGGACACAGGACTGGGGTGGAAGGCGGCAAAGACCCAGGGATCACAGTGGCCCAAAGCTGGGCACTTCCCAATTCCGGGGATTGGTGCTACAGGCACTCCAGGCTCCACCGCAGAACCGTGTCCAGCACGGAGGCAGTGCTGTCTCCGGGGAGACAGGGCTGCACCAGGGAAGGGACCGGGCAGGGAGGCGCCCAGTGTTGCCAGCTGCACGGCGTCGGGGGCGGCGCTGAGGCAGAGCGCGGGGGCGCAGGTTAAACCTAAAGGAGGGAAGCTTTTACGGACGGAACAGACAACCGAGAACGCTGCACACTGTCCTTCCCACCCGAAATGCGTTTTCCCTTTTTTTTTTTTTTTTTTTTGAGACGGAGTTTCGCTCTTGTTGCCCAGGCCTGGAGTGCAACGGCCTGATCTCCGCTCACTGCAACCTCCGCCTCCCGGCTTCAAGCAGTTCTCCTGCCTCAGCCTCCCGAGTAGCTGGGAATAGGCGTGCGCCACCACCCCCGGCTAATTTTGTATATTTAGTAGATACGGGGTTTCTCCATATTGGTCAGGCTGGTCTCGAACTCCCGACTTCAGGTGATCCACCGGCCTCGACCTCCCAAAGTCCTGGGATTACAGGCGTCAGACACTGCGCACGGCCTGCTTTTTTTTTTTTTTTTGGCAGAGTCTGGCTGTCCACCGGGCTGGAGTGCAGTGATCTCGGCTCCCTGCGGCCTCGACTTCCCGGGCTCAGGCGATCCTCCCGCCTCTGCCCATGGAGTAGATGGGACCACAGGGGCCCGCCACCACGCCCGACTATTTTCTGCAATTTTTGTAGGGATGGGGTCTGGCCACGCTGCCCAGGCTGGTCCAAACTGCTGGGCTCAGGGGCTCCGCCCGCCTCCGCCTCCCAAAGCGCAGGGATCACAGGCGTGAGCTACCGCGCCCCGCCCAGAGTTTCCGACTGTTAGCCTGAATCACATTCACGTCAAAACTTCTTTTTATACATGAACTGAAAGGCTAACTAACTCCCTACTCCATCACTTCCCGTCCGGGTCGCAGAGCCGGACATTTTCTCCAAGCGCCTTCCCAGCACCGGTAGCCGGCTGCCTGCTCCAGAGCTCTGGCTTTCTCCAGACGCCCCGGACCGCACAGGCCCCGCAGGCGCCAGGGCGTTGCTTGGCAACTGAGCTGCGAGGGGATTGGCCGCGCGGGACCCCGTGACCATCCCGGAGACTACGCATTTCCTGCGCCCCCGGAAGTGGAGGTAACGCCAGGCCCTGCCCCCGGCAGAGCCGGAAGCGGAGTCGCCCTGAGAGGTCTCACGTCTCAGTAGGCGCCTCAGCCCAGCCGCGTGCCTTGGCCTATGGCCGCCTACTCCTACCGCCCCGGCCCCGGGGCCGGCCCAGGGCCTGCTGCGGGCGCGGCGCTGCCGGACCAGAGCTTTCTGTGGAACGTCTTCCAGAGGTGCGGCCTGGCACCGCCCCAGCACCTCCCGCCTCCGCTGCGGCCGCCCCCGACTCCTGCCCCCACCGCCGCGGACTCGGTTCACTGCCGGTTCCCCCGCGGCCTCCTCTGTCCCCTGTCGGGTCCCCCGCGGCCTCCCCGGCCCCCTGCCCCGACCGCCGCGGCCTCCCCCGTCCCCTGCCCCGACCCCTGCGGCCGCGCCCGTCCCCTGCCGGGTCCCCTGCGGTCTCCCCGGTCCCCTGTGGGTCCCCTGCGGCCGCCCCCGTCCCCTGTGGGTCTCCCGCGGCCGCCCCCGCCTCCTGCCCGGTCCCTGCCCTGTGCGTTGGGCCCTTCCAGAGGTGCAGAGTAGCCGCTGCAGACCCGAGGTCGCGGCCACCGGCTCCCGGGCTAGGCCCTTTTTCTCGCCTCAGGAGCCGCCGGGCGGAGGGTCTCCAGGGGTGCTTGTTCGGGGAAAGCAGAGACAATGTCTGGGCGCTGTTAAGTGTCAGCAGCCGAGGAAGCAGCAGCGACCTGGCGTCTGCTCGGGGCAGGTGACCTTTCCGGCGGCGCCTTCTGTCCCGGTCGCTTTTCCACGGAATGAATGACCGAAACTGTAGTGACTCATGGCCAGGGAATGCCTTAGTTATCTGAGGGAATCTTGTGTGTGAAAAAGGGAAACTGGTGCAAATGTGAATTCAGACAGGCCAGGAGAGGAAGGAAGGGAAGGATTGAGAGAGAAAGATGATTGGCCTCTTGGGGGAAGACCCCGCTTGGACGTGGGCTCCTGCGGCACTTCCTTGATTCCCGTGTCCTCCTCAGCGGGATGGGAGAGGCGGAGGTTCCAGGAGGCTCCGAGCCTTCCAGAGTCGGTGCAGGGTTGACAGGAGACGTTTGTTTTGCTTTTCCTGAACTTTGGATCGCCAGCTTATTTGGTCTTCTTGATGTTGTAGGGTTGATAAAGACAGGAGTGGAGTGATATCGGACACCGAGCTTCAGCAAGCTCTCTCCAACGGTGAGTGGGACCTGGGTCGGGACCCAGAAGCCGCTGAGTGGGCCCGTGGGACCTGGGTCCGGACCCAGAAGCCGCTGAGTGGGCCCGTGGGACCTGGGTCCGGACCCAGAAGCCTGCTCTGCTCACAGTGGATAACTTTCTTTCTGAAGTTCATTCTCCAAGGACAAAGGGATCATTAGGACAAAGTATTATTACTGCTTCATGGTGGAGATGCTTCTGGTTTCTGTTGTGGCTGCCGCTGTTATTTGGAGTGCCTCACCAAGCCGGCTGACAGCTGCGTGCATGAGCACAGGGAAAGGCTTCTTGAGAAATGAAAACTAGGTTGTAGGTTTAGGAGGGGAATAGGAAGCTTAGCTCTGTACAGCCGGAAGCCTTTTGGTAAGTTGGAGGTCCTTGAATTTCCTCGGTGACTGCATCTTGGTGACTTCTCTGAATAGACCTTCGAGGGCATTGGGGGGTGGTGGTTGGAGGGCTTGGGGAGCTCAGGCAGCACTTGTGTGGGAACGTGGCTGTTACAGGAGCCGCAAACACGGGGACTGCATTCCTGGGGAAAGGATTGGGGGTGTTGGAGGCGCTGGCAGGGGAATTATGGGGAGGTGTTCTTATCAGTGTGCGAATACTGGACGTTCAGGCGGCGGAAATCCGGGTCCTTGGGTGTTGTGAGCTCCCTGCAGTTAGTTCTTGCCAGTTTCAGCTCAATTGATCCCCCTCCCCTGCGGTATCATTGGACACATTTTACTTCATTGAACACCTGACTGCAGCTTTTTCTGTAATCCCTCAGGGGCAGTCATCTTTTCCGATTCTGTGTATAGTTTCCCTTTCCAGATCCGTGCCATTTAAGCTAGAAAAGGGGTCGGTTTTGAGATGTTGTGAAAATGTTAAAAGGCTCCTCGTTATTAGTGGGAAGTATCTGATGTTGCCAGAGACTGGACTGGGACACAGGGAGCACTACGGCTGCTGGACACTGCCTCACTGCGCTGTGCGTGGGGCGATGCTTCATTCAGCCTTACTGCCTAATGATTTGTGAGGATTTGTGTTTTCACAGTAACATGTTTACCTTATATTCTGACATCAGTTCCTGATACGTGACGTGTGGGCCACAGATGCTGGTGTATTATTTCACATGCATTTATATAGATTGTTTTCAGGGAATTCAGAAATTCTATTATCGGCACTAGTGATTGTGCTTTCTTGATTTTTCTCTTTTCATTAGTCTTAAATCTTTTTTTCTGTTTGCATCTCGGTTCATTTATACTTGGGAAGTGCAAGACATGGCTACTAGAAAAAGATGTCAAGAGAACCTGGAATCCAGTAGGCTACAATTTGGCAAATCTTAGCTTAAAACGTCCTCAATGTTGACCACAGTGGGTGCAGATGGCTCTGTGCATCATCTGTGAAATGTCATCAGATGACCACCCAGGTTCAAGTGGTTTGTCACCAGGGTGGTACGAGCCACACAGAGTGCCCTCCCCAGAGGCCATGTCGCAGAGACGTTTATTTTGAGTGGTTTTCCAGTGAGTGATGCAAGATTTATGATCCATTTTAACAGCCTGCTTTTTATGCGTTTGCTCAGGTTTTTAGATTTTAGGTTTCGTTTTAGGTTTTCTGTTAAACTTGCTCACCTAGGAGTGGTGGTCAAATACTGGACCTCATTAGTGTGAAAGCCTGCCCACCTTGGCAGGCTCCACTGGAGTGCTTTGGGGCCTGCCTGGATTCCAGTCCTGGCTCTACCAGTTTTGTGTCCTCGCCGTTACTGGGAGGGAATATTGAGGAAATGCATGCGAGGTGCTTCCCGTGATCCTGGCACGGAGCAACTGCTCAGTGACTGTCAGCTGCGATTATTAGTAGTGGCTAATACACGACCACTGTTCTTGGCCAACAAGCCCGCTCAGAGCTTTAATGGTTTTCCGTCACCTGATGATGGTGATGATGATTTCCACTTACTGAACACTCACACGTTGGGCTAGGCACTTAAATCCAGGGTCAACATTATTGTTTGGGGGTTGGGGGCAGACACCTCCTGCTCTGACTTGTGTGTTTGGGTTCCCGTATTTTCACCAGAGGGTGTTAGTCCTGCCCCACTTCAGCTGGTCCTCAAAGCATCTATAGCTCTTTAATCATCAGCAAGTATCTGTCAGAACATAATGTTGGTTTCAGCTGCTACTAAATATCTACCAGGAGCCTGCTTGAGAGAGAGAATTGCCTGACAGTTGCTGAGTCCCCCATTCCTGAGATACTTTGAAATGAGTGTCTGGCTTAACCCAAGCTGTGCATCGGGACCTCTCACTGTGTTCCCAATGGAGTCACTTTTCTTAGGCACCCCCCTTTACCTTGGGCTCTGAGCTTCCTCTGCCTTTCATCTCTGTAGGATGAAGCCCACTTGCCCTTCAGGATGCAAAGCCCTCTTCTCTAAAGTGCCTGCCGGGCCAGGTGCAGTGGCTCACGCCTGACCTCCCAACACTTTGGGAGGCCGAGGCAGGGGGATCGCTTGAGCACAGGAGTTTGAGACCAGCCTGGGCAACATTGTGAGGCCCTGTTCCTTGAATTGCCCTGGGACATTTCCTCAGCTTGTGCTGGGGGCATGTGTCCCCATGAAGCCCGTAGTCACTGTCCACCCCGAGGGACGCTGGCTTTGGGGCTCACACGCCTGCTGCGGGGCAGCCCCAGGAGATGGCCGCCCTGTTCCTCCCTGGAGCTGGAGCTGCAATGTGTGCTCAGCAGCTGTGGTGGCTGTTCTGTTCTGTTTGTGTCTTATAAACCATTTACTTGATTACATTTTCCTCTTCAATTTAGCTGCTAGAAAATTTAAAGTCCGGTTGGTGGCTTGCCAGTAATGAGAGTTTAGAGTAGAGGTAAACTTTATGACAGTCTTAGACCTCTTCACTTTCTCCTCAGCCAACGTGGTTAACATTTACTTTATTTTGCTGTACTGTGTCTTTGTGTTTCCTGAGTTCCTTCTGGAATAAGGCGGGTCATTAGTGAGCACAGGTTTCTGGTCGTCTCACAGCCTCAGGCAGTGGGCGGTGCTGTCCGTGCTCCCTTTCCGGTTGCCTGTGGTAGCTCTCAAGTTGCAGGGCTGCGATTTGAAGCCTGATGTAGTGCACCGTGTTTCTGTCGTGTTCTGTGGTGGTTTGCTCCTCACGTGTGAGCATTCACCCTGTGGCCCTGTGTTTTTCCACCACACCTCTGCCTGGTGGCATCCTACTGGATGTCTCAGCCGAGCCACTCTGTCCTGGATGCCCTTGTCCCCAACCCCTTTGCTCTGGGCTCTGAGCTTCTTCTGCCTTTCATCTCTGTAGGATGAAGCCCCACCCACCCTTCAGGATGCCAGCCTTGGCAACATCGTGAGACCCTGTTTCTACAAAAAGTCAACAAAATGAGCCAAGTGTGGTAGTGCACGCCTGTAGTCCCAGCTACTTGGGAGGCTGAGATGGGAAGATCACTTGAGCCTGGGAGGTTGAGGCTGCATTGAGCTGAGATCAAGCCACAGCACTCCAGCCTGGGAGACAGAGCGAAACCCTATCTCAAAAAAACAAAGAAAGTGGATGCGTGCTGCTCCTGCCATTGGGTCATCGCAGCATTTTTCTTTTCTCTGATGCGCACCTTTTTCCTCATCGTGGGGTCTCATGTTTTCATAGTTCCCTCTTGCTACAGGATTGTGAGCTGCGTGAAGGAAGGTTCATAGTTGTGTTGTATGTACAGGCACAGAGAATTTATCTTTGGACAGACACATATCAATCCGCTTCCTTCTCCTCTCTGAATTTCTTTATATAAAAAAAAAATTAGAGATGGAGTCTCACTGTCTTTCCCAGGCTGGTCTCAAACTCCTAGGCTCAAGCGATTGTCCCGCCTCAGCCTCAGCCTATACTAATATGAATTCCTATACTAATGTGATTGAAATTAGTGTGAGTTCTATAATAATTGTTCTCCCAGATTGGACTTCTGTTTTGATAGTAGAAGTAAATTATTAGGCTATTTCAAGAAATTAATATATTACTGGTAGAAAAACTGAAGGTACAAAATAGCCTGGTTTCTCACTTCAGTTAAATTTGTGCTTCTGAGTGTTTGTATTGTAGGTGAAACTGCACTGAGAAGGTATTTGTGGCCCGTACACTGATTCCTTGATGAGACTTGTTTGCACAGGAGAGCTGCTAAAAATTACTGCTCTCAGGGAGGTCTGTGGTAAACAGGTATGAAGAAGAAAACTGTTCTCTGCTCTTCTTTTTGCAATAAAATGTTACAAACTATCTTGAGTTCGATCCCTTTCGGGTGTTTGGGTTTTTTTTTTTTTTTAAACATTCACATATTTCTTGGAATCATAAGAAATTAACTGTGTGCTTCTGAAGTAGGTTTGCCTTAATATAACACTGATGTATTTGTAAGGGGCATTTTTAAAGCTGTACTTTAAAAAATAATCTTACATTCTTTTGAAGGTTTTTTTTGTTTGTTTTTGAGACGGAGGCTCGCTGTCTCGCCCAGGCTGGATGCAGTGGCGCGATCTTGGCTCACTGCAACCTCCGTGTCTGGGGTTCAAGCAATTCTCCTGCCTCAGCCTCCTGAGTAGCTGAGATCACAGGCGCCTGCCACCATGCCCGGCTAAATTTTTGTATTTTTAGTAGAGATGGGGTTTCACTGTGTTAGCTAGGATGGTCTCAATCTCCTGACCTCATTGTCTGCCTGCCTCGGTCTCCCAAAGTGCTGGGATTACAGGCGTGAGCCAGGTGGTCAATATGGTGAAACCTCATCTCTACTAAAAATACAAAATTAGTCGAGAATGGTGGTGTGCGCCTGTAATCCCAGCTACCCGGGAGGCTGAGGCATGAGAATCACTTGAATCCGGGAGGCAGAGGTTGCAGTGAGCTGAGATTGCACCACTGCACTCCATCCTGAGGGACAGTGAGACTCCGTCTCAAAAAAAAAAAAAAAAAAAAAAAGGAATAACCCTTGTTTAGGTGTTACAAAATCCAGGCCAGACAAATCTAAACTTAATCTCACACCCAGTTCCTAGATTAGTCTCTTCTCCAGCTCAGGTTTGGCCTAAGCCTCAGGGGTCCTTACTTGGTGGGCGCCACCTGCTCCCTTCCCCACCTTTGTTCCTGTTTTTCCTCTGCTGGCTCCTCCCGGGTTGGGTGTGTTCAGAGGCGGAGACAGGCTAAAGGTCTTTGGCTTTTAGGTTCTATTGATGGGTGAGTTCCAAATACCAGCTTTCTCTTGTAGGATATTTCATTTAGTTATCTATTAAAAATACTTATTTAGAACACACCATTCATGTGCCAGACACTGTTCCAGGCACTGGGGATAGGGTAATAAATGAGATCAACAGAAATACCTGCCCACGTTAAGCTCCTGTTCTAGGGAAGACGAAAAAGAGAGAAAATACACGTGTCCTTAGTACGTTAGAAGGTTCCAAGTACTGTAAAGAAAAATAAAGCAGGCTGGACTCGGCGGCTCATGCCTGTAATCCCGGCACTTTGGGAGACAGGTGGGAGGATTACTTGAGCTCAGGAATTTGAGACCAGCCTGGGCAACATGGCAAATCCTGTCTCTACCAAAAGAAAAAAAAAATTAGCTGGGTGTGGTGGCAGGCATCTGTAGTCCCAGCCACTGGGGAGGCTGAGGAGGGAGAATTGCTTCAGCCTTGGAGGTGAAGGTTGCAGTAAGCCGAGATCGTGCCATTGCACTCCAGCCTGGGTGACAAAGCCAGACCCTGTCTCAAAAAAAAAGTAAAGAAAATGAAAAAAAGAAAGCAGAGATGGGGCAAGCAGGGGAGAGGGCTGGGGACACAGGGGAGGGAGCTGGGGATGCAGGGGAGGGCTTGAGAACACGGGGGAGAGGCTGGGGACGCAAGCTTTCCTGAGTTCCCACAGTTCTCTGCCCCTCTCCTGTCACACAAGGCGTGGGCCCCCTGGGGCTTGTGGTGGTTTTGCGCCAAGCTAATATCTTGTTTTTCCCAACAGACAGAGGCCCACTGAGGCTTCTCTCTCCTCCACAGGGAACAGCATTGGCCTAAACCTGCAGACACCATTGCAAAGGGAAGTCAGCTCAGGCGAACCCGCTGGTGAAGAATGATTCCAGCGTGGGGACACAGAGGCCGACATTTCTTGCCATGGGTGATTTAATGTTGGGCCTCAATTTTTCACTCTCCTGTAAGAGTATGACACAGCTCGCAGCTGCAGCCTAGCCAGGGCCCGAGGGAGGGTGGATGGACTTATCCATCCCACAGGTGTTGCTCGTGGCTGGGTGACTTAACTTCTGCCAACGAAATTTGCACGGACACGGCACAAGCAGAAGCCTGGAATGTGCGGGCACTGCCAGGCCTGCCCTCTAAGGCTCTTGATTTTCCCCACGAGGTGCTGCCAGGCCTGCCCTCTAAGGCTCTTGATTTTCCCCACGAGATGCGCGTGCCCCGGGGAACAGCGGCTCTGGCTGCAGGATGAGAGGCGTGTGGAGCACACATGGTTCCCATGCTCAGCCTGGAGTCAAGCCCAGACTAGATCAGCCTAAGCCCAGCCACGCCACGGGTGCAGGAGTGAAGAGCAAATGCTAACTGTCTATGACAGTGGCTTTCAAAGGGGCGTGTCGTGTGCCTCATCCCAGCAACAGTGACGGCATTTCTCTGTCAGTCAATCGGTAAATGATTATTGACAAGCAGTGTGCTGGGAAGCTAGAGTGATTTGAGTAGATTTGGCCTCTATTCTCATGGAGCTTCCTTTCTAGAGGGGAAGGCAGATGATGGATAGATAAATATAAATGATTCTAATAGTTGGGGCAGCAGTCATTAAAAGTAATGGCAAAAAAAAAAAGTGGGAAGGAGCTGGTGCTGCAGTTCGTTAATAGTAATGGCAAAAATCTCAATGACTTCTGCACCAACCTAACACAGTAATCACGGGTGTGCAAAATGTGGCAATGGGGAAGTTCCAAGTGCTAGGATAGCATCTGGCTTCCTGGAGTCAGGAGACAGGGGTTGGCAACCTAACCAAGGTTAAGTCCCAGTGAGGGGGTGGGCAGGGAGCGATATTTCAGTGGAGACTCCAAGGACGCATGGTATTTAGAGAGTAAACCCCGATAGTGAGAGGGGGAGTGTTTTTGTCACAGAGAAGAGCCTGTGCGAAGGCTGGTGGGGCGGGAGGACACCATGTGTTCATCCACCTGAGGGGCGACCAGCAGGCTGGAGCTGAGTGAGTTAAGAGGAGGATGCGGAGCCCGGGAAAGGCACTCCAGGCAGAGGGCACAGCAGGGGAAAGGTTCGGAGTCAGGACTGAGCCTCTGTGGTTTGGGGAACTGGCAGAGGACTGTCCGGGAGGAAGGGAATGGCAGAGGGGAGAGACCTTAGGCGAGAGTAGACGGCAGGGCCGTGCTGGGCACTGTGGGCTGTGGATGGGAGCTGGCATTTAAGAGGGGAGACCATAAGCCAGGGCAGGTAGGTGGAGGGCCGGGCTGGGCACCAGAGTGAAGACCATAGGCCAGGGTAGAGGGCAGGGCCGTGCCGGGCACTGTGGGCTGTGGATGGGTGCTGGCACGTAAGAGGGGAATCCACAGACCAGGGCAGAGGGCAGGGCCATCCTGGACACCTTGGGCTGTGAATGGGAGCTGGCATTTATGCTTGAGTGATGGGAACATGTTAAAAGATTTTAAGGAGGGGAGTAACATTTGGGATTAATGTGTATTCTGGGAATCTCAACAAAGTAAATTCATAGTTTGAATTTTCACAAGACTTCTGTACAGGCAGAGAGAAATAAGATCGCGTCTACGGCTGTGTGTTGATTATATTAAAAATATTTCTAAGTTTTTAAACGTCATTTCAGCTGGTGTGTTTCTGTCTCACATTGGACATGAATAGATTGCAAGGTTAATGGAAAGTAGAAAAGTTAACTCATGAACATAAAAGATACATCGATTTGAAAACAAAACATTTATTCATTTACTTGCGCTGCAGTTTTCTTGACTGCTGAACTTCGTGAGAAGGGATTGTTCAGGGAGGGTTGTGGGGCTGAAGACCCGGACAGGAGCTGGTGCTACCGCTGTTCAAATCTGAAGGTGGTGGAGCTGGAGCCTTGGGGAGGAGCCGACGCTGCCTTTAAGTCTGCCTGAGTGTCGTTGAGCTGGAGGTCCACGGAGGAGCTGGTGCTGCCACTGATGTCTTAGGTTGTGGAGCTGAAGACAGTGAAGGAGCCGGTGTGGCTATTCCTCTGTGAGGGTCGTGGAGCTGGAGATCCAGGGGGAGAGGTGATCTAGTTTGAGGTTCATGCGGCTGCAGACCCAGAGAGGAGCTGGTGTTTCTTTAGTTTGAGGGTTGCACAGCTGTAGAACCCAGGAGGAGCTGGCATTTTTCTAGTATTAGTGTCCTGCAACTGGAGAGGAGCTCATGTTCCAGTTGGAGGGCCGTGCAGCTAGAGACCCAGCGGGGAGCTCATGTTCCAGTTTGAGGGCCGTGCAGCTGGAGACCCGAGGGGCAGCTGATGTTCCAGTTTGAGGGCCGTGCAGCTGGAGACCCTACGGGGAGCTGATGTTCCATTTTTAGGGCCGTGCAGCTGGAGACCCAGCGGGGAGCTGATGTTCCAGTTTGAGGGCTGTGCTGCTGTAGATCCAGGGGGAGCCGATGTTCCAGTTTTAAGGTCTGTGCAGCTGGAGACCCGAGGGGCAGCTGATGTTCCAGTTTGAGGGCCGTGCTGCTGTAGATCCAGGGGGAGCCGATGTTCCAGTTTTAAGGTCTGTGCAGCTGGAGACCCTACGGGGAGCTGATGTTCCATTTTTAGGGCCATGAAGCAGGATACCTGGCAGGGAGCTGATGTTCCAGTTTGAGGGCCGTGCAGCTGGAGACCCGGCGGGGAGCAGATGTTCCAGTTTGAGGGCGGTGCAGCTCGAGACCTGACGGGGAGCAGATGTTCCAGTTTGAGGGCGGTGCAGCTCGAGACCTGACGGGGAGCAGATGTTCCAGTTTGAGGGCCGTGCAGCTGGAGACCCGGGGGAGAACTGATGTTTTAGTTTCAGGGCCGTGTAGCTGGAGCCTGGGCGGGGAACTGATGCTCCAGTATGAGGGCCCTGCACTTGGAGACCTGGGGGGGAACATCAAACTGGAACATCAGCTCCCCTCCTGGTCTCCAGCTGCACGGCCCTCAAACTGGAACATCGGCTCCCCGCCTGGTCTCCAGCTGCACGGTTCTCAAACTAGAACATCAGCTCTCTTGCCATGTGTCCAGCTGCACGGCCCTCAAACTGCAACATCAGCTACCCCCGGGTCTCCAGCTGCATGGCGCTCAAACTGGAACGTCAGCTGCCTGCCGGGTCTCCAGCTGCACGGACCTCAAACTGGAACAGCTCAAACTGGAACAGTTTGAACTCGGTGGGGCAGCTCCTGTTCCAGTTTGAGGGCTGTGCAGCTGGAGCCCAGGGCTGAGCCGACGTTCCAGTTTGAGGGCTGTGTAGCTGGAGACCCAGCAGGCAGCTGACGTTCCAGTTTGAGGGCCGTGCAGCTGTAGATCTGGGGGGAGCTGGTGTTCCAGTTTGAGGGCTGTGCAGCTGGAGACCCGGGGGGGAGCTGATGTTCCAGTTTGAGGGCCGTGCAGCTGTAGATCTGGGGGGAGCTGGTGTTCCAGTTTGAGGGCTGTGCTGCTGTAGACCCAGTGGGGAGCTGATGTTCCAGTTTGAGGGCCGTGCAGGTGGACACAGGGCAGAGAGCTGATGTTCCAGTTTGAGCACCATGCAGCTGGAGACTCAGCAGGGAGCTGATGTTGCAGTTTGAGGTCTGTGCAGCTGGACACATGGCAAGAGAGCTGATGTTCTAGTTTGAGAACCGTGCAGCTGGAGACCAGGAGGGGAGCCGATGTTCTAGTTTGAGAACCGTGCAGCTGGAGACCCGGAGGGGAGTTGATGTTCCAGTTTGAGGGCCGTGCAACTGGAGATTCAGGGTGGCGCCGATGTTCCACTTTGAGGGCGATGCAGCTGGAGACCCGGTGGGAGCTGATGTTCCAGTTTAAGGGCCCAGAAGCTGATGTTCCAGTTTAAGGGCAATGCAGCTGGAGACGCGGCGGGGAGCTCATGTTCCAATTTGAGGGTCGTACAGCTGGAGAACTAGGGAGGAGCTGATGTTGTTTTCCTTTGAGAGCCGTGGAGCTGGACACCTGGAGAGGAACTGGTGTTCTAGTTTGACGGTTGTAGAGCTGGGGATGCAGGCAGGAGCTGTTGTCTTTATAGTTTGAGGGCCGTGGAGCTGAAGACCCTGGGAGGAGCTGTTCTAGTTTGAGGGTCGTGCAGCTGGACACGCTAGGAGGAGCTGATGTTGTTGCAGTTTGAGTATTGTGCAGCTGGAGATCTAGTGGGGAAGAGGTCCTGTGATTCGAATCTAAGGGTCTCGGGGCTGGAATCTACGGGAAGAGCCAGTGCTGCCTCTCATGTCTTAGGCTGTGGAGCTGGAGACCCACGGAGGAGCCCGTTGCTGGTGTTTCTCATTGAGGGTTGTGGATACAGGGTGGAGCATTGTTTTCTAGTTTGTGGGTCGTGGAGCTGGAGACCCGTGGAGGAGCCGGTGGTGGTGTTTCTCGTTGAGGGTGGTGGAGCTAGAGATACAGGGTGGAGTGTTGTTTTCTAGTTTGTGGGTTGTGGAGCTGGAGACCCGTGGAGGAGCTGGACTTGGTGTTTCTAGTTGAGAGTCGTGGAGCTGGAGACGCATGGAGGAGCCGGAGTTGGTGTTTCTAGTTGAGGGTCATCGAGGTGGAGATGGCGGAGTAGTCGCTGTTGATGTTCTTGTTTAAGGGTCATGGAGCTGGAGATACAGGGTGGAGCGTTGTTTTCTAGTTTGTGGGTCGTGGACCTGGAGACCCATGGAGGAGGTGTCCTTGGTGTTTCTGGTTGAGGGTCGTGGAGTTGGAGACACGCGGAGGAGCCATTGTTGGTATTTCTAGTTGAGGATCGTGGAGCTGGAGTCCCGCGGAGAATCTGGTGTTGGTGTTTCTTGCTGAGGGTCATGGTGCTGGAGACCTGCAGAGGAGAAGCTGTTGGTGTTTCTAGTTGAATGTCGTGGAGCTGGAGACCCGCCAGGAGCCGGTGTTGGTGTTTGTAGTTGAGGGTCGTGTCGCTGGAGACCCGCGGAGGAGCCGGTGTTGGTGTTTCTAGTTGAGGTTTGGGGAGTTGGAGACCCGTGGAGGAGCCGGTGTTAGTGTTTCTAGTTGAGGGTTGTGGAGGAGAAGACCTGCAGAGGAGCCGGTGTTGGTGTTTCTAGTTGAGGTTTGGGAAGTTGGAGACCTGTGGAGGAGCCATTGTTGGTGTTTCTCGTTGACTGTTGTGGAGCTGGAGATATAAGGTGATGCGTTGTTTTCTAGTTTGTGGTTTGCGGAGCTGGAGACCCGTGGAGGAGCCGGTTTTGTTGTTTCTAATTGAGGATCGTGGAGCTGGAGACCTGCGGAGGAGCCCATGTTGGTGTTTGTAGTTGAGGGTTTTGGAGCTGGAGACTCGTGGAGGAACTGCAGTTGGTGTTTCTAGTTGATGTTTGTGGAGCGGGAGATACAGGGTGGAGCATTGTTTTCTAGTTTGTGGGTCGTGGAGCTGGAGATCTGTGGAGGAGCTGTCGTTGGTGTTTCTGGTTGAGGGTTTGGAGTTGGAGACACACGGGGGAGCCATTGTTGGTGTTTCTAGTTGAGGATTGTGGAGCTGGAGACCCACGGAGGAGCCGGTGTTGGTGTTTCTAGTTGAGGATCGTGGAGCTGGAGTCCCGTGGAGGATCCGGTGTTGGTGTTTCTTGCTGAGGGTCATGGTGCTGGAGACCTGCGGAGGAGAAGCTGTTGGTGTTTCTAGTTGAATGTCGTGGAGCTGGAGACCCGCCAGGAGCCGGTGTTGGTGTTTGTAGTTGAGGGTCATGTCACTGGAGATCCGTGGAGGAGCTGGTGTTGGTGTTTTTATTTGAGGTTTGGGGAGTTGGAGACCCATGGAGGAGCCATTTTTGGTGTTTCTCGTTGACTGTTGTGGAGCTGGAGATACAGGGTGATACGTTGTTTTCTAGTTTGTGCTTTGTGGAGCTGCAGACCCGCGGAGGAGCCGGTGTTGGTGTTTCTCGTTGAGGGTTGTGGAGCTGGAGATACAGGGTGGAGCGTTGTTTTCTAGTTTGTGGGTCATGGAGCTGGAGACCTGCAGAGGAGCCGGTGGTGGTGTTTCTCGTTGAGGGTTGTGGAGCTGGAGATACAGGGTGGAGCATTGTTTTCTAGTTTGTGTGTCGTGGAGCTGGAGACCCGTGTAGGAGCCGGTGGTGGTGTTTCTCATTGAGGGTTGTGGAGTTAGAGATACAGGGTGGAGCGTTGTTTTCTGGTTTGTGGGTCGTGGAGCTGGAGACCTGTGGAGGAGCTGGAGTTGGTGTTTTTAGTTGAGGGTCGTGGAGCTGGAGACCCATGAAGGAGCCGGAGTTGGTGTTTCTAGTTGAGGGTCATTGAGGTGGCAACGGTGGAGTAGCCGCTGTTGGTGTTTTTGTTTGACAGTCATGGAGCAGGAGATACAGGGTGGAGCGTTGTTTTCTAGTTTGTGGGTCATGGAGCTGGAGACCCGTGGAGGAGCAGGAGTTGGTGTTTGTAGTTGAGGGTCGTGGAGCTGGAGACCCATGGAGGAGCTGGAGGTAGTGTTTCTAATTGATAGTCATCGAGGTGGAGTTGTCAGAGTAGCCTCTGTTGGTGTTTTTCTTTGAGGGTTGTGGAGCTGGAGATACAGGGTGGAGCGTTGTTTTCTAGTTTGTGGGTCACAGACCTGGAGACCTGTGGAGGAGTTGTTGATGGTGTTTCTGGTTGAGGGTCGTGGAGTTGGAGACACGTGGAGGAGCCATTGTTGGTGTTTCTAGTTGAGGATCGTGGAGCTGGAGACCCGCGGAGGAGCCGTTGTTGGTGTTTCTCGTTGAGGGTTGTGGAGCTGGAGATACAGGGTGGAGCGTTGTTTTCTAGTTTGTGGGTTGCGGAGCTGGAGACCCGCCAAGGAGCCAGTGCTGGTGTTTCTTGTTGAGAGTTGTGGAGCTGGAGATACAGGGTGGAGCGTTGTTTTCTAGTTTTTGGGGTGTGGAGCTGGAGACCTGCAGAGGAGCCGGTGGTGGTGTTTCTCGTTGAGGGTTGTGGAGCTGGAGATACAGTGTGGAGCACTGTTATATAGTTTGTGGGTTGTGGAGCTGGAGACCCGTGTAGGAGCCAGTGGTGGTGTTTCTCGTTGAGGGTTGTGGAGCTAGAGATACAGGGTGGAGCGTTGTTTTCTTGTTCGTGGGTTGTGGAGCTGGAGACTCGTGGAGGAGCTGGAGTTGGTGTTCCTAGTTGAGGGTCGTGGAGTTGGAGACCCATGGAGGAGCCGGAGTTGATGTTTCTAGTTGAGGGTCATCGAGGTGGAGACGGTGGAGTAGCCACTGTTGGTGTTTTTCTTTGAGGGTCGTGGAGCTTGGGATACAGGGTGGAGTGTTGTTTTCTAGTTTGTGGGTTGTGGACCTGCAGACCCGTGGAGGAGCTGTCGTTGGTGTTTCTGGTTGAGGGTCGTGGAGTGGAGACACGCGGAGGAGCCATTGTTGGTGTTTCTAGTTGAGGATCGTGGAGCTGGAGACCCACAGAGGAGCCGTTGTTGGTGTTTCTTGTTGAGGGTTGTGGAGCTGGAGATACAGGGTGGAGCATTGTTTTCTAGTTTGTGAGTCGTGGAGTTGTAGACCCGCAGAGGAGCCAGTGCTGGTGTTTCTCGTTGAGGGTTGTGGAGCTGGAGATACAGGGTGGAGCGTTGTTTTCTAGTTTGTGGTTCGTGGAGCTGGGGACCTGTGTAGGAGCTGGAGTTGGTGTTTCTACTTGAGGGTTGTAGAACTGGAGACCTGCAGAGGAGCCATTGCTGGCGTTTCTTGTTGAGTGTTGTGGAACTGGAGATAGAGGGTCCAGCATTGTTTTCTAGTTTGTGGTTTGCGGAGCTGGAGACCCGTGGAGGAGCCGGAGTTCGTGTTTCTAGTTGAGGATCGTGGAGCTGGAGACCCACGGAGGAGCCGTTGTTGGTGTTTCTCGTTGAGGGTTGTGGAGCTGGAGATACAGGGTGGAGCATTGTTTTTTAGTTTGTGGGTCGTGGAGCTGGAGACCCATGGAGGAGCCAGTGGTGGTGTTTCTTGTTGAGGGTTGTGGAGCTAGAGATACAGGGTAGAGTGTTGTTTTGTAGTTTGTGAGTCGTGGAGCTAGCGACCCGTGGAGGAGCCAGTGTTAGTATTTCTAGTTGAGGGTTGTGGAGGAGAAGACCTGCAGAGGAGCCGGGGTTGGTGTTTCTTGTTGAGGGTCATGGAGCTGGAGACCCGCGGAGGAGTCTGTGTTCGTGTTTCTTGTTGCGGGTCGTGGAGCTGGAGACCTGCAGAGGAGCTGGAGTTGGTGTTTCTAGTTGAGGGTCGTTGACCTGGAGACCCGTGGAGGAGCCGCTGTTGGTTTTTGTAGTTGAAGGTCGTGGAGCTGGAGACCCACGGAGCAGCCGCTGTTGGTGTTTCTAGTGGAGGGTCGTGGAGTTGGAGAGCCGTGGAAGTGCTGCTGTTGTTGTTTCTAGTTGAGGGTCGTGGAGCTGGAGACCTTCCGAGGAGTTAGTGTTGGTGTTTCTAGTTGTGGGTTGTGGAACTAGGACCCGCGGAGGAGCCGTTGTTGGTTTTTCTCGTTGAGTGTTGTGGAGCTGGAGATACAGGGTGGAGCGTTGTTTTCTAGTTTGTAGGTTGTGGAGCTGGAGACTCGCGGAGGAGCCAGTGTTGGTGTTTGTAGCTGAGGGTCGTAGAGGAGGAGACCTGCAGAGGAGCCGGTGTTGGTGTTTCTTGTTGAGGGTTGTGGTGCTGGAGACCTGTGGAGGAGCCGCTGTTGGTGTTTCTAGTTGATGGTCGTGGAGCTGCAGACCCGTGGAGGAGCCAGTGTTGGTGTTTCTAGTTGAGGGTCGTGGTGCTGGAGACCTGCGGAGGAGCCGCTGTTGATGTTTCTAGTTCAGGGTCGTGCAGCTGAAGACTTGCAGAGCAGCCAGTGTTGGTGTTTCTAGTTGAGGGTTGTGGAGCTGGAGACCCACGGAGGAGCCATTGTTGGTGTTTCTCGTTGAGTGTTGTGGAGCTGGAGATACAGGGTGCAGCGTTGTTTTCTAGTTTGTGGTTTGTGGAGCTGGAGACCCGTGGAGGAGCCGGAGTTCGTGTTTCTAGTTGAGGGTTGTGGAGCTGGAGACCCGCAGAGGAGCCATTGTTGGTGTTTCTCGTTGAGGGTTGTGGAGCTGGAGATACAGGGTGGAGCATTGTTTTCTAGTTTGTGGGTCGTGGAGCTGCAGATCCGTGGAGGAGCCAGTGGTGGTGTTTCTCGTTGAGGGTTGTGGAGCTGGAGATACAGGGTGGAGCGTTGTTTTCTAGTTTGTGGGTCGTGGAGCTGGAGACCCACGGAGGAGCCATCATTGGTGTTTCTCGTTGAGGGTTGTGGAGCTGGAAATACAGGGTGCAGCATTGTTTTCTAGTTTGTGGTTTGTGGAGCTGGAGACCCGTGGAGGAGCCGGAGTTCGTGTTTCTAGTTGAGGGGTGTGGAGCTGGAGACCCGCGGTGGAGCCATTGTTGGTGTTTCTCATTGAGGGTTGTGGAGCTGGAGATACAGGGTGGAGCATTTTTTTCTAGTTTGTGGGTCGTGGAGCTGGGGACCTGTGGAGGAGCCGGTGGTGGTGTTTCTCGTGTAGGGTTGTGGAGCTAGAGATACAGGGTGGAGCGTTGTTTTCTAGTTCGTGGGTCACGGAGCTGGAGACCCGTGGAGGAGCTGTTGTTGGTGTTTCTGGTTCAGGGTCGTGGAGCTGGAGACCCGCGGAGGAGACGGTGTTGGTGTTTCTAGTTGAGGGTCATGCAGCTGGAGACCCACGGAGGAGCCGGAGTTGGTGTTTCTTGTTGAGGGTCATGGAGCTGGAGACCCACGGAGGAGCCGGAGTTGTTGTTTCTAGTTGAGGGTCATGGAACTGGAGACCCGCCCAGGAGCTGGTGGTGATGTTTCTGGTTGTGGGTTGTGGAGCTGGAGATACGGGGGGAGCGTTGTTCTAGTTTGTGGGTCGTGGAGTTGGAGACCCGCGGAGGAGCTTGTGTTGGTGTTTCTAGTTGCGGGTTGTGGAGCTGGATACCCGCGGAGGAGCGGTGTTGGCATTCCTAGTTGAGGTTCGTTGATCTGGAGATATAGGGGGGAGCGTTGTTGTTCTAGTTTGTGGGCCCTGGAGCTAGAGACCTGGGGAAGAGCTGATGTTCTAGTTGAGGGTCGTATGTCTGGAGACCCAGGGAGGAGCTGGTTCTTCTGTTGTGTAAATCTGAACGTCGTCGAGCTGGAGATCCAGGGAAGAGCTAGTGCTGAGGTTCAAGTCTGAGAGGCTCGGAGCTTGAGCCCCTGGGAGGAGCTGGAGCTGCCACTGTCTTAGGTTGTAAAGCTGGAGACCGAAGGAGGAGCTGGTGTTACTTTTGTAGTGTGAGATTTGTGGAGCTGGAGACCCAGGGAGGAGCTGGTGTGTTTCTAGTTGGATTGTCATGCAGTTGGCGACCCAGGGATGAGCTGATGTTGTCCTAGTTTGAGTGTCATGGAGCTAGAGACCCACAGATGAGCTGGTGCTGCTGCTGTTTAAATCTGAGGGTGGTGGAGCTGGAGATCCGGGGAAGAGCTGGTGCTGTGGTTCAAGTCTGAGGCTGTCAGAGCTGGAGCCTCCAGGAAGAGTAGGTACTGCCACTGATGTCTTAGGTTTTGGAGCTGGAGACCTAAGGAGAAGGAAGGCTGGTGTTGTAGTTTGAGGTTCGTGGAGCTGGAATCCTGGTCAGGAGCCAGTGATGCTGTTTAAGTCTGAAGTTTGTGGAGCTAAACATGCAGCTGATGTTGGGGAAGTAGAGAGAGAGAGAGAGAGAGTGTTACAGTACCCCACTTGAAACTGTACATGTAGCTGAATCCCAAGCAAGTTAAGCCTGGGAGCTTCTCAGTCCTCGTGATCATTACATTCCTTTTTCTTTTACACAGTTTGGATTTGTTTTCTGTCTCATGAGATAGGAAGACCCTGATTAATACCCTCAGGAATTGAAAAGCTTAAAAAAAACTAAGTGATTTTGCTATAATCATAATAATAGAAATTAAACTATGATTATCCTGACAGACAAAATCAGACACCACACACAATATCTTTCAATCAGTTAGTAAAATAAAATATAAATTGAAAAATAGACCCATGCAAAGCTATAAAAGTTATTTCTTGGAGAAGCGATGGATGACAGAGATTAATCTGAGAGTTACTATTAATGGAGAAACTTAGAACTTACCATTTTTCTGTGAGGTTTCGGTGCTGATACTGATACTCTGTGAGTTCTGGCCGCTGAGTCCGTTTGCACAGCCTGGCGATGCAGCAGGTTCACAGAAGGGCCCTGTCCCAGCTGCTCCTGCTCCACTATGATGGTGCAGCCTCTGCTCTGTGTCATGAGGGGAGACCAGGCCTTTGATCACAAGCGTATCCATGGTGAGGTTCTGTGGATGGAACCTCATGGATGTTCCTTCCTGATGTTCATCGGCCATCTTGCTATTTAATGCATCTTGTTTATAACTGTCTTCTAAATATTGAATAGAAATAAAGCGTTGGTACAGTATGGGTAAAATATAAAGAATATCGACACATTGGACACAGAGGACCTCCACCAAGTTTAGGGAATGAATCTGAAGAGACATAACTTCAGATGTTCCCTGGAGGCCCTGCCTGAGTCCCAGTCCCTCCCCTTCTCCTACAGAGGGAATCACTTCCTGCTTTAGTCTTTATTGTTCCCATACTTTTTTTCACAGTACGTTTCTTTCACCGCGTATGTGTACATCCCCCAAAATATGCCATTTAGTTTTTGAACTTTCTGTTTTCTTTTTGAGGCAGGGTCTTGCTCTGTTGCCTCGGCTGTAGTTTTGAACTTTGATGTGAGGAAATTCTCCTGCGTGGCTGCTCCTATGCTGCATGGCTCTGAGCATCTGCTCAATGTCTGTTTTTGTCTTCCATTCTCCCCCTGAGACCCACCCACACTGACGTGGTTCATTTTCCTTGTGTGATCTCCCGTCTCCGTTCTCCCCCTGAGGCCCACCCACACTGACGTGGTTCATTTTCATTGTGTGATCTCCCATCTCCATTCTCTCCCTGAGGCCCACCCACACTGACGTGGTTCATTTTCATTGTGTGATCTCCCATCTCCATTCTCCCCCTGAGACCCACCCACACTGACGTGGTTCATTTTCCTTGTGTGATCTCCCGTCTCCGTTCTCCCCCTGAGGCCCACCCACACTGACGTGGTTCATTTTCATTGTGTGATCTCCCGTCTCCGTTCTCCCCCTGAGGCCCACCCACACTGACGTGGTTCATTTTCATTGTGTGATCTCCCGTCTCCGTTCTCCCCCTGAGACCCACCCACACTGACGTGGTTCATTTTCATTGTGTGATCTCCCATCTCCGTTCTCCCCCTGAGGCCCACCCACACTGACGTGGTTCATTTTCATTGTGTGATCTCCCGTCTCCGTTCTCCCCCTGAGACCCACCCACACTGACGTGGTTCATTTTCATTGTGTGATCTCCCGTCTCCGTTCTCCCCCTGAGGCCCACCCACACTGACGTGGTTCATTTTCATTGTGTGATCTCCCGTCTCCGTTCTCCCCCTGAGGCCCACCCACACTGACGTGGTTCATTTTCATTGTGTGATCTCCCGTCTCCGTTCTCCCCCTGAGGCCCACCCACACTGACGTGGTTCATTTTCATTGTGTGATCTCCCGTCTCCGTTCTCCCCCTGAGGCCCACCCACACTGACGTGGTTCATTTTCATTGTGTGATCTCCCGTCTCCATTCTCCCCCTGAGACCCACCCACACTGATGTGGTTCATTTTCATTGTGTGATCTCCCATCTCCATTCTCCCCCTGAGACCCACCCACACTGACGTGATTCATTGTCATTGCTGCGTGATCTCCCGTCATCTGAGGGGAGCACGGGAAATGTCTTCATGGCCCTGTGAGTGAGTGTTTGACCAGGTTGGGGCCCTTAGGACTGTGTTTTGCTAGGAACGTTCTTGGGCATTTCTTTTTACACAAGTGCAAGTTTCTTCGGGTCAGTAGATTTCAAGTTTTAAAATTTCATCCCAGGTAAGAAATGTAATTTTCCTCATAACCCACAACACACACCCTTTCATATACAAGTGTAACAAAAATATATTTCATAACCATTCTTAGCAGTGCCTGGTGTTCCTGCTACTCTCCATTCTCCCCAACACTGGCATTGATTGGGTTGTGGGATTTCTGCCAGTCTGGTGGGTGTCACATGATATCTCCCCGTTGGGCTGAGCCCCTCTTCGTGTTTTCATTAGCCGTTCCTCCACATCTCCTCTTCTGTGGAGGGCCGGTTCAGCTCTTTTGCCCAGTTTTTGTTGTTTGAATTTTTGCACTTTTCTTTTATTATTCCAATTGTTATGTTTTTGAGATAGAGTCTCACTCTGTCACCCAGACTGGAGTGCAGTGGCGTGATCTCAGCTCACTGCAACCTCCACCTTCTGGGTTCAAGTGATTCTCCTGCCTCAGCCTCCTGAGTAGCTGGGATTACAGGCGCACGCCACAACACCCAGCTAATTTTTGTATTTTTCCTAGAGATGGGGTTCCACCATGTTGTCCAGGCTGGTCTGAAACTCCTGACCTCAGGTGATTCTCCTGCCTCAGCCTCCCAAAGTGCTGGGATTACAAGCGTGAGCCACCATGTCCAGCCTGCCTTTTTCTTTTTCAAAAGGACTCTTTATAGATTATACTTATTGATTCCGGTGACTATCTGTGTGGCAAGCATGGGTTTGAATCCACCAGGATGAACATGGAGGATCTCCTCTCTGGTGGCAGAAGAGACAGAAAGGGATAGGAGGGGAGGGAGAATCAGAGCCAAGAGGAGGCTGAGTCAGGTGGGGGTTACAGGCTGCTGTGAGGACTTGGCTGCTTCTCTGAGTCGGGTGGGATTAGCAGGGGATTTAAACAGAGGAACCACGGGATTTCCCCTGTGCATTTCTGCCATGGTTGGCTCAGCTGAACGCACCTCTTGAACAAGACTTGGCCGTGGACACCCAGAGACCCTTGGGTGAGGGTTTACCTCCTGGCATGGCCACTGACACATCCACGTTTGGCACCCACACGACTGGGCGGCCCCGAGACCTGCTCTGCCTGGGCTTCCCTTTGGTGGCGTTTCTCAGGTTTGTCCCCTCTCAAGTCTGCCCCATCCGGAAAACCAAACACCTCTCTCTCCTACATGGAAACCCCCGTCAGAACCTCCCAACTCACGGCATCCCGTCAACATCACAGTCCTGACTTTCCCACACGGACAAGCCCATGGGACCCCCTGATGGGCCAGGACAGCGTCAGCACTAAGACACGCCCTGAAACTCACAGAAAGAGCGGACCAAGAAGACGAGAACTGCACCGGGCACTGGGAGCTGCAAACACCCAAGATACTGTCAGAGACGGAAAAAGGTATGGCCGTGGCTGACACAAAATGTTACTCAACATTTATCACAGGCCTAAATGGAGAACATAACAGTATAAAACCATTAGATAAAAACACAGGGGAAAATTTGTATGGCCTGGGGTTAGGTGAAAAGTTCTTAGACATGAAACCAAAGGCATGATTCATAGAAGATTGACAAATTAAATTTAGTCATAATTTAAAATTATAATTCTATAAAGCAATATAAAAATCTTAAAAGAATGAAATGCAAACTATGGGCTAGAAAAAAAATACTGGTTAATCACACATCTCACAATGTACTGGCACGCAGAATATACGAAGAACCGTCAAAACTTAACCATAAGAAAGTAAAAACCCCAGTATTAAAGAGAAGGCAAATATTTTAATGGAGCCCTCATCAAGGAAGGTATAAGGAGGGCATATTGCCCGAAAAAGAGGCTCAACATCATAGAGATGCTGGAGAAATGCCAGTCAACAGTAGCTCTGCAAATCTATTAAAATGGCTAAAAACAGACAAAAACCACGGGCCAACCCAGCTTCTAGTGACGATGCAGAGGAACCGGGACCCTCATAAGCGGCAGTGGGAATGGGAGGGATCCCGCCATGCTGGAACGTGGTCCGGGAGTTTCTTATTGAGTTAAGCACATCCTTACCACGTCATCCAGCAACCCCACTCCTGAAATTTCCCCCAAGAGAAAACTTAAACATGCACACACAAACCTGCACTCAAGTGTTTAGGCCTCATTGCTCATTGCCAGTAACTGGAAGAAAACAAATTGTCCATCGGCAGGAGAACGCGTGAACCAACGCGGATGCTTCCACACGGGGCACCAACCAGCAGTGGAAACATGCACCCAAAATGCCCCAGGTCTCCCAGGCCACATGCCCGGGGAAGAAAGCTAGTTTTGGTGGGCACAGGCCGAAGGATGCCGCCACATGACACCTTGGAGAAGACAGTGCTACCGTGTTGGGAAGCAGGGCAGTGGTTTCGAGGGGCTACGGGTGGAGGGGCGAATGGAGGCGCTCTCTGGGGCGAAGGCTGAGCACCTGCACCTCACTGTGGGCTGCGGCTGAGAGGCTGTACAGCAGACACTGGCTTCAGTACATGCAGACTGAAGGAGGAAGGCGCCCACAAGTCAAAGACAGAGGGTGTCACCTCCATGAAACAAAAACATTTAAAAAAAAAAAAAACCTCCTAAAATTAAGTATTTCTTAAGCACGTTGGACTTTGAGTTGACACAATCTGCCTGGGAGCATGGAACAAACCACCGGCTTGGCGACCCCGGAGGGAGAGGGTGGAGGGTTTAGACTTCAGTTGAAGGGCTCAGTACCTGGCTATAGGAAATAACAGATTTCAAAAGCGGCAGGGAGGAAATAATTTCTGCTGATGAGGTTGCATTTCCCCAGATAGCTGACAGAGTAAATTAAAGCAATATTGTAAAACAATGCACATCTTGATGGAATCTCAGGATCACAAGGTTGTGTTGAAAGAGATTTGAACATGTCCAGGAAAGAAGACAAATGAGCTGAATCTTGCAGCTGCCCTTCAATGGGGGAATGGGCCGGGTGGCAGTGATTCTCCGTGACATTGCAGGAATTCTCCTGGTTGGATCCTCAGGAGCCTTTTCTTCTTGTCCACACTCACTTTTGGGGGTTGGTGTGGGTCCTTGGTAGTCATGACTGCACTCGGGGCCGGGGACCTGCTGAGGCTGCTCTCCATGTTTCCAAAATGCAGGGGTTTGTTCCAGATCCTACTGCTCAGCACACAGAAAGCCAGTCACTGAGACGATGGTTACTGCCAGTGAAGAAGGCGTGCATCAGGAGCTGCAGGCTAGGAGATGGGAGGTCAGCCTCAAATGCATTTTCCTGACTGACTGTATAGCAGGGAAGAAATGTGACTATGTGTAAGGAAAACAGGAATTAGGGGGAGAGAGGAAGAGGAGTTGGTCAGGAGGAGGCAGGTGGCTGATCAGACAATCATGATGGGTGAAGGGTTTGGTGTCTCACTGACCAGATGCCGTGATCTGCTGAGTCTCTGTTCCTTCACACTACCCGGGAGGCCTGATGGTCAGTTTCCTGAGAAAGGAACTCAAATAAGACACATGTCACATTCTCAAGTTTCAAGACCACAAGGATCCATTTCTATGTTATTCAGAGAAACCATGAACATCAGTTCTCTGGGACAATCAGGTCAGTTCAACACCAGACCCGATCTGCCATGACGCCTGCTGCTCAGCCCTCAGATAAAGTCCAGAATCCAGTGTCCTCTCTCCAACCCCAGCCTGGTCCCACACCCAAACCTCCCCGCTACGCCCTGGGCCTCATTGCTGTCCCGCCGCAGAGAGGTCAGGGAGCTGCACACACCCCACGTGCACCTGGGCATGTGGCATATTTCAGATGCACCTGGTGTCACTGTTCGCACAAACCCGAGTGGGAAGAGATCCAAATGCTCGTTCACGGCAGATGGATGAGGGCGTCCCAGCAAGTCCCTCAGGGGAGTCAGCGCAAGGTGAGGGACCTCCAGAGACATGAATGGGTCTCAGACAGTGTGTGAGTGGACGAAGCAGCAAAAACACACCCTGCTAGTTCAGTCAGTTCTGTTGAGCTCAGAATAGTCCACATCATGTTGATGTTTTTAACCTGGGGCTCACATTCTTCATTCAGAATATGGCAAGAACTTTAGAAGTCATCTAAAGTATCAATAATTTGAAGTCCTTTAATACAAAAAGTATAGAATATTACCTTTGTCACATAGCAACAGGGAAATGAAAAAAGAAAATTGACTTATGTTCTTTAATGGCTAGGAAAATATTCTTAAAAAGGTATCTCAAGCACAGGTGAATCTAAGAAATGACCAATTTCATTCTTTACATAGATAAATATAAGGTTAGATCCCTGTAAATAAATGAAGCCATTAAGGGTAGAGTCCCACAGATCACAGAACTGACCCAGCATCCAGCTCTGCTCACGATTTCAGGGAGTAATTTCCAGGCACAGGTCGAGCTGGAGAAGCTGGGGACCCTCGTGGCCCCACTGTCCTTCCTGCCTCACAGGGTCTCTGAGGGGTGCCTGGAACATTTCCTCTTGGGCTTTGAAGATCATTTCACTGAAACACGACATTTTCCAGGTGCCATGGGCCTGAGCCCAGAAACTTCACCTGCGACAGTGGCTCCCCAGGAGTGAGCACCAGGCACTGTCAGGGGTTCTCTCCCAGCACATTTACAAGGACTTGATGGGTTCTTCCTCCTTCAGGAGCAATCCCAGTGGGCAGAAGGAGGGGACGGGAGGCCTGGCAAATGCTCCTCCCCAGCTCCGTTCTGAGCTCCATGGGGCTCTGGCAGGCCTGATGTCTCATGCAGATGAGGGATTAGGGTTCCTCCCCTGCCTCGCTGCTCTCAGGCCCTCATGGCACCCTCCCCATCCCCGTGCAGCCGGCGGACCCTGCTCCCACCCAGCTGTTCTCAGGACTCATCCTTCCAGGACGACACCCTACCTGGAGCGCCCGTTCCTGTGGCGCCCCCAGTCCTGCACTGCAGCATTCACCCTGTCACCTCCATGGCGAGACCATCCTGGAACCGTGATCAGCCCATCGGTGTCATCCACTGTCTTCCTAGCCCATTTTCTGTGCTTGTTTCTCGTTCCCAAAACATCCTGAAATTACAAGAAATTAACTTTTTTCAAGTCTCTGTGCTTCTGAAGTGGGTTTGGCTTAATATAACATTGATGTATTTTTAAGGGGCATTTTTAAAGCTGTACTTTAAGAAATATTTCTTACATTCTTTTGAAGTTTTTTTTTTTTTTCTTTAAGACGGAGTCTCACTCTGTCTCCCAGGCTGGAGTGCAATGGCGTGATCTTGGCTCCCTGCAACCTCCACCTCCCAGGTTCAAGTGATTCTCCTGCCTCAGCCTCCTGAGTAGCTGGGAATTACAGGTGCGCACCACCATGCCCAGTTAATTTCTGTATTTTTAGTAGAGACGGGGTTTCACTATGTTGGTCAGGCTAGTCTCGAACTCCTGACCTCATGATTCATCTGCCTTGGCCTCCCAAAGTGCTGGGATTACAGGTGTGAGCCACCACGCCTGGCTGGGTTTTTTTTTGTTTTTTTTTTTTTAATCAAATACAGTTGAGGCTCTCTTGGAGATCCCACATTAAAAAGAACTGAGACAAATCAGATCTCAGAGGCAGGACAGTGCCCTGTGAAGCACATGTCCAGTCCCATCACTGTCCTTCCCTCACGTGGGCCCAGGGATGTGGGTGATGGTATTTGTTGCCCCAGTGATGGAGCAGATTTGATCTGCCTGTGTGGGAAGGGGTTAACTCAACAGGCCTGGATTGATCAGACCCTGCACGTTCCCAGGAAGGGCCCTTGACTGGCTCCTGGGAACTGAGCTCTTGCAGTGTTCTGACTGATGAGAGAGACTTGAGCCATGTTGCACTACTTTGCCTGGGTAGTTGACCAACAAGGTGATGGATGGTAAACACCTGCTTTCCCTGTGGGTGGCTGGAACTTCCCTGACTGACCCCCAGGTTCAGGAGAGCCTCCCTGGTCCGCACCACGGCACTAGCTGTCCCAGCTCCTTGCTGGAGGAATCCAGTGCACCCTGTGTGACTCCGCTGGGAGGGGCTCTGGAAGCACCTGGCTTCCCCAGCAGCCCTTTCCCTTTCAAGTTGGAGGGTGGTCTCAGGGACCCCCATGCAGTCTTTCATGCTTGCTTTCACCAGAAACTCACCTTGGCAGGGCTTCAGGGGAAGGGTTGGGATTTGGTGACAAGTGACTCCATGGCCTGGGGCCAAGCACAGCATCTACTTAGGTTTTCAGGCGGATGCCCAGGTATGTCTAGCACCTAATGTAACTGAGGCATGAAATGTCTGTGCGCCACGATGCTTCAGCTTGTTACGGGCAGTTAGGCCTTGTGGTGGTTCTCTCTTGGTTTCTGTGGAGAAGCCAGACCCTGCTGTGGTTGGCAAGGAAGGTGAGTGGAGATAGCAGGAGTGTCCATCCCTCAGGAGCCCTTTCTAGTGGAGCGGCTGCCTCTCTGATCCTTGATTCATCCCAGGGCAACCTCTGCTCTCCTGGGCAGTTCTTAGAATACTCCAGAAGACCCCAGTACAGCTGTCCGGTTCCTCCTGGACCCCAGCTCTCAGGAATGCACCATCTCTGCACTCTCCATGCGCGCCCATCCAGACGGCACCTGAGCTTCCCCATGCCTGCGCTGCAGGGTTAACATCTTGCTTGTGTTTTAACCTGTGTTGCTTTGGTTTAAAACTTGTTTGGTCATGTTATTTGCTGAGATGGCCCAGAGAAGCTTCTACTTATGATCAGGACACCTCACAGTGCAGCCTTCACTTGAGGACTTAGGTCTCATCCAGGTCCACACAGTCCAGGGCCACGGACGCAGAAGACAGAGGAGAAGAACCTCATGGCACGAAGACAGAGGATTGATTGCCCAGGAGGCTTCCAGGGGCTTTGGCTCCTGGGGCTTCTTGTCAGCACTGGGTCAGAGCAGGTCACCCTTGTGTGCAGACACTAGGTTCCTGTACACAGCAGTGAAGAATGGGGGAAGACCAGATGGATTTGGGTGAGGCAGGGATGCTCCTTGGTGTTTAGAGTTTTCCTCTTTCTTTGCCTTGTGGGTTCTCTGTAGCTTATCTTTGTTTTTTGTAATACTAGTTTCCAGTAATTCTGACCTTTCCGAATACCTTTATATACATATGCCTGCCTACTCTCCCTCCAGCTACCTGTAAAGCCTGCAGAAACGTATTCCTGCAGATTATCACTCTATTCAGCCTAACAGATGCTCGTGGAGTGTTGCTGTGTGTGTGCCACGGGTTCAGGGTTCAGGTGCACCTGCCTTTGTGGGAAGAGCACAGCTTCCCTGCATAACTGCTGGGGGGTGGGATCTTCCCAAGGGGAAGTTGGGAGGTGCTCAGGCAGAGTAAACGGATTTAACTTCTGGGCTGGGAGAACATGGTACCCCCGTGGAAGGCTCCCTGAGGAAGGAAAGGAAGGAGCTGGAGGGAGGGTATGTGCGTCTTAGGAGGGGACGCACTTCAGGTGAGAGCAGGCATGGCACTAGGAGGAGCCCCATGAGCCCAGAGTGATGACTCGTAGAGGCCTAAGGGACCGTGCCAGCACCAGAGTGATGACTCGTAGAGGCCTAAGGGACTGTGCCAGCAGACCCCACCGCCCGTGCTCCACCGGGAGCCTGACATTGTTCTCTGAGATCGGGGGCTGTCTCTGTATGCTGCCCAGGACTGTGGCAAATTTTGTGTATAGAAAAAACAACTGTGTGTCTAATACAGATGGGGTATGAGGAGAGCCACTGGTCTTTCCTGACATTAACAATATGTTTAGTTCATTTTCAGTGAGTATGGAAGTTATTGAAGGTACAGATCACTCTGAAAATAGGCTCTTGTGTGTGAAGGTCATCAGTGAATCTTCACCCTCATAGTTGGTAAATGGTTGTGAGCGCTCAAGGGTATCAGATTCTACAGCGAATCCGAGGATAGCACAGTCTTCCTATTCAGTTTCAGGGAAAATCATATAAAGCCCAGACCGTAATTTGTCAGGAATGTTTGCAGTGTGGTGATGGATGTCTTCACCGTGCTTTGGGATGATTGCTGAGGGAGAACGGAAGGAGGGGTCTGGTACTTGCACCTTTCGGTAGAATTAGTGTGAATGCCACAGCGACCGAGCTGTGCTCAGGCGTCTGCCGGCAGTGGTGGCCTTGACGATGGTTTTTCTGAAATGGGAATTTGTGAAGTTCTCTAACAAAAGTAAGTGCGAACTTCTTAACTTGGCTGGTGGTTGCATCCTTGAAAAATTCCGTGTGTAAAATGATACAGAACCATGTCTCAGTTATCTGTTAAATAAGAGTGCGCGTCCAGCCACGATGACTGTGGACGGCCATGGAGGTCTGGCAGGCCACGGAGGACTCCCATACTCAGCAGGGTGTGACCCACCAGGCAGTGCTTTGGCTCCTCCCAGGAGTCACGGCAGCTGACACGTCACCTGGAGTGTCTAGAAAACCACTACCCTAGAGCCCCTACTGCCTTTCCCGGGGCCTCCAGCTATAGACAAGGAACTCACTGTCCCAGAAAGATTTTCCTTTTACTTTAACTCCTGTTGTTTGTTTTCAGGCACGTGGACTCCCTTTAATCCAGTGACTGTCAGGTCGATCATATGTAAGTATCGGCAGACGGACACGCCTGGGCTTCTTTGTATCCGACCCGCTTGGGTACCCACTTGTGTTTCCTTTGTCTGTGGGTCCGTATCACTTTCCTCCCTTCTGGAATACCACTTAGATGAGCGTAGGCCCTTTCATCCCTCTCCCCCCGTCTCTGTACCTTTTCATGTCTCTCCGTGTCTGTTTGCTTTATTCTTTATTCTGATTATTGTTAATGTACTGTTTGTTTAACCTGTCCTTTCAGTTTCTAATTCTAAAGATGACATATATTTAAAATTTCTAAATTATTAGTTACTTTCACATCTGGGTGTTTTTGATAGACATTGCATATTTATTTTTGTGATTCCATCCTTTATTCGAATATTTCATATGATAGTCTTCAGTTTTAAGAACATGTTTTTATTGAAAAGTGCTAGATATTTGTGACGTGGAGCTACTTGACAGTGTGTTTGAAGTCCTTGGGAGGGTGGTCTATAGCTGATTGTTTTTCCTGCTCAAGCCCACACAGAGTAACCAACTTCCTTGACGTTTCTGTAATTTTTGTTTGTTTTGTGGGTCCATGTGTAGCCTTAATGTGAGGGTCTGCATCATTTCTTTGGGTCCAGGGTCTCCCCAGCTGTACAGGTAGCCGGGTTTTTGCTTGTTTCTTTTAAGAGACAGGGTCTCCCTGTGTTGCCCAGGCCTGGTCTGGAATTCCTGGGCTCAAGCAATCCTCCTGCCTCAGTCTCCCAAAGAGTGGGGATTACAGGTGTGCACCCCCATGCCCAGACGGTAGCCGGGTGGGAGGTGCAGCTCCAGGGGCAGGCAGGTGTTCAGGAGAGTCGTGTTTCCATCCCCACCCCACTTGATTTCTGGAAGGTTTCCTTTGCTGGGAGGTGCAACCCCCTTCACTCCTCTTTAATATGGAATCCCAGGTTCAGTTCTGCCTCACAGGGACCACGGCAATGTGTCTCGAGGTTTCCCAGGGCGGCCTGGGGCTCATTCCTTCCTCTCCCATCCATGCATGCGTTTTAGTCTTGTGAGGATTCCCTGAGTTCCTTGCGAAGCCCGTGTGTGGTGAGGTGTCTGAGTCCTAGTGCTGGTGTAGCTGGGGGGCTTTTCCAGACGGTTGTGCCCGCTGGTCATGCAAATGTCGCCACATCACACTGATGGAAGGAGAGAAAACCTGGAAGCATAGCAGTGGCAGGGCTCAGCCTTTAGTGCTAGAAAAGGTGTTGATAATGGGGAGCTACCTCCCCCCCAGAGAGGAAGGGCCTGGGAGCCACTCCTCTGCGGAACCCTCACCCTGGTGTGCAGCTCAGCCAGCACCCTTCCCTGCTGGTGTCTGGTGCACAGTGGGTCCTGCACGCACCAGCATCGTCCACACACACCGTGCACGTCGTGGAACAGTCCTGTGAAAAACAGCCCCTGGTTGCACACGGGGTTGTGGACTGTTGGGAGGAAGCATCGATGCTGTTTCTCACATGATTTTTCATCCTGTGGATTTTCATTCAGTTGTGACGTATTTCCAATGAAACTAGGAGTAGTCGTATTGCAGTCCTATATTAACCTCTGTTCTTGAAAAGAGACCACGTGATTTATCGTTTTCTCTGCAGCAGTAATTCAGATTGAATTTTCTATGGGTTTTAACCATATTGCGACTACGTGTAAAGGTAGTTGCAGATTCTTTTGTATTTGGACCTGGAGTTAGACTGAAAGCAAATAGGATGTAGGCGAGGGTCTGTTTCTAATTAAAGCAGGTTTTCCTGACAGGGCTGTTCCGAGCCTCCACCAGTGCTCTGGGTCCTGGAGAGTCAGAGGGTCAGCTCTGGGAATTAGATTCGTGTTCTAGGCCAAGACCCAGGAGCCAGAGGAGATGGGGCCACTCACCCTCCGTGCGCCTCGGAAGCTGAGTGTGAAGCTCTGCTCTTCTTTCCGTCATGGCTGCGGCCGGATTTCCTCGCACATCCTATTGCACGGCCTGCCTCACAACTGCAAGCGCACCTTCTCATGGGACTTAGGGGGCCAGGGCTGGGGGACAATCCCTCACACCCCCACCCAGGGCAAAAGTGACAAGACTTTTAGGGATTTCGCCCCTATTCACAGACAGGCATGCATTGCCCAGCCCCTGTTAGTGATCAGCAGTGGGGCCCCGCCAGGCTCCGAGGGCGGAGGTTTGGTGGGAAGCCTCGAGTGAGTTTGCTGCGACTGATCTTTTGTTGCTTGACTGTTCCTCTGTCTCAGCCATGTTTGACCGTGAGAACAAGGCCGGTGTGAACTTCAGCGAGTTCACGGGTGTGTGGAAGTACATCACGGACTGGCAGAACGTCTTCCGCACGTACGACCGGGACAACTCCGGGATGATCGACAAGAACGAACTGAAGCAGGCCCTTTCAGGTTTCGGTAACTCACTCATCCTGGCTTGTGTAGCGTGTTTCATTTTGGAACCTAGGAGCCGTTGAAGTTTTTTAAACCTTGTTGAACTTAACTGATTGTCTAACCAGGCTATGTAAAGTTTTTGTTGACATCATGCAGGTTCGTATTTGATATTGCTCATGTCGGAAGGCGATCCTTGACACGGATACGTTTATGCAGTTTTTTATCCAAAATGAGATAAGGGCTATGCAAGCCATTCGTCTTTTGTGAAGTGGAATGATGTTATGAGCAAAACTGAGAATGTGGCTTTTGAAATCATTTAAAAGTGGATCCGTGAAAATACCGTGGGGCAGGGCAGCTTATATTTCATGATAGATCAAAGCGTGTTGAAAAGGTGACAGTCAACCTAAGAAACAGCTGTCAGTCACCAGGTCCAAACCGTGCGCCTCAGAAGGGGCGTCAGGCAGATTGCGTGCCCATTCTCAAGTGTGCTCGGCGTGTATGTGCTCGGCGTGTGTGCGCACACGTGTGCCGTGCACCTCAGAACAGCATCAGAGAGGCGGAGCACGTGATCATTCTCAAGTGTGTTCCACAGGTGCGTACTGTGTGCATGTGTGTGAACGCGTGTGCACACACGTGTGACAGTGTGCCGTGGGTCTAGGAGTGTTTACAGGGCCCGTCCAGAGTGCGTCCATAGGGCCTGTCCACGGGCTTCCTGTGCTAGTCTCAGGTCTGAGAGGAAGCAGGGGTTCTATTTACAGAGGAACAACGGACATGTTTGGGGCCAGCCTGAGGCTCTTGGTGGCTGCACCGAGATTCTAATCCAGGCGGATTTCATCTGGCCCCTGTATGAAGCCGCTTCCGTGATTTACTTAAAAGGCTCCTTAGAAACAGTGAGGAAAATTTGATTCTACTTGAGTACCTCTGAGATAACTGGAGTCTCACTTACCTAAGCACGCCGCCTCTCCTCGCGTTTCCTCCCAGCATGCACTTTATGGCTGCCTTTCTTTCTCTTCTCTTTCTCACCTTACAAGCTTGTCCACAGGGCTGGCTATGCACACTGGGTCTCAAGAAGCAGTTCTGAGCTGACCAGCTGCGAGCCAGGATTTGGGCTGGATGGCTCTGAATTGGCACTTGGAATGCAGCTGACCTTGCTGTGTCCTTGGGTGGGGGAAGTGGAGGGAACCCTGGCCGGCTCCTCTTCCCTGGAGCAAGTACGGAAGGGCTGGGAGGGAAGGATGCCACCCTCCACAGAGAGCGGTCCTGGGGCCGGGGAGGCCCGTGCTGCCGAGTGCGGCCAGGACCACATGGACTTCAGGACCAGCCTGGAGTTATTTTTAGACAAGCGACCTCTGGTGCCACAGACATCTTTTCCCAACCTTGTCAGGCCCCGGAGCTCCCTTCGCCTCGTGCCGGTGACCACTGGTCCTCAGAATGCGCAGTGGAAGTTGCTGTGGACGGTGCTGCCTGCTCTCTGAGGCCCTCTTCGTCCTGGTCTGGCGAAGGACTGCCCAGAAAACTGTGCTGAGCTGTGGTGGGAGGCACGGCCGGTCACACAGCCTTCCTGGTGCCCCGGAGCGGGCAGGCCTCCTCGTGTTGTGCGGTGGCAGAGCCCTTCCTGACTGCCAGGCTTTCCTGGGTGCGGTGTCCCATCGCAGCGTTGTCTGTGGTTACCCTGGCAAGTTTCCTTCTGCGCTTGGTTCTTGATGTCCAGGACCATCTCCCACATCTTCCGTGGAAAGGGGCATTGTCATCCTTTTTGTATTTTGATTATTTCAAAAGATTTCCTATAATAACTCTTAGGAAGTCGGCCCCAGAAGCAAAAATTCTTCTTTTGTCTTGGCCCTTACGAACAAGTGTTCTGCTCTCAGATGAAGCAGGGAGGCTGCACTTGAGCTCAGGGGCCGGCACAGGGAATCACCAGGTGGTGGAGCCTGCGAGATTTCTCCCCGGGTGTCTCTGACGGGGCCACGTGTGGATTTTATAATCCACCCGTTCGTTTTTTAAGCCTTTATTGTTAACCTCAACTGTGTGCCACGCTCAGAGACCGGAAGTGAAAAGGTGAGGAAGGCGTCCGCACGTTCGGGCACCCAGCACCCGGGCCGGGCCGGCCGACTCAGCACGTGCCGTTAGGTTGCCGTAAACAGCCAGTGAGACTCTCCCCTCTGGTGGGCAGTGGGTGTCTGAGAAAGGCAGTTGGGCGGAGAACAGCTCCGCCGCCGTGGCCCTTTGCCACTGTGCCAGGCCCCCCAGAGCTGGGGGAGCCCCAGGGAGCCTCATCCTGTTGAGTGGGGGCAGCTTGTATTTTCCCTGGAGGTGGAATGGATGAGATTTCCAAGGAGGTCACGGCTCTGCTTGCTGGTTCACAACATTTCAGAGAGTCCGAAAGAGGAGAATGACCTTGGAAACGGGTGTGTCGGGGGTGGGCCCAAGGGTGCTGGTCGTCTCACATGGGCTGACTTTCATTAACAGAAACTCAGAAGCAGTTGCGGCTGGGTTTTGGCTTCTCAAATAAACATTCTTCTTTTAGTTCGTTTGTTCTTCCCTCGTTTTACTAGTCTGACTCTGCCTTTGTTTTCCCTTCACTGTTACTGATGACCAAGGACGCTGGAAGTTAATTCCAGAGGCAGCGGGGTTGCTCCTGTTGTCTGTGCAGACTGAAATTCCTGTGCCTCTGTCAGCAGCTCTGCTGTCCTTCCCCAGCCTTGGCGGGAGGCCAGTAATGACCTCTGTCCCCTGTGCACCCCAGTGATGGCCTCTGTCCCCTGTGCATTCCCAGACAGGAGTGTCCCTGTGGCCGTGTCCCAGCAGGCCGGGCTGTCTGTCCTCAGCAGGCCGGGCTCAGCCGCGGTACAGGTGCAGGGAGTGAGGAGGTGGGAATAGTAGGGACCAGAAGAAGTGGCAGCTGTTCACAACTCTGCCATCTCTTTCTGAATGTAACGGGAGGTCCTGTCTTCTCAGCTTGCAGGGAAGGAGGGTCCGAAGCAACTCCACTGTTGCACGTTTAGGGACCCCTGAACTTAAATGGCAGAACGCCCTGACCACTCTGGAAGGCACTGTGTTCATGTGTGTGTGCTTGACTCTTTATCCGTGAAGGGGCTGTTTGTGCAGGCGATTAACTGTGAGATTCAGACAGTAGGTGCACACATCCCTGCAGAGATTCCAGCAGGGCTGAAAACCAGTAAAAACAGATCGGCACCTGGATCTTGCCTCCTGAGTCAGTAAGGCTGCCACAGTCACGAAGGCAGTGGGATTTCGAGGGAGGGAAAGGAGGGAGGCAGGCGGGGCGTGCTCTCCAAGGTGCCCGAACACACCTGCTGCCTCCACACGTCTTCAGAGCCCTCTCCCTGTGGGAGGCCTTTTTCAGGACAGGCTCGGTGAACTGGAAACGAAATCCTAGCCCTTGGTGGCCCTGCAGTAACTTGGACCTTTCCGAGGTCACCCTGCCACTGTGCCCGTCAGTCCCTCATGGCGGGTGGGGCACATCCCCCAGACACTCCCATTTCTTGACATTGACACTTTGTATAACTGGAAACCTTCTGTGAAATTTTAGTTTTCAAAGCATTGTCTGGTGACAAGCAACCCAGGGCGGCGAATCATTCAGAATTTTCTTATCTAGGTTAATAAACATAATAAAATCAATAAGGACTTTGAAAGTAACTCCACTGGGTTCACGAACTGAGCGTGGCCGCCCTGTGGGGTGGTGGTTGGTGAGTGCTTCCCTGGGGTGAGTAGTTAATTCACGAGAGTGACCGATGGCAACGTCCCACTCGCTCCTCCTTCCAGGGTCCTGGTCTCGGGGGGTCGCTCCATGCACTGCAGATGTGAGCTCATTACACAGCGACGTATTCGGGAAGCGTCTCAGTTCTGAGTGCCTTTGAGTGAATTTGCACTTCTGTTCGCACCCAGCCTTGCATCGTGTGTGTTAGAGGCTGTGGGCCTTGGGAGGGAGGGGTGGGCGTTGGCACATACCTCCCGTCTCTCCCAGCCCTCTCTGACTCCAACTTTCACTCTTCAAGGCTACCGGCTCTCTGACCAGTTCCACGACATCCTCATTCGAAAGTTCGACAGGCAGGGACGGGGGCAGATCGCCTTCGACGACTTCATCCAGGGCTGCATCGTCCTGCAGGTGACGGAGTGGCTTCGCCTGGGTTTGCTGTGGTGGTGGGAGGGGTTCGCTTGCCAGCGTGATGCACCTGACCTTCAATCCAAGGAGTCAGGCGTATGTAGAATTAGTTTTTGGAGCTTGTAAGACTGAGTCTCATCTTCGGAGAAGTAGCTGGTTAGTGGAAGTGTAGACAAACATGTTTTCCTCCCCTTGGAAATGGCATAGAGCAGCCCATCTGGAAGACGCTGTTTTTTGCAGTATCCGGTGGGTTAGTTACACGTATGTTCTGGTGTTCTGATTTTTTTTTTTTTTTTTTTTTTTTGAGACCGAATCTCGCTCTGTCACCCAGGCTATGGCACGATCCCGGCTCACTCTCACCTCTGCCTCCCGGGTTCAAGCGATTCTCCTGCCTCAGCCTCCCCAGTAGCTGGGATTACAGGTGACACCCAGCTAATTTTTGTATTTTTAGTAGAGATGGGGTTTTGCCATGTTGACCAGGCTGATCTCAAACTCCTGACCTCAAGTAATCCGCCCGCCTTAGCCTCCCAAAGTGCTGGGATTACAGGCATGAGCCCCTGTGCCTGGCCAATGATAGTGTATTTTTGCAAAAACTTTTATTCTGAGAAAAGGGACACGTTTTCTGTTGTGGTCATCACTGTGTCCTGCCGTCGTTGTGTGTGAGGTCAGCTGTGGAGCCTGTGGGCACTCGGGCTGCCCTCGGTGGGGTCTCCGCGCTCTTCCTGTGCACACCAGTGTCTGCAGGAGCTTGTAATGCACCCTGACCTGCAAGGCAAGCTCTTTGGTGACGTCTTTCCTGCTGGGCTCTCTCTGAGACGCACGGAGATGGAGAGCAGGGCTCAGGGGACCCGCCTGGGAGCTCCACACAGACCCCTGCTGCTGTGTGCAGGTGGAGATCCCGGTCTCCACCCAGATTCCTCAAGGTCCTGCCTTGGTGGCCGCGCAGTTCCGTGAGAGAGAGGAACAGCATGGGGTTTTTAGAAATAATGGGGAAATTCGGAAACGTTCCCAAATTGTTTATTCTATGTAACAATTAAAATGCTAGATCTGTAAAAGTGAGTTTCCTCTGGTTTATGGATCCATCAGTCCCTGCTCTTCAGGGATTTGTTGGAGAACCAGGTCTGTGAACATGGAAGCCTCAAAACTCGACAGTGGGGGAGCCTTTCCTGCCCTGCCTCTTGGGGTTCCTGCCACGTTGGATGACATTTTCACAATGTTCTCTGAACACTTTAAAAAAGTGTAGGCCGGGCCTGGTGTCACATGCCTGTAGTCCCAGCTACTCAGGAGGCTGAGGCAGGAGAATCACTTGAGCCTAAGAGGTGGAGGTTGCAGTGAGCCAAGATCACACCACTGCACTCCAGCCTGGGTGACAGAGCCAGACACTGTCTCACAAAAAAAGAGGGAAAAGATGCAGTGTAAAATCTCGTTATGTACCGTGACTGAATTGCTGTAGGATTCAGATCTTCATTTGAGACTATGTTCTGTAAGTTAACGTTGATCTTGTGTGAGCTTTCGGTAGCTGGAGTAACACTGGCGGCCTCACAGTGACCTCTCCAGCGCCTTCCAAGGCACATCCGCAGCAAGGGTAGCTCCTCCTGGGGGGTGCTGCCTCCCCAAGGCCCCGGCTCCAGACCGCGTGGGGAGGGCCTGACAGCCAGTTCCCGGGCTCTCCCCACCCTTGGAGAGTGACCCTAAACACTAGACAGATGGGGAATGGGAAAGAAAAGAAAGCTGCAGACCACAAGTTAAAATTCCCTCAAAAACGTTTTGATTCATCTGCTTTTTCCAAAAGGATAAAGACTTTTCGAAAATTATTTTTTAACAAATAATATGAACACTTTTAGAAACTAGAAAAACACAAAGGATTCAAAATAGAAAGAAAAATTACGGCCGGGCGCGGTGGCTCAAGCCTGTAATCCCAGCACTTTGGGAGGCCGAGACAGGCGGATCATGAGGTCAGGAGATCGAGACCATCCTGGCTAATACGGTGAAACCCCGTCTCTACTAAAAAATACAAAAAACTAGCCGGGCGAAGTGGCGGGTGCCTGTAGTCCCAGCTACTCGGGAGGCTGAGGCAGGAGAATGGCGTGAACCCGAGAGGTGGAGCTTGCAGTGAGCTGAGATCCGGCCACTGCACTCCAGCCTGGGTGACAGAGCGAGACTCCGTCTCAAAAAAAAAAAAAAAAAAAAAAAAAATTACCCATTATTCTTCAAGCCAGCATCATCCATTGCAGGTGTTTTTGGAGTTTGGTGAGGCCGTAGCTGCTGCCAAGTCCAGGGGCCTGGTGGTGCTGTGGCGTTCCTGCAGGGTGGTTTTTTTTCCTTTGAGATGGAGTCTTGCTCTGTCACCCCAGCTGGAATGTGGTGGTGTAAACACAGCCCACTGCAGCCTCGACCCCAAGTCTCAAGCGATCCTTCCGCCTTGGCCTCCTGAGTAGCTGGGATCACAGGCGAGAGTCACCACACCCTGTCCACGTTCTGATATGCGAGGACTGCTGTTTTCTTCCCTTGTCCCATTTTCTTCTTCTTCTTCTTTCTTCTTCTTTCTTTTTCCTTCTCCTTCCTTTTTTTTTTTTTTTTGAGAGACCCTTGCTGTCTGTCACCCAGGCCTGAGTGTGGTGGTGTGAACACGGCTCACTGCAGCCTCAACCCCCAGGCTCAAGCGATCCTCACGCCTTGGCCTCCCAGAGTGCTGGGATCACAGACGAGAGTCACCATGCTGGCCTGAATCTTCATGATAGTTTACGGCTGCCCCAAGTCCATCATCTAGAAGTGGCACTTACTTAACCATCCCTGTTAGGAGGGTGTAGGCGGTCACCCTGTCTCTGCTGCTGATCTGGCCTGGACCCTCGGCTGTCAGAGGGAGGGGTGGGCGGGGCTGAAGGAGCCTGAAGCCCTCGTGATGTCACAAGATCCCCCGCTGTGTCCTGAGCTCCACATAGCCCAGGTGGCCCCACAGCAGAGGCGAGCCACTGGAGGGTGGAGGGCCTCCACGGGACGGTCTTCAGGGGCGAAGGAAGGGCCCAGGCCCCCAGGAGACTCAGGAGACCAGGGCCTGGGATCAGGGGCTCGGTCAGGGGCTCAGCCAGGGCTGGACGTAGTGGAGCCAGCCCTGCAGCCCTGTGTTCTTCCCACTCCCACTGTCCATGTGAACAGCTCCAGCCCCACCTGTGCCTCCCTGTGCTGGGCTTCATCAGGAGATGACCTGTGTGCTTCTGAAATTGGGTTCCTAATGACTTTGTCCCAGTGCACCTTGCTCCTTCCGTTCACTATCGAGATTTAAATGTGTGTTTTCTCCCCAGAGGTTGACGGATATATTCAGACGTTACGACACGGATCAGGATGGCTGGATTCAGGTGTCGTACGAACAGTACCTGTCCATGGTCTTCAGTATCGTATGACCCTGGCCTCTCGTGAAGAGCAGCACGACATGGCAACAGCCGAAACGCCAAAGTTCCTGCCTGTGAGGGAATGGAACCCAGATGCAGTTAGATGCTGTTCTTCCTTTAGATTTTACCGTGTGGGGACCCAGCTGTACATATGTGGATAAGGTGATTAATGTTTTCCAACTGTAATAGTAGCTGCATCATTATAATGCAGACATTGGATTTGGTGACTGTCTCATTGTGCCATGAGGTAAATGTAATAATGTTTGAGGCATTCTGCTTGCAAAGAAATCTATCATGTGCTTTTCTAGATGTCTCTGGTTCTATAGTGGAAATGCTTTTATTAGCCAATAGGAATTTTAAAATAATATGGAACTTGCACAAAAGGCTTTTCATGTGCCTTACTTTTTTAAAAAGGAGTTTATTGTATTCATTGGTATATGCGACGTAAGCAATAAAGGGAATGTTAGACCTGTGGCCTGCCTTCAGCTCTTCAAATCAAATAGGTCCAAGAACCAGGCCCCATGCCCTGGTCCTACAGACAGTCACTGCGTCAGATGTGCTGGCTCGTCTGGGACCTCCCAGGGTCCTGGGCACCTTCTGGGACATTGTCCAGCCCAGCGTGCACAGCTCTGCTTGTGAAAAGCCAGAGGGACTCTCACCCTCTGTTCAAGAGGCTACATTTCATAAACTGCTCCGTGTGGATAAAGAAATCCAATTTGGTGTAGCAGGTTGCGCATTTCCATCATCAATGATTTAGCCACGCTGTCTCCGCACGTGGCCCTGCAGCACGTGGCCACCCAGCACATCCCCCTGCTCACCTCGGTCCACTGCCAGTGCTGCCCGGTCCCCCTCCCTGCCTCGCTGTGCAGCGCCGGGCCCCCCTGGGTTGACACTCCTGAGCCCCAGCCTCATTCTCTGGACGCTTCCCTTCTGCAGTGATGCGTCTGGTTTCGGGGCTGCAGCCTCTGCTCAGAACACCTGCCTTGACGCTGCTCGTTCCACACAGTTCTGCACATCTTTTCTCTGTTTTGGTCTCTTGGGATCTGCTACCTGCTCAAATCCCTGCTTGGTGTGTTGAAGGGTGAGGGGCAGGGGGCGTGGTTTCCTGGAAAAAGCCCCAGTCTCTTAACACTGGGCAGGTGTGTGCTGTGTGTGTGGAGGGGTGGGGGGGCTGGGCTGCATCTGTGCTCCAGGTGAGATCTCCAACTGCCCACCTGCACTTGGCCTGGGGCCTCTGGATACGGATCCCTCTGGAGCAGGCGCTCCCGGCTTCCTGGGTATGGGAGGAGGAGGGATGTGGGCTTGGGGGCCTGGCTGCTCCCTCTGGCTACACCGCCAATCTGTGCTGGCCCCTTCTCAGGTGCCCAGGCCCCATGTGGCCCCCGGGTTGGTGTGGGGCCTGCACTGCGCTGTCCTCGTCTGCTCCTGGTTGGCTACTCTGCCGGTCGCACCACCTGCCAGGCTGCGGGGGGGGTCCTTGCCCACAGCCGTCTGTGCTGCCTGTGGCCTTGTGGTCTGTCCTGCGGTCCTGGCTGGTGTGTGTGTCCCCCGGCAGCACCTGCAGCCTCGCTGCCTGCATCCCCTCGAACCCCCACCCCTCGCGCTGGCACGTGGCCTCCCCTAGAACCTGAAGCCAGAGCTTGTGTGGAAGAAGTGGGTGGGGTATTCAGATTTCAGATTTGGGTTCTGGTGGGTGTCACTGATAAGAAACTGGGGATCTGTTGGCCTGTGCTGGCCACGGGTGGGGCCTGGCACCGTGAGTTTCCCATCTGTGGTGCCCGTGGTTAGTGGATTAGAACATCACTGGACAGGAGGCCCGGGTGTGGCAGGGTCAGGCCCAAGGTATGTGGGGCTGGGACTGACCTTGTGACCTCAGTCATGGGAATCCCAGGGCGGTCTCTGAGGATCCCCAGCCATCCTCTGGGTGCCTCACTAGACCTTGACACCCCCGTGACTCTGCAGCAGATGACCCCAGGCTCCACTCCGTGAGGTCAGCTGCCTTGCCCAGGCCCCAGGCTCCCAATTCCATGAGGTCTTCCTTCCTCACCCAGGCCTCCACGGCCAGGCTCCCAGCGGCTTCTCCCTCGCCTCACGGGCACCTGGACTCAGTGTCAGGCCTCCACGGCCAGGCGCCCAGCAGCTTCTCCCTCGCCTCACGGGCACCTGGACTCGGTGTCCAGTAGCTGCACCCACCCCACCCTGGGAGCTGCCCTCACTCCTTCTTCAGCCTCAGGCCTGTGAAGTCTCCATGCTTGGGGTGAGGGCAGCTGCTGCAGCCACCTTGCAGCCCTCCCAGCCACATCTCCAGGCCCTTGCCCGTGCTGTCTCCCTTTGCAGTGAACAACCGCCACTCCACACCCGCAGCTTCTCTGGCCTCTGGATTCCTACCTGGGTCGGGGAAGCCTCTGCTACTCCGAGGAGCTGCCAGCCCTGGTGAGAGACACCTGCCCACAGGCACACGATCAGCGTCTGTCCTCCATGGATGATACGGGCCAACGGCTGATGCTGAGGCCGATGTGCTCATCCTGTGTATCAGCTGCCGGGGAAGGAATGTTGTATGTGTGCGGTTAGCTCCATATTCCTAGAAAGCAGACAAGGCAGGTGAGATGGAGACTTTTACAGAGAAAAGGTCAGATTGTGGATGAGGTTTCCTTCCTTTTCGCAGCAATGAGATGTTCCTCTGATGGAGATAAAGTGTTTCTCAGCACGTCACGTGCGTGTGGGACAGACACACAGGTTTGTGGTGTGCTCAGGTGTGTGGCAGATTCACAGGTGTGAGGTACACTCAGGTGTGTGGTGCAGGGACCCTCAGCTACTCTGCACATGGCTGCCATGGGGGCTCCTGATCTGCAGGCAGACTCTGGGAGGCTGCCTTGGAGAGGGGCCTCCATGAAGACTCACGAGAACAAAAGCCGCTGAGAATTCGGGAGCACAGGTTCTTTAGCAGAAGGTGAGGAGGGTGCTGGGGCCGCTGCACCGCACGCTGGGAGGACCAGCAGGGGTAGCACGCTGGACAAACGCATGTCGGCCGGCCTGCTGGCAAGGAAACCCCTGGATGCAGAGCCTGTGTCGGGCTGGTGGGCTGTGGCTGTCGGGAGGGGCATTTCCGGGAGCTCCCAGCCACCAGGAGTCAAGGGGAGGCGGTGAGGAGCATCTTGCAGTGGAATTGTGGAGGGGGGACTCCCCTGCTCTCCTGGTGGGAGTCATTGATACAAAACTGGGGGTCCCTGGAGGGCAGTGAGCTCACGAGTTGTGGAGGATTCTCTGGAGGGGGTGCCGTGCCCCCCGCCAGCCACACTGCCAGCCACACTGCCAGCACAGACCCCATCCTCAGGCGTCTGCAGGGAGGGCCCGTCAGCTGCACACAGCCTGGGCCACGTGGGGGCAGTGCGGCTGCACCACAGAGCTCCGGGAGCTGCTGGCTGACCGGGTGGCCCTGCCAGACACAGCCATGGCATTTGTAGCTGCAGAGAAACCAGAGAGAAGGGCCTTCACCCTTTCAACTCTCCCTTGTCAGGCAGGCTGTGCCCTGTGACCCTTCAGAGCCTGGGTTTGGGGGTGGAGGGGGTGGACAGCTGACCAGGTGCCCCGCGCAGGCCCAGCATGGTGAGGCTGGGTCGGGGAGGCCAGGCCAGGCCAGTGTCGCTCGACCCCTGGTCCCAAGACCCAAGACAGCAGGACACGGGGGGCACAGCCATCTCTGGGGGCCGCTACCTCCCTCTGCTCTGGGTCCTCACAGTCATCAGTGCAGACATGGAGGTGCAGGTGCACGCCGTCCACCCTCACCTGGGGCCCCTGGCCTGTGCCTCCCCACGCTCCCTACCCTGCACCTCCCCCCACAGTCCTGCACTTCCCCCCATCCTGTACCTCCCCACTTCACCCTCCACCTCCCCCACACCCTGCACCTCCCCACATCCTTTACCTCCTTCCTTCATCCTGCACCTCCCTCCATCCCTCACCTTCCTCCTCACCTGGCACCTCCCCCCATCCTTTTCCTCCCCCCCTCACCTCCACCTCCCCCCTCATCCTGCACCTCCCCCTCACCCTGCACCTCCCCCTCCACCTCCCCCCTCACTTCCCCTGCTCACTCTCCACCTCCCTCCCGCACCTCCCCCCGGCACCTTCCCCCCGAACCTCCCCCCATCACCCTGCACCTTCCCCCATCCTTCATCTCCCCCCCTCACCCTCCACCCCCCCACCCTGCGGCAGGCAGAGAGCTGACTCCAGCACAGTGAACTTGGAATGATGGAATGCACCCTGGAAGCAGGAGCTCTGACGGGTGCCACCGTGACTGTGCCCAGCAGGGAGCTACCTGGTGGTTTTTAACAAAAGACAAAATTCCCCAGGTCCTTCTCTGTCCTCCAGGAGAAAGTGGTATGGGAGAGGGAACCCAAGCATGACCAGGGCTGCCCACGCGGCTCCCTGTGAGGCATCAACGCTGCGAGCCACAGCTGTCGTGGGGAACCCGGGAAACCTAGCCACTGTCAGAGAGCCAGAGAGCCATAGACGCCTGCACCGGGTCTGGCCCAGCCCCAGGGGTCCATGTACCCCTGTCTGCCTCTGAGGTCAGGGCCCTGGGGTCCTGGCCTGGTCTGCCTGTGGGAGGCAAAGGTGTGGCCAGGAGGGGGCAGTGGTGGTCACCACTCCTAGAGGCCCATGAAGAGCAGCTTTGCCCCCACACTTCTGGGAAGACAACTTGGGTGTGTTTGGGAGGGGCCTGGCGCTGCAGCCGGCCGTGGGCACCTGCCTTGTGGCCGTCCACTGGGGGCCGAGTCCAGCTCAGATGGCTCTGGGGACCCGCTGCACCCACGACTCCTTTGTGGGTGTACCCAGAGCTGGGGGTGGCTCCTTGGAGGCTTCCAGTCCTGCCCCAGCTGCCATCCCTGCCAGGTGTTAGTCCCTCTGGTTCAGAGTCCCAGGAGGACCAGTGGCCCAGGAGAAAGGGGTGTGTCTCCAGCTGCTGGGAGTGTGGGTGGGAGCCAGAGGCCTCAATGACAGTGGGGATGGCAAGTCCTGACTGGAGGGAGGAGACCTCCTGAACAGGGTCCCCAGCACAGAGGCAGAAAGGAGACTCTGTGAGTGGGGGTGTCAGCTGCATCTGGACCTTTGTCGTGGGGAGGCAGGCATGCCTGACAGCCCACCTGACCGGGAGGCGGCTCGGGGATCCGCCATTGTGCGGGTGGGGTGCCCAGAGACTCCAGGACTCCATGTGGGGCTCTGCCTGCTGGACCCTGAGACTTTAGGGGCAGTGCCTCCCACAGCAGGGTCATCCTTTTTCTGCACAGTCCCACTGGCTGCCCCAGGTCCTGCAGAGACCTGAGACTCTGGGGACAAGCACAGGGGACAGGTGGGTGTGGACGGCCTGTGCCGGTCGAGGGCAGTGGGAGGGAAGGAGGAGCCGTTTCCTTGTGTACTCAGAGTAACAAAGTGTCTCATTCCAGTTGGTTCTGGTGGGACAGGGTAGGTGGAAGGGACCCGTGCTTGCCCTGAGACATGGGGGTGCTGTCTTCCTGTGCAGGGGGGTGTGGCTCACCACCATCACCTTCTACCCACAGGTTCTTATTTTAACAGATCACAGAGGTACTATGTGCTTCTTGCAAAAATTTACAGGAATTGTAGACTTTTTAAAAAGTAAAAAGAAATTAAAGTTCACCTGTAACCTCACAGTTATCCAACTACACATTTCCTGTGCATAATTCACTTTACAAAAATTGGATCAAGATACAACTAATGATTTTTAAAAATACAGCAATATAGTTGCGGATTGTTCCACATCAAAAAATAAATGGGTACACCCAGGGCTCCTGGCTGTCCCAGTGGCACAGTGGCTCATGCCTGTAATCCCCACACTTTGGCAAGCCGAGGCGGGTGGGTCACCTGAGGTCAGGAGTTCGAGACCAGCCTGGTCAAGATGGCAAAACCACATCTCTACTTAAAAAAAAAATAAAAAATTAGCCGAAAAAAAAATTAGCTGAGTATGGTGGCCTGTGCCTGTAATCCCAGCTACTTGGGAGGCTAAGGCACGAGAATCGCTTGAGCCCTGGAGGCAGAGGTTGCAGTAAATTGAGATGGTACCACTGCTCTCAGGCCTGGGTGATAGAGCAAGACTCTGCCTCAAAAAAAGTCCATTTACTCAGCCGACATTTTTGAGCCTCTGCTATTAGGAACCAGAGGTGAGCAGAGCCGACCTGGTGACCCCTGGGGACACAGCGGGAGAACGCTACAGTTCCGGGCTGCCCTGCAGGAGCTACAGCCTGGGAGGGGCGGTGGCCACTTGGGGGCAGGGTGGGCTTCTCAGCTGCGCCCACCCTGTGTCTGGGAAAGAGACTTCTCCTGAGCCGACAGCAGAGAGTGCAAAGTCCCCAAGGCCCACAAGCCTTATTCGGAGAACAGCAGGAGGCGCGGGGCGGGTTGGGGGCGTCAGGGAGACGGGGTTGCACTGAGAGCCTGGGGAGCGCCAGTGACAGCCTCGGCCGCGCTGCTGAAAACCGGCCGTGCGGGATGGGGGGGCGCGGTTGGCCCGGCTGGGATGAGGAGCGCGGATGCTGAGGAGCGGACTCCAGGGACCCCCGAGCGAGCGGCCGGGAAAGAAGGAGGGGCGGACGGCCCCATGGCCGGCCCCAGCGAGAGCGCGAACGGGTGAAAGCCGGCCAGAGTCTGTGGAGACGTCGGGGTGCGAGGCCAGGCTGAGGGTGTCCCCAGGGATCCCCGGAGGGTACAGGGAATTCGGCCAGGGCCTGCGCGCCGGGACGGAGGACCGGAGGGGGCCAAGGACCACCGGGAAGGGGAAGGAGAAGGCGCAGCCCGAGGTAGGAGGGGCCGGCGGGCGCTCAGAGGGCGCGGGGTGAGCCCTGGGGACCTGCAGGGAGGACCTGGCTCTCGGCCGCGTGGTCCCAGGTGCCGACCGGCGGGGTGGGCGGGGCTGGGGCGTCCAGGGCCGCGCACCTGCCGCGTGGGACCCTGAAAAGTCCGGGACGAGGAACTTCGCACGGGCGACCCTGCGGTGCCTGGCGCGCGTCCGCTTCCTGAGAAGTTCAGGATCCAAAAGTACCTTAATATTCTCTATGATTCGCAAAAACCATGACTCCTTTTACATTTTCGAAACGACCTCATGGGGCAGGCGATGGGGACTCGCTGTCCTCAGTTTACCTGTTCGGGTCTGCGCCACCCGGCTCTAGGGCCAGCGGCTCAGCACAGCCCGCGGCGAGCGCTGGGGAGGGGACGGGGAAGCGGGGAAAACCGAGGGGGCCCTGGGCGCACACAGACCCCAGGGGGAACGCAGGGCCTGGAGGGGCGCAGGCCGCGACCCCCACCTCGGGGCACGGAGACTCCGGGGGATCACTGGGACGCGAAGGGCGCAGGGCGGACCCCAGGGGAACCGGATGGCGTCTCGGGTTCGCTAGGGCAGCTGGGGCAGCCGGACCCAAGACAGCCGGACCCGCGGGCGCCCTCTGCCGCCTCCCGGCCCTGGGTGCTGCGGGGCGGGGCGGGGCGGGCGGCTCGCGTGCCGGGGTGGGGCAGTCCCTGGAGCCGCCGCGGGTCCCCGGGATGCGAGCGCCGGCACCCGCCGCCACAGCTCCTGGCCAGGGCGCGCTGCCCCGCGGGTGCGCCTGAGCCTCCGCGCCCCGCCGGCCCTGGGTAAGTGTCCTGGGCGCCCCGCCGGCCCCCGCCGCGTGCCGCCCGCAGTGGAGACGGGATGCGCTCCCGGGTGCGGGGCTGAGGGGCGAGCGCCGGCGTCGGGACCCTCCTCACGCCGCATCCTGGCGCCGTCAGGCCCGGCTGCCCCGGGACGGGGCGGACACTCTGGGGTGCGGCTGGCGGGTCTCACTTAAAACTCGGACCTTGGAGGGAGCCGCGGCGCGTCCACGGTCCGTGGTCCTCGGCGTCCGCTCGGGAGTGTTCTGAGCCCTCACTCCCGGGCGTTCCGTGCGGGCCGCGCTCCCTGGGGCTGGGCGGGTGCGGGCGGCAGAGCCGGGCCCCGCTGTCGGGCCGAGCGCGCCAGGCCCGGGGGTCTCAGCCCTGGGAAGGGCCCATGTTCAGACTTGGTTTCAGTAGCACCTAGAAATTTGTTCATTGAAGTCTTATTCTGAGCGGCCAGAATTCCCAACCGGATGCCCTGAGAACGACGTGGAGCCTGAGTCGATGCTGAGACCCCTATTGGGAGGGGTCGCCACGGGCGCGTGACTGGCAGGGGCCACCCTCTGACCTCTTCTGGGAGGCCAGGGGCCTTGTGCAGAAGCGTCCACGGGCCTGTCCCATGGGCCTGTCCCGCTGTGGCCTCCGGGATGTCAAGGGCAGGCAGGGAGGGGGCTTCCTCCCTGGACCTCGGTGCGGTCGCACAGGCCGTCTGCGGGGCCCTTGCAGGAGGGTGGGTGTGTGCGCGCATCCTCCAAACGCCACCCCCACGGGGCCCCACAGCCGCCCTGGCCTGGCAACTGTCACCCATTTTACGAATGAGGACATCAAGGCAGGTCACTCATCGAGCCTCCCAGAGCGAGTGACCGGTGGCGTCTGGACTCGGGCCGAGGGTGTCGTATCCATCCCGCACAAAGCCGGGGCTCGATGCGGCCCCAGAGTCGCTGAAAAGCCTTGAGTAACAAGAACTGGAGAACAACGTAGGATGCTGACCGGGCGGACACTGCCGCCTGGGGAGGGGCTTCGACGTGGCGGACACCGCTGCCTGGGGAGGGGCTTTGACGGGGTGGACACCACCGCCTGGGGAGCAGCTTTTATTTTTGTTTTCTTACTTATCTGTATTTTCTAAAATGAACAGATACGAGTTTTACCACAGGAGAAAGGTTCTTATAAAAATTCAGATTTCTTAGAGAAATGCTGTCAGCTCACAGCCTGGTGGGGTTGGGAGACCCACAGATGGCCCTAGCCGACCCCTCCGTCCTGTGTGGGACCTGCCTGCGAGCAGCACCCAGGAGTCTGTCGAGGCCCCACCCGTGGTCCCCAGCTGAGCCCCTGACTGCAGTGGTAGGGTCCTCCCCTGTCCCCCAACTGCCTACAAGGCGTCTTTGACCCGTGTCCCAGGTGGAGAAGAACGCTGCCATCAGAAGGCCGGGGACACCTGAGTCTTGCCTCACAGGGCCATTTCTGTGGGGAGTTTGGTCCAGTCCCAAGGAGGCTCCATCTGGTGAGGTGAGTTCATGAGTATTTTGTAAAATGGGACAACCTATTGCGATAGGATCCATCCTCCTGTATTTAGGCTACATAGGGCAAGAACTGAGACACACTTCCCTGCCACCCCCTCGCATCTCCACCAGTAGGGCCAGGAAGTTCAGATATGCTCAGGTGACCACCTGAACACCATGAGGCTTTTCCCTGAAGTATTATCAGCAACTATTTCTCAAACTACTTTATCTTGATCCTTGTGCCAAATTATTTATTTCCCGCAACTGTGAGGCCTCCTCCTTCATGTGGCCTGGTGTTCCCAGGAGCAGGCCTTGTGATCGGAGGGAGACGGCTTGTTGCTCAACAGGGTCTTCCCACCTTGTTCACCCATGCTGGGTGCTGAGACGCCGGGGGAGGGGGAGGCAGCTGTGGTTCTAGCCGTCGTCATTTGCAATGCAGTTGGAGAGATGTGACTGGGTGGCCCTGACCAGTGTTAAGTGGTTAATACGACACAGAAGCGGGAAAGCACCATGTGGTCTGGGGTGATCAGGCATTGAACGAGACTCAGCGGAGCTCCTTGAGGAGAGTCGCCTCACAGACAGGCAGGAATGAATAGGCCGATCTGGCAGGGGCTGATGACTTGGGTAGGAAAGACTTGGAAGCCCTGAAACATCTTGCCCAGCTCGTTCTTTCTCTCTCTCTCTCCCCCCCCTCTTTCTTTTCTTTCTCCCTCCCTCCCTCCCTCCCCCCTTTCTTTCTTTCTTTCTTTTCTTTCCCTCTTTCTTCCTCTCTTTTTTTTTTTGAGACACAGTCTTGTTCTGTCACCCAGGCTGGAGTGCAATGGTGCCTTCTTGGCTCACTGCAACCTCTGCCTCCCGGGTTCAAGCAATTCTCCTGCCTCAGTCTCCCAAGTAGCTGGGACTACAGGTGTGTGCCACCGCATCCGGTTAATTTTTGTATTTTTAGTAGAGACAGGTTTCACTATGTTGGCCAGGCTGGTCTTGAACTCCTGACGTCGTGATCTCCCCGCTTTGGCCTCCCAAAGTGCTGGGATTACAGGCGTGAGTCACCGTGCTCAGCCGCCTAGCTGTTTCAATGCAGTGAATTATAGCCAAAGGTGCTTCTGCTTGGAAATTTTTTTTTTAAATAAAAATATATTCATTTATATATAAAAAAAACTGAGGCACAAACAAAAACCTGAAACTGGGCCGGGTGTGGTGACTCACACCTGTAATCCCAGCACCTTGGGAGGCTGAGGTGGGCGGATCACCTGAGGTCGGGAGTTCAAGACCAGCCTGACCAACATGGAGAAACCCTGTCTCTACTAAAAAAAATACAAAAATTAGCCGGGTGTGGTGGTGCATGCCTGTAATCCCAGCTATTTGGGAGGCTGAGGCAGGAGAATTGCATGAACCTGGGAGGCGGAAGTTGAGGTAAGCCAAAGTTGCACCATTGCACTCCAGCCTGGGCAACAAAAGTGAAACTCTGTCTCAAAAAAAAAAACAAAAAACAGGCCGGGCGCGGTGGCTCAAGCCTGTAATCCCAGCACTTTGGGAGGCCGAGACGGGCGGATCACGAGGTCAGGAGATCGAGACCATCCTGGCTAACACGGTGAAACCCCGTCTCTACTAAAAAATACAAAAAACTAGCCGGGCGAGGTGGTGGGCGCCTGTAGTCCCAGCTACTCGGGAGGCTGAGGCAGGAGAATGGCGTGAACCCGGGAGGCGGAGCTTGCAGTGAGCTGAGATCCGGCCACTGCACTCCAGCCTGGGTGACAGAGCGAGACTCCGTCTCAAAAAAAACAAAAAAACAAAAAAAACAAAAAACAAACAAACAAACAAAAAAAACAAAAACGAAATTGGTTATTCGGGGGTCACTGGCTGTGGGGAGGAGGCAGGCAGGCCGGCTCCTTGGATTTCCTCTGGGCCCCTCCCCTACACTACCCACAGGGAATATTTATCAGCTCCTGGTGATTTTTACCAGAACTCTTGATTTTAGGGCCTTTCCAGCACTGAGCTGGAGACACCCAGGAGAACGTGGCTTTGCCCGGGCGTTGCAGAGCGAGTAGTCACTGGTGTGGAGGCTGAGGAGGGCAACGAGGCTTCCGTCTCAATTCTGGCTACTCGGAAGGGAGTTCGGGATGTTGGGGACAAGAAGGATCTGCACTAGCCCCACCTCCGACAACATCCCCTGCCCCCCTTCATCTTCCCAGCTGTCGTGCCACCCCCCCGACCCGCTCCTGCCCTGTGGCTCTGCACTCATTTGGGGACGAGGGTTAGTTAGGCTGGTGGTGCCAGGGTTCAGGGTCTTCTGGGGCTGGTGTAGGTCACCCTATCCCCTTCACCTTCCTTGACCTCAAGGGGTGGTCGAGTGGGTTTGCTCTATGCCCGGCCCGCCTTGGGGTGCTGGGAACCGTCCCTGGTCTATTCTCCCCACCAGGCTGGGGCCAGGCTTGGGTGCGGCTTGGGAGTTTCCTGTTTGAGTCGAAAGGCCTTGCAGTTCTGATGGGATGGCCTTGCACGCTGGCCTCCAGCCACCAAGTGCCCAACCTGGTTTCTCGGAGAAGTGCACTGGGCCAGACACGCGGCCATGACGGACGGGAGGCTGGGCATCCCACACCACCTCGAGGGGAGGGTCGGACCCTTCCGAAGCATCCGTCCCACCCGCCCACACCGCCTCCACCCACCCACGGGTATCTGTCCCTGCTCCAATCTGCCATTTGCTTTCTTTCTTAACATTCCAGAGATTTTACTTATATTTATTTGTAAATTTGTGTTCTATGTGTTACGTGGTGTTTTTTGTTTCTTTTTTTTTTTTTTTTCCTTTTCTTCTTTCTTTTTTTTTTTTTCTTGAGATGGAGTCTAGCTCTTGTTGCCCAGGCTGGAGCTCAGTGGCGCAATCTTGGCTTACTGCTACCTCTGCTTCCTGGGTTCAAGCGATTCTCCTGCCTCAGCCTCCCGAGTAGCTGGGATTACAGGCACCCGCCACCACGCCAGGCTAATTTTTGGATTTTTAGTAGAGATGGGGTTTCACCATGTTGGTCAGGCTGGTCTGGAATTCCTCACCTCAGGTGATTCCCCGCCTCAGCCTCCCTAAGTGCTGGGATTACAGGCGTGAGCCACCGCGCCCGGCCTCTATGTGTTTTCGTGTTGAGGTAAAATGCGTATAACATCAAATTAACCGTTTAAAAGTGAACAGTTCAGGGGCATTTAGTACATTGACAAAGTTGTGTAGCCATCACCTCTCTCTAGCTCCAAAACATCTTCATCACCTCTGGCAGTGCCCACCCACCGAGCAGTCACTCCCCAGTCCCCGCTCCCAGGTCCTGGCTGCCATGAACCTTTTAATCTGAGTTTGCCTACTCTGGATATATCATGCAATGGGGTCAGCGTGTGGCCTTCTGTGTCCGGCTTCTTTCACGCAGTGCAACGTTTTTAGGGTCCCTCCACGTGGCAGCATGTGCCAAGGCTTCCTTCCTTTTCACAGCTGAATAATATTTCATCATAGGAAGATGCCACGTTCTGTTTACTGGTCCCTCAGTTGATGGACATTTAGTTTGTTTACATTTTTTGGCTACTGTGAATTATGGGCATTTGTGTGCAGGTTTCTGTTAGAACAAATGCTTTCACTTCTGTTAGGTGTGTACCTAGGAGTGGAGTTACTGGATCATATAGTGATTCTGTGTTTAACTTTTTGAGGAAACACCACACTTTTCCACAGCAGGTGCACCATTTTACATTTTCACCAGCAATGCACCAGAAACAGTTCCAATTTCTCCATAGCCCCACTGACACTTATGTTCTATTTAGAAAAAATGATAGCTGGCCCAGTGCAGTGGTTCACGCCTGTAATTCCAGCACTTTGGGAGGCTGAGGCAAGCGGATCACCTGAGGTCAGGAGTTCGAGACCTGCCTGACCAATATGGTGAAACCCCATCTCTACCAAAAATACAAAAATTAGCTGGGCGTGGTGGCATGCGCCTATACTCCCAGCTACTCGGGAGGCCAAGGCAGGAGAATCTCTTGAACCCAGGAGGTGGAGGTTGCACTAAGCTGAGATTGAGCCATTGCATTCCAGCCTTGGCAACAGAGCAAGACTGTCTAAAAATAAAAAAGACATAGCCATCCTAGTGGTATGAAATGGTATTGAATTTTGGATTTTTGTTTGCTTGCATTTCCCTAATGATTTACAGTGCTGATAATTTTTTCATGTGTTGACCATTGTGTATATTCTTTGGAGAAATGTCTCCTCAAGTCCTTTGAACATTTTTTAAATTGTACACATTTATAGGGTACATGTCTAATTTTGTTACATGCATAGATTGCATAGTGATCAAGTCAAAGTTTTTAGGGTAGCCATTACCCAAATAATGTACACTGTACCCCTTAACTAAAATCTCATCAGCCAGGCCCCTGTCACCCCCTCATCCTCCCAGGTCTCTGTCGTCCATCATTCCACTCCCTACATCCATGTGTATACAATTTCAGCACCTACGTGTGAGTGAGAACACGTGACATTTGACTTTCTGTGCCTGGCTTGTTTCACTTAGGATAATGACCTCCAGTTCCATCCATGTTGCTGCAAAAGGCATGATTTCATTCTTTGTTAATGGCTGAGTAATATTCAATTGTGTATATATACCACATTTTCTTTTTATTGATCCACTAATGGACACCTAGGTTTATTCCATCTCTTTGCTATTGTGAATAGTGTTGCAATAAACATATGAGTGTAGGCGTCTTTTTGATATATTGATTTCTTTTCCATTGGGTATAGACCTAGTAGTGGGATTGCCGGATTAAATGGCAGTTCTATTTTTAATTCTTTGAGAGATCTCCATTCTGTTTTCCATAGAGACTGTACTAGTTTACATTCCCGCCAACAGTGTATGAGTTCCCTTTTCTCTGCATCCTCACCAACATCTGATTTTTTTGTTTGTTTTTTGTTTTTTTGAGATGGAGTCTCCCTCTGTCACCCAGGCTGGAGTGCAGTGGTGCAATCTCAGCTCACTGCAACCTCTGCCTCCCGGGTTCAAGTGATTCTCCTGCCTCAGCCTCAGAGGTGCCCACTACCATGCCAGCTAATTTTTGTGTTTTTGGTAGAGATGCAGTTTCACCATGTTTGTCAGGCTGGTCTCGAACTCCTGACCTCAAGTGATCCACTCACCTCGGCCTCCCAAAGTGCTGGGATTACAGGCATAAGCTATTGCACCTGGCCGTCTTTTTAATAATAGCCATTCTCACTGGGATAAGATGATATCTCATTGTGGTTTTAATTTGCATTTCTCTGATGATTAGTGATGTGGGGCATTTTTTTCATATACCTGTTGGCCATTTGTATCTCTTCTTTTAAAGTGTCTATTCATGTCATGTCCTTTGCTTACTTTTTAATGGGATCACTTGGGTTTTTTGTTGTTGTTGCTGCTGTTCAATTGTTTGAGTTCCTTGTATATTCTGGTTACTACTCCCCTGTTGGATGAATAGTTTGCAAATATTTTCTCCCATTTAACAGGTTGCCTTGTCACTCTGTTTATTATTTCTTTTGCTGTGCAGAAGGTTTTTAGTTTAAATCCCATACTACAGTCTGTGGTGTAATTTGAAGTCATGTAGTGATATGTTTAGGTTTTGTGTCCCCACCCAACTCTCATCTTGAATTACAATCCTCAGGTGTTTAGGGAGAGACCTGGCGGGAAGTGATTGGATTATGGGGGCAGTTTCTTCCATGCTGTTCTCGTGACAGTGAGTGAATTCTCATAATATCTGATGGTTTGATAAATGGTAGTTTTTCCTGCACTGACACACACCTCTCTCTCTTTTTTGGTCCTTATGAATTTTAGGATTATTTTTCTTTTTCTCTTTTCTTCTCCTCCTCCTTCTTCTCTTTTTTTCTTCGAGATGGGATCTTGCTTTGTCACCCAGCCTAGAGTGCGTTGCCACAATCATAGCTCACTGCAACCTCGAATTCCTGGGCTCAAGAGGTTCTCTCGCCTCTGCCTTCTGAGTAACTGGACTATGGGTGTGTGCCACCATGCCTGACTAATTTTAAATTAAAATATGTTTTTGTAGAGATGGGGTCTCACTGTGTTGCTTGGGCTGGTCTCAAACTCCTGGCCTCAAACAATCTTCTTGCTTTGGCCTCCCAAAGTGCTAGGATTACAAGTGTGAGCCACCATGCCCGGCCTGAGATTGTTTTCTCAAATTCTGTGAAAAATTACTTTGGTATTTTGATAGGGATTACACTGAATCTGTAGGTTGGTTTGGGCAGTGTGGTCATTTTAATGATGTGAATTCTTCTGATCTATGAACATGGATGTTTTCCTGTTTGTTTGTGTCATCTACAATTTTCTTTCATCAGTGTTTTGTAATTTTCCTTGTAGAGATTTATTCCCATGTATTTTTTAATGGTTATTGTAAATGAGATTGCCTTCTTGATTTCTTTCTCAGCTAGATCATTATTGGTGTATAGAAATGCTACTGATTTGTGTATGTTGATTTTGTATTCTACAACTTTACTGAATTCACTTATCTAAGAGTTTTTTTGGTAGAATCTTTAGGTTTTTCTAGATACAAAATCATATTGGCAGATAGGAATAATCTGACTTCCTCTTTTCCAGTTTGAATGCCTTTTGTGTACTTTGTCCTACCTGATCGCTCTGGATAGGACTTTCAGTATTATATTGAATAGGAGTGGTGAAAGAGGGCATTTTTATCATGTTCCAGTTCTTAGGGGAAATGCTTTCAACTTTTCCTCATTCAGTATGATGTTAGCTGTGGGTCTGTAATAAATAGCCTTTATTATTTTGTGATATGTTCCTTCTGTGCCAATTTTTTTGAGGATTTTTATCATTAAGGGATGCTGAAATTTATTAAATGCATTTTCTGCATCTATTGAGTTGATTGTATGGTTTTTGTCCTTGATTCTGTTTATGTGATGTATTATGTTTATTAATTTGCATACGTTGAACCATCCTTGCATCCCTGATACAAAGCCTACTTGACTGTGGTGTATTATCTTTCTGACGGGCTGTTGGATTCAGTTAGTTAATATTTTGTTGGGGATATTTTTTGAGACAGGGTCTCACTCTGTCACCCAGGCTGGAGTGCAGTGGCACCATTTCTGCTCACTGAAACCTCTGCCTCCTAAGTTCAAGCAATTCTCATGCCTCAGCCTCCTGAGTAGCTGGGATTACAGGTGCACACCACCACGCCCTGATAATTTTTGCATTTTTAGTAGAGATAGTATTTTGCCATGTTGGCCAGGTGGCTGGCCTGGAATTCCTGGCCTCAAGTGATCCACCTGCCTTGGCCTCCCAAAGTAGGATTACAGTGTGAGCCACCGTGCACCGCGGAGGATTTTTGAGTCTATGTTCATCAGGGTTATTGGTCTGTAGTTTTCTTTTTCTGTTGTGTCCTTGTCTGATTTTGGTATCTGGGTTATATTGGCCTTCTAGAATGAGTTAGGGAGCATTCTCTCCTACTCAATTTTTTTGAACAGTTTCAGGAAGATTGGTCTTAGTTCTTTTTTTGTATGTTTGGTATAATTCAGCTTCTTTTTCTTTTCTTTCTTTCTTTTTTTCTTTCTTTCTTTCTTTTTTTTTTTTTCTTTTTTTGAGACGGGAGTCTCGCTCTGTCACCCAGGCTGGAGTGCAATGGCGTGATCTTGGCTCACTGAAAGCTCTGCCTCCTCCCGAGTTCATGCCATTCTCCTGCCTCAGCCTCCCGAGTAGCTGGGACTACAGGCACGCACTACCATGCCCAGCTAATTTTTGTATTTTTAGTAGAGATGGGGTTTCACCATGTGGGCCAGGATGGTCTTGATCTCTTGACCTCGTGATGCGCCCTCCTCAGCCTCCCAAAGTGCTGGGATTACAGGCGTGAGCCCAGCTGGTTGTGGGCTTTTCTTTTGGGGGAGGTTTTTAAATTACTGATTAAATCTGCTTTTCATTACTTATCTGTTCAGGTTTTCTATTTATTCCTGGTTCAATCTTGGGAGATTGTATGTTTCCAGGAATTTATACATTTCCTCTAGGTTTTCTAATCTGTGAGCATATAGTTGTTCATAATAGTCTCTGATGATCTTTTGTATTTCTGTGGTGTTAGTTGTAATGTCTCCTTTTTTATTTCTGATTTTGTTTATTTGGTCTTTGTTATTTCCTTTCTTTTGCTAATTTTGGTTTGGCTTGTTCTCGCTTTTCTAGTTCCTCGAGGCACATAATCTTTCTACTTTTTTGATATAGACATTTAATGCTATAAACCAGGGGTCCTCAACCCCCAGACCTCATACCGGTACCCATCTATGGCTTGCTAGGAACCAGGCCAAACAGCAGGAGTGAGTGGTGGACAAGTGAGCATTACTACCTGAGCTCTTCCTCCTGTCAGAGCAGCAACATTAGATTCTCATAGGAGCACAAACCCTATTGTGAACTGTGCTTGTGAGGGATCTAAGTTGCACGCTCCTTGTGAGAATCTAATGCCTAATAATCTGAGGTGGAACAGTTTTATCCCAAAACCATCCCTACCAACATCTGCAGTTGGTGGAAAAATTGTCTTCTACAAAACCAGTACATGATGCCAGAAAGGCTGGGGACCACTGCTATAAACTTCCCTCTTAGCACTGTTTTTGCTGTATCCCATAGGTTTTTAAAGTATGTTGTGTTTAATTTTCATTCGTTTCAGCAATTTTTAAATTTCCATCTTAATTTCTTTGTTGACCCAGAAGCATATTGTTTGATTTCCATTTATGTACAGTTTCCAGAGTTACTCTTGGTATTTATTTATGATTTTATCCCACTGTGGTTTGAGAAGATACTTAATATAATTTTAATTTTTAAACATTTGTTAAGAGGAGGAGAAGGAGGAGGAAGAGGAGGAAAAAAAGAAGAAAAATCTGTTAAGACTTTCTTTCTTTCTTTTTTTTTTTTTTTTTAAGATGGAGTCTCACTCTGTTTCCCAGGCTGGAGTGCAGTGGCACGATCTTAACTCACCACAACCTCCACCTCCTGGGTTCAAGTGATTCTCCTGCCTCAGCCTCCCGAGCCACTAGGACTACAGGTGTACACCACCATGCCTGGCTAATTTTTGTATTTTTAGTAGAGATGGGGTTTTACCATGTTGGTCAGGCTGGTCTCGAACTCCTGACCTCATGATCCACCGCCTCAGCCTCCCAAAGTGCTGGGATTACAGGTGTGAGCCACCGTGCCTGGCCAAGACTTGTTTTGTGGCATAACATATAGTCTATCTTGGAGAACGTCCCATGTGCTGATGAAAAGAATGTATCTTCTGCAGTTGTTGGGTAGAATATTCTATAATGTAAATGTCTGTGGAGGCCTAAAGTCCAGCTGAAAACCCATGTTTCTTTGCTGATTTTCCATCTAGCTGATCTGTCTAATGCTGTGAGTAGTGTGTTGAAGTCCCCACTATTACTGTATTGCTCTCTCTCTCTCTCTTTAGTTCTAGTAATATTTGTTTTAAATCTGGGTGCACCAATGTTGGATGCATATGTATGTAGAATTGTTATATCCTCTTGCTTAATTGATCCCTTTATCATTATATAATGACCTTTGTCTTTTTTTTTTTTTTTTTTTTTTTTTTTTTACTGTTTTTGACATAAAGTCTGTTTTATCTGATATGAGTATAGCTACTCCTGTTTGCTTTTGGTTTCCATTTGTGTGGAATGTATTTCCCCTCCCCCCCCACTTTACTTTCAATCTATATGTATCTTTTTAAAAAAATAGAGACAGGGTCTTGCTATGTTACCTAGGCTGGTCTCAAACTCCTGGCCTCAAGCAATCCTCCCATCTTGACCTCCCAAAGTGCTGAGATTACAGGCTTGAGGAACCATGCCCAGCCTATGTGTGTCTTTAGTGGTAAAGTGAGTTTCTTGTATGCAGCAGATAGTTGAATCATGCTTTTAAAAATCCATTCTGCTAATCAGTGTCTTTAAAGTGGAACATTTGTCTTGGCACGGTGGCTCATGTCTGTAATCCCAGCACTTTGGGAGGCAGAGGTGGGTGGATCACTTGAGGTCAGGAGTTCAAGATCAGCCTGGCCAATATGGTGAAACCCTATCTCTACTAAAAATACAAAAATTAGCCAGGAGTGGTGGTGCAGGCCTATAGTTCTAGCTACTCAGGAGGCTGGGGCAGGAGAGTCACTTGAACCTTGGAGGTGGAGGTTGCAGTGAACCAAGATTGCACCACTGCACTCCAGCCTGAGTGACAGAGTGAGACTCCATCTCAAAAAACAAAACAAAAAACTGGAGTGTTTAACCTGTTTACATTCAAGGTTAATATTGGTATGTAAAGTTTGGTTCCTGTTGTATTGTTAATTGCTTCCTAGTTGTTTTATAAGTTCTTTGCTTCTTTCTTTTCCTCTGGCTGTTTGTCATTGTGGCTTGGTTGAATTCTGTAGCAGTGCCATTTGATTCCTTTCTCTTCGTCTGTGATTGCTTTATGAGTGAGTTTTATACTTTTGTGTGTTTCCATAATGGTGAATGTCATCTTTTCACTTCCAAGTTAGGGCTTCCTTGAGCAGTTCTTGTAGGACTAGTGATGATGAATTCCCTCAGCATCAGCTTTTCTGGGAAAGACTTTATTTCTCCTTCATTTATGAAGGTTAATCGTGCTGGATATCAAATTGTTGGCTGAAAGTTTTTTTCTTGCAGCGGTTTGAATATGTCACCTTATTCTCTTCTGGCCTGCCAGGTTTTTGCTGAGAACTCCACCGTTAGTCTGATGAGGTTTCCTTTATAGGTAACTAGATGCTTTTCTCTTGCTGTTTTTAGAATTTGCTCTTTCACTTTGACTTTGGACTGATTCATGGTGCACTGTGGTAGTGTCTTTTTTGCACGATGTTTTCCTGGGGATTGCTGAGCCTCCTGTGTCTGGATACTTAGATCTCTTGCTAGACTTGGCACGTTTTCATATATTACTTTGTTAAATAGGTTTTCTAAGCCTCTCAATATCTCTTCACCCTCAGGAAGACCAATAACTTGTAAATTCAATCACTGTATATAGTCCCAGGTGTCTCACAGGCTTTGCTCATTCTTTCTCATTCTTTTTGCTTTGTTTTTGTTTCATTGGATGATTTCAAAAAGCCTGTCTTTTAAGTTCTGAAATTATTCTGCTTGGTCTAGTCTATTGTTGGAGCTTTCAGATGTATGTTGTAATTCTGTTTTTGTTTTTGTTTTTTTTAAATACATCTATCTCCTTGGTAAACATCTCATTCATATTCTGAATTAATCTTCTGAGTTCTTTGTATTAATTTTCAGACTTCTCACACATCTCATTGAACTTCTTTAAAATCAATATTTTGAATTCTTTATCTGGGATTTTGAGGTTTCTTTTGGTTGAGATTTATCTACTGCTGGAGAACTGTGTTTCTCTGGGATTGTCATATTACCCTGCTTTTTCATGTTTCTTGTGTCTTTATGTTGCTTTCTGCACATCTGGTATAATAGTTGCTTTTTCTTATTTTGGGGTTTACTTTTGTTGTTGGAGGGCACCTTTTACTGGAGATGTGACTGGGATGTTGTTTGGGTAGGGCCCTTTGGATTTACTTCTGAGGCATGCAGCAGTGAAGCCTCTGTATGATTTATTTGGCTATTAGCAGTGTTAGTGGTATCTGTGGCTTCCTTGGTTAGGGTGTAGTTATTGGTGGCAGCTGTGGTGAAGTTGTGCTGGGGACTGGGATGCTGGGTGGGCCCATCTTCAGGCTTTAGTGGTAGCAGTTGTGAGCTAACCATGTGTATCCTTGTGCCCCATGGTGGCACACACTGGCACCTGTGTTGGCAGTAACAGGCAGGTTGATTCTTGGGCCTCTCTCTGGGTGGCTTTCTCAGAAGCTGGTTATAGTAGCAGTGTACCGTGCAAGTGAGCAGACTTCCTAGTTTCTGGGCAGCCAGAGTGGTGTGGGCAATGGTGGTAGCAGTGGTGGTGAGATGCACTTTTGGGTCCCAAGCTGTGTGCATGTGTTGGCAGTGGTTGCAATGGGCTGTGCTGGCCAGCCTCCAGGCCAGCAGCTGGCACTTGCAGGTAGATGCCAGCTGAGGTGGTAGTGACAGGGTGTCCCCTGGGAGAAAGGCTCAGTGTTCCAGATGGTGGACTGGGTTGTGGATCCTCCTGGTCCCTGGATCCCACACTCTGTCTTGTGGGCAGGCTGGGGAAGGGGGATGCCAGGCAGAGCTGGACCAGGCAAGCTTGCTCTAGCCCCCTGAGTGCATGTACCAACTGTGACAGGTGCCACTGGGTGATTTTCAGGGCCCACGGCAGAATGCCTGGATGAGGGGCAGCTGCCACAGGGAGGGTGGGGCCAGTCCCAGCAGCCAGAGCCTTGGCCATGGATGGAAGACCTGCCTCCCTTTCATGCCCCAATCCCCATGTGGCTTGCTCCCCCATCCTGGCTGTTGGAGACAAAAGCTGTTCCATCAGCCTTGGCATTTTGTGCCTGGCCCACAACTCAGCTCCAGGCTGTAGACCCTGCACAGCTCAAGACCAAGCCCCCATGGCAATTCTCATCTTGCTCAAGTCCTGGGGGTGGTGCCTGCTTCCAGTGCTGGGAGCTGCAGCCCATGCCACATTTGCCTCTTAGTCCTGGTCCACTCTCACACCTCAGTTCCACAAGCAGCAGTCCAAGTCCAAGTTTCCCTAATGCCTCGGATTGGCACTGCTTGTAACAGGAACATGCACCGTCTGCTAAGAACTAGGATGGAGAACGGTGTCTTGCTCTAGCTGCTTAAATTTCAGAAAGGGTGTGAGACCCAGGGCATGTTCCCTCTGGGAGGGAACTTCCTTCTTGGTCTCCCTAAATCCGATGCAGAGATTGGGAGGGTGGAGTTGCTCTCCTGTGTCAGGGACTGCATGAATCTCTAGTGGGAAAGTGGACTGCGGGAAGACCCGCCCTTACCCTCTCATACTGGGGAGTCACTCCCAGTTCCCAGCCGCTCTTGGCCACATAGGCTGCCTGCTTTCCTTCTTCCTAAGTTTTGCTTTTTCCTGTCACTTTCCTGCTGAACTCCCATGTTGTCTCTTGGAAAATAGATTCAAAGTGTGATCATCTACACATTATTTTGGTTCTTCTAAGTGGATGAGATGTGCTTGAAATGCTTCTAGTCAACCATCTTTTAAAAAAAGCCTTTGCCCATTTTAAAATTGGGTTGTCTTTTTGTTGTTGAATTGTAAGAGTTATTTGTCTATTCTGGATACTAGACTCTTATCAGATACATGATTTGTAAATGTTTTCTGCCATTCTGTGGGTTGCTTCTTCACTTTCTTGGTAATGTCTTGTGACACAAAAATTTTTAGTTTTGATGAAGTCCAATTTATCCATTTTTTTTCTCTTATTACCCGTGCTTTTTGTGACAAATCTAAGAATTCACTGCCACATTTAAGGTCATTATCCAATCAAGGCCATTAAAGATGAATTCTTATGTTTTCTTCGAGAGTGTTATATTTTTAGCTCTTACATTTAAGTCTTTAGTCAATTTTAGGTTAATTTTTTCGTATTGTGTGAGGTAGGGATCCAACTTCACTATTTGGTGTGTGGCTTTTCCCACCCCCACCCCCCCCAACCTTAGAGACAAGGCCTTGCTTGCTGTGTTGCTCAGGCTGGCCAGTTATCTCAGCACCATTTGTTGAAGAGATTGTTCTTTCCCTGTTGAACAGCCTTGGTGCCTTGTGGAAAATCAATTGGTCATTGGTCATAATCAGTTAGTATCTCTATTCTTATGCCACAGTTTCTTTCTTTTTAATGTTTTTTTTAAAGCCAAACATTTTATTATGGCACTTTTCAAATATTTTACAAAAGTGGAGAGAGAATTATATAAAGAGCTCAATTTTTTCATCAGCTGGCATAGGTAATCAACTATCAATATTGGCTGATTCAGTTTCATTTAAAGTCCAGTCTGCCAGCCCTAGACCATTTAGACTCCACTGTCCTCCCCACTTTATAGAGAAGCAAATCCCTAACATGCCATTTATTTCATATGTGTTTTAATGTGTATCTCTAAAATGTGGATTTAAAAAAATCAGCTCTCTCTCGCTTTATGTGTATATATATATACACACACATACATACAGGGTCTTGTTCTGTCACCCAGGCTGGAGTGCAGTGGTGTGATCTTGGCTCACCACAGCCTCGACCTCCCAGGCTGAAGCAATCCTCCTGCCTCAGTCTCCTAAGTAACTGAGACTACATACATGTGCCACCATGCTTGGCTAATTTTTAAAAATTATTTTTTGTAGAGATGAGGTCTGATTGTGTTGGTGTTTTATATTTTTAATTTAATTTTTTATTTGAATTGAGAAACTTTAATATTAAGAAGTATTGATAGCAACAGTGGCGCAGCTATGGGGGGGAGAGGAGAACTCTGGATGGTGCTCTGGGGCCCCGGAGGCCCCTAAGGAGCGCACTTGGAAGGGAGCTCCCTTCCCAAGGCTGGGGCTCGATCCTCATTGGAGGAGGTGTAGCTCCGTCCCCTGGAGGGCAGGGAAGTTTGCTGAGTTTCCCTGTCTATGGCAGTGGTGAGCAGGAACACAAAAAAGTGGGAAGCACTGGAACCAAGAGAGTCTCCTTCTTCCTGCAGGGCTGCTCCAGGGCCGTATTCAGGCCAGTGCAACATCATGCCCTCTATAGGAAAAAGTGCTGAAAGACTGCGGCTTATTAATGCAGAGCAGACAGGACGGGGGGTCTGGAGGCTAGAGGCAACAAACGGGCAGCTGGCACAGCTTCTGAGTACTGTCGCCCCACTTTGTGAATGCATGTCTCCCCTCCTGGGTCTGTGTAGCTGCCATATACTTTATGTCTACGTTTGTTGTGAACCCCACAACATGCTGTTATTATTGCTGAAATAGTCACTTATCTTTCAAAGATATCTAAGCAATAAGAACAAATTATGCATATTCAACCCTCTAGTAGTCAGTTCCTGCGCTTTTTGTGCCACGTTGTAGACACATTTTACAATCTGGTATCATTTTCCTTTGGCCTGTAATATTTCTTACTGTGTGGGTCAGCTAGTGATGATTTCTTTCAGCTTTTGTGCATCTGAAAGCTCTTTATTTCACCTTCACTTATGAATGATGTTTTCATAAGATGTAGAATTCTAGGTTTCAGGGTTTTTTCTTTCAGCTTTAAAGATGTTGCTCCACTAACTTCTTGTTTCTGATGAGGAATCTGCTGTCATCTTATTTTTTATCCTTTGTACCCAATGCCTGTTTTCTCTGGCTTTTAATATTATTCTAGGCCAGGTGCGTGGCTCATGCTTGTAACCCCAGCACTCTGGGAGGCCAAGGTGGCGGATTGCTTGAACCCAGGAGTTTGAGGCCAGATTGGGTAACATGATGAAAACCCATCTCTACAAAAAATACAAAAATAAATATTATTCTACTTGTTACTGGTAATGAGCAATTTGATTATGATATACGTTGGTGTAATTTTCCTGTTTCTTGTGCTTGGAGTTCACTAAGCTTCTTGGGTCTGTAGGTTTACAATTCTCATTACATTTGGAAAAAATTTCTGCGGTTTCTTACATTTTTCTCTTACTTCCTTTCCCCTCCTATTCATTAGGGGTCCAGTTACACATATATTAGGTCTCTTGAAATACCTATTTTATTTTTATTGGGGTACTATTGTAAATGATATTAGTTTTTAAATATCTGAATTCTAGTTGTTCGTTGCTAGTATCTAGAAATACAATTGATTTTTGTGTTATTATCCTTTTACTGTGTGACCTTGCTGGTCTCAGTAAATAGTTATAGGTGATTGGTTTTAGTAAAATTTTTGGAATTTGCTCTCTCTCTTTTTAAGAGACAGGGTCTTGTTCTGTCACTCAGGCTGGAGTGCAGTGGTACAATCACAGCTCACTGTCACCGCAGCCTTGATGTCCTGGGCTCAAGTGATCCTCCTGCTTCAGACTCCTGAGTAGCTGGGACTACAGGTGTGTGCCACCACACCTGGCTAATGTTTTTGAAAAGTATTTTTTGTAGAGATAGGGTCTTCCTACATTGCCCAGGCTGGTCTCAAACTCCTGGGCTCAAGTGATTCTCCCGCCTTGGCCTCCCAAAGTGCTGGGATTATAGGTGTGAGCCACTTCACTCAGCCTTTTTGGAATTTTCTACATGTAAAATCATGTCTGCGAACAGATAATTTTATTTTATTTTTATTTCCCAGTTTTATGACTTTTATTTATTTCCCAGTTTTGAGACTTTTACTTATTTTCCTGACTTATTGCCCTGGCTAGTACACAACTAATTTTAGTGGGAATGGGGATACAGCACAGCTTTGCCTTGTTCATGGTCTTGGAGGGAAGCATTTAGTCTTTCACCATTAGCTGTGATGTTAGCTATAAGCTTTTGTAGATGTTCTTTATCACGTTAAGTTTCCTTCTGTTCCTAGTTTGATGAGAGGTTTTTTGGAAAAATTATTATGAATGGATTTGGATTTTGTCAGATGTTTTTCTGAAAGATAGAGATGATCATGTGCATTTTCTTTTTAGTTTATTATTATAGTGGATTACAGTGATTGGTGTTTGGATGTTGAAGCTGCCCTGAATTCCTTGGATAAATCCCACTTAGTTGTGATGTATCATCCTTTTTATATATTGGTGGATTCTATTTGCCAATACCTATATTTAATTGAGGATTTTTGTGTCTATGTTCATGTAGGATGCTGGTCTTTAGTTTTCTTTTCATGCAATGCCTTTGGTTTGGCATCAGAGTAATGCTGAATTCATAAACAAGTTGACAATTAAAAAAATTTTTGATATTTTTTGCCAAGGATTGCAGATAATTGGTATTATTTCTTTACATTGGTAGATATACCAGTGAAACCATTTAAGCCTGGGTTTTTTGATGTTGTTGGAATAGATATAGAGCTATCCAGATTATCTGTTTTTTCTTGAGTTTTGATAGATTGCGCCTTTCTAGGAATTCCTCTATTTCTTTTTTTTTTTTTTTTTTTGAGACGGAGTCTCGCTCTGTCACCCAGGCTCGAGTGCTGTGGCCGGATCTCAGCTCACTGCAAGCTCCGCCTCCCGGGTTCACGCCATTCTCCTGCCTCAGCCTCCCGAGTAGCTGGGACTACAGTCGCCCGCCACCTCACCCGGCTAGTTTTTTGTATTTTTTAGTAGAGACAGGGTTTCACCGTGTTAGCCAGGATGGTCTTGATCTCCTGACCTCGTGATCCGCCCGTCTCGGCCTCCCAAAGTGCTGGGATTACAGGCTTGAGCCACCACGCCCGGCCGAATTCCTCTATTTCATCTAAATCATTTAATTTTTCAGATAGTATTTGTCTTATTCTGCTTGGGCTGCCATAACAAACTACCATAGACTGGATAGCTTAAACAACAGAAATTTATTTCACACCATTCTGGAGGCTGGGAAGTCCAAGATCAAGGTACTGGCTGATTTGGTTTCTGGTGAGGCCTCTCTTCCTGCCTTACAGATGGCTGCCTTCTTGCTGCATCCTCACATGGTGGAGAGAGAGAGCGCTGATGTTTCTTCTCTTTTTATAGAGCACCAGTTCTATAAGATTAGGGCTCCAACCTTATTATCTTAATCACCTATGAGGGTACGGGCTCTATCTCCAATACAGTCACATGGAGAGTTAGGGCTTAACATAGGAATTGTGGGTGGACACATTCAGTTCACAGCGGTATTCTCTCTATATATATATATATATATGTGTGTGTGTGTGTGTGTGTGTATATAGGTATATATGCATATATATGTGTGTATATATATACGTGTGTGTGTATATATATACGTGTGTGTGTGTGTGTGTGTGTGTGTATATATATATATATATATTTTTTTTTTTTTCTAAATCGAGTTTTGCTCTTGTTGCCCAGGTTGGAGTGCAATGGTGTGATCTTGGCTCACTGCAACCTCTGCCTCCCAGGTTCAAGCAATTCTCCTACCTCAGCCTCCCAAGTAGCTGAGATTACAGGCATGCACCACCATGCCCGGCTAATTTTTTGTATTTTTAGTAGAGATGGGGTTTCACCATGTTGGCCAGGCTGGTCTCTAACTCCTGACCTCAGGTGATCCTCCTGCCTCGGCCTTCCAAAGTGCTAGGATTACAGGCTTGAGTCACTGCACCCAGCTCTATAATTTTTATTTTTCTTTTCTTTTCTTTTTTTTTTTTTTTGGCCAAGTCTTGCTATGTTGCCCAGGCTGTAGTGCAGTGGTGCGATCTCGGCTCACTGCAACCTCCGCCTTCCAAGTTCAAGCGATTCTCCTGCCTCAGCCTTCCAAGTAGATGGGACTACAGGTGTATGCCACCATGCCCAGCTAATTCTTGTAATTTTAGTAGAGACAGGGTTTCACCATATTGGTCAGGATGGTCTCAAACTCCTGACCTCAGGTGATCCACCTGCCTCAGCCTCCCAAAGTGCTGGGATTACAGGCGTAAGCCACTGCGCCTGGCCTCAGCTCTGTAATTTTTCTTTTTAATGTCTGTGGGATCTGTAGTGATGTCCTCTCTTTCATTCCTGATATTGGCAATTTGTCTTCTCTGTTTCTTGATCAGTATGGCAAGAAGTTTATCAATTTTGTTGATTTTTTCAAAGAACCAACTTTTGGTTTAATTTATTTTTCTTTTTCTTTCTTTCTTTCTGTTTCTTTCTTTTTTTTTTTTTTGACAGTCTCACTCTGTCTCCCAGGCTGGAGTGCAGTGGTGTGATCTTGGCTCACCGCAACCTCCATCTCCCAGGCTCAAGCAATTCTCCTGCCTCAGCCTCCAGAGTAGCTGGGATTATAGGCATGAGCCACCAAGCCCTGCCAATTCTTCTTTTTTTGTGTGTTTTATGTCTTATAGACTTATTTTTATTATTTCCATCCTTCTGCTCAATTTGGGTTTATCTTCTCTTCTAGTTACTTGTTAGAAGCTTAGATTACTTATTTTAGACCTTTTATTTTCTCAAATATAAGCACTTAATGCTATCAGTTTCCATCAAAGTACTGGTTAGCTGCATCCCACAAAGTCTGATATGTTTGTATTTTCATTTTTGTTTAGTTCAAAATATTTTTAAACTTCTTTGTGACTGCCTCTTTGATCCATGCTTATTTAAAAGTGGGTTGCTTTCCAAATATTTGGAAAATTTCTGGATATCTTTATAGTTTAATTCCATTATGTCAAATAACATACTTCGTACGATTTCTGTTTTAAAAAAAAAAAAAATGTTAAGGATAGCTTTAAGTCCCAGAAATATGGTCTACTTGGTGAATGTTACATGTGCAAAAACCAGATACTCTTCTGTTGTTGAATGGAGTGTTTTATAAATTTCCATCAATTCAAGTCTGTTGTTGTTGGATATCCTTACTGATTTTATTTACTTGTTCTATTGATTACTGAGATAGAAATGTTAATGTCTGCCATGAATTGTCCTTTTTGGTTTTATTAGTTTTTGCTTCATGTGTTTTGAAGCTCCGTTGCTAGGTACATTTACCTTTAGGATTGTCAGATCTCCTTGGAAAATCGATGCCTTTACTATTATAAAACACACCTTTTTGTTTCTGGTGATATTCCTTGTTCTGAAGTCTCCTTTGTCTGGGACTCATGCAGCTGCTTCATTTGATTAATGTTTGCATGGTGTATCTTTTTCTATCCATTTACTTTATCTACCTAAGTCTTTATAGTCAAAGTGGATCCATGACACATTTTTGACATTTTTATGGCACTTTCCCACCAGGTGGATATTGTGTGAGTCTGCCTCCTCTTCCAGGCTGCACTCACTTCAGGTCAGGTGAGGGCTCCTTAACTTCCTCCCCAAGGCTTTTGGCCCAGAGCCTGGCATGGGATGGTTACTGCACACAGGTCTGCAGGACATTTGTGAGGGCTCAGCTGCACCCAATGCAAAGAAAATCAAGATTCCCAGAAAAGAAGGGTGATTCCCTCTCTAAGACAGGTGACAGGCGAGCTGACCAGCCTGGGCACAGATACTGGACTGCTCCTCAGGGGCCCCGCTGGGAGGCACATGCCTGTGTCCAGCACTGTTGGTGGCAGCTGGTGGGTGTAGTCAACTGGACTCAGGGTGCTGTGAGCTAGTGACCTAAGTGGAATCCCAGGACTATAGAGTGGAGTAGAATTTTACATAGAAAAGAGGAAGCCTGTTGTCCTAAAGCACAAGGCTATCAAGGGCAGAGATGAGAAGAGCAAGACCTGCTACAAACACCACAGGGAGATCACACCACAGAGAGGAGATTATACTGCTGCCCTACATGTGCTCTCGGGGATGATGGGATCATGTGGCCCCGTGTGTCCTCTCTGGGTGACAGGAACATGGGACCCCACATACCTTCTCAGGGTGACAGGAACATGGGACCTGAGTACCCTCTTGGGGGTGACAGAAACATGGGACCCCACATACCTTCTCAGGGTGACAGGAACATTGGACCCCACATACCTTCTCGGGATCATGTGAACATAGAACCCCACATACCCTCTCAGGGGTGACAGGAACGTGGGACCCCACGTACCTTCTCGGGGTGATGAGAACACGGGACCCGTGTACTCTCTTGGGGGTGACAGGAATGCGGGACCCCACATACCTTCTCAGGGTGATGGGAACACAGGACCCACGTACCTTCTTGGGGTGACGTGAACATAGAACCCCACATACCCTCTTGGGGGTGACAGGAATGCGGGACCCCACATACCTTCTTGGGGTGACGGGAACACAGGACCCACGTACCTTCTTGGGGGTGATGGGAACACGGGACCCCAAATATCTTCTCGGGGGTAACGGGAACACGGGACCTGCGTGATGAGTGTTTGGAGGCTGCAGGCTGCCCAGGCCTTGGCCGCGCCCCGCCCGTGCGTGGCTTCCTCGATGGCTTCCTCCTCAGGACGTCTCCCGCCATGGCGCCCTGAGCCAGGCTCCAGAGCAGGCCGCTTCTCTGGGGGAGGCCGGGACCCGCCTGCCACCGAAGGGAGGCCCAGGCGTGACCCAGCCCCGGTGCGTTCTCAGTGCGGGGTGCTGGAGAGCAGAAGTCCCGGGCCAGGGGGTCCCACGAGGAGGAGGGGGTGGGGGCCTCGCGGGGTCGCGGGTGTGGGGCTCCCGGACCGCGCTGAGGGGCCCGGGGCGTCGCGGCGGGACCAGGGCGCATGTGGCGCTTTCCGGTGACCGGGTGCCCGGTGTTTTCCAGGCCGAGGACGATGATCCCGCCGGGGGAGTGCACGTACGCGGGCCGGAAGCGGAGGAGGCCGCTGCAGAAACAGTAAGTATCCCGCCTTCTGCTTGTGTGGGTTATTTTACCCATGGAAGGATTGGGGTTTGCATTGAAAACGGAGTTTTAGGAACAGGGCGCACCAGGAAGGCTTCGGGAGCCTGGCGGGCCGGGGCTGCGCTCTGGCGCGGGGGAGGAAGGCGCGGGCGGCGCCGGCGTCCTCACCCCGCAGCCTCCCGGTGCCCGGAGCCCCCAGCGAGGCTGGTCCCTGCGCCCTCGGGGCCCTGAGCGGTGGAGCGAGGCGGCGGGCACCGTGAGGGGCTGAGGCCAAGGACGCGGGCGGAGCTCCGGGCGGCGGAGGCGGAGGCGGAGGCGGAGGCGGAGGCGGCGGGCCCATGGCAGCTTCCCAGGCTCCGCAGGGAGACCGCCACCCGCTGGGACGGAGGGTGTGGCACAGCTAGGTGTGTGCGTGTGTTGTGGCTATGAGGCTGTGTGAGGCTGTGCGTGTGTTGTGGCTATGTGAGGCTGTGTGTGTGCGGGGTGTGTGTGAGCCTGTGGGGGGCTATGTGGGGGGGCTGTGTGTGGGGGGGGTGTGTGTGCGAGTGTATGGGGGGCTATAGGGAGCTGTGTGGGGGGGGTGTGTGGGGTATGTGTGAGACTGTGTGCGGGTGTGCAGGTGCGTGTGGAGGGCTGTGGGAAGCTGTGTGTGGGGTGTGTGAGGCTGTGGGGGGCTGTGTGGGGTGTATGTGTGTGAAGCTGTGTGTGAGGCTGTGTGTAGGGGGGCTGTGTGTGTGTGTGGGAGGTAAGAGGCTGTGTGTGTGCGGGGGGGAGGGGGTGCTGTGTGTGCCGGATGATGTCCCTGGCTGTGTGTGGGGATGTGTGTGTGGGGGGGTGTGTGTGTGGGGGGTGTGTGTGTCGGATGATATCCCTGGCTGCAGGGGCTGTAGGATTCTGTGCAGATTCACAGCAACACCGCCCTCACCACCCTGATACCTGCTGTGATGCTGAGGTTAGGCCCCTGGGTTCCTGGATGTGTCAAATGCTGGGCCTTAGTGTGTGGCCATGGTGCCTCCAAGCACTGCAGGGCCCAAGGAGGAGCTGGGGCTGGGAAACGGGGAGGTAAGGCCTCCCTTGGGAAGAAAGGATCTTATTTACTGTTTACATCTTGTTTAGGTGTCTTGTTAACGGTAAACAATAAAGAGAGCCCTTGTCCCACAGGGAGACCTTACCTTGTCCCTTAAGGCTGCAGTTTGCGGCCAAGGCCTCGCACTCTGTGCATCGAACACCAGCATGCAGTAGGCTCAGTGCCCAGGCTAACGCTGGCCCAGCAGTGAGCACATGCGCAAAACCACGCATGGGGCCAGGCGCTCAGCTGAGGCCGGGACCAAGGGCTGCAGAAGAAACACAGCACAGCCCTGCACTGATTGCAAACAAGCTCTAGGGTGGACGGCAGTAGATACAGATGCTGCAATTCATATATAAAGGGAAGAAACATAAATACTATGCATACACATTTGCTAGTTTATTCATGAAATGTCTCCCGACGGAGTCACAGAAAACTTAAAATCAGCTGTCTCTAGGCAGGGAGCCAGCCTGAAGACACTTTCCTCTGAGTTTTGAAATAGGTGAGCACACTAGCCATTCAAAACACCAATACATAAAATGCAAAGGCCTAAAAACTCCTTTCTCAGGCCTTTGCAGTGGAATAAAAACACAAAGTAGGAAATTTAGTTCTGATTCTTCCCTAGACTGCCCTACCATGGGGACTGTATTTGTAGCTGTGTGGCAAAGCTATTTCCTCTCCTTATTTAATGTGACAAATACATCTGCTACCCAAATCTCTCAAGTGCACAGGCTCAGGAGCACATCCCATCGCCCACCCCTGAGGGACACAGCTATGGAAGCGTCTCACCCCTTCTGGCTCCCTATGTACACCCCGCTTCATCCTCCTTGGCCCCCAGGGATGGCCGCCCTTCACCTGCAGACCTCGGCCTCACCCTGTAAAAAGTTCAGTCTTCCTTGGTTGCTACAAGAACCCACTGCACATGCAGCGTCAGCCAGGATGCTTCCAAGTCCCGCGGGACTTGGGGACCTGGGTGAATGATGAACACATGGAACTCACGTGGCTTGCTGTGCCGTGAGTTGTAAGCCCTTTGTCTCTGCCTCTGGGGTCTCATGTCTTCTTCCAGGATCCACGAAACAGAAACGAGTTGTTAGCTTGCAGGAGGTAAAATCAAATCCCCCACACTCACATACTGGGAGGATGAAAACCTAGATGTGGAATTGCTCAGCTAAAACACGGGCATTTGTAATTTCAATAGTTGTTCCCAAACCTCCCAGCATAAGAGGTTAGGGTTAGAGTTCCTCATCAGTGCCTCCTCCCCATGCCCCAGCACTTAGTGTATTTCAGATACTGGTGATTTTAATTTGCATTCTTGTATCGTAAGTGAGGTTTAAGAGTGACTTGCATCTCCTTTTCTGTGAACCGTGTTTACATCTTTTGCTCATTTTTCTAGTAGATTGTTTATGTTTTGTGCCTCTTGATTTGTAAGAGCTTGCAAACTAAGGAAATTAATTTTTGAATGGGTTTCAAATATTTTACCCCAGTTTTGATTTTACATATAGTGTTCTTTGCCATGCAGAAAAAAAATGAATTTGTATGAAGTTGAATTTGTCAATCTTTACTTTTTTGGTTTTTTTTTTTTGAGACAGAGTCTTGCTCTGTCGCCCAGGCTGGAGTGCAGTGGTGCCATCTCGGCTCACTGCGAACTCCGCCTCCCGGGTTCATGCCATTCTCCTACCTCAGCCTCCCAAGTAGCTGTGACTATAGGCGCCAGCCACCACGCCTGGCTAATTTTTTGTATTTTTAGTAGAGATGGGGTTTCACCGTTAGCCAGGATGGACTCGATCTCCTGACCTCGTGATCCGCCTGCCTCGGCCTCCCAAAGTGCTGGGATTACAAGTGTGAGCCACCGCGCCTGGCCTCAATCTTTACTTTTGTGGCTAATTTTATATCACGATTAGGAAGATCTCCTCTACTTCAAGTTTATAGGAGAATATTCCCATTAGTTCTTTGAATACATTCCTTAAAATACATGTATTTATGTTTAAAACTTTTCAGCACTTGGGGAAGAAAGAGGAAAAAAGAGGGAAAAAAGAAAACCAGTTGTAATTTGAGGGGCAATGAAAGACAATGAATGACTTGAACAGTCATGAAATGTTTTCCAACTCAGACACACACACCCACTACACGCACACACTAGGTAAGGTGATGGAGGCTGGTATGTCCAAGCATGGGCATCTCTGAAGGCTGCTGTGTCTTTCTCCATGGAGGGGCTGCTGGGCATGTGCAAGGGTCCTAGGAACCCCTCTAGGGACCTGTTCTGGGAAACTGGAGGCCAAAACACTGTTTTGATGTTGAGTCTGGGCGCCCATCCTGCACCCCCTGCTGGGGTGGGGGCCCCCTCCACTCTGGCCATCCCGGTTGTGGCCCCTGATGCATCTGAGGGCCGTGTCCAGCGCTCTGGTCTGACTGGCTCCTCTGCGGTGGTGGGGGATAGGTCTGTGTGTGCCCCAAATTTTGTTTGGAAGGGGTGGCTGGTGAAGGCCGTGGAGCATGCCATCGGAGGTGGAGTTGGTCTAGAACCTGCCCCTGAGAGGCCCCCACAGGCACTGAGTGAAGGGGGCAGCTGATGTGGGGAAGCTGAGCAGCCGGCTGAGACGGCCCTCCCCTTGGCGTTGCCCTTGACTCCCCCCCAGCCTTGGTATCCTGTGGGTGACGTGGGTGATCCTGGATTCACAGCGCTCTCCCAGGAGTGAATGCCCTGTGCCACCAGAAGCCTGTTTGATGCTCCTTGTCTTTTGGGATTCCCCAGAGTCCTCAGCAGGGACAGTGCCTTCAGCTCACGACACTGTGGAAGCCACAGGGATTCCTTTTTTTTTTTCTGTGTTTTGATGTTTATTGGGTATAATTGAAGTACACGTATTTCAGCTGACCTGCACGTTTAAGGTGTGCAGTTGGGTCCGTTTTGACATCTGTGTACATCCGTGAAGTCATCACCAAAATCGAGAGGAAGGGTTTCCATCTCTCCAGGAGCTTCTTTGTGGCCCCTCGTAATTCCTCCCCATAGCTCTTCCCCAGGCAACCTCTGATCTGTTTCCGGTCGCTGTAGATGGTTTGCTTGTCCTAGCATTTTGTGCAAATGAAATCACACAGCTTTTTGTCTGTCTGCGTGCACTTGGCATAAAGGTTCTGAGATTCATCCATGTTTCTAGCACCAGCCATTTGTTCTTTTTTATTGCTGCGAAGTGTTCTGTTATATGGATAGACCAAATCTGTTTATTTACCTGCGGATGGAAGTTCAGGTTCTCCGTTTTGGACTATTACAAATAAAGCTACCATGAACATTTTTGTACAAGTCTGTATGTTTTTATTTCTCTTGGATAAATACCTAGGAGTGCAGTTGCTGCGTGACACAGCAGGTGCATGTTTAACTGTTTCCAAAGCAGTGGTGTCATTTCCCATTCCCAGAAACTGTGTGTGAGAATCCCAGTTTCTCTGCACCCCCACCAGTGCGTGGTGTGCTCAGCCTTCTTGGTTTTGACCGTCCTCATGGGTTGGTGGTATCTCATCAGGGTTTTAATGTGCATTTCCCTAGTGACTAATGGTGTTGAGGGTATCTTTATGTACTTCTTCGCCATCCATGTATCTTGTCTGGTGGTGTCTGCTTAAATAATTGCCCGTGTTCTTATTGGCTTCTTTGTTTTCTTATTATTGAGTTGTAAGAGTTCTTCACATATTCTGGATATAAACCCTTGTTGTGAATATTCCAATCTAAGGCTTATCTTTTCAATTTTCTTAATATTGACTTTCAAAAGACATTTGGAAACCTTTTGAGGAAGACCAACTTGTGAGCTTTTTGTCATTTTGTGTTCTAAGAGTCCTGTGACTACCCCCAAAGTCTGAAGGATTTTTTCACATTTTCTTGTAAAATTTTACAGTAGTTTAAACCACTGTGAAGTCTAGACTCCTTTTCTGAGTTAATTTTTGGGTATGACATGAAGGTAGAGCTGGTGTCCATTTGTTTTCTTGGATATACCGTTGATCCAGCACCATTTATTGAAGAGATTTTCCTTTCCCTATTGAATTGCCTTGGTATCTTTGTGAAGTAAATTGTCCAGTGAAGACCCAAAGAAGACCCAAAGAAGTCTATTTCTAGACTCACACCATTCTTTTCTATTCATTTCTATTTCTATGTTTTCTCTAATAAGCACATCATCTTTAATACTGTGGCTTTAGAGAGGGCTTAAACTCAGTAGGGTAGTACCCAGCTGTGCCCTTCTCTTTAATTGGCTATTATGGGTCCTTTGCATTTCCATGTCAATTGTAGGATCAGCTTGTCAATTTCTGTAGAAACTCCTGTTGGGATTTTAATGTGATTACACTGAACGTATAGATCAGTTTGGGAAGAACTGCCATCTTAACAATATTGAATCATCCAATCAAAGAACATGTTATATCTTTCTGCGCATTTAGATCTTTAAATTTTTCTCAGCTGTGGTTTGAGTGTCTTTTGTTAGGTTTGTTCACAGGCATTGCATATTTCGGGGCCTCTCTTTCCGCCTGAGCTGGCTTGGGGCTCCTCCGACACCTGTTTCTGTGCCGGCGGGCCTTGGTGGATCCTCCTGCAAGTCTCCTCTGCTCTGGAGTGAACTGGAGCTTCTCCTGCATGCCCTCAGCGCTTCGAGGCTTCTCGTATCCTGTTGTGCCCTGCGTCCTCCTGGCTGTCCTCTCCCCACTGCCACTGGCCATCTCCCCATCTCTCTGGTGCCCCCATTTTGTGGCCTCCCCCAGCCGCTATCTGCCTACTAAGGCCTCCCCTTGTTTTCTGGGGAGGCCTTGGTTGTCCTTCACTGACAGGTGGGCCCCTCCAGCCAGGGGATGCCACTGCACACAATTGCAGGTCCAGGTCATCCCCAATTCTTCTGCCTATTTACATCTTGGCTGGCAGCTTGAGTAATTTTTGGTGGGTGTGACATTAAAAAAAAAAAGAAAGCAAACCAGAAAGAGGAGAGGGAAAACACAGAATGGGAGACAATAAATACAAATCATATACTCAGTAAGAGCCTGGTATCCAGAGTATTTAAAGAATCCTTACAACTCAAAAACAAAAAGATAAACAACCCAATTTAAAACTGGGCAAAAGACTTGAATAGCCATTTCTCCAAAGAAGATATAAAAATGGACAACAGGGCCGGGCGCGGTGGCTCACGCCTGTAATCCCAGCACTTTGGGAGGCCGAGGCGGGCGGATCACGAGGTCAGGAGATCGAGACCATCCTGGCTAACACGGTGAAACCCCGTCTCTACTAAAAATGCAAAAAATTAGCCGGGCGAGGCGGCGGGCGCCTGTAGTCCCAGCTACTCGGGAGGCTGAGGCAGGAGAATGGCGTGAACCCGGGAGGCGGAGCTTGCAGTGAGCCGAGATTGCGCCATTGCACTCCAGCCTGGGCGACTAAGCGAGACTCTGTCTCAAAAAAAAAAAAAAAAAAAAAAAAAAAAAGGACAACAGGCATTTGAAAAGATGCTCAACATCGTAAGTCATTAGAGAAATGCAAATCCACACCCACCAGAATGGCTGTAATCAAAAAAACAGAATATAACAAGTGTAGGTGAGGATGTGGAGAAACTGGAGGCCCGCTACATTGCTGGTGGAAAGTAAAATAGTGCAGCCACCATGGAAAGCAGTTTGGTGGTTCCCCAGAAAATGAACAGAATTAACATATGACCCAGCAACTCTACTGCTCAGTATATGCTCAAGAGAATTGAATATATATATTCAAACAGAATCTTCTAGATGAGTGTTCACTGCACCGATATTCACAGCAGCCAAACAGAGGAGACGACGCAAACGTCCATTAGCGGGTAGACGGATAAAGCAACGTGGCCTATCCATACACGGGAATATTACTCAGCCCTGAAGAGGAAGGAAGCACAGACAGCTGCAGCAATGTGGATGAACCTTGAAAACATTAGGCTGTGAGAAAGAAGCTGGCCACAGAAGGCCATGTCTTGATTCGATTTCTACCACATGCCTTTAGTAGGAAGGTCCACGCTGAGAGCTGACTGGGGGCTTCCAGGACTAACAGAAGGGGAATTAGAGAGACTGCTGATGGGTAAAGGGTTCTTTCAGGGCTGGAACTAAATAGAGGTGAGGTTTGCACGGCTTAGTGGCTGCCCTAAGTGACATTGAACTGTTCACTTTTAAACAGTTACTTTCATGTTATGTGGATTATATCTCAACTGAAAACAATAGCTCTGGGTTTGGCGCTGTCAGGCTGCTCTGTGACTGGTTTACGGCCTTGGTCGTTAGACAGTGAGAAATGGAGTTTGTGCCGTGGAGTTCCTGACAGACCAGATTGTTTCAGACCTACAACTTGCATGTGGCAGCTCACTCATAAGTGCAAACGCCTTGGAAAAATAAGGAACTCCTCCACAAAAGAGACCCAAACCCCTGGAAACAGCAGGCTCACTCCTGTATGTGCCAAGGTCCCAGGAAGGGTTAGTGTGGAAAGTCAGGTGGCCACATTCCTGTGGTCCTGCTGGTACCTGGCCCCTGCTCAGTCTCAGACTCCACACTGTGCCATGCTTTCTTTCAGATGATTGCATGTGGGCATGATGTCTAGAACGAGATGTCAGTTGAAGTGGCTTCTGTGCAGTGATGGTTAAATGGGTCAGCCATAGGGGACGGTCACTGTGAGGTTAAATGGGTCAGCCGTAGGGGACGGTCACTGTGAGGTTAAATGGGTCAGCCGTAGGGGACGGTCACTGTGAGGTTAAATGGGTCAGCCGTAGGGGACGGTCACTGTGAGGTTAAATGGGTCAGCCGTAGGGGACGGTCACTGTGAGGTTAAATGGGTCAGCCGTAGGGGACGGTCACTGTGAGGTTAAATGGGTCAGCCGTAGGGGACGGTCACTGTGAGGTTAAATGGGTCAGCCGTAGGGGACGGTCACTGTGAGGTTAAATGGGTCAGCCGTAGGGGACGGTCACTGTGAGGTTAAATGGGTCAGCCGTAGGGGACGGTCACTGTGAGGTTAAATGGGTCAGCCGTAGGGGACGGTCACTGTGAGGTTAAATGGGTCAGCCGTAGGGGACGGTCACTGTGAGGTTAAATGGGTCAGCCGTAGGGGACGGTCACTGTGAGGTTAAATGGGTCAGCCGTAGGGGACGGTCACTCTGAGGTTAAATGGGTCAGCCGTAGGGGACGGTCACTGTGAGGTTAAATGGGTCAGCCGTAGGGGACGGTCACTCTGAGGTTAAATGGGTCAGCTATAGAGGACGGTCCCTCTGAGGTGAGAGGCTCACATCAAGCTCCTGTCATTTTAAGGTAGGTTGGGTGAGTGGGGTCAGCTCCCTCCCTCTCTGGGCTCCGTGGTGTGGAAGTCCCACAGGGTGGTCCCTTTTTGTGGGTAGAGCAGGCTGCCATGGCTTATTAGGAGAATTGGGTAATGGCCCTCACTGCCCCTTTGTGGGGCCCCAGAGGGGCAGGCACCCGGTCTCATTTGCCCTGGGGGTCCCTGAATATTCTCCCCTCAGCCCCAACATGTACAAGAGAAACCGAAGCTTGGAGTGGCCTTGGGCGCCTCGAAGTGCAGGCCTGGCAGCTGCATGCCCCGGCTGATGCCAGGAGGACCTTTTCATGTTTTCTGGAATGTGTTAGGTTTTGTTTAGACACCGAGCCAGCCTGGGGCCAAGCGTCCTCCTCCCTCCTTAGGGATCCGTAGTGGAGAGGTGGAGAAACGTGCCCGTCCCACAGCCAGGGTGTCGTGCCCTGTCTCTGTGCTCTGAGCAGCGGTTCTCGGGCTGGTTTGCTCCTTCTCTCCGCGTCCCCTCCAGACACCGAGCTGTGCTTGGCTGCCGTGCACCGTGGTTTTTAGTGTCTACGTCTGAGGCATGGGTGAGCTTTAGTCCTCTTCCCCTCCAGATACCGAGCTGTACTTGGCTGCTGTGCGCCGTGTTTAGTGTCTACGTCTTGAGGCATGGGTGAGCTTTAGTCCTCTTCCCGCCTTTTGTCCTGGCAGCAGCTTAGATGCTCCTAGTAAGGTCACTGCAGAGGATGGTTTCTGCCCCAAGGGGCCTGTGGCTTCTGGTGGAGAAGCCCACCTGACCCAGACCATCTCCCCACAGGAGGCCCGCCGTGGGGGCAGAGAAGTCCAACCCCTCCAAGCGGCACCGGGACCGCCTCAACGCTGAGTTGGACCACCTGGCCAGCCTGCTGCCGTTCCCACCTGACATCATCTCCAAGCTGGACAAGCTTTCTGTCCTGCGTCTCAGTGTCAGTTACCTCCGGGTGAAGAGCTTCTTCCAAGGTAGGGCTCTCACCTGCGCCCACCCGTTCACTTGAGTCGGGTTGTGTCTCCCCTGAGTCCACCTGGGGCCCGTGTGGCCAGGTGAAATGTGTCTGCTGGGTTGCACCATATGCACGCCCTTCTTCCCCCACGCTACCCCCGGACTTACCTGGAGACCCGGTCCCTGGCTGGGCTGTGGATTTTCCCTGGTGCCAGGTCTGGCCCTAGCTGTCCTCGACACTCTCAGGGTGCCGCAGTTTGCTGGGATGGGCCAGTTTGCTCCTCGGGTCCTCGGTTTGCTGAAGCTGCACAGCTCCTGTGGGAGGGGCTGGGACTGTTCCTCCCCATGCTGGGCCTCACTGGTGCTTCCCCACAGACCCCAGCTCCAGGGAATGGGGGGTCGGCTTCGTGAATGAGCAGGGCTGGGCATGGTCAGGAGGCCGAGGCAGCTGACTAGGTGGGACCTGGAGGCTGCCCTGGGGTGCCGGGCACCTCCCCCTGCCCATGCCAGGCCCTGCCCAGACACAGCTGCTGGGGCTGCCCTCTCATGGGGAGGGGCTTCCAGGGCTCCTGCATCTCGGGTGAGGCCTCCCCAGGCCTGTGCCCCGTCTGTCCTTGGAAGCGTGGCATTTCCTTAGATTTCCAGTTGTTGCTGCCCCGGGAGCTGGGATCTCCCCAGAGAACTCGCAGGTGTAGACTGCGGGGCCTTTGGCGTTGCGGGAGGGTGGGAGAGAAGCTGCTTCCATCTTCTGTGTTGGGTGACGTGCCTGCACGTGGTTTGATTGCAGCACTTTTAGAATTAAAAACCCTGTGACCAGCAGCGTGTGGCAGTTGTGCCGGGCACCTACACTCCTGAGTTTGAGTCAGGGTGGGGGCCTCCTCTAGGTGGGGGCATCTGTCTCGGCGTGCGAGAGGCTGTCAGTGCCTGGGCCCCTGCAGGCCTCTGCACATCCTCAGACACCCCCAGGGAAGGACGCGGCCCATGGGATGCGGAAAGGAAAGCCACAGTGACACTCAGCATCACCCCGCATCCTGCTGGTGCTGGCCCCACACTGAGGGTCTTCCTGGGTCCTGGCTGGCCGCAGCCTCCATGGAAATCAAATCCCACAAAACGTTAACAGAGCTTATCTGAGTGGTGAGGTCATAGCAAGTTTTAGTTTTACATTCCAGGTTTTCTAATTTTATGTCAAAAACTATTAATTTTATATTTATCTCCGTTCCCAACCTGGGCCTCCCGGTGCTCGGGGCTGCTGGGTGGTGTTGGACTCAGTTTACCTGAGAGACCCGGGTTTGCCGCATGTGCAGGATGGCAGCTTTTCCAGGAGGGTTAAGATGTGGTGCGGTTGGTGTGGTCTGGTGTGGTGGAGCAGGCACCACCCTGCACGCACCCGGGCATGGGCGCCAGCGTGGAATCGAGGGCAGGCTCCCAGGTTTGCCCTGTGGGGCGCGCCTTTCATGGATGGGGCAGTGTGGCTCAGCGGCGCCAATGGCAGGGGGCAGTCCCCGTGTCTGGGCAGCGCGGGAAGGGCTGGGGCAGCCGGTGGGGAGGCTGTGTCCCGAGCTGAAGACGTGGTGCATCAGCTTCCTGCCGCTGACACCGCACAGCCTCACCCTCTCGCTAGGAGGTTGGAGAAGAGGCCAGGTCGCTTCCTCTCCGCACAGGTCCCACGGTGCCCAGCCGGGCCAGGGGTTGATGGCCTCAGAAAGTCTTTGATTCTGATGTTTCCAGCAAGTTTGGACACCTGGTTCTTCTTAACCTGCCAGTGAGTGAGCTTCCCATCCTGCGCCCCGAGCCGGGCGATGGCACTGATGGCCATCCTGTGCAGGGGCACCCTGCATGCTTCCTGTTGCCCTGCCGGGAGGTGCCCCCCTCTGCCACAGCTGCAGTGACTCTCAGGGAGCCACCGGCTTACAAGAGTGCTGCAGCTTTCACAGGGAAATAAACTTCCTGACTTTTCTACCAAGGATTGGGATTTTTGTGATCCCCTTCAGGCTGTACATTGTAGAGGAAATTCTAAAAACTTTTCTGAAGTCATTTCCACTGTATAATTAGAAACAAGTCAAGCTATAAAAGTTGGATCTTAAACTGTGCCTCTTGACTTAGAGATTACGGCTGCCATAAAAAGTTGCCTTTGGGAAGGACATGAACCAGGAGCTTTCACCTCAAAGGGTGATGATGGCCTGAGCATTTGCTTATGATGTTTAATGTTGACCTTCGTGGCTTTTTAGAATGCAGTGGGTTTATTTTTGTTTGGGGATTGGCACTTTAAGTTATAAAACTCTGAGCTTCTACCCTTCTCCTGGGTGACTGTTAAGGTTGGGATTTTCCACTCTGGGGGATTTTACTATTCACACCAGGGGAAGTCAGGCACAAAATAAGAGGGAAGGAGGTGGTGCGGAGGAGACAGTGGCTGCCGCCTTGACAGAGCTCTCTGCCCTCCTGTTGTGGGGCAGGGAGGGGAGTTGGGCCCCTTCTAGGCTGAGCCCTGGTCACAGCCTGGGACGTGGGACCCTAACACTGACCAGGAAGGGTGTGGAAGCCCCGGCTCTGTTGCTGAAGCCCAGCTGTGGGTCAGGCCACCCTCCCAGAGCTCCCTGGGGGTCCCTGCATTTCCCAGGACCCCTGCAGTCAGCGACTGAGGAAGAGCGCCTGGGAGTGGAGGCCCTCAGGCGCGGAGTCCATCCAGGCCTGGCATGGGGCTGTGTCCACCTCCACGCGTGGGGGCCGGAGCGCTGACAGGGCACAGGCGTGTGTGTTTTTGTTGCTGTGTAGAGAAGTGGGGAGTAGAACAGTCCCAAAAACAAAGCAGCGAGGAGAGAAAGTGGCACAGCCTCACTCTGAAAGCCTGGGGATTTTCCTTTCAGGATGACACTGCTCCCTGCTCCCTCCACTCATCACCCGCAGCGGCATCAGAGTCCTCTTGTTCCTTTGCATCTGCCGTGCTCCACTGTGGGGCCTGAACACACACCTGTGTCCATCCTGGAGCCCCTCCTGGGGTCAGTCCTGGCTCTGAAGCTCCCCCCGGGCTGAACGGGCACATCCGCTTCACCCCACCCTGGGTGGGCCAGAACAGAGGCCCCACAGCGCCATGAGGTGTCCTGGGATCCTGAACTCTGGAATCCCACGCTTGCTAGTAGGTCAAAAGTTCTATGGTCCTTGAGATTATGAGTGAGTGTGTAAACCTAGGCCTGAAGTTACACGTTATTAAGCCAAATCGTGCTGATTTTCAGCTTTCGCTGAAGATTTACCTTTTCCTTGATGATCGTTTTATGGACTGGATGTTTATCTCATTCCTTCACCTATTCATATAGTGAAACCCTAATCCCGGTGTGGCTGTATTTGTAGGTGGGGCCTCTTAGGAAGAAATTAAGGTTAAACAACGTCATAAGTGGGGGCGGCCCTGAACTGATAGGACCGGTGTCCTTAAAAAGGAGACACAAAAGAACTCTCTGTCCGCCTCTGTGCTGAACAGCCCCCCGAGAAGGGCTGTGAGAGCACACGGGGAAGGCGGCTGTCTGCAGGCCGGAAACAGCCCTCACCAGAGCCAAACTAGCTGCACCCTGATGACAGGCTTTTAGCTCCAGAACTGTAGGAAAACCAATTCCTGTTGTTTAGGCCCCCAGGCGGTGGCGTTTTATTATAAGCAACCCAAGCAGAGAAGTGGGGTGCCCCGCGTTACATACCACATACCTAAGAATGTGGAAGTGACTTGCAGCTGGCTGATGGGTGGAGGCTGGCGGAGTTTTGAGGTGGGTGCTAGAAAGAGCCCCGATGGCCGTGAAGCAGTTGTTGGTAGAACTATGGGTGTTAAAGGCGTTGTTGGTGAGGGCTCAGAGAGAAGAGCATTGTAGGGAGAGCTGTGGTCGTAGAGAACACACGTACCCCACGAACAGAATACTGGTAGAAACGTGAGCATTAAAGCCGATTCTGGTGAGGAACGTGCCTGTGGAATGCGAGGAAAGTGGTTCTCGTTATAAAGTGGCACGTACTTGGCTGGACTGAGTTCTAGCATTTTGTGGGAAGTGGAACTTGCGAGTGATGAAATGGGATGTTTTGCTGGTGAGATTTCTAAGCAAAGTGTTGAAATCCTTGCTTCTCCTTACTGCTTATAGTGAAACGTCAGAGGAGAGACATACATTGAAGGAATTGCCAAAAGAAAAGGAACCAGAGCTTGAAGATTTGGAAAATTATCAGCCTATCCACACTGCAAAAAATGAGAAAGTGGGCCGGGCACAGTGGCTCACACCTGTAATACCAGCACTTTGGGAGGCCGAGGAGGGTGGATCACAAGGTCAGGAGTTCAAGACCAGTCTGGCCAAGATGGTGAAACCCCGTCTGTACTAAAAATATAAAAATTAGCCGGGCATGGTGGCGGGCACCTGTAATCACAGCTACTTGGAAGGTTGAGGCAGAGAATTGCTTGAATCCGGCGGGCAGAGGTTGCAATGAGCCAAGATCTTGCCACTGCACTCCAGCCTGGGCGACAGAGCGAGACTCTGTCTCAAAAAAAAAAAAAAAAAAAAAAAAAAGAGAAAGTGTCTGGACAGACTTGCATGCGGTGGAACCATTTGTTGGGGAGACTGGGTGTGAGCCAGGAGCCCAACCAGGAAGCCTCCTCAGCAGAGGCCAGGAGTAGGGATGGGACCAGGCCCTCAGAGACACTGTCGGCTTGGCCTAAGGAGAACAGGAGGGAGCGCTCTCCAGCGCCTGGCATGCTTCATCTTTCCAGAAAGGGGAGAGTGTGCCTGGGGGTGATTCAGCGGTAATTGGGTACCTCTTCCACCACAGGCACAGGGCAGGGCTGTCTCCCCCTGGGTTTTGGCGGGTGGGGCCGCTGAGAGCTGGGAAAGAGGCTGGGCCTCTGGGCAGAGCATGGAGCCGAAGAGGATTGTCCCCAGGCCTCCAGGTCTCAGGGGCTTTGTCTTGCTAGATGTGTGACTTGCTTGGGACCCGTCTCCCCTCTCTTCCTTCTGTGACCTGCCTTTTGCAATGGGGAGTTCCATCCCATGCCTGTTCATTGTTGTATTTTAGAAGACCATGGCTTGCCTGGCTTCGCAGCTTCTTAGCTGGAGAGCAGGTCTGCTTTAGGAGAAATTGTACCTTGAGTCTTACCCATTTCTGATTTAGACGGTAGTTAAATGAAACTTTGGCTTAGACTTTAGAGTTGATGCTGGAATGGGTTAAGACTTTTGGGGCTGTTGGGATGGAATTAATGTATTTTGCATGTGAGGACATAAATTTTGGAGGCTAGGATTGAATGTTATAAACTGAATGTTTGTATCCCCTAAAACTCATATGTTGAAGCCTTAGCCCCTGGTTTAGTTGTATTTGGAGAAGGGGTCTCGAAGGAAGTTAAGTTTAAGGTTAAATGCAGTCATAAGGGCAGAGCTCTGATCTGATGGGATTAGCACACATATAAGGAGAGACATCGGAGGGCTCACGCTGTCCACAAGCACAGCAGGAAGTTCATGTGAAGATGCAGCAAGAAGGTGGCTGTCCACAAGCCCAGAAGAGAGCCCTCACCAGAAACTGAATGTGGTGGCACCTTGATCATGGGCTTCTAGCTTCCAGAACTGCAAGAAAACAACTTTCTGATGTTTAAATCATTTTGTCACAGCAGCCCTAGAGGCTAAGGCAAGCCCTCATGGCAGGACCACAGGTCTGAGACGTGATTTTTCTCATCCTGCGGCAGGCATGAGCACATGTGGGTCGTGTGCCTTCCAGCTCTCCAGGCTGTGCTCCAACCCTTTCTCTCGCCCCCTTCCTCTCTGTCACTGGTGCCTTCTGGAAGATGACTTCCCCTTGGGGAGCATTTCCTGCAAAGACTCACAAGTTTAAAATAACTTAGGGTATTTCTCTGTACTTGAGAGCCAGGAGAGGATGAGAGCTGGTCCTGCCCTGATGTTGTGAGGCCACTCCTGCCTCAGACCCTGAGGCCCCCAGGAATGGTTTCCCCAGCACTGTTGTAGTTGTATGGCAAGATCACTCTGATGATTTTAGGAGCTGATTTTACTTTTCCTACCTCTTTTAACTGCTTCCAAAAGATGAATCTGGCCAAGAAGAGCAGGGGCTCATTCACTCATTTACTCACTCATTCCTGGTGCTTGAGTTTATTCCTGAAGGAAGCTGGCCAAGGGTTGAGAGAAAACAACTTTGATTTTTCTCATGTCTGCCCAGCAAACCTCCTTTGTGGACTGATTCTCCTTCTGTGCCTGGAAGAAACCGGAATAATCCCAGGACTCTTCTGGTCCCTTCTAGGTAATTTAGTGTCTTCCACTAATGTGGCCCCAAGCAGGCTGGGCTTGTTGATTAGTATAGGTCCAGCAAAACAGTTAAAACTCTACTTGTCTTCCGCATGTGAACCTCTTCTCAACCTCACCTGGTGCTGTGGCAGGTGGGAGGCTGGGTGCCAGGCTGGCTGCTGCCCCCTGGGTCCTCCCCCACCGGTAACTATGGCTTCCAACCCTCCGGTGGGAGGAGCAAGAGGGATAAAAGGTAAGGACAGGAGAGGTTCTGCATGGCTGGCATGGCAGAGAGCTGGCACATAAGGCTGGCAGGGAATCCAGGGGGCTCCGGGGGCATTCTCATGGTCTCCTGAGTGACCACTGTACCCTGGGGTGTCTCTGCCACAATTCGCCAACTCAGGCGGTGCATCCTCTCCAGCTGGTCCCTTATACTCACTTCCTTAGCCCCAGGTGGCCGTGGTACCTCTAGCCTCTGCCAAGGTCTGCCCTCACATCTCCAGGAACCCTTCTGGGCAGGATTTAAGACATCCCAGGCCAGTGTTCAGGCAGTACGACCCCACCTGGTCCACAGGAAATGTGCACCTTTGATCTACTGGGTTAGCGTGAATTTCTGCATGCAGCCCAGTTGCCTACTGGGAGCTCCAGGAGTCTCCTTTTGCCCTTTGCATTTCTTGAGTGTAAGAGGGACACCGGGTCTCAGTGCCCCCCACCAGCCTCAGGAGGCTCACAGTAGGTGTTTGCAGGCCTCGTGAAACCCCTCTTGGAATGAAGTGAGGAGAAAGTTGTCCATCCCTCTCATGGTGCAGGTGGGGTGGGGACAGACTGAGAGTGCAACGCCCCCCCCCCCCCCAAGGAAGCCCTCCTGTCAAACTTGAACTTCTGTCATCTTCAACACCTCCTCTACCTAGGTCACCTAGAATTTCACTTGGGAACAATTGGCACTTCTTGTCCTGGGGCCTCAGCTAAAATTCAGACTGGAAAAGTTCCATATTAACGTCCTGTTCTAATGCAAGTAAAAAAAGAGCTGCTATGGTCTTTGCTTCCTGGTATTTAGAGTCTAGTGGGAGAATATTGACTACTTAACACAGTCTCTTTCATTTTTAATATGTAACTGAGACATCCTTCTACTGATAACAGCCAAAACTTCAAGATAAAATATTTTAAGCCTTTAAAAATACATTTATGGGCTGGTAGTAAATTAAGGACTACTCAGAGACAAAAACTAAGTGAAGCTGAGAACCCAGAGATAACTTTATTAAAGGACATTATTAAAGATATACTTCATGCAGAAGGAAGAGAATTCCAGGTGGAAGATTTGAGATGCAAGAGGGAATGAAGAACAAGAAGGTGGGGACTATATGGGTAAATCAAATCAAATCAAACACATTGTGTAAAATAATAATGGTGATATAAGAATTTTAAAAAGATAAGTATATAGTCATAATATCATACAAATTTGAAGAGGATGATGAGTTAAAAAGTTCTAAGATTCTTGTTTTAACTTTGGAGGATGGTTATCTAATTTATAATAAAATTTTTAGGATAATCAACCATAGAAATGGGGTTGAAATTTCAAACTAATGGAAATAAAAAAGAGTGAGAAAATGTAATCAGTCAAAAGGAAAAGACTAGGAAGGGAAAGGAGAAAAGAAACACAAAAGAGGTGGAACAAAAGTCCAAATATATCAGTAACTACAATAAATGTAAATAGAATAAACATAACAATTAAAAGATAAAGATTATTAAAGTGGATTACTATATGCTGTTTACAGAAAACACATCCACACTCTCAGGTACAGAAAGGATGAAAGTAAAAGGATAGGAAAGGGTATACTGGGGAAATATAAACTGAAGAAAATACGATGAATCTATATTAATGTAACAAAATTGATTTTGGGGTAAAAAGCACCACTGGAGATAGAGAAAATCAATACATAATGATTAAACAATTCATTTCATCAAGCAGATAATATAATTTTGAATTTTTATGCTTTCCATAACATAATTTCAAAATCTATGAAGTAAATATTGACAGAACTATAAGAATATATAAATTCATCATCAAAGAAAAATATTTTAAATACTGTAACTCAGGATTTTATAGAAGAAGTAAATAAAAGCCAGTAAAGGTTATAGAACATTTGAACAATGCAAAGGAAAAAAAAAAGGTTAATTTAGTGGACGTACATAAATCAGTATACCCCCAAACTACAGAATTCATGTATTTTCAAAGCCCACATGGAACTGGTAAATATATGGAAACCTTATTGGCCAATAAAGCAAGTCTCAGTAAATTTCAAAAGATAAAATATTGAAGAATAATGAGGTGGGAACTCAGTGCAAACAAACTAGAAATCTGTAATAACAAGATAACTTGAAAACCCTTATATTTGGAAATAAATAAACACACTTGTAAATAACGCATAGGTCAAAGAAGAAAACATGATGTAATTTAGAAATATTTAAAATGTGTGGGATGTAGCCAAAGCAATACTTAGAAATAAATAATCTTAAGTGTTTATGTATAAAAGAAGAAAGGCTAAATATTAATGAGCTAAGCATTCAATTAAGTAGTTCTGATAAATAACAGTAAAATAAAAAGAGTCAAATAAGGAAAATAATAGAAGATATTGATGAAATGGAAAAGAAACATACAATAGAGTTCTTTTAAAGTGATAAACTTTACAAAGATCTGGGAAACTGATCAAGGAAAAAAGAATAAGCAATATTAGGAATATAAAGAGAAGCTCTTATGAACAAATTAATGCCAATAAATTTGAAGTTTGAAAACATAAATGAAAAAATTCCTAGAAAATATAACTTATTAAAACTGACTCAAGAAGAAATAGAAAACCTGAATGTCAGAGGACCATTAAAGAAATTGATTTAGTTGTTTAAAATCTTTGCACAGAGAAAGTCTAGGCTCAGATAGCTTTAAAGCAATTTCTACCAAATAGTAAAGAAAAAAATAATTCCATTCTATTGAATCCTGTGATGTTGAATTGGAATTGGAGGTATTGGTGTGAACTCATGGTTTTCAATATATAAAGAGAGACATGAATATGTATGTAAAATGTGTATACACTCACCCCCCCAGCCCCCCTCCACACACACTGTCACCTGAGAGGGCCTCGGAACAGTGACACCCCAGCAGCAGCAATCACGCTTAACATTCAGATGTTGGTTTCTAAATGCTTCTTGCCATTAAAAGGAACTAGGGCTTTTGGGGGCTCTTCAAGAGCTGGAGCAGACGAAGTACAAGGTACTTTATACTTACCTCACGCCAGAAAGCAAGGCAGTGGTCACCAGCGATGAAGATGTGTCACAGGACACAGAAGCCATCTTGAAGGGGCTCCCACTGGCCATGTCTGGGACAATTTAAGCATTAAAATGAATAATGATAGTAATGGGCTATACCCCAGTGAATAAAATACGATTTTATAGGGTCACACTTATATAAATGAATGAATAAATAAGTAAGTTTTTCCTCACAACAGGCTAATTAATCACTATAAGAAGAGAGATGACTATAGAAAGAAGAGGTGAATTGCAAATCAAATTTGGTAACCACTACAGTCATACTTCAGGCAAGAAATATCAATTAGTGCTAAAATTGGTGGTGAAAATGGGGTGAGACAGAATTTTTGTAGTCTCGAACAAAATATCTATTAATTATCAAGCAGAAAAGCCCAGCATTCACTGTCCTAAGTGATTGATCTGACCCTGCCAATAGTGGAATAAGCCGGCATTGTGCACCACCCAACAGGATGCGTGAGTGGAGCACGGTATTGCTTTGCTGATACTCCGGCTGGAGGTGCATAACTTCAGTCAAATCACAAGGAAACACCAGACAGACCCAAACTGAAGGGCAGTCTGCAAAATAACTCACCTGTAATCTCCAAAAAACCCGGCAGGCCATGAAAGCCAAGGAGATACTGGAAAGGATGGAGAGGTGGCAGGGACTAAGGCAGCATGGCGATGGCTGCTGCCGCAGTCCAGCACCACCTTGGCTAAAAGGATGTTATTGGGACAGTGGTGAAACTCATCCATGGACAAGGGGTATCTGGGTGCTTTATATTATTATTATAGCTTTTCTGTAAGTTTGATGCTGTCTGAAAGCATAAACAGGAGGAACAAGGAAAACCAAAATGGAGAAGTTGCAGGGTGTTTATATGAGCTCTGAAGTGAGTCCTTTGGGGGGGTGCAGCAGAGCCCCGGCCACTCCCACCCGGGAGGAGCTGGGGGGAAGAGCAAGTGCCCAGGGAGGTGGGGGAGAACGGGAGGTCGTGGGCATGCAGTGGGCCCTCAGCATAGCCGGATGTGGGACAGCATCGTATGCATTTGAGGTCACGGGCACGCAATGGGCCCTTAGCATAGCCAGATGTGGGACAGCATGGTGTGTATTTGTATGTTTGTGAGGCAAGTCACGTCTTTTAGGAGCACTTGTCATGTTGGGCAGCTGGGCCTTTTGCAAAGAGAAATACAAGAATAATCCCAACACCTTCCTCAGCGCCCATCACGACCACCCTGCCCCATAGACACGGGTCTGAGCCGCAGTGTGTGGTCAAGGGCACAGAGGAGTGGGCAGCACTGACCGTGGGGACTGGAGAAGCCAGCCTGGTGGGGCTTGAATATGGCACGGCCAGGCAGTGATGCTCCGTGGGCCTTGCTGGGGGCACCATCCGAGGCTCGGCACACCTGTAGCTTTTGAAGGCCATGCCCTCCTTCTGGGTCTCTTGTCTTCACCCCTCAGGAGGTCTTCCCCGGCCTCATTTTTAACATCACAGCCTCTGCCCCTCTGACCTGACACTGCCCCCTCTGCTGCTCGTTCTCTCCTAGTGCTTAACTTGTGTGGTGCTGGGCTCTGTCCCCCTCCTTCTCTGTTGTATGCCCAGGACAGGGGTTGGCAGTGGCAGATCCCGAAGACGTGGATGACCACGCGGGCGAACGAAGGCCCATGTCCTTCAGGAGGCCCCAGGCATTGGACACCAAAGGCCCTGAGACGTACTCAGTTCGGTCTGCATCTGTTGATGGTAAATATTGCAGGACTGATGGCCACTGACTGCCTGTAGTGATGTGTGAGGACAGTGAAGGCAATGGTGATTCACAGGCAGGTCAGTCCCATGTAGGTGTTAGCTGTAAATTCATAGTTACATAACTTAATAAATTTACTTACAAATTCGTTATTTATAAACAAATCAGAGACTCTGACAGCTGAGCTGGCACTCCTCGTTGATGTGAAAGTTGGCAAGCGAGGCAGCATCCATACCTGTGGGTAGATGGCAGAGGACTCTGAAGGTTTGGCGCCCTTTTCCGCGGTAGGAGAGGCCGGCGGGGCTGCTCGTGAAGGCTCCCTGGGCGTGCACCACGGCACTGTATTCTGCCTGAGGGCGTGGGCCAGGGCTCTCTCCAGCTGCGGCCGCATGGGGTTAGTGGCCTGCAGTGTTGCCTGCTCACTCGTCTGTACACCTGTGCACTGCACACTGATTCACTGAATATTTGATGGTTAAACAGCACCCAGCACAGTTTTTTGGGTTTTGTTTTACAAAATGTTTCTTGAACCCTTGGCTTGTCCCTGCTGTGCTTTTCTTTGATATGTTGAAATGTAACAAGAATGCCCAAATAGTTTGCTTATGCCAGATGTTTCGCATCATGAAGAGAATATGGATTTGCAATGTGTGCAAGTATTCTTCTTTCCCCAGAGAGCTATTTTTGGTTGCATCTTCCACGATAACATGGGGTTCCAAGGCTAGGGTGTGTTTTCCTCTGCAGGACGAGCGTGCGACTCTGGTGACCGCAGAGCCCCCCCGAGGCTCCCGGGTTCTGTGATCTCAGAAAGTGGTTAGAGGCGCATTCTCTTGACCAGAGAAACGCGTGGGCACTGCCAGCTGCAGCCTCCCCAGTCTCCGCGGGCTCAGAGGAAATGCATTTTTTTGTGGTTCATTTTGCGCTGTAAGGAAGTGTGAAATCTCTAAAGCTCTCCGATGCTTTTTGAAAAATCTAGAAATTCTTGCTATAGGAAATTCAACAACTTGACGCAGTATAGGTCTTACGGGTGCCCCCCGTTTTATAAATATCGTGTCTGTGTGAAATGAGTGTGTTTATTTATACTCCTGATGCTTTTTCTTGCTGAGGGGAATTTGGGACTTTGAAGGGCATTTTTAACCCCCTCTGCCCCACAAGTTGTGGATTTTGGAAGGACACTCGCCCACCCAGCACTCACTTGCTGGAACCCCTTCTCATATGCTGCTTCTCTCTGCCCTCAGTGAGCACCTCGAATGCATTCCCTCACACTCCGTTAAATATACACCTGCCCGTGTGTCAAGAGCAGCACGGCACAATCATCTGCTTCTCACACTCTTCCTCACACCCTCTCTCTTCCTGGGCATTCTGTCTTAACCCCCCAGCCTGGTGCCTGCTGTCTTCTGGGATGCCTGAGGGCTCTCCGGGACCCTCACAGTCCTGGTTCCCTCCCGCCCACAGCCTGACGGGGCAGCTTTGTCCCACAGGGTGGACTTGCCTGCTTTGCAAGGCTGGGGCGCATGCTCCTTGCAGATGAACAGACCCACATCTAGGCAAGCACGCAGCACAGCCTGACTCAGGAGCTGAGGCCTCCCACTGCACGAGCCTGAGCCCCCTGGCTCCCTGGGCTCCCTCTGTGGGCACTTGCTTTGCTCTGAGTGTTTGTCACCTGCCTGAGTGCTCCTGATGCCTCCTGGGCCACTGGGGAGAGCTGTGCTTGTCCCACGCTCCGGCACAGAGTGTCCGTCCCAAGTGTTTCCTTTAAACCTTTCCTGTGCAGAAGCTGGGACAGAATTCTGTGTGTCCCAGTGCAGAACACACCTGCTCAGAAAGTAACTGGATGATACAAATACAACTTGTAGCCATCAAGAATCACTAAACGACATTTTCTTCCAGAATGTACATATTACATTTCATCTTCAAAAGGCCAAATGGTTTTGTCATCCAGTTCTTAAGAAGTGAAGGAAGGGAGAGTTTGAATATTTGAAAGCCTTGAGGCTGTGGTACCCTCATTTGACGTAAAACTTGCAAAGGCATTTGTAGAAACGGTTGGGGTGTGGGAGCAGGGGTCAGAGGTGCCCTCCTGGGAATGTCTTGGCTCTGAGAGCACTGCCCCGTCCTCCCGGGCCCTCGCTGGTGCCCCGTCCTCCCGGGTCCTCGCTGGAAGCCCCGTCCTCCCGGGGCCTCGCTGGTGCCCCGTCCTCCTAGGCCCTCACTGGAAGCCCCGTCCTCCCGGGGCCTCACTGGTGCCCCGCCCTCCCAGGCCCTTGTTGGAAACCCTGCTCATTTACTTCCCTTGTTACTGTTGTGCTGCATTTCCTGGATCCACAGTCAGGTCAGGCAATTCTGGCGAAAGCAGGCGTCGGGGAAGGGTTGGGTGGACGTCCCAGGCTTCTCAGAGCATCCTATCCAACTCCTCCATCCAACTCCTGGATGGGAGAGTGTCCTAAGGGTCTTCAGGAGGGAGCCTGAGCTGGGAGCAGGGGCAAGTGAAATCAGGTTCAAGGGAAATTTTCATCAAGGTTATCCACCACCCCCAGGACCCTCAGAGTCTCACAGTGGGTGCAGCCCCAGGCAGGTGGTGGTGCCCAGGGGACAGCCCCCAGGAAGGTGCAGGTGATGGGGGGACAGTCCATGGGAAGGCGGGGGTGGGGGGGGACAGCCCATGGGAAGGGGGGTGATGGGGTTGGGGACAGTCCATGGGAAGGCAGGGGTGATGGGGGGACAGTCCATGAGAAGGCAGGGGTGATGGGGGGACAGTCCATGGGAAGGCGGGGGTGATGGGGGGACAGTCCATGGGAAGGCGGGGGTGATGGGGGGACAGTCCATGGGAAGGCGGGGGTGATGGGGGGACAGTCCATGGGAAGGGGAGGTGATGGGGTGGGGGACAGTCCATGGGAAGGCACGGGTGATGGGGTTGGGGACAGGTCTTGGGAAGGCACGGGTGACAGTGTGGGGTGGAGGGGCAGCCCACGGGAAGGTGCAGGTGTCCGTGGGGGGAGGGGGACACGGAAAAGTACGGGTACGTTCCCGTCATGCTTGTCCGACCTCCCTGGGTGGCTGGAGGAGGAAGTGATCCAGAGGAGGCCTGCCTTGGAAGTACCCAGATCACAGAGGCTGGGCCTGGTGCGGAGCTCTCGGCTGACCTTGGGCCCGGCTTTGCGGGGCATGTCAGTTAGGGCTCTGCAGTAAAACACAACCGACTGGAGACAGATATGGGAAGGCTTATTATGAGCAGGTGGCTCAGACAACTGCAAGCTGGAGACCCAGGAGAGCTGAGGTATAGTTCAGTCCAAGGCCAGAGGCCTGCGGGCCACGGGCGCTGGCGTAAATTCCAACCCGTGGCCGGAGAAGGGGAGATGGGCTGATCCGGCTCAAGCTGTGAGTCAGGAAAAAGGGGTGACTCCTCCTGTCTAGTTGTCTCCAGCCCCCCCACGGACTGCCCAGCCACACTGGGGAGGACCGCTGGCTTCACCTAGCCCATGGATTCAAATAGGACCCCCATCTGGAAACACCTTCCAACACAGAAGGCAGGATTATTTAATCAGAGCACCTGGTGCTGCAGGTGGTTGACGTGTGACGTCGGTCAGCACACTGGGCCTGTGTCCTCATTAGCTAGAGGGCCGGCTGTGACTGCCAACAGCAGCTGCCTGAGTCGGGGTTTCAGCCCAGCCCTGCTCTAGGCTTTCTGAGGGAGTCTCTGGGGCTCTGAAGTAATGGGCTTGCAGGTGGTGGGAATTCTGCATCCCATTCCCTGGGCAGGTGCAGCAGGGACTGGCAGGCTGCCTCATGCATGGGTAAGCCCTTGTGTGTCCCACAGTAGGACTGAGCATCTGGGCCCACCTGTCCTGGGCTGACCTGTCCTGGACTGACTGTCCAGGACGGTGGAACCGACTCCCGTGGTTGCTGTTGAAGCCCTCTGTGGTGAAATGCTCCCAGGAGCTGCAGATTGCCAGGCAGCTTTACTTAGGACGATTCCCTAGAAGGAGTCCTAAACCAAGTCAGCCTGGGGGCCGCCTGCTCCTCTCTCCCTTACGCCCCTGTCTGTGGAGTTCTGTCCCTTCGAACGAGGATGCTTAGGGTCGATGTGCCTGTTAAGGACTGGGTGAAAACGATGGAGAAGAAAGGGATCCCGGGCCTTCCTCTCATTTGGCCGCTTTCACCACTCAGGCCCTGCTGAGGGCTCTGTGGAGAGGCGGGGCAGTCCTGCCACTAGGGACCTTCATGAAGCACCCACGTTCCTTACCACCTTCTCCAGCCCTCACAGGAAGGAAGCGGCAGGGTTTCTGCTGGTTGAGCTCCTCCTCCAGGCTTCCTGGATAGGAAGCAGTGGTGCTGCTCAGCACACAGCCCCTCAGGGCCTTCCCTCCTGCCCCAGGGCTGGGGTAGGCTGGGGGGGCCACCCCTGCTGATCCATCCCTTGGCTTCTGGGCCCAGCTCCCCTGAGTGCACAGAGGGGATTGTGGAGCTGTGGGCTGGGGCCTCACGGAGGCTTGTCCTTCTTCCCAGCCAAGGTGCTGGGATCCTGACTGTCACCTGCCCCAAATCCAGGCTGGGCCCTGTCCGCCCTGGGATGGGTCACAGGAGGCCTGAGAACCGGGTCCAGGCTGCGGTTTGGGTGAAGGACAAAGGGACGTCTCCGCCCACTTTGCCTGTTCTGCTTCTTCTGTTTCTTCATCTCTCCTCCTTTTCAGCTCCCCCTGGGCCCAGCTCCCTGTCCAGCACTGAAGACCTGAAGTGGACCTTACTCAGCCCTGCACATAGCAGGAAAGTCCAGCCGCAGTCGCTGCACGGGGCTGGGGTGTGTGATCTCCAATTGCAGGGCTGACCTCCCGCCCTCCATCTGCACCGCCTCCCCCACCCCTACTAGGGAATTGGCTTCAGGGGACTGGGAGCAATGTGGCTTCGTTTCTGGGCATCACAGCATCACCCAGACACAGAGCTGGACCCGCCTTCTGGCTTCTCCTTCACCAGGGACAGTGGGTCAGACCAAGTCACAGGTCCAGGTGCCCGTGGTGGGGGCCAGATGAGGTGGCCTTGGGTTCCCGGTGACACCTTGCTCTCAGTCTCCTCTGTGTGAAGAAACAGAGGGCCCTGAGCAGGACCCCATGGGAAGCCTGAGCCTCCAAGGGAGCCACTCTGCTCCAGCCCTTGCTGTGGGCACAGGGTCACCCGAGGCCTCGGTGCTGACTTCACATTCTCGCTATTCCAGATGAGCCCCTTCTTGGTTGCAGTGAACTCTGCAGCCGTGGGCGGAGGGCTGGCAATGGCCCTGAGAATCTCTGACTTGGCTGAGGTTCTGCGCGGTAGGCAGAGTGCTGGCAGGACACAGAGGGTGCCCAGGCTACAGATTCGGGTTCAGGCCCAGCCGTGTGGCCTGTTCACCTCTGAGAGGGCCGCCCTGCCCGCGCCCGGCTCCTCTGACACGCGGCCCTCCAGCTTCTCACTGGAGTGGTCCTGGCAGGGCCCCTCTCTGTAGACCCTGTAGGACCAGCAGGCCGGGCCGTGGCTGGGAGGCAGGGGACAGGTTGGCCTCTGCAGTCTTGGGTGCACAGAGCTCCTCCCGCCCTGGCCCTGTGGCCCCCTCCTGCTGGCCCAGCTGTGCCTTGTGAGGGCCACGGTGATGGCCCATCGTTCTCACCAGCCCCCAGGAACGACACCGCTCTCCCAGCTCCCTTCCTCCCCAGCCCGTCACCACCGGCAACTGCGGTGGCGTGGGTTGGGGGAGTCTCTCCCTACATCACAGAAGAGGAGACTGGAGCTGGAGAGGTGGGGGATGGGGGCTTCCTCCCGGGGCGGACCCTCAGGTGGGACCCCCAGGCGCAGGAAGGGCGGGGGGACCTGGGGAGGCCGCGGCCGGGTCCGCCCGCCTCGTGTGCACCTGGAGCGCCCGCGCGGACCCGGAGCCCCCTTCCCCGCCACGCGCCTGGCGCTCCCGGCGCTCCTGGGGCTCCTGGCGCCCTGCCCGGGCGGGCGGGGGCGGGAGCGCTGCTCGCACGCGAGGCCTGGCGGGGCCCCATCGCGTGACGGCGCCGGCGGCTGCGGGGGAAGTGGGGGGAAGTGGGCGGGCGCCCGCGGGGGGGCACGCGATGCTGGGAGAGGCGCGCCCCCGCCCCCGCACGTAGGAGTTTCTCGGGGAAAAGGCCGGGGCTGCCGGTCTGCATTGCTGGTGGGGCGGGGTCGGCTCTTGCGGGAGCGACCCCTGCAATGGGGTTTGGCTGCACCGGCTGCCTGGGTGGTGGGAGTCTGTGCGCGGGTGACGGAGGCTGCGCCCCCAGCCGCGCCGCCCCAGCCCCCTGGACCTCGGCGGGGAGCGCCCAGGGCCAGCACGGGGGTCTCGCGGGGCGACCCCAGCAGCGCCTATGTGGGGCCGCTTCTGCCCGGGTCTCTCCCCGGGCTCGGGGTCATCTGCTGGGACATCCAGGGTGCCTCTTGCACTGGCTTCTCCTGGGTCTGCACTTGGGAGAAAGATCTTGATTTTCATTGTTAAAAGCTTTCAGCTTTCTGAACATGCATGTTGTATGAACTGTGGAGTCTCTGGCTGAGCCTGGAGGGCAGGAGGCTGAGATGCTGGGGTTTCCAGGTGGGAAGAGGCCGCCCCTATCCCAGGGATGCCCCCACCTCGGCGGACTGTTCATGCTTCCTCGGAATCGTCCTGCTTTGGGGCAGAAGAGAAGGGGCCTTTCTTGTTACATTTAGTGCAGTGAACAAAAATCCAGTTTTTACCAGGTATGGGAGTTCAGGGAGAAGTGAGGGCTCAGAGACCAGGGAGGGAGGGGGACAGAGAGACCAAGTCCCAAGGACGCCCCGTGCCACTGTCTCCTGGCTCCTGGCTGCCTCACCGCCTCACTCAGGCCCTTGCCCCCGAAGGACACCTTAGCTTGTCAGCATCCCTGCAGCTGGCACCTCAGATTCTGAATCAGTGGCTCCCAGCATGGTCTTTCTGGTGGAGGGTGGGGTGGTAGCCCAACCCAGCAGCCGGTTCCGGGGTCCTGGCCTGATGGGGAGCAGGTTAACCCAGCGTCTGAACTCCACCTGTGCTCACCACGGCCTGGGGACACCACAGACACTGGTCCTGGGGGTCTGGGGGCCCAGGGACTGCGGGATGAGGAGAGCTCAGAGGAAAGTGTGAACCACTTTGACTAGCGGGTGGATGACTTCACGGAAGTCCAGGAGGATGACCAGGAGCAGGAGACAGTGACCCAGGATGAGGTTCAGGCCACAGCATTTCAGAGCACTCTCAGGTGACACAATGCCACTGGGGCTGGAGAGTGGAAGTCCAACCCACCCTGAGTGAGACATTAAGCTTTTATTCAAGTACTTATTCTATTTCTTAAAATATCCAGCAGCCTTACGTCGTTTTGGGACTGTGATGGGCTACAAATAGACACACATGTACTTTTCGATGAGGCTGTGCCCCTCAAACTTGATTTTCTGTTTGGTTTGGGCTCTTCCTGAGCAGTGGGGTGGAGGCAGCCAGGAGTCTAAGCCTGGCCCGGTGGGGAGTCAGGGTGGTGGAGGGGCTGCTTTGGAAGCGGCTGTGTCTCCGTAACCCATGGAAGTGGACGGATCCGGTGAAGAATGGCAGCCTGGGCTGGGCCACACCGGCGACCAGCCTGCCCTTGAACGGGAGCCCCGCACAGCCTGCCCACCACGAAGGATGGCGTGCTGGCCTTTAGGTGCCATCTCAAGGTCAGAACCCGTGGCAAGGTCGCATCTTCCTGAGCGGATACCACCTGGGGCTTCAGCTGAGGATCCGGGAGACATGGGAGCGGCAGGTGCCCCCCGGTCTCGCTGGGGTGTGCTTTGGTCCACGCACTGGGGCCAGCTGCTTGCCGGGACACCCTTGCCCCTCGGTCCTCTCAGAAGCTGGGGAGGGGCATCCCTCCCGTGTCTCCAGTGCTCATGAGGACACTGAGTGGGCAGTGGGCACCTGCACTGGGTTCAGAACTCAGCCCTCAGCCAGCTGGGAGGTGAACATGTCATCTGTCCCCTTCTGCACCCGAAAATGGAGAATGCACCGTCCTCAGGAGTGGGGGTGTCCTTGGGGGCTGTGTGCAGTCACCAGGAAGGGGGTGGGACTGGTGGCTGTCCTGGACCTGCCTTTTCCTGCCCTGCAGTGCTCTGCAGCGCCTGGGGGTGTGGGGCCTGGCCTGCTCCTTTCCAGGGAGGGGGCTGCGGGGGTTCCAGGAGGCAGAGGTGATGCAGGTACAGCCCCTGGGGGCGTGGGGCCTGGCCTGCTCCTCAGGGAGGGGGCTGCAGGGTTCCAGGAGGGAGAGGTGATGCGGGTGTGCAGGGCACAGAAGAGCCAGGTGGATGCGGGGGGCCTCGGCCCAGCCCTTAAAGGGGTGCAGCCCAACAGTGCTGTGGGTCTCATGAGAGGGGCCGCAGGGACCCCCTGGGTGGCTTCAGGGGGATCTGGCAGGAAGCTGGACTTTGTCCCAAGACTGGGTGTGGGCTCTGGGGGGTTAGGCAGGAGGGGACAGAGAGCAGTTTCTGCGGAACAGAGTGGGGGTTGGGGTGTCCTCAGGTCATTCTCTGCCTCCATGTCCTGGTGTCCCCTGCCCCTCCTGGCTGACCTGGGACCTGTGTATTGGCTCCTCCTGGCCCACCTTGGACCCTCAGGACTGTGCTGTGGAATGCTGCATGGCCTGCAGAGGGGTCAGTGCAGCCCAGGCCAGCTGTCAGGCGAGAACTGTGGGGTGAACGTGGGGAGGCACGAGAAAGACGTAAATGAAGAAGAGTGGCCAGGCCGGGAGTTGGGGTGCCTAACGTGTCTGTTCTTCTCTGACAGTCGTGCAGGAGCAGAGCTCACGGCAGCTGGCGGCCGGTGTCCCCTCGCCCAGAGATAGCCGTCCTCTTGCAGGGTCTGCCGTGCTGGAGGGAAGGCTGCTGCTGGAGGTGAGTGCCACCCTTGGTACCTCAAACGCTTGACACTTGGTACTCCGTGTCACGCATGTTCAGACCCTCACCCAGGAGGCCCTTCGGTTGTGATCTTCGTAACTATCAGGACAAGTAGACTCCAGAATGTGTTGAAGAAGGGTGTCCCTGGGTCGGAGTCAGCCTCGGGTGTGAGCCTCGTGGGCTGGGACAGGGAAGGCAGCCGGAGAGCTCTCGGCCTTGTGTGCTGCACCAGAAAATCATCCTCATTCTGCACCGTCTGCTTTTGCTTGTCAATGAGAGAACCTTGTACAAAATTAAGCCTTTTTTCCCCTAAAATGAAGGATATGGTCAAGTCTGCATTGGGCTTCCCTGGTGTGGTTTCAATCTCGGGGTGGCCTGTGTGACACCCTGGAAGCTCTGGGCCTGGGCAGGAAGCTCCGTGATGAGGGGGCTTTTCACCCCATCTCCCCCATCCCCCCGACTCTGAAGTGCTGGGTTTTCCTGTGCTGTAACGCGGGGACTGTTACTCCTCTGGGAGGGGAGACTGTGGACCATTTTCCTAAACAACATAAGATGGTGGCGTGGAGCCTCCAGGGTGAATCCATTCGCCATTTTGAAGATAAAGGGGGTTGCTGCCTCTACCAGTGGCTGGAGAGACATGGGGCTGGGTGGTCCCAGGATGGGGCTGGGTGGGCTTGCAGAGAGGAGGTGGGGACAACATGGCACTTCCTGGGTAACAGGGTGGGCTCCAGCCAGAACTCAGGACCCCTGGGTGGGGCAGGAGGGCACCAGCCAACCCGCTCCAGATGAGGGTACTGGCTCCCGGATGGCAGGCTGCCCCACAGCCAGCAGCCTCTGGTCTCCCGCGGAGCTGTGCACCCCTGGTGTGTGGGAGAGGCTGCTCGACCCCGCCGCAGGTCCTCCTGTGTGTCTCCAGGTCAGTTCACAACCCCCAGCTCGCTCTGCCCTACCCTGCTAGTGAATGGGTCTTAGCTCCTGGGGCCTGGGAAGCCTGGAGCCTAGGGGAGGGAGGCCTGGGCCTGGTTCCCTGCTGCTGGACTTCCCGTCCTGCTCCCAGCAGTGTGGGATATTTTGGAGCTACCCTCAGGGCGGACTCTCCAAGAAGGCTTTGGAAGAGGCACGGAGGGTCAGGGTCCGTCCGCCCGTCTGCTCCTGGCACTGTGGCCCTCCTGCTGCCCGGCCTGACTCCCCTGCCTAGCCAGAGCGCTGGTCACACTCACTGTGTTTCGGGGGAGGTTGAGTAGTTCCTGAAGTCTCAGTCCACCGCATCTGGTTCATGTCTCTGGCCCACAGAAGTTTCTGGAAGTTTTCTTAGATTGCATCTGGTAGGTTATATGGTGAGGGTTCCTCACGGCATTGCTAGGGCAGTGAAAGGGATTATATGCTCTTTTTGAAGCTTAAAAGTATTCAAACAGGGCAAAATAAGCAAAGCAAGCAACAGCAACAGCAAATCCCAGCTTTTAATTTTAATCTTCAATCTCTTCACAATAAACTGAAAAAAGGGAAGTTTATGGCAGGGCACCCTAAATCCATAAACAGCCTTGAGCTGGCACAGGCTTCAGAGTGGCTGTGGCCATGGTCTGTTGATTTAAGATGAGGAAGTTAAGGATTGGAGCCACCAGGTGCCCTTTGGGGCTGAGCCGGACCCAGCATTTCTGTTTGTTTGTTTATTTATTTATTTGAGATGCTCCACACGTTCAGAGAAACTTTAGTAATGATTTAGAAATGACTCCTGAGAGTGTGGTCTGGACCCGGCGTTTCTTTGTCTTGAGTTCATTGGCTTGTCCTCCAAGCCCCCACCTTCTCCAGGGAAGCCAAGACAGATGGGCCACAGCCTGTGGCTTCCCCTGGTGCACATCTTGGTGCAGGTGCTAACAGTGGGAGGATGGAGGAATGGGGAGAGGTGGGAGACTGGAGAGGGAAACAAGGGGGAGGGATCCAAAGAGATGTGAGCACCCAGAGCAGGCCCCGAAATGCCTGTACGATACGAGTCAGAGGTTTTCATTCTATTTTTTAGGTGGGCTACAGGGCTATTGGGTTTAGCAGGACTCACTAGTGCCACAGATGTGGTCTGTCTCAGGCTAGGATGCTGTCACTGACTGCTTAACTTCAGCTAGAATTCAAGTGTATGGTTACTGCAGGGGACATTTTGTAACACTTATTTAAAAATTTACGTACACTAAAGTTCATTCTTTTCAGCATTCAGTGGGATGTGACTGCCACTGTCATGAAGATTCGGAGCCATCCCATCCCCAAACATTTCTCCTCTGCTGCTGTTTTCAGTCACAGCCCCCTGCCCCTGGCCACGGCTGATGTGCTCTCTGTCCCTGCAGCTCCCCCATGCCTTTCTGTGGATGTCCTGCACACGGAGTCACACGCATGGCCTTTGGAGGTCAGCTTCACTCAGCACAGTGCTGTTGAGATTTGCCCACGGTGCTGCAGGTCACCAGCTGGTTTCTTGTTATTGCTGCGGGTTAGGGTTAGGGCTCATCCACGGTGCTGTGGGCCACTGGTTTGCTTCTTGTTATTGATGAGGTGTGGACCGACTCCATGTGTCATTCAACTTTTGAGGGATATTTGGGTTGTTTTTAGGTTTTGGTGTTTATGAATAGAGCTGCAGTAGACATTCACATACAGGTGTTTCTATGAGCGCAGGTCTTCGTTTCATGAATAGTAAGCATGTTTTTAACTCGTATCCCCCAGCAGTGAATGAGTGTTTCAGTTGTTCAGCATCTTTGGGTTTGCACTTGGTATTACTTTTTTCAAAGCCATTTTAATACTGGAATCTTGTTAGGGCTTTAGTTTGGATTTCCCTGTGACTAACAATGCTGTGTATCTTTTCATGTGCTTATTTGCATCCATGTGTCATCTTTGGTAAAGGGTCTTTCGGATCTTTTGCACATTAAGAAAACCAGGTCATTTGCTTGTTTTCTATGCAGTTGAGAGAGCTCTTTATATATTCTGGAAACATGTCCTTTCTCATATGTATGATTTATAAATATTTTCTCCTAGTCTGTGGCTTGTCTTTTTATTCTCTTGACAGGATATTCCATTTTGATTAAGTTTAATTTATCAATTTCTCTTTTTGTAGATTGATTTTGTTGCCACATCTCATTACCTAACCTAAGGTTACAAAGATTTTTCTTTTATGCTTTATTCTAAAGTTGTATAGTTTCATGTGTTACATTATGGTCTATGATCCACTTTTTGTTAACTTTGGTATAAGATGTCTGAGATAGGGGTCAAGATTTATTGTTTTTGCATGTGACTGTCCAGATGTCTCAGCACTATGTATTAGAAAGACTATCCTTTCCATACTGAATGGCCTTTATACCTTTGTGAAAAATCAATTGGCTGTATTTTTGTGGATCTGTTTCTGGACTCTGTATTCTGTTCTATATATCTGTATTTTAAGTCTTTCAGTAATACCACATTATCTTACCTACTGTAGCTTTAAAATAAGTCTCGATATCAAATAGTGTGAATCTTTCAATTTTGTTCTTCCTCAGAATTGTTCTGGCTCTTCTAGTTCCTCTGTTTTTCCATACAAATTTTAGAATTAGCTTATTGACTGATATCTATAAAAATCCCTGCTGGAATTTTGATTGAGATTGTGATATATCAGTAAATCAATTTGGGGAGCATTGGCATTTGAGCAATACTGACTCTCCCAATCCATGAACATGGTATGTGTCTCTATTTAAGTTTTCTTTAATTAAGTTCATCAGTGTTTTGTAGTTTTCAGCATACATATCCTGCATATTTGTTAGTCATGTTTAAGTTTTATATTTTTGTTCTTACTGTAAATGAGACTTTTTTTTTTAATTTCAATTTTTAGTTCATTCCTAGTGTATAGAAGTACAATTTATTTTTCTAGGTTGACTTTGTATCCTATGACCTTGCTAAACTCATTAGTAGTCCTTGGAGCTCTTTAAAATAGATTCCATGGGATTTTTTAAAACATAGATTTTATTAGGAGTCTCCAGAGAGACAAAGCCAATAGGTTATATGTGAGGGGCCTTATTAAAGGAATTGGCTTAGAAGATCACAAAGACAGACAAGTTTCACAATAGGCTGTCTGCAAGCTGGAGAACCAAAGAAGCTGGTAGTGTGGCTCAGTCCAAGTCTGGAAGCCCCAGAACTAGAGAAGCTGATGATGCAGCCCCTAGTTCAAGGTCAAAGGCCTGAGAGCCCCCAGGAGGCCACTGGTGCAAGTCCTGGAGTCTAAGAGCTGAAGAGCCTGGATTCTGATGCCCAAGGGCAAGAGGAGAAAAAGGCATCATTCCCTGGAGGGGAGAGAAAGAGAGAACAGAAGGCAAATTCTCCTCTCCTTGTGCCTGTTTTCCCAACTGGGCCTCCAGCCAATGGAATTGACCCACATTGAGGCTGGTTCTTCCTCTCTCAGTCCACTGAATCACATGCCAATCTTCTCTGGAAACACTCTTAGAAATAATTCTCCACCAGCCGTCTAGGCATCTCTCAATCCAATCCAGTTGACACTTGAAATGAACCAACACGTAGATTATAACTGTTGTCTGAGAATAGAGACAGTTTTATATTTACTTTTTCAATCTACGTGCCTCATTTTTCTTTCTTATTGTGCTTATAGGATGTCCAGTACAGTGTAGAGTAGAATGGGAGTGGTCAAAGAGGCCATCTGCCTTGTTCCTGATTTTAGGGGGAGACCTTTAGTCTTTCAACATTCAATATATTAGCTTAGATTTGCTTTTTTTTTCTTTTTCTTTTTTGAGATGGAGTCTCACTCTGTCACCCAGGCTGGAGTGCAGTGGTGCAATCTTGGCTCACTGCAACCTCCACCTCCCAGGTTCAAGCAATTCTCTGCCTCAGCCTCCCAAGTAGCTGGGATTACAGGCATCTGCCACCACACCCAGTTAATCTTTTATATTTTTAGTAGAGATGGGGTTTCACCATGTTGGCCAGGCTGGTTTCGAACTCCTGACCTTGTGATTCACCTGCCTTAGTCTCCCAAAGTGCTCGGATTACAGGTGTGAGCCACTGCACCCGGCCTGCTTTTTTTAGTTTTGTTTTGTAAATGCCTCATATCAGATTAAGAAATTTCTCTTTCATTTCTCGTTTTCTGAGAGTTCTTATTGTGAATGGATGCTAAATCTTGTAAAATACTTTTTCTGCATTTATTGAGATGATCATGGTTTTTCTTCTTTAGACTGTCAATGTTGTGCATTACATTGATTTTAAAATGTTGAACTAACCTTGCATTCTTAGGATAAATCTCATTTATATTTTGCCCAATTCAATTTGCTAATATTCTTTGGGGACTTTTGTGCCTGTGCTCATGAGAAATACTTTTTGTGGTTTTCGTGTAATGTTTTTGTTTGATTTTGATGAGTTTGAGTATCATGGTAATGCTGGCTTCTTAAAATTAATCGAGGGTTTTCCCTTCTCTTCTATTTTCTGGAAGACATTGTGTAGGAATTGATATTATTTTTTCCTGACATGTTTGGTAGAATTCATTAGTTAAAACATCTTACCTGGGAGTTTTCTTTGTTAGAAGATTTTTTTTTTTTTTTTTTTTTTTTGAGACAGAGTCTTGCTTTGTCACCCAGGCTGGAGTGCGGTGGCGCGATCTCCACTCACTGCAAGCTCAGCCTCTTGGGTTCACACCATTCTCCTGCCTCAGCCTCCCGTGTAGCTGGGACTACAGGCGCCTGCCACCACACCCGGCTCATTTTTTTTAAAATATATTTTTAGTAGAGACGGGGTTTCACCATGTTAGCCAGGATGGTCTTGATCTCCTGACCATGTGATCCGCCCATCTCGGCCTCCCAAGGTGCTGGGATTACAAGCATGAGCCACCGCGCCCGGCCTGTTAGAAGATTTTTAAACCATGAATTCAGTTTCCTTGAACTGATGAAGTTATCTATTCTTAGGTGAATTGTACTAGTTTGTGTCTTTCAAGGAAATTGGTTCATTTCATCTACTTTATTGAATTTGTGATCAGAGTTCATGACATTACTATGTTGATCTTTCAATGTCTGTAGGTTCTGTGGTGATGTCTCCTCCTTCATTTCATTGGTAATTTGTGTCCTCTCTCACTTTTTCGTAGTCAGTTTAGAGGTTTATCAATTTTGCTGATTTTTTTTAGAGAAGCAGCTATTGGTTTTATTTTTTATTTTCAATTTGATTGATATCTGTTCTTATCATTATTATTTTCTTTTCTTTGATTGGTTTGGATTTAATTTCCTCTTCTTTTTCTAGCATTTTAAGGTGGAAGCTTAGATTATTGAATTTGTCTGTTTGTCCATTTTCCATTTCATTAATTTCCACTCCTCTTGTTTGTAATTTATTTCCTTCTACTTGCTCTGGTTTTAAATATTTTATTTTTCTTTAGATACTTAAGATGGAAGTTTAAATCACTGATTTTTTTTTATTAACCATTCTTACTCTATAATGTAAGCATTTAATGCTATAAGCTTCTTTAAGCACCTTTAACTGTATTACCCAAATTTTGGTATGCTCTGTTTTCATTTTCATTTAGTTCAAATTGGTTTCTAATTTTCCTTGAAACTTTTTCTTCAACTTGTGTTATTTAGACGTATGTTGTTTAACTTACCAGTATTTGGACATTTTCCAGGTATGTCGATGCTATTGAATTCTGGCTCAATTTTGTTATGGTCAGAGAATATACTTTTTAATGATTTCTATTCTTTTATATTTGTTAAAGACGATTTTAATATGGTCTGTCTTGATGACTGTTTCACTGCACTGGGAAAATAGGAGTATTCCACTGTCATTGTGTGAGTTGTTCTGTAAACATTAATTATATCCAGTTGACTTGTTGTGTTCAAGTTATCCTTGATTTTCTGTCTAGTCTCAACCTGAGAGAAGAATGTCAGCATCTTAAAGTACAATTGTGGATTTTTATATTTCTCTTTTTGGTCCTTTCAGATTTTGCATTATGTATTTTGGAATTCTGTTGTAGGGTACATACTCATTTAGGATATTACTATGTTTTCTTCATGAACTGACCCTGTATGTAAAATGCCTCCTTATTCCTGGTAGTTTCCCTTGTTCTGAAGTCCACTTTGTCTGGTACTAATATAGCATTCCAGCTTTCTTTTCTTTTCCCTCCCTCCCTCCCTCCCTCCTTCCTTCCCTCCTTCCTTCCTTTCTATAAATACAGACAGGGTCTTGCTCCGTCACCCAGGCTGAAGTGCAGCAGTGTGATCATAGCTCACTGTAACCTTGAACTCCTGAGCTCAAGAGATCCTCCCACCTCAGCTTCTTGAGTAGCCGGGATACAAGCATGTACCACCATATCCAGCTAATTAAAATTCTTTTTTATAGAGATAGGGGTGTCCCTTGTTGCTCAGGATAGTCTCAAACTCTTGGCCTCAAGCAGTCCTCCCACCCCGGCCTCCCAAAGTGTTGAAATTACAGGTGTGAGCCCCCACACCCACCGCCAGCTTTCTTTTGATTAATGTTTGCTTGGAGTATCTTACTCAATCTTTTTACTTTTAGTCAATTTATGTCATTATATTAAAAGTTTGTGTTTTGTTGGCAGTGCGTAAGTTGGGCCTTGATTTTTTTTTAAATCGAGTCTGACAATCTTCATCTTCTAATTGGTGTATTTGGGTCATGTATCACGTGTGCTGACCCTGTATGTAAAACGTCTCCTTATTCCTGGTATTTGCCCTTAGTAATCATTGATATTATTGGATTTAAGTCTACTGCTTTATTATTTTTCTATTTTTTTGTTCTCCTCTTTCATCTTTTCTGCCCTCTCTTTGCTTATTGGAATATGTATTGGTATTACATTTTAGCTTATCTATGGGCTTTTGGGGGTATGTTTTCTTATTTTTTAGTAGTTGCTGTAAGGATTATAATATATAAATCCTACTTTTAACAAAGTTAAAATTTTACTACTTCAAGTAGAACCTCAAAACCTTAAGCCACATAAATCCTCTTACACTTTTGCCTTATATTTGTCATATGTATTACGTCTATATACATTAAATCCTCCAGACAATATAATTTTTTTTGAGATGGAATTTTGCTCTTACCACCCAGACTGGAGGCATGATCTTGGCTCATTGCAACCTCCACCTCCTGGGTTCAAGGGATTCTCCTGCCTCAGTCTCCCAAGTGGCTGGAATTACAGGCATGCACCACCACACCCAGCTAATTTTCATATTCTTAGTAGATGGGATTTCACCATGTTTGCCAGGATGGTCTTGAACCCCTGATCTCAGGTGATCTGCCTGCCTAGGCCTTCCAAAGTGCTGGGATTACAGGTGTGAGCCACCATGCCTGGCCCAGACGATATAGTCAGAAATATTTTAAATAACTTGAGTTTAAAATAGTATATATATTTTCCCAGATATTTGCCATGTCTGTTGTTCTCCTTTGGTTCCTGAGGTTTTACATTTCCCTCTGGTATCAATTCTCTTTAAGAACTCTGTTTAGGCCGGGTGCGGTGCTCATGCCTGTGATCCCAGCACTTTGGGAGGCTGAGGCAGGCGGATCACAAGGTCAGGAGTTCCAGATCAGCCTGGCCAACATGGTGAAACCCTGTCTCTACTAAAAATACAAAAATTAGCTGGGTGTGGTGGCGCACACCTGTAATCCCAGTTACTCAGGAGGCTGAGGCAGAATTGCTTATACCCAGGAGGCAGATGTTGCAGTGAGCTTAAAAAAAAAAAAAAAGAACTCTCTTTAGCACTTCTTATAGTGCAGGTCTGCTGTTGATGAGTCTTTTATTTATCCTTGTTTTTCTTTTGAGACAGGGTCTCACTCTGTTGCCCTGGCTGGAGTGCAGTGGATGATCGTAGCTTACTGTAACCTTGAACTCTTGGGCTCAAGAAATCCTCTTGCCTCAGCGTCTCAAATAATTAGGTGCACACCACCATGCTCAACTACTTTTCAAATTTTTTTTTTCTTTTTTTCTTTTTTTTTTTGAGACGGAGTCTCGCTCTGTCGCTCAGACTGGACTGCAGTGGCGTGATCTCCACTCACTGCAAGCTCCGCCCCCCGGGTTCACGCCATTCTCCTGCCTCAGCGTCCCGTGTAGCTGGGACTACAGGCGCCCACCACCGTGGCCGGCTAAATTTTTTGGTTTTTTTTGTTTTTTTTTTTTTGAGACGGAGTCTCACGCTGTTGCCCAGGCTGGAGTGCAGTGGCGCGATCTCGGCTCACTGCAAGCTCCGCCTCCTGGGTTCACGCCATTCTCCTGCCTCAGCCTCCTGAGTAGCTAGGACTACAGGCGCCCGCCACCGCGCCCGGCTAATTTTTTGTATTTTTAGTAGAGACGGGGTTTCACTGTGGTCTCGATCTCCTGACCTTGTGATCCGCCCGCCTCGGCCTCCCAAAGTGCTGGGATTACAGGCTTGAGCCACCACGCCCGGCCAATTTTTTGTATTTTTAGGAGAGACGGGGTTTCACAGTGTGAGCCAGGATGGTCTTGATCTCCTGACCTCGTGATCCGCCAGTCTCGGCCTCCCAAAGTGCTGGGATTACAGGCGTGAGCCACCGCGCCCGGCCCTTTTCAAATTTTCTATAGAGATACAGGGTTGCTGTGTTGCCCAGGTCAGTCATAAACTCCTGACCTGAAGCAGTTCTCCTGCCTCAGCGTCCCAAAGCGCTAGGATTACAGGTATAAGCCACCATGCCCAGCTTTGCCTCTATTTGTGATTAATACTTTTGCTGGGTATAGAATTCGGGTAGTTATTTTTTGTCTAGCACTTTAAATTTGTTGTCCACTATCTTCTGGGTCTCTGTGGTTTCTGATGAGAAATTCACAGTCATTCAAATTATCATTCCCTGTGTGTAATGTGTCATTTTTCTCTGGTTACCTTTGTGACTATTTCTTTATCTTTAATTTTAATTTTGATGCTTAATTATGATGTATCTGAGCTTAGATATTAGAGATTGTCCTGTTTAGGGTTCGCTGATCTTCTTGAACCTGTTCATTTATTTCACCAAATTTGGGAAATTATTCTTTATGTCACCCATCTTTTTCTTCCCCTCCATTTCAGAGACTCAGTTGATGAAAATGTTAGACTTTTTAATATTTCCTCACAGATCTCTGAGACTGTGTTCGTTTTTTTCAATGTTTTCTTTCTCAGACTAGATAATTTCAGTTGAACCGTCTTTAACTTCACTGATTTTTTTCTCTGTTACCTCCATTTGCTATTAAACGCATCCAATAAAATGTTTACTTCATGTGTTTTATTTCTCAGTTCTAAAATTTCTGTTTCATTCTCTTTTACAGTGTCTGTGTATCTGCTGGGACTTTTTAGCTTTTTTGAAATTTCAAGAGTCTTTACCTTTCCCTCATGGAGTGTGGTTATATTGGCTCTTTAAGATCCTTAGCTGTCGTTATACTGTCTGTGTCATTTCAGAGGTTATTCTCTGTTTATCATCTTTTCCCTTCAATATTAGTCCCATATTCTGGTTCTCAGGATATACAGTCCTTAGGATTGTGTGACAGACAGAATAATGGGCCCAAAGATGTTCACATGCTGATTCCCAGGGCCTGTGAATGTCACTTTATGTGGTAAAAGGGGTCATGCAGATGTCATCGAGCAGGTCCTGAGGTGGGGAGATTATCCAAGTAGGTTCAGTGTAATCACAAGAATCCTTAAAAGCAGAGAACCTTTCTCACTGGGCCAGAGAAAGAGATGTGGCAACGGAAGGGTCAGAGTGATGCTGCATAGCTGGCCTTGGCCCTGAGCGAATGTGTGACATGCAGGCAGCCTCTCGAAGCTGGGAAAGGCAGCAAGGTGGTTCCCCCAGGCCTGCAGAAGGAGCACGGCCGTGGGGCTCCTTGCTTTAGCCCACGGAGATTGTTTCAGGCTTCAGCCACGGGCCTGTCGGGAATGTGTTTGTGTTGTTGGAAGCCATGAGTGTGCAGTAATGTACTACAGCAGTAACAGGGAACTAACCCAGACTTCATCCCGGACGCTTTTCACCTGTGCCCTGAGGCTCTGGGTCCCGCGGCACCGTCTAGGGAATGTGGGTTATTTTTTGTTTTGTCTTAGTCACAGCCAGCCCAGTAGTGAGGCTCAGCTTGCAGGTTCTCTCTCCTTCTGGGAGCCTTGTTTCCATATCGGTTTGATTGTCAAAGCCTCTGCTGCACTGGGTGGGTCGGCCCGTGACAAGCAGTCCTTGGAGCCTTGGGCACAGGTTCACGTCAGTGCAGCCCAAAGTGCTTTACGCTGCGTCTCTGGTGTGTTCCACACCTGCAGCTTGGGGTGAGCCAGGACGCATGTCAGTTTGTACACAGAAGCGGGGTCCTGTCTCCTGCTCTCTCCTCTGCTTACGTCCCCCACCCTGCTGCCTCCCGGGGACTCCTCCTGGTCTTCTGATGAGAAAGACGATGTTTCTCATGGGGTCGTAGCGGCCATTCCTGCTGCGTGGTTCTGTGCAACAGGCTTGCTGCCAGGGTAAAGCGGTGAGAGAAAGGGAGGGAAAAATAACGAGAACGAGGATTGCTCTCTCCTTGCACAGCAGGGACCCCGTTTTGGGGGTTCTCTATCCACAGGGATGGATTTTCTCTCCAGGTGCTTATGTGCACACAAACCCTTGCCACGGCAGGCACAGCAGCCACACAATAGCCACACAGCAGTCACACAACAGCCACGCAGCGCGTCCTTCCGCCTGCCTGTCACCCTGTCTGCTGAGGGATGAAGCCCTGTTGGAGGTCCTGGGCTAGGGGCCTGACCTCCTCAGCCTCTTCTGTGGCCTCTGACAGCAGCAGTGGTAATACCGGTAACACATAGTGGTGATGGTGGTGGACGCTGGTGTTTTCTCAGTGTGATTGTGTGCCCAGACGCTGTACCTGCCGGAACTGGGTGACACCATGTCAGCTTCCTGGGGCAGCCTTAATGAATGACTGCAAACCACGTGACTCAAACAATAGGGGCTATTCTTCACAGCCTGGAGGCCAGGAGCCAAAACCAGCGCCACTGGGCTGCAAGCGAGGTGTTGGCAGGAAGGGCTCTCACCGAAGGCTCTTGGGGAGAGTGTACTCCACACCCCCTCGCTTCTGGAATGTTCTTCCTGTGAATCTCTGCATCTCCGTCAGTGTGTCTGAGTGCAAATCTCCCTCTTATAAGGACAACAGTCATACTGGATTTAGGGCCCACCCTAATCCAGTGTGACCTCATCTCGGCTCACGACGTCTGCCGCTGTCCTATGTCCCAATACAGGAAGGTCACATTCATGGGTTTGGAAGGAAATGAATTTTGGGGGACACCACTCAACCCAGTACCACTGTGCTTACCTCACAGCTCTATCGTACCAGACAGGGGAAAGCTCAGGTTGGAAGAGCTCAGGGTTGGGGCAGAAACTCAGGCTTCCCCCACCTCCTGAACCCAAGCCCTGAACTGCTGTTGTACACAGAGCTCAGCCCTACTCCGCCTGATGCCGCCTCAAGACCGTGAAGCTCATGGACTCACGCAGCCATCGATGACCCTGCGGGGGGGGTGGGGACCTGCCATTACCTCTGCTTATGCATGAGGAGACGGAGGTGCTGTGAGGTTGTATCTGTCACACCCTCATGAGGACGGAGCCGGGGTCCCCACTGCTGCTTCTCTCTCAGGGGGAGCCTGGAGGAGCGGGGTTTTGACTCCTGGCAGGTCTCTTCCAAACCAGGGCATCCGTGGTGGCCCTGAGCCGAGGCTGCTTCATGCCAGGCAGCCCTGAGGGGCCGAGCAGACTGGAGGGACACAGCCTGGCATGGCGCTTGGTGACGAGGGGCAGGGGTGTCAGAGCCAGGGGCACCATCCTCCCGTCGGCCAGGACGAGGACTCAGCTGTGACCCCTCTGGGCCCTGAAGAGCATTTCGGGGGACTTCAGTTTCAAACCTCGAAGCCACTGGGCAGAGGCTGGGTGGCAGTCACAGAGACCTGAGGTCCCGCTGGCCGGACGGAAACAGGAAGCTGGCAGGAGGACAGTGTGGCTGGGCCAGACACCTGAGGACGCAGTGCTCACGACAAAACCAGCAGGTGCAGAGGGTTTCCGCCAGCGCCTCACACAGGAGAGAAGAGGGAGCCAAGTGGAGACCCAAGAGCGAAGGGCCCCAAGCAGTTGTCACCTGAACGGAGGGCTGGCTGGGCCTTGGGGCTGTCCTGGGGGCCCTGCTGGGCCAGACGCCCCATGAGCCACATGGCACAGTCTGGGCGTGATTCTCGCTCCTCAGGCAGACCGTCTGGGGCAGGGACCAGCCGCCCCGTGAGTCAGGTGGCCGTGCTGACGATGCCCTGGTGGAGGTGAGCCCGGGGGTCCAGTGGGGTTGTCGAAGGCGGGGGTGAGGGAAGGGGCGAGCTGGGGCTGGACAGTGAGCCAAGGCTGCAGCAGATGCAGCTGAAGGAACAAACTTTAAGGGAAGAGGCTGTGAACCAGGCAGCATCCGCAGGGCGTGAGTCCACGTAAAGCCCTGAAAACCAGAGAGATCGCTGGGAAGTGGCACAGTGGCCACCGGTGCCTGAGCGACTCGGATCGCGTTCTCAAAGTGAATCAGCGACACCAGCATCAAGCCACATTCAACGTGAGGGGCCACGTGCTGCGTAGCGGGCGTCCCCGCGTGTGCACGCAGCTGGACGTGCTTCGGAAGCTGCTGAACAGGCGAGGAGTCCTTAGCCACCCAGGCCCCCCATTCTGTGGAAGAGCTCGAGGGGGTCTTCCTCAGCCCTGCAGAGGTGGCAGCTGGGCGACTTGGACACTGAGCTTGGGCCCTTCCCCCAGACCAGCGTCAGAGCACTGGGTGCCTCCACCGCAAGGCTTCTGGGGGTCTGACGGCCCAGAGAAAGGACCGGGGCACAGATATGGAGGCCCCCAGGACACACGGCACAGGCTCACTCTGGCACCCGCGCCAGCATTGCTGGGTTCTTAAGGAAGGAGGCCACCATGAAAGACGGGAGTGAGCCAACCTGAGAAGGTGAGCTGGAGGGAGCAGAAATGCATGGAGTGAAGAAAAGACAGAGGCCGGAAAGGACAGAGATGCGTGGAATGAAGAAAAGACAGAGGCCGGAAAGGATAGAGACGTGCAGAATGAAGAAAAAACAGGGAAAGGAGAGGGGAAGGGAGGCAGAGGCAGGAAAGGAGAGGAAAGGGAAGGGAGGGGAGGGGAGGGGAGCGGAGAGGAGGGGAGGGGAGCAGAGGGGAGGGGAAGGAAGGGAAGGACGGAATGAAGAAAAGACAGAGGCTGGAAAGGACAGAGACGCTCGGAATGAAGAAAAGACAGAGGCCCGGCATCTGTGGCACAACGTGGGGACTGCAGTCAACGGTAACTTAATCGTACATTTAAAAATAACGAAGAATGTAATTGGATTGCTTGTAGCACAAAGGGTAAGTGCTGTGGGATGGACACCCCATTCTCCATGATGTGACTGTCATGCGTCGCACGCCTGTATCAAAACGTCTCAGGCATAAATATATATACCTACTATGTACACACAAGCATTAAAATAAAAAAATTCTCTTAAAAAGAAAGACAAAGACAGCTGACATCAGGATCTTTGGAGACCAGTGAAAGCACAGCACTGGCCACATGAAAATCAGTCGCTGCAGAAAGGAAATTCAGACATGAAAATGGCTCAACAATTAAAAGCATGAGAGCAAAAGCCCTAACAATCCCAGAGAAGGGTTTGACGTTAAAGCTGAAGAGGTCTTTCCATGAGTAAAGGAAAAAGAGGAGGAAATAATAAAGTCAGGAAAATGAGCAGAGCCCGAGAGACGCCGGGGGTCAGAGCTCCAGGAAGATCGGACGTGAGGGAGTCATCGAGGGGGAGGCTGAGCTGGCTTCCCAGAGCGGAGGGCATGAGTTTCCGGGTTGGAAGTTCCTGCTGGGATCTCTGTGAGATTCCACATCCTCGGGGACAAGGAGAAGATCCTAAATGCTCCCAGAGAGGAGGGGCGGGTTTCATGGAAAGGATCCAGAGACCTGGAAGCAGGAGGCCGGGAGGAAACGCACAAGCGCCTTCCAACCTGGAGCTCACGCACACCCAGGGGCGTGGTCTGAGGTTTTCTTCTTTCAGGTTGTTTCTTGGGAAGCCCCTGGAGGGCTTCTCCACCAGAACCGGCCACAGAAGGGGTTGGGGTGGGGATGGGAGCCCCTCCAGGAGGCGGTGGGAGAGATGGGACCCACCACCCCAGGCAGAACGTCCTCAGACAGAACGGGAGAGGCCCCAGAGAGGCTGGATGGACAGGAACCAGGGCAGAGAAGGTGCTTTCAGCTGAGAGGCTTGTGGGCTACATCAGTGGTGTGAGTGAGAGAGCGCCTGGGAAAACTAAGTCAGCAAAGATGCAGCAACTCTAGGCCCACAGAGTGGCTCAGGCAGAGTGGGGGATTCACAGGCCATGCACACCTGGGTGACAGGAGCTCTGCAGGGGGAGCTGAGGCGGTCACGACACAGCCAGATTAGGAAGGTGGGGCCAGAGTGTGCACGGGCACAGGGCAAGGCGGGCGCAGGGCAAGGTGGGCACAGGGCGAGGCTGGCCCAGAGCGTGCATGGGCACAGGGCGAGGCAGGGCCAGAGCGTGCACGGGTGCAGGGCGAGGCGGGTGCAGGGCGAGGCGGGTGCAGGGTGAGGCGGGCTCAGGGCGAGGCGGGAGCAGGGCAAGGCGGGAGCAGGGCGAGGTGGGTGCAGATACGGCAGGTGCAGACTGGCGTCCACAGCCAGGCCTAAAGACGGTGTCTGAAGCTGGGGAAACCCGGCAATGACTCGTTACATAAGCATGTGACTTAGCAAGACAGAGGAAAATGCCCAAACCGCCAGTGAGAAGGACTCAAAGCAGCCGCTCAAAGCAGCAGGAAGTTATGTGGTGGGAGGCTGGTTGTAGGGACAACGGCTGGGTTTCGGTGGAGGTTCCCGTGCCGTGTGACTCTTCAGACCTGGCACAGTTCACGTCGACTCTCCTTGCCCATTGCGTTCGTTTGGTCAGAGCTTACGGTGGTGACCTCAGGCTTGCTTTGGTTCCTGGCTGCTTGGATTGTCTCCCTCCATTGCGTTCGTTTGGTCAGAGCTTACGGTGGTTACCCCAGGCTTGCTTTGGTTCCTGGCTGCTTGGACTGTCTCCCCCGTCCCTTCATTTTCAGCGTTTCCTTCTCGGTGTTGGTGTCTCTTGCAGGCGGCGGGTCAAGGGATCTCCCCCAACACCAAGCATCTTCTTTCACTGGGTCCACCTACTTCTTGTGATTCTTTAGGAGCTGATTTCTGTAATCCTATTTCGTATTTTCCATTTACTGCACATCCTTTGGTTTCTTTTTTTCTCCCCCTACACAAATTGAGCTTTCTTGAACTAAAGGTACACATTCCGCTTTTGTTCTCATGGGGATGCCTTTGAAATGAGAGCTTTGAAATGAGAATCAGGTTGATTTGCTACTTCTCAGGCTCTTCTGTCGTGATGTTCCCGCAGCAGGGCCTGTGCTGGCACAGACACGTCCTGCAGCCCTCCCCGCATTGGTAGCACGTTAACTGTGTCTGAAACTTAATCCCGATGTCACAGATTCTTGTCTTTGCACCTAATGTTAGGTGTCCCCTGCAGCCTGGGGCACCCGATCACGTCACTCACTAACCGATCGTTCCTCCTCCCAAGTTCCTACAGTGGTCCGCTGTGGGCCTCACCGTGAAACCTTCTGGACGCCCTCGCGAGTGGGAGAATGCTGCTGTGTCTTCGTGCGTGGACGGTAGCAGGCTGCGCGAAGAGCTCCAGGCTGAAGCCTGTCCTGGAGTCTGCAGGGCCACGTGGCCTTGCTGCTGAGCCTGGTGGGTCTGGATCTGCTCTTTTCTTGCTCTCCTGGGAGCTGTTGCAATGGTTTGTTTGTTTATTTATTTATTTATTATTTATTTATTTTGAGACGGAGTCTCACTCTGTTGCCCAGGCTGGAGTGCAGTGGCGCGATCTTGGCTCACTGCAAGGTCTGCCTCCCGAGTTCAAGTGATTCTCCTGCCTCCCAAGTAGCTGGGATTATAGGTGCGTGCACCACCACGCCCGGCTAATTTTTGTATTTTTGGTAGAGATGGGGTTTCACCCTGTTGGCCAGGCTGGTCTCCAACTCCTGACCTTAAGTGATCCACCTTCCAAAGTGCTGGGATGCCAGGCGTGAGCCGCTGCGCCCGGCCTGTTTTCTTTCTGGTGGTCGAGAGTTTTGCGGCGACGTGTCCTCTGGTTTTCCTGCTGGGGGCTCTGTGAGCTCTTCCCAGCCGAGGTCTCTCACATCCGGTTCTGGACGTTCTGTGTCTGTTGCTGTACTGGTGTGGTCCCTCTCCATTCTTGGTTTTATCTTCTGGACCTGCGGTTATCCAGGCAGGGTCCTTCTGCAGCCACCCTCCCGGCTCTGGGTTTCTTGCTGGCTCCGTCTGGGTGGCAGGAGGGAGGCCCTGCAGGGAGCCTCCAGGCTGCAGCTTTGTGCTCAGCCTCATTTCTGCTGGCATGCTTTTCTCTGCCCCGGGGTATCTCCTTTCCTCCCTGTGTGCTGGAACCCTCTTGTCTTTGCCCGTTGCTTGGCTCCACTTTCCTGGCTGTGGCTCCTGCGCTCCGGTCCCTGTGGGCACAGGCTCCGATTGGGCCTGTGTGGGGCCGGGCAGGGCTGGCCCTGGTTGCGTGGAGGGCAGAGGGGAGGGCAGGCGGGCAGGGCTGGCTCCTGGGTGAGGAGTTTACCTCTGAAGGGAGCGCTGTGGTGGGGAGCACTTTTGCCCCGAGTCCTCCCCAGCCTGGAGGTTTGCACAAGAGGAGGAGGGTGGGTGCTGGAGCAGGCAGTGCGACTGTGTCCACCTCTCGAGTCTCCAGATCTTGCCCCTCAGGGCCCTGCCTCAGCGTCCTGCTGTCACCCCCCCCCCGAGCAGGGCTGTCCCAAGGCATCTTGGGAGGGCAGAGGCAGAACAGGAAAGTGATTTCTCCCACCTGTGTTTTGACTGAGACCCCCAAGCCCCGCCCTGGGCTGTGGCTCCCAATCTCCTCCACACCCTAACCCCAGATAGCCCAAGACTCCTGGGATTCCCTTGGCTTTTCTGGGATCCTGTCCTCAAGTCCCCCTCCTGCCAGGTGGCCGACACTGGCTGCCCTGCATCCCCGTTCCCTGAAAGACACTGGTGTGGAATGCAGGCAGCAGCGGCCTGGGAGACACGCGCTCTGGTGGTGGGATGCAGTTGGCCGAACACCAGGCTGAGCAGGGTCCGAAAATTAGGGGAATAAAAAAGTCCCAGGAGAGGACGAGGTGGTAAACAGGAAGGGCAGCTGACTCACCAGCCCAGAGCAGGGGAATCTCACCGGTTCCCTGAAACGGAGCTTCTCAGCTCTGGGGCTGGACGAGCGGCTTCCCAGAGGCCACTGCAGGCCAGGTCATCAGAGGCGCCTGCTCCGGCTTCCACCCTGCCCTGTGCCCAGTGGCAGCCGAGCAGGGCCTCACAAAAACAGCTGTGAGAACAGCCTTGCGTGTCTGGAAGCCCCCAGCCGCTCGGCAGACGGTCACCGGGCCGCGCTGCTGCTCTGGTGTGGTTTCTGGAGAAGCATCCGCAAATTCCTGAGAAGTCCCCAGGAACCAAAGTGTCCAGCATTTGAAATTTAACAAGTGGGGTGATGCTCGTCCGCCGCAGGCTGCTGTCCTAAAGAAAGGCCTAGAAGCCCTTCTGGCGAGGGCTGCGCACACGTTCCTGTGAGGGACACTTTGGGAGAGGATTGAGTGAGGGGGACAGGAGGTGAAGCAAAAGGGATGAGGGTCCCCTTTCCTCCAGCTTCCTCCACGCAGTGATGCTGCCTGGCTCTAAGGGGCCCCGGTATGAAGATTAGGAGGCCATGGGTCATCCAGAAACTCAGGCCAGAAGCGAAGGTATGAAACACCAGATGGTAACACAGGACCACAACTCAGAGGGCTCTGGGAGCACAAAGCCGGGGTACAGGGGAAACCAGTCCAGGAGGGTAAGAGAGGGATGGGGCACCGGGGCCCTGGGGAGTCCCAGCCCCCATGACAAGGCGGCAACCCAGACAGAGGGGCCCCGGGCCTTGGGCCTGTCCTGGCCGGGACAAATGCAGGGTATGCCCTCCTGCCCCGCCTCTGGGCCTGGCACCCTCGTCCTCAGGGGAGGCATGGGGGCTGGAGAGGACGGCCGTGCAGGGACAGCAGGCTGGGAGGGGGCATCCCACACCCACCTCTGTCCCTGACTTTAGAAGTGATGGGGGTGGAGAACCGAGCCCGCATGCCATGGCCGGGGTCTGCGTGTCTGGGGGTACTGAGGTGGGTGGCCCCAGTCTCATCCTGGCACCTGCCGGCCACTGTGGAGAGAGCTCCCTGACGCCTGAGCCTGCTCCTGGCTCTGTTCTGGGCACTGTCCCACAAGCCCCACAGAACACACTCGGCCTCATCTCCTGGCCTGGCATTTTCTGCTGCTGCTTCGGCCTTTCTGCTAAGAGAAATCCACGTTTTACCGTCTGTTGTCGCTGCTGGGCCTGATGTTCCGAAACTCCTTGGAAGTGGCTTTCGTTTCAGGAGTTCATGAGACGTATTTAATAAACAAAGGCATAGCCAGAGGCTTCACTAGGGAGGAGGTGTGCCGGCCCTGCAGCTGGCCTGAGAGTGGGCACAGTGGGAGGATAGCCCAGCTCCCCTTGCACCCACCTGCCCACCCTCTCCCCGACCGCAACCCGCCTCTCCCACCCATCCACAGCCCAGGCCAGTTCTGGGAGGCTGGGGACCCTTGCACAGCGGGGTCAGAGTGCCCGGCTCCTCGCCCCCCTCGGAGGCCGCTGCAGGTGTCCGGGACACACATCGGGCTCTCTGTGAGTTTTACATCCCCAGGACTCTCCACCATTTACCCCTGACTGTCCACCTTAGCCCCTGACCGTCCACGTTAGCCCCTGACCATCTGCGTTAGCCCCAACCGTCCGCGTTAGCCCCTGACTGTCCAGTTAGCCCCTGACCATCTGTGGTCACTGAGCCAGGTACACAGAGCTCTATTCAGTGGTGTTCACTTGGCCCCTGCTCTGCCCTCGGCTCAGCTGGGCTTGGACCTTTGCATCCCAGGCTCTGCCCAGTGGGCGACTTCAGCACGGGTGAGGGTCCTGGGCCTCCCTGGTGGAGGGAGTGTTTGTGCCAGCCCGGGTTTCAGGTGCCATGCGCTGTTAGCAGGGTTGCACCCGCTTGGCTGTGACTCCGCTTTAAGCTGCCGACACTAGGAGGAGGCAGTGCCGTCGTCACGGATGGGCTCGTGTGAGAAGGGCTGGGGCTTGTAGGGCCTTCTGCCCCCAGGCCTGGGTCCTGCAGGCTCCGGAGGCTGTGAGTGGCCCTCAGTGAACTGTGGGTCTGTGTATGGCCCTGGCTTCAGCAGCCGCCCCAGTCTGTTCTGGGTGGATTTTCCCCACCCGAGGTCACTGGTGCACCCCGAACCCCCCCGCCAGCCTGCTCAGCACCACCGTGGCGTACCTCGTTCCTCCCGAACCCCACCGCCAGCCTGCTCAGCACCACCGTGGCATACCTCGTTCCTCCCGAGGACCAAGCAGCCGCAGCTCCCGCTCAATGCCCACCTCTTGGCCTCACGGCAGCTGTCTTACTATTGGTTTCCTACCAGGTGGTTCTTATCCCCAAGCCACCTTCCTTGTCTGCTCTGAGGCAGCCAGGTCAGCACGGAGCCCCCTCGGGCTCTCCTGGGTGTGGAGCCGCGGGTGCAGAGGGACGGCCCAGGCCAGCTCTGGCCCCAAGGTCTCCGAGGCCAGGGCTGGTGGCGCAGGACACACCCAGGGCGCAGGGTCCCAGGCTTAGGGATCAGCAGGGATGGCTCCCCGACCACCAGGACCCCGGCAGGATGGGCCTGGAGCTTCCGCAGGGAGATTCACTGTGGAAACGTCAGCTGCGTTTGTTTATGAGTTGTGACTCTGCTTCTGGTGAGGTAAGTTTCACACTCGGGTGTTTGCATTCAGAAAGCAGATCCCAGTTTTAAAAACCTAAGTTTTGTTCTCTAGAAAATGACATCAACTTTAGACATCAGATTGCCTGACCAGCACAGCCGTTTGCCCTCCAGTCACAGTGACAGCGGGTGCTGCCCTGATCACTGGAGGGTGCCTGGTGCTGCTGCTCACCGCGCCCTCACAGACGCTCACTGTCGCCGTTCCGTCTTCCACAGGAGGAAACCAAGGCCCAGAGAGGTGAATTAACTGGCTAAGGGCCCACAGCAAAGGCGAGGGCGGAGGCAGCGTCGACACAGGCTGGTCTCTCTCAGGCAGAAGGGGGCCCAGGACACTGGGTTAATCGAGCGGGGCTGCGGTGGGCCGGGGCTGCGGTGGGCGTCAGGAGGGACTGCCCGGGGGCCGCCGTCTGCCTGCTCTCCCAGGGCCCTGGGGCTTCAGTCGGCCTCCCGCTCTGTGGCCATCCGGCCAACCACCAGCTGCATTCTCAAGAACTGTTTTCAAACGCTGGAGCTGCTTGGTGGAAGAGTCAAGGCTGCGTTTACTGTTTGTGGGATCTATAAACAGCCAGTTATTCAGCTCCCCAAGCCAGAGCGCTGCCTCGCACGCACGCAAGCCCCATGGAGCGGCCCCTGCGAGTGATCTGGCTCCAGGAGGCCGGGCCAGCTGCCCCGACGCCCGCCCGGTGCCCGCTCGCGTGACTAGCCGCCGTGTTGTGGCTCCGTAACCGTGGCAACGGCTCTCAGGGGAGCACAATGCTCCCAACTTCCCTTTACTCCAAGGAGGGGCAGCCAGGGGGCTGTGGAGGGTTGTTCCTTTTCCCTCATTTTCCCTCTGCCGTGACCTTGACAAAAATAATCTTTGAAGTACTTGCTGGCTATTTTTTTCTGCCCTGGAACTGTAAGAGATCAGGATATTTAAAGGGTTTGACAGAGGAAGTCCCGGCTTTCTCAGAACATTTGTCCCGTTCCCTGTGGTGCCTGGGGAAGAGCACGGCTCCGGCCTCACCTGCCCCGGCCTCACCTGCCCCGGCCTCACCTGCCCCGGCCTCAGGCTGCAGCCTCACCTGCCCCGGCCTCAGGCTCCAGCCTCACCTGCCCCGTCCTCAGGCTCTGGCCTCACCTGCCCCGGCCTCACCTGCCCCGTTGTTCTTGCGAAGTGGCAGGTGTGCCGTTTCCTGACGTTCAGTAACAGGACATAGATGTGATCTTTTTCCCCTTAAAAAAAGTGCAGCCTTAACCTTAGAGCCAAATCCTTTTTTCCATTTGGAAAAGTGATCTCATTTTCCATGGACCATGTTAAAAAAAAAAAAAACTTTTGTAGGATTAGAAAGGCAGAGGAAGAGAAAACAAACAGACTCTCGAGATGCATATTTGAAAGATGGGCCCACATGTGTAAAAGTATTTGGCGTGACAGTGCTGGACCAGAAGTCAATCTGATATTGAATCCATATGACACAGCAAACAGCATTTTATGGTCTTTAAAAAAAATTCTGCCTTGTGAGTTAAAATTAAGGTTGCTTTTGGTTGTGACTAATCTCATAAAATCTTTTTCAAGAAGACATTTTATATACTCAAGCCTTGAAAATGTCTTTGGTCTTTGAACTATTATTAGTAGGACATCATCAGTATGTGGCAACCGCTGAATTGGGAAAAGCTGTAGCAGGAGCTGGCGGGCACAGACCCTTCCCGGCAGTGCCAGGAGGGCTGGGGGCGGAGGACCCGAGGCCCTGTGCACCCCCCCCAGCCTGTGCAGGCCGGAGCGAGGCCCCTCAGTGTCACCACTGCCCGGCTCAGAGCAGGCGGCTGATGGCAACTCCGATGCCTTTCAGCAGACACCCCCCAGGCCACACGACCACGGCTGCTTCATGTTCTCACCTGTTTTCTAATGACCCCTTGGTGCACCCCACGTCATCTCACCCTGTCTCTGCCTAAATCCCAGGGGAGGGAGGGGCTGCAGGGGTCTGAGGGGCAGGTGCCAGCCTGAGGCACAGTGGTGGTTTGGGTCCCCCAGTTCCGGACACAGCTGCTGACCCCTAAGATGGGAGCCGCCATACAGAAGGGCGTCGACGCCATGGGTGCCGGCTCTGGGCCAGGCTTTCTGGGTTGCCCGGTGTCTGCATCACCACATGGGAAGGGGGTGGGATTGGCCTGTGGTCCCTCCGTGGCCACAAAGTCCGTGACCTCCATTGGCACCAGCCCAGGGCCCGTATCTTGCTGAGCACAGGCAGGGATGATCCTGGGCCCTCGTGGATACTCCCCACGGTCATCTCCAGGCAGGACAAGAACTCTAGGAGTTCCAAGGTGAAGCTGTGAACCCAGCACAGGCAGGTGTGGTGGCAAAATGCAGGTCAAGTGTGCCTGGCACCATCGTTCCACAGGATGCCAGCTCTGCGGGACACAGAGTGTGATTTAACCCTCACCACAGCCTCTGAGTCACCTTTTATCCCAGCTGGGGATTGCAGGGAAGAGCGAAGTGTCGTGAAGTGATTTCAGCCTTAGATATCTTCCTTCTGGAAGTGCAGCCGCAGCAGCAGTGTTCCCAGCCAAAGCAAGGCGGCAACCAAGCCTCCGCTGACAGGTGGGCGGGTGGGCACGATACGGTATCTACCTACAGAGGGCAGTATTCAGCCTTAAAAACGGTGGGGCAGTAAAAGAGAACTACACAGACAGGACCACACCAAACTGAAAAACTTCTGTCCAGCAAAGGAAACCATCCACAGAATGAAGAGGCAGCCTACGGAATGGGAGGACGCATTTGCCAACCATACGTCTGACAGGCGGGACAGACCCCAAATACATAAGGAATGCAGCCAACTCAAGAGTAAGAAAACAACCCGATTAAAAACCAGGCAAAGGACCTGATAGATGCTTCTCCAAAGGAGACACAGAATGGCCGGCTTGTACGTGGAAAGGTGCTCGGCATCACCAGGCACGGGGAAGTGCAAATGGAAACCGTCAGCGAGCCCATCTTGCACCATCAGGATGGCTGTTTCAAAAAGATGAAGGCAGTCGTTGGCGAGGGTGTGGAGAGAAGGGGACTCGTGCACTGCTGGCGGGAATGTAAATTAGTGTAGAGCGATGGAAGGCTGCATGGAGCTTCCTCAAAAAATTAAAAATGGAACTTCCGTGTGACCCAGCAGTGCCTCTGCTGAACATTTACCCAAAGGAGCTGAAATCAGAATCAGAGACTCCCTTGCTCCCGTGCTTGTCGAAGCAGTGGCCGCAGTGGCCAGGACGTGGAGACAGCGTGCACGTCCACCAGTGAATGCACAGGTAAAGAAAATGTTCTGTGTCTACACCGTGGAATACTATTTTACCAGAAAAAGGAGGGAATCCTGGTATTTGCAAACCACGGATGAGCCTGGAGGACATGGCGCTGAGTGAAGTAAGTCATGGACAGACAGTTCTGCGTGATCTCATTCATATGTGGAATCTGAAAAAGTGGAACTCATAGAAACAGTTGATGGTTACCAGGGGCGGGGGGTGGGGTCGGGAGGGGGCTGAAAAAGGAAGGAAGGAAATGGACAGGCGCTGTGGCTTGGATCCACCTAGAGGACCCTGCGGAGTGAAACAAAGTCAAAGCCTGCTTGATTCAGCTCAGATGAGGTCCGCAGTGGAGGCAAATTCACAGAGGCAGAAAGCGGGTGGGACGCACGGGGCTGGGGAGGGGAGTGGGGGCACGTGTTTAATGCGGACAGTTTCGGTTTGGGAGGGTGGGAGTGTTCTGAAGGTGGATGGTCATGATGGTTGCACAACGATGTGAATGTGCTTAAGGCCACTGAGCTCAAAAGGATTGAAATTTAACCACTTAGGTCAGGCACGAGGGCTGACGCCTGGAATCCCAGCACTGTGGGAGGCCAAGGCAGGTGGATCACCTGAGGTCGGGAGTTCGAGACCAGCCTGGCCAACATGGCGAAACCCTGTCACTACTAAAAATGCAAAAATTAGCTGGGTGTGGTGGCGAGTGCAAACCTGTAATCCCAGCTACTCGGGAAGCTGAGGCAGGAGAATTGCTTGAACCCAGGAGGGGGAGGTTGCAATGAGCCGAGATCGCACCACTGCACTCTAGCCTGGGTGACAGAATAAGACTCTGCCTCAAAAAAAAGAAAAGAAAAGAAAAGAAAAGAAAAAAGTACCACTTAACCACTTAAAAATGGTTAAAATTGTATTTTTTTTTTTTTTACTTTCAGAAGCATATTTGTCTTTATTAAAATTACTGATGCAGAACATTGGATTCCTTATCATTTCCATGGTCTTTGTTCAAAGTGTCTCTTTCCTGAGTCTCTTGAGTTTCTTGATACGCCTTCTCTTCCTTTTTGCTCAAAGGACGAAGAACGCACATTAAAACTTTTCCTCCTTGAACAGCTCGTGGTCTAGATGAGAATGGAGCTATTCCAGGCACAGTCTGGAGTATTTGATGAAATATCCCCCAGGCGCGGTCCGGGGTGTTGGATGAAGTATCTCCTAGGCACAGTCTGGGGTATTGGATGAAATATCTCCTCCACTTTATTTTCTTTTTTTTCTTTTTCTTTTTTTTTTTTTTTTGAGACGGAGTCTCGCTCTGTCGCCCAGGCTGGAGTGCAGTGGCGCGATCTCCACTCACTGCAAGCTCTGCCTCCTGGGTTCACGCCATTCTCATGCCTCAGCCTCCCGTGTGGCTGGGACTACAGGCGCCCGCCACCTCGCCCAGCTAATTTTTGTATTTTTAGTAGAGACGGGGTTTCACCGTGTTAGTCAGGATGGTCTCCATCTCCTGACCTTGTGATCCGCCCATCTCGGCCTCCCAAAGTGCTGGGATTACAGGCGTGAGCCACTGCGCCCGGCCCTCCACTTTGTTTTCTGACTCATCTACATTTTCTCCTTTCTTTATAGTTATTCAAACTTGGTGTTTTTATTAATCCATGGCTGAATCTGTTTAGTCTTTGCGTCCAAATCATGTTGTCCAGCATTTGAAGAAACAGTCAGTTCCTTTGTCAGGGCTGGTCCAGTTTTGGGGTTACCGTTCTCCATCTCACTCAGCCTCCGCCGTTCCTGGTGAGTCTGCATTCCTGTCGTGAGCTGTCTTCTGCAGGCTCCTTTGAACCCGTCGCAGCTCTCGCTCATCCATGAGTCTAATCACATCTGCTCCATGCATGTTCCCAAATCATTACCCTTCTCATCAAATACTTGAATAATTCGCTGATTAATTTTTCTTCCAGTGTTACTAAAAGCTGTTTCACTCTTTTTTTTCTTTTTTCCTTCACTCTGGGTGTCTTCAGTGGTACTAAAGGCTTTTGCATGATTTAGGAAGGAGAGTCTTGGGGCAGAAGCAATAGGGGACCACTGTGGGGTGCTGTCTTTTGCACACTGTGTTTACCAAAACATCTAACACAACTATTTTCAGACTTTACGGTTTGTAGCGTTAACCTCTTTAGAAAAAGAGCAGCCATCCTGTGCGGGGCAGGCGATTGGTACTAAAATGATCATTTTTATGTTATGTATATTTTATTATAATTTTAAAACTTTTTTACAGTTTGGAAAAAACTGTCATAAAAATTCACTCTCTTGGTTGGGTCAGTAATACGAGGGACAAGGATGTCTGACGCCTTGGGGGTCCCAGCCTGGTCACATGAGCTAAAACTAAAGTCCCCAAAAATCCTCCAAGAAAGATTTCTTCCAGCTGGCGGGAGGCTGGATGAGAAGGTGTCATGTTTTTAGGTGAAAATCCGAGGCAGCACAGGACATGGTGAGATGATTATCCAGCTTGCTAATCTGCCGGCAGGCACCACCTGCCATTCCTCCTCCGTGCCTTCGAGTAGCGGGCTCAGTCCGTTTCGGGGAGGCTGGCATGAGGCTGTCTTCACACCCCCTGCAGGGTCCATTTCATGTCGGGCTGATTAATCCAGTTACTGGGAGGAAAACAGTGATTTCCTTTCTGTGGATCTTCCCGTGGACACATTGGATCCTTTATTCAGTGACATAAACAGCTAAGTCTCAAGTGTTCCATAGCCGCCTCCCCCAGAGAAATGCAGCAGGTCTGAGAAGAGAGCCCCTCGGGGAAATCTGGGCAAACCGAGAGCTTGTAAATAGCCCCAAACGGGTCCAGGCAGATTCACCAGACTTTCTGCTCGTGACCCAAAGACGTTAGTATGGAACCAACCTTCTTCCTCGGAGCTGCACGGGAATGAAAATGTACAAATACCGCAGTTTGTGGTAGCTCCTTAGAGGCTCCCATGGATGCAGATGTCCTGTGGGGTCAATTTCCCTCTCTAGAAACATGGTGGAGTTCAGGGTGACTGGTAACGACGGGCTTCTTGTCTGACGCCAAACCATATAAAGTGTTGGCCTATTTTGTCATCGTGGAGCAGCCTGCGGTGTTGCCCGCTGTTTTGTTGTGACAGCTGGGCAGGGGCTTCCTGACGTCTTCCTCCGAGTGGGAGGTGCTTTGTGAGACTTGGGTTTCTTGTTCAGACGCTCAACACAGAGTTCAAATCCCATTGTGAAGTCATCACCTGGCACCTGCACCTCTGTATCCAGAACCAAGCGGGCGGCACACCCTTCAGGTCGGTGGGAGAGAGGGCCTTCGGGTCGCCAGCACCTGACTTTCCAGCAGCCTTGTCCCGCCGCCTGCGACCACCAGCTCCTCCGCTCTCTCCGTCGGTCATAACATCTTACTGCTCCCCTCACCCACTGTTGAGTTGATCTTTGACAAGTGTTTATTTTGTATTTTCACGGCACCTGTGACTTTTCTTTTTGGAGACTTTACTGATTGAAAAACGTGGCTTTGCAGCCCAGCAAGCCTCTAGGTCTGAGGCTGCATCCTTCTGGTGTGGCTTTCCTCCTGAATCAGGCGTGGTGTGATGGCATCTGGGGAAGAACACGCAGCCTCTGGTTTGAACTGGACCCTGGATAGTGGTTCAACCTTCCCACACCTGTGACAGCCAACAAGATAGACACAGATGTGTGAAACGCTCTACAGCCACCTGAAGAAGGTAGAAATTCTACAACAAAATTAACTGGGGAAAAAAACCTAGGGAGAAGACAGGAAAGGAAAGGTGTTGCCCAGAAGAAGCCTCTTGCAGTGTGGATGGGAACCTGCCACAGCTGGGCTTGGGCCAGGGGCCCACGGTGTTGCTGGGCACTCGGGCCCCTTCTGCTGTCCCCAGCCCCGCTTCCTTCCAGCCAATGGCTCTGTGAGCTGCCTTTTGTCTGCATTTCTTGCAGGAATACGAAGGGACCAGACCAGGATCGCCCCATGTCAGGAGAAAGAGCATCCCCAATCCCCAGCCCCTACCTCATGGGCTAAATCACCCCACGTGGGAGGCTGGGAGGCACATTTTTGTGTGAGTGAACTACTCTGAACAGAATCATAATTGCACTGGTAAGGAAGAATGGAAAGTTGTCTCAAAATAAAGGGGGATCAGGTGTCTGGTCCACTTGTTTTTAGAAGCGTATTTCAGGAAAACATTAAGAAACAGAAAATACTCAAGCTGGTTAAGCCATTCAAGAGCCTAGAAAGGGATGGAAAGCTGTTCAGTTAATTCTGAGAGGTTAGGAAAACGCTGGTGCAAAAATACGATGCAGGCAGCTCAAAGGAGAAACGCAGCCTCTTCTCCCCTGTGAAACTGCACAAAACAATTCCAGATAAAATAATAGCAACTGACTCCCATCTGTGTTATAAAAGCACGGGCCGCTGCAGTTACAGTGGTCGAGGAGTAAGGTGAGACTCCGATGTTGGGAAATACCCATAAAATTAACTTAGCAAATTAATATACTAAAGGAGGAGAGTGGCAGCTTGTAGATGATCCTGATTAAACAGGCAATAATAATGTTTCTTAATATAGGCACCAGTTATTGAAAAGCTTATCTCTGTCCCAGTGATTTGAGGTGACACCTTTTTCAGGCATCAAATTTCCATTTCTGCTTGGACCCGTTTCTGGACGTCCCATTCTAGTCCATTGATTGATGTGTCTGTTCATGCTCCATGATTTAATTATAGAGGACTGACAGTATTTCTTAGATGTTGAATAAGATGCTGCTGTCTTCTGGCTTTTTTTTCTTCCTGTGCTTTTGTAGCTATTGTTGCATATTTATTTTCATATTTGGTATAAACCTACCAGCTGCGTAATCAGTTTGATGCTATGTTTATTAATTAGTATTACAGCATATTGATAGATTCACTCAGGAGGAACAGGCGTCTGTAGGATGTTGACTCATCTTGTGCACTGAGGTGTGTCTTCCCATTTGTTCAAATATAATTATGCAAGATTGAGGTGTGTCTTCCCATTTGTTCAAATATAATTATGCAAGATTGAGGTGTGTCTTCCCATTTGTTCGCATGTAATTTTTTGTGCCTCTGGAGATGTTCTGAAGTTTTCTTCATACAGGTTTTGCACACGTCTTAAGTTTATTTATAAGTACTTTAGCTTCTTTGATGTTTTTGTAAATGGGGCTTTATCTACGATTGTGTATCCTAATCTGGCCGTTTTCTAGTTTGTAAAGGTTATGGATATCTGTATGTTAATTTTGTACTGAATTATTTTATTGGGGTTATTTTATTTTATTTTATTTTTTTGAGACAGAGTTTCACTCTTGTTGCCCAGGCTGGAGCGCAGTGGCACGATCTCGGCTCACTGCAACCTCCACCTCCCAGGCTCAAGCCATTCTCCCTCCTCAGCCTCCCTAGTAGCTGGGACCACAGGCACGTGCCTCCACACCCGGCTAATTTTGTATTTTTAGTAGAGACGGGGTTTCTCCATGTTGGCCAGGCTGGTCTCGAACTCCCGACCTCAGGTGATCTGCCCGCCTCAGCCTCCCAAAGTGCTGGGATTATAGGTGTGGGCCACCGTGCCCGGCCTTATCTGGGTTATTTTATCATGGATTCTCCTGGGTTTTCCAGATGTACTATGATGTTGTCTGCAAAGAGAGACAGTTTCACTTCTCCCCAATCGTTGTACGTCCTGTTGACTTTTCATGTCGAATTGCATCAATCCATACCTGCAATACCATGTCCGATGCCGTGGGAGGGAGTTGGCAGGCTGCTGCTTTAAAGGCCCACATGGCGAATATTTTAGGCGTTTTGGGCTGGGCTGTCTCCACCCTTGGCACCCCACTTTGCGGTTGTCGTACAAAAGTATCCATAGACAGTGAATAAACACGTGGGTATGGCTGTGTTCCAGTGAGGCTGGGTTTACAAAAGCACGTGGCAGGCCACAGTGGGTGCCATGCTGGGGGCCATAGTTGCACCCCTTGTATGGGTGGTGGTGGGAACCCCTGTTCCTTGATCTTACTGGAAACACCTGGAGTATCTCCCTATGAAGTCGCTGCCTTAGGAATGAGGTGCACACACACACCTGTTACCTGTGAAGAAGGTATTCAGTAATTCTATTTTCTCGAGCCTTTTTCTTTTTTTTCAGGAATAATTGTTGAATTTCATTGAGGGCTTTTTCACCATATATGGAGATAATCATTTTTCCCCTCAGATCTGTAAATATGGTCTATTACGTTAATGGACTTCCTAATACTGAACCAACTTTTCATCCTTGGATTATATCTGCTTGGTTATTGGTGCATTATTTTCCTAATGTGAAACTGGAGTCTATTTCTTAATATTTTGTTTAGCTCATTTGCATCAATATTCAAAGGTGATATTGGTGTGTCATTTTCTTTTTTAATTTACTCTCCATATCAGAGTTAAGTGTCAATGTTACACTTCTTAAAAGGACTAGAAATTTTCCTTCACTTTCTGTGCTCTGGAACCATTTACGGGGCATTGAAATTATCTGATCTTTGAAGATTTGGTGGAATTCCATGTTACAACCATCTGGGCCAGGTGCATTTTTGTGGGGGTAATCCCTTGATAACTTTCTCTATTCCTTCTACAGGAGTTGATCTTTTAAGCTTGCTATCTCTAATGGAGTCAATTTTTATAAATTATGTTTTCCTAGGGAAATATATACTTTAGGTTTTCAAATGTATTTGTATATAGGTCTTTCTCCCACTTTTATTCAATCACTTGCCCTCTGCCACACCCAGGGAACCACTTTCTGATATTTATTACTGTAGATTAGTTTGGCCTGTTCTTAGGTGTCATATAAATAGACTCTTAAGTTAATGAACTTTTGCATCTGATTTTTGTTTAACGTTTTTTTGCAATTCATTAATGTTTTTGCATAATCAGTAGGTTTAAAAATTTTTTAATTGTGTAACAGTATTCCATTTTATAATTATTCTGCAATTCATTTATCCATTATCCATTATCCATTTGATAGTTGCTAGAAATAAACCAGCTTTATTTCTAGCTTTTGATTATTATGATCAAGGCCACTGTGAACATCCTTGTTCCAGGCTTTTTGTGAACGTGCCCATTTCCCTTGATGAAATACTAAGGCTGGAACTCCTGGGTTGTAGGGCAGATGTGCACTTGCCTTTATGAGAAACAGCAGGACAGTTTTCCAAAGTGACTGTAGCATTTTACATTCCCACCAGTCACACTCTCGCCCTTCAGTATTCCGTGCTGTCAGTCTTTCTGACAGTGGCCACCCTGGAGTGTGGAGCAGCATCTCGATGAGGTTTTAACTTGCACGTCCCTGGTGGCTAAGGATGCCGAGTGTATTTTCATGTGTATGATGGGTGTTACTCTATCTCTTTGGTAAAGTATCTGTGCAAACATTTGTCCCATTGTTTAAAATTTTTTTTTTAAATTGTTGATTTGTAGCAGTTCTTATAGATTCTGGATAAAGTCCTTTATCAATGTGCTGTGCATATTTTTTCTCTGTGGCTTATCTCTTCATTTTTTACGGGCATTTTAAAATAAAGCCCAATTTATCAAGTTTTTTCTTTACGGGTTAGGGTTTTTGTATCCTACCTAGATCCACCGACCTCAAACTCGTGAGGGCATTTCCTGGGTTTCTTCTGGAAGCTTTGTGGTTCTGGGCTTTGTGTTTGTGTCTGTCATAGGTCTTGAGTTAATTTTGTGTGTGTGGCATGAGATAGGAGTCGGGGTTCATTTTTCCATACGAATCTCCAGCTGTCCCAGCCACGCTGTTTCAGACCTTCCTTCCCCACTGACTGACCTAGTGCCTTGGCTGAGGGTCAGCTTGTCTAGCCTGACCTTGTCCTGCTGACCAGAGCTTTATAGGAAGCCATGAAGTCAAAATAATTTCTACAATTTTGTTCTTTTTTTTAACAGGATTTCTTTTTTTTTTTTTTTTTTTTTTTTTGAGATGGAGTCTCGCTGTGTCTCCCAGGCTGGAGTGCAGTGGCGTGATCTCGGCTCACTGCAAGCTCCGCCTCCCGGGTTCACGCCATTCTCCCGCCTCAGCCTCCCAAGTAGCTGGGACTACAGGCGCCCGCCACCACGCCCGGCTAGTTTTTTTTTGTATTTTTAGTAGAGACGGGGTTTCACCATGTTAGCCAGGATAGTCTCGATCTCCTGACCTCGTGATCCACCCGCCTCAGCCTCCCAAAGTGCTGGGATTACAGGCTTGTGCCACCGCGCCCGGCTTAACAGGATTTCTTTAGCAAGGCTAGTTCTTTTGCAATTCCATAACTATTTTATTATTTTATTATTGTAGAGACAGAGTCTCACTCTGTCACCCAGGCTGGAGTGCAGTGGCGTGATCTCAACTCACTGCAACCTCGATTTCCCAGGCTCAAGCAATCCTCCCACCTCAGCCTCCCAAGTAGCTGGGACTACCGGTGTGCACCACCATGCCCAGCTAGTTTTTAAAGTTTTTGTTGTTTGTCTTTTGTAGAGATGGGGTCTCACTATGCTGCCCAGGCTGGTCTTGAACTGCTGGGCTCAAGCAGTTCTCTCACCTTGGCCGCCCAAGGTGCTGGGATTACAAGCATGAGCCACCACGCCCAGCCATAAAAATTTGAGAATCAGCTTGTCACTTTCTATAAAAAGAAAAAAAAAAAAACCTTTAAAATTATGATTGGGATTGCATTATATCTACAGATCAATTTAGGGAGACAGGACAATCCTAACTACATTGAGCCTTTCAGTCCAGGAACACTGTATATCTCTTAGTTTATTCAGGTATTTTCTCAGTGATGTTGCATTGTTTTCAGTATACCAGCCTTGCACATCTTTTGTTAGATTTATTCCTAGGTATTTTATGTTTTTTGATTGGGGCCTGGAGTTTTCTTTGTGGGAAAGTTTTGATTAGAAATTCAATTTATTTAATAGATATTAGGTTATTTAGATTTTCTAGTTCTTCTTATATCACTTTTGTTAATTTGCATATTTCAAGGAGTGTTTCCTGTTTCACTTAAATTGTTTAATGTGTTAACTATCATTTTTAGTATTTTCCTACTATCCTTTTAATATTTGTAGGACCTGTAGTGATGTACTTTTAAACTCCTGGTGTCAGTGATTTCTTTTTTTTCTTGGTGAGTCTTGCTAGCAGATTATCCGTTTTATTAATCTTTTCAAAATTTTCAAAAATTCGAGTTTTGGCTCTGTTAATGGTCTCTATTATTTGACTGTTCTAAGCCATTTTCATGGATTTTTGACTCTTACCTTTATTTTTTCTTTCCTTTTCCTTACCTTAGATTTAACTGACTCTTCTCTCTCTAGTTTCTTGAGGAGGGACTTCATACTTTTGAAACAGTCATTTTAAGCTCACTGGGATTTGATGCTGACTCTTTTGCTTGTGTACAATTGGAAGTTTGTTACACTTCCTGTGTCCTCATTATGATGCAATTTTGGGTCTGTGTAGCCGCACTTGTTCTTACCATTCTCCATCATTTTGTGGAATGTGCGGGGGGAATTTGGATTTAGGTAACTGCCATTATCCTTGGCTGCCTGGGAGTCTTCAATACCGGTATTTCAAAAGCTCTTAGAAATTGATATTTATAAACCCTAATAGAAAAATTAGCACATGACATACATAGGGCAGTTTACCAAAGAAGAAATACAAGTTACCAGTGAATGTAGGAAATGTGTTTCAATCTCATTAGTAATCAAAGAAATGAAAACTATAACGGTAAAATAATTTATCTCTTTTCAAAAATAATATATCTGTTTTCAAATTGGCAAAGATTTCAGAAAAAGAAAGGAAAATAAAAGTACCCAACATGGTCCAGATTTGAGGAAATTAGTGTATAATATACGGCTGATAGCCACAAACATCATGGGAGTCTCCGAATGTCTGTGTTTTAAAGACACAGATGGAAACATTTATGAAAGCCGTGTCCAGGTGACTCTGCCCCCTCACCCCTGCCTCACGCAGGATGTGAGACTGGGCGAGACATTCCACCTGGTAGCCTGTGCTTGCTCAGTGCCAGCGGCCGTTGCTGCCGTGGACAGATCCTGCGGCTCAGAGGCCACCGTCTTTCCTGCATCCTCACCAGTGACGGCCCCGGGAAGCTGCTGCAGGGTGGGGCTGCGCGGCTCGCTTCTCAAATAAAGGAAAACGTCACATCAAGCACAGCACAGCCACATCCTTGCCTTCTCCATCTGCTCCCTCCAAAATCCCACAATAGTTACGGCTGTAACTAAGATGTAATAATCATACAAATATTGTGAATAACATACACGGCTGAATTTAACATCAAAATGAAATGAATTTCTAGAAAGTATTTTAAGATGCCATAGTCAATGTAAGAAAAAATAAAGAACTTGCATACACTAACAATAAATAAATCAACGTGGTGTTAAAATCTGCCCCGTTTCATCTACCATCTCCGCAAAATGTGCCCACACTAGAGGGTCTTCAGAGTGAGGTGGACCAGGCCTTCCAGAAGCACATCACCCTCATCTTAAGTGGGTCCAGAGAATGGAAGGAAAGGGGCAGGAGTGACTCATGTCTTGATGGTTGTGTATACCGTGTGCAAAATACGCAGAGAAACTACAGGCCAAGTTTAAACATAGATGGATAACCCCTAAGTGAGATTAATCAATTCCAAGAGCATATTAAAAAGTCATGATTAAAGAAGCTTACCTCATAAAGTACAAGAATGATGCACCATCAGAAAATCTGTCAATCACACACAAAATAAAAATTGTGATTGTTTCAGTAGATGCAGAAAAACACTGATGGAGTTCAATATTTTTCTCTCTCTCTTTTTTTGAGACAGAGTCTCACTCCATTGCGCAGGCTGTAGGGCAGTGGTGTGACCTCGGCTCACTGCAACCTCCACCTCCCGGGTTCAAGCAATTCTCCTGCCTCAGCCTTCCAAGTAGCTGGGATTACAGGTGTGCACCACCACACCCGGCTAATTTTTGTACTTTTAGTAGAGACGGGGTTTCACCATGTTAGCCAGGCTGGTCGATGGAGTTCAACATTTTTCATAATAAAAATCCTTAGAAAAGCAAAGAGTATTCCAGACAGTGTGTGGAAGGAGGTACATGGGCGGAAACGTCTGCAGAGGAAAACGGAGAGCTCCTGCCTTGTCTTAGGTACCAAGTCTCACTGTCGCGCCAAGACAAGGTGCATATTTTATAACACATAATTTTATATTTATTAGAAAAGGGAGGCCAGGCGCGGTGGCTCACGCCTGTAATCCCAGCACTTTGGGAGGCCGAGGCGGGTGGATCACAAGGTCAGGAGATCGAGACCACGGTGAAACCCCGTCTCTACTAAAAAATACAAAAAATTAGCCGGGCGCGGTTGTGGGCGCCTGTAGTCCCAGCTACTCGGGAGGCTGAGGCAGGAGAATGGCGTGAACCCGGGAGGCGGAGCTTGCAGTGAGCTGAGATCACGCCACTGCACTCCAGCCTGGGCGACAGAGCGAGACTCCGTCTCAAAAAAAAAAAAAAAAAAAGGGGCCGTGTAAACCATGGCTGCCTTCTCATGTTGCCTGTTAACTTGGAGCCTGTGACAAAATGGTAATAAATAAACAAAAAGTGGGCATTTCTAGAGGTTATGAATATGGACTACAAAACAGAAGAATATTGTTGAAAATTTAAGCAAATGATGCTTGCACTTTTTCATTTTGGGTGAGCCAATTTGATTTTTTTTTGTTTTTTCTTCTAGTCTCTTAATGGCTTTGCTCTGGTCGTGAGTGCAGAAGGGACGATATTTTATGCGTCAGCAACGATCGTGGACTATCTGGGCTTCCATCAGGTAAATGAAACCAGAATAACCCTCCAGTCTGTTAAGTGCTAGGCTCTCTTCCCTTTGTAAATGTTTGTTGTCTTCAAGGTTTGACAAATGTCTAAAATCGGGTTTGTCCTATCACTGAACTCTTACCAGATAAAGATCTCCACACTCCAGCTTTGTCCAGGGCAGTGTTTCTTCCAGCCTGGGTTCGGGGTCTCGGGGTGAGGCCGCTCAGTGTCGGGGGTGTTCTGGTCTAAGGGAGCCGCGGCGCCCGGACAGCAGCCTGGTCTCCTCTGGCTCGGGCACTCCGCTAGGTCCCCTGCCCCAGCAGCGCCATCCCATTCATCCACTCCCAGTCAACGTCTTCCCGGTGCACTCAGGACACAGCTTGTTCTGGAAATGCCCTTCCTGACGTGGGAGTGGTTCGCTTGGAGTGCTGCCCAGTCAGCCCCAGGTGGATGACTCCAGACTTCCAGGCCGAGAATGGGGTTGAGGCCTCGTCAGATACCAAGCCCTGGAAGGGTAACTCACCCAGGAAAAGGTACGATAAAAAATCCCACCCGGTCAGGCGCAGGGACTCACGCCTGTAATCCCAGCACTTTGGGAGGCCGAGGCAGGTGGATCACCAGGTGAGGAGATCGAGACCAGCCTGGCCAACATGGTGAAACTCTGTCTCTACTAAAAATACAAAAATTAGCTAGGTGTGGTGGCAGGCACCTGTAGTCCCAGCTACTAGGGAGGCTGAGGCAGGAGAATAGCGTGAACCTGGGAAGCAGAGGTTTGCAGTGAGGTGAGATCAAGCCACTGCACTCCAGCCTGAGTGACAGAGTGAGACTCCGTCTCAAACAAACAAACAAACAAACAAATCTGACTCGAGGCCAGGAGGGGAGCAAGGGAGCTGTTTTTCTGTCTCGAAAGGAGCTGGGGTCCCTCACGGAAAATCAGATGCCGGTTGTAGAATTAAGATTTCTCCCACTGCACGGCAAGGACTCCCAGGATCTGGATCTCAGGCATACTGCAGACTGATGAGATGACTGGAGAACCCAAAGAAGCAAAAATGGGGCCCTTTATCTGCACTTTCACAAGCCAATCCCACAAAAATACCCACCCTGCAGATGAGCTCACGGTGCGAGTAATAAACCCAAGGAAGCCATAGATGGTGAGCAGGAGCCAGCAGACAGGTAAACAAACCCTGATTCCTGGAAGAACTTAAGGAACAAAGCCGTCCAAAGGAAACTGGCAAACAAACAGATTTAAAACAATAAAAGATAAAAGCAGCAGTATAAAGAAAGCACAGCATATGATGAAAAAAATAACAGATATGTTTGAGAAAGATCAAAACAAAACTTTGAAAAATAGAGAGTTGTGTATTAGGGTTCAGTCTGGAGACAGAAACTCTCCAGAAATTTGAACAGTTTTATAGAAAGACTTACGATGGGTTTAGTGTAAGGAAGTGTTAACCAGTAGCACCAGCTCAGCAACAAAGGACTAAAAGGACTCTGAGGACACAGATACAGCAACAGAAGGTCAGCAGTGTGCACAGGGCCCAGGCAGGGGCCATCTTGGAAACCCCAGCCCCACTGAGGCTGAGAGCCAGACCCTCGGTGGCACAGGCTGGGGCCATGACCTGGGCAGTGGAGAAGTTCCCAAGATGTTCAGGCCAGGGCTGGCTGGCAGGAAGCTTCCCTTTGGGACCCAGGTGAGATGCGCACCTGGAGGCTGCTGGGCGCTGGGGGAAGCTGTGACACTGCGGGGTGCACACCGGTGGAGCGGGAGGCCCCAGGGGAAGCCCTCCCCCCTGCAGTGCCCAGCACCTCTGCCTGTGAGGAAATGGTCCCAGAGCCAGCATTCACGCCGAGCGAGAGGCAGCACATGGGGTGATTAAAGTGAAAAATCCCCCTGCTCAGGTGGGAAGCCTAGGGCTGAATCCCCCCGTCAGGTGGGAAGCCTCGGGGCTGAATCCCCCTAGTCAGGTGGGAAGCCTCGGGGCTGAATCTCCTGGTCAGGTGGGAAGTCTAGGGGCTGAATCCCCCCAGTCAGGTGGGAAGCCTCGGGGCTGAATCTCCCGGTCAGGTGGGAAGTCTAGGGGCTGAATCCCCCCGGTCAGGTGGGAAGCCTACGGCTGAATCCCCCTGGTCAGGTGGGAAGCCTTTAGGGGCTGTGCAGGGCAGCAGTCAATGGAAGCCACAAACCATCCTGCTCACCCACACTAGTCCCTGACAAGTCATTAGAATTCATGTCTGCCCAGGCCCTGAGGCTGCACAGAGTTCTATCCAGTTTCCATGAGAGCCAGGATTTTGAATTTCCCCACAGCTGAAGTCACTGCTGCCTGCTGGTGACTCTGCAAAGCAGCTCCTCTAGTCTGCCCCTAAGTCCAACCTCCTGCCTCTGAGCCCAGGCCGGTCTCCCTGTGAACTGCAGGGACCGTGTGACCGCCGGGCTCATTGCAGTGAGCTTGTTTTCTGCACCGTGGCTCTCTCTGCACACTGGATGCCTCCTCCGGATGGCCTCTCCCCCAGCGTCCACGTGAAGGTGCAGCTCGTCAGCACACCTGGGCCGGCCCTAGTGGAGGACGCAGGGGGACATGGCTGTGTGCAGGGCGAGGAAGCACCGTGCAGTGGGCATGGCTGCCAAGGGGTGTCCAGGCCACTGTCCTGTTGGGAACGCAGTGCAGGGTGGAGACACAGCTCTGCTGTCCCAGTAGCGACCTCGATGGCTCTGAGCCTCATTTCCTGTGCCCACACCATGGCCAGCAGCGGTGTCTGCCTGCCAGGCTGTGGCCAGACCACAGGGCCACTGAGCAGGGGAGTGCTGGAAAAAGCCCTGGTGCCGGGCGCTGCGTCTCCCACCACAGAGGGACATCACTCTAGGCGGCTGCTGTTGACACCGCGTGACCACAGGCTTTGCTGAGTGTGCCCTGGTGTCTGTAGTTGTGGCACTTTCATCTCCTGACGTGCCCTATGAGAGGGGACCTGGAGTGACGACTGGTGGGTCCCTCATTCCCACAGATGGCACGAGCATCTGGGTAGCCACCCGGCATCCTCTTCATCTCCATCTTCTGTGCTCCAATCCCATGGAGCTGCCCGTGGGATTTTTCCTTTACATGCAGAGAGCTGTGGAGTGGGTCCGTATGCGTTTGCTGGGCTTTGGTGCATCCTTCACTGAACAGGGGAGCACTCGAAGGACAGGACGTGGGCAGACATGAAGGTGTGGCTCGGTGACTCTGTCGACCTAAGCAGAGCAGCTTCGGCGTGGTCTGTGTGTGCAGGGCCTGAGTCTAGAGACGGCCGCTTGCTCTGCCTTTTGCATGCTCAGAATCACCGTCAACTCTAGTCACTGCATCCTGAGCTGCCCTGAGTTCTCCAGTCGCACCCAGAGCCGCTGCCTTTAGCCATGGCTCGATGGTCTCACTCCGGGGTTCGGCTCTGGGGACAGGGGCAGGTGCCGTACAGAGCAGCTCTGATTCCAGGTCAGAGCTTTTGCTAATTGGACTTTCTGTTTTCTTGGCGCTTGGTCATTTCCCCCCAAGCATGAGAAGTTAAAAAAAGAAAAAAAGTTTCTCCTTGATTGTGAGGAAATTGGTTCCAAATGCCATTAAATCAGGCATTGCCTCTAGTTTATGCAAAATATCTCATGAAAATATTAGAACGGCTTTGTGCTTGTGTGAGTTTATTGTGCAAAATGCTTTACAAAAAGTCAGGAACCAATTATTCCCGGCCACAGCGTGAGTGCATGATTTCAGTGTCTTCAAGCTCAGCAAGCTTAGTGAGGAATAAATGGCTTTAGGTGTATATTTTAGTTGCCATTGCCATTTGTTGATTCAAGAAGTTGTTCGTTCTCTCAAACATTAGAGCTCGTCAATCAGAGCAGTTAGAATCCCACAGGCATGGTTAGCCGATGTGTGCAAGCTTTTGCACAAAAAGGTAAAAATGTTAGCTGCTAGAGTGAGCAGCATATTAAAATTGGAAATGATTTTATTCTAAACTCCCTAAGTGGTGGTGTAAAGCTAAAATAAAGACTGTCTTGTCTTGATGAAAGGAGGGTTTGTTTTTGTACGATTTGGATAATGTTAATGTCGTGCTCTCCCCCTCCCACTTCTCCCACCGTGTATCTTGATGTCACTTTGTAGGAATCAGACTTTAAAAGATTAAGACAGACTTAGGGCAGACATGCCACACTGATGATTAAAACACAGAACTTTGTTTCCTCAACCTAAACAGGATTTACGTTTCACCCTGTCTTCAGATTTGCCTCAGTTGGAGAACTCTTTCCAGCTCTGCTGCGCACGCCTGTCTGGAGCAGCAGCCCTTTCTCACTTGTTGAATTCCCTTTCGTTACCTGACTGCGGGGTTGGAGATGATGGATGAGGCACTCGGGCAGGCCTGGGGCTGCTCAGGGAGGGTGCTGGGGGTTCACCTTCCGGGGGCCTACAAAGCTCAGGGTTGCCTGTGGAAACTCATGCGAGGACCATTTCGGTGTGGGGCAGCATGGGGTCGCCAGCACGGGACTGCGGCTGCTCTGGTGCAGGAGGAGGCGCACTCCATGGTGAAGAACTGGAGAGCGAGCGAGCTCCGGAAGATGTAGGGCCTCATGATCTGGTGCAGCACCAGCTACTGTGAGGACAGCCGGGTGCCCATGCAGCAGGTGCACCCAGGCCTCCAGCACTGCCATGTGTCTCTGGTGCAAGCCCAGGCCTTGGTGACTGGTGAGTTGGAGAAGTCCCAGGACCGCTGGGCTTGGGGCACCAGGCCTTGCAATGACAAAGCCAGATTCCCAACATGCAGGGAGTGAGGGCTCCAGGTGAAGCAGCAGCTGCCAGCCACGTGACCATGGTTGCAGATGACCTCGTGTGCCTCACCCTGACCATGACCACAAAGATGAAGGAGGCTCTCTCTTCTACTGGGAAATAAGTCTTTGCCTGTGGCCGTTGGGGCTGAGGGCAAGCATCTATTTTTTAAAAGGAATGGGAATTTTTTTTTCTTTTTTGTTTTTTTGAGACAGTCCTGCTCTGTCATCCAGGCTGGAGTGCAGCGGCACAATCTTGACTCACTGCAACCTCTGCCTCCTTGGTTCAAGCAAGTCTCCTGCTTCAGCCTCCTGAGTAGCTGAGATTACAGGTGTGCGCCACCAGACCTGGCTAATTTTTGTATTTTTAGTAGAGACAGGGCTTCACCATGTTGGCCAGGCTGGTCTTGAACTCCCAACCTCAAGTGATCCGCCCACCTTGGCCTCCCAAAGTGCTGGGATTACAGGCATGAACCACTGTGCCTGGCTGGGAGTTTTAGTCTTTTAAGCAACATTTATAAATGAAGAAATTAGGGATGGCAGCAAGTGTAAGGGGAATGTCGGTTGCCTCTGGACACTGGTTCCTCTGCGTTTCAGTTTTAAAAAGCTGGCACTAAAACGTGTCAGAGCTCACACAGGAGTGTTTGGAGCCGTGTTTCCCATTGTCCTGGCAGAGCCGGGGCCCTCCAAGGTGCCCAGCTCTTACTGCACGGGGACCAACAGGCTGGCCGGCAAGAGCTGATGGGGTTGGTGTTTCTGTTTGTTGCCAACCCCCTTTACCGGAAGTGTCCCCACACCATTTTCCATAAGCTGTGAAACAAATGTCGTAAGATCTCTAACTCAGAAGGGGAAAGAAACCTGGGTCTTTGTTTCCTTGGTTTTGTGTTACGTATGCCCGGGTGGAACGTGGATTTGTGTTACGTATGCCCGGGTGGAACGTGGATTTGTGTTACGTATGCCTGGGTGGAACGTGGATTTGTGTTACGTATGCCCAGGTGTAACGTGGATTGGAAGATGTGGAACCCAGAGGTAGAGTGGTTTGGATAAGAACTCTGAAACGTTCCTTGTGGATCCCCTTTTCTGGCCATTGGGTTGTGGATGTGTATTTGTTAAACTTCTCACACGCTGCGTCCTTCAGCCTGGAGACCCTGCGGAAACAGGAGAGGCGACGCCGCGGTAGGGGACGCCATGGTGGTTATGTAGCTAAGCTCCCTCTGACGGGCCCTGAGGCTGCCGCCATAGAGCAGCAGAACCGTGCAGTTCCTGGAGGAGAAGCGGGTTTTGATTGCGAAATATTCCAGTATCCGGAGTGAACACTAAAGGAGGAGCTGTGGCTACTTGATGATAAGAGAGCTGTGAAGTCCTGGGTTTGGGAAATCCTGTTTTCGTGGAACAGGATGGGATGGAAGCCTAAACCCCGCATTGCTTCCTAGCCCCTGAATTAACAGAGCCCTAGGAAGACAATCCCCTGGTAACAGGAAGTCAAGGAGAAAGAGGGAGCCCTGAGGCTGGGAGGAGCTCACCAGACACTGGCTGCTGGGGCATTGGCAGCTGAATGGAGGCGGCGCTGCAGGCGCTGGGCGAGCTGCATCCCTGCAGGAGGAAGCCGGTCTTGAGTCCTGGCTCACACCACAGACAGCTTCAGGGCATGATGGAAGTTTCCAGAAGTAACAACAGAGCTAGATCTATGAGGAAAGATTTCTCAGGAAAAAGCCCTCCCCACGCAGAGAGGACAGTGGGTTGGGCCTCGTGGTGTCCATCAGGAGGGCAGGATGGCAGTGGGACACCTTGCATGAAAGGCGGCCCAGAAAGGACTGGGCAAGGCAGCTGGACAGCTCAGTGGGGATTCCAGAAAGAGACACCTGCGGGCCGCAGGCATGCACCCACGGACGCACACGCCCCTGCACGCACGCACCCACGCACGCACGCACGCACACGCCCCTGCACGCACGCACCCACGGACGCACGCACGCACGCACGCGCCCCTGCACGCACGCACCCACGGATGCACGCACGCACGCACTCACGCAGGCACCCGCGCACCCACAGACGCCACACACGCTGGCACTGCTGAACACGTGAAATATACAAGATGGTCCTTCTTATGGTTCAGGACGTGGAAAGTTGAAACCGTAGCAAGAAGCATGGCCTGTCCACCGCAGTGACTAAAAGATAAAGAGGAAAAGGACAAACACTGGCCAGAAGGTGCAGCCGCTGGAGTGTTCGAGCCTTAACTGGAAGAGGAGCTTCCCCGCCTGGGAGGCTGCGGCTGGCGCCCGGCTGTGCCGGTCAGGAGGCCCTTGCAGACCCAGGGCCTCCTTGTGCACAGCGCCCATCCCGCGGTTCAGCAGCTGCCTCACGGTCGCGATGCCGATGCCGGGCAGGGGGATGCCGGCGGGTACCCTCCCTCCACGTGGAGTCCGCGGCGCAGAACCAGCCCCCACACGGAGGGCGCCCGACTCAGAGGCAGAAACAGCCTTGCGGGTGCCGGCGACGCCCTGTGGCCTCATCTGGGTGGGGTCCCGCGGGGTGTTTTCTTGAAGGTGACTCACCCAACTGTGTGTTCCTGATTGGGCGCTTGTTGGCCTAGGTTACCCTCCAGTTACGAGTCCTTAGAAAGGCCCTGAAGGCAGCCCCGAGGAGTACACGGGGTCGGGGGGAAGCTGGCGCGGCCCGTTTCACCTGGAGGGGTCTCCGTTCCTCTGTATGATGGCAGAGCCCGGAGGAGTGCACTGGGGGAGGCTGGCGCGGCCCGTTTCACCCCGAGGGGTCTCTGTTGCTCTGTACTCGGCTCGCCGTGACGGCGCATTCTCAGAAGGGAACTGCGGAGGCACAGGCGGTTGGAGTCCAGGCCCTTGAGTGAGGGCCTCCCCCTGCCAGCCTCCTGAGGCTGTGTCTCGTCTTGTTCCGGGAGCCCCGCGGGTCCTTCCCACTGGGTTGCCTGAAGATGCTGTCCCTTTAGGGTGAGTTTATTATGTTCCTCTGAAGTCTTGATTCTTAAGGAGCTTCCCCTCCAGTTAGGAAGAACCACTTGGTTATTATCATGATAACAAATGCCACTTAGAGTTAGGTCACCCTGAAAGAGTCCTGAGGTTCTAGCAGCCCCTGGCAGGGTTGATTATTCGGGGGCGGGGTGGGAGTGTGCGGGCCAGGCTGCAGGTGCAGACGCCTGACTTTCTTCAGTTAGGAGAAGGGAGAGGGCGGTGGGATGGCCGGCCTTCCTCAGGCGCAGACACGCTCACGGGCAGTGGTGACGGTTGGGTCCCCCTTGAAGTCAGTCTTCGTGGCACACAGTGTCAGCCTCTGTCGCCGGACATGGACCCTGGGTGCCTGTGAGGGTCAGCCTCTATGTCAAGGCCCAGATTTGCTTCTGAGCAGGTGGAAGGAGAGCGGACTAGAGAGAGGCCTGTGAACGGTCCTTGAGACTTCATGAAAGTGGGTGAAGGTTGAGGCCTGGGTGTCAGGAAGGAGGAAACCACCAACCATAAGATGTGAAGTGATGGGAAACAGAGTCACAAAGAGTCTAAGTCGACAGGAAAGTGGATGTCTTGGCCCCACAGTGTCTGTGGCCCAGAAGATGCCCGTCTCTTAGCCTCCCGCTTGCCCTCAAAGGCTGGATGTGGGCACCACTTGGTGGGCAGACGGATGGGCAGGTGCTCCAGGCAACTCAGACAGGCGTCTTCCCAGGAGGGAGCGGGGGCCCGGGGTCAAGTGCTGTCTTTTCAGTGGGATTCTTTCCCTGTGGCTGTGACTTGCTTTGACAAGTGGAGTGGAAGTTTTTCGGTTACTCATCAGTGGAATAAAGTGTGTAAAGCCACTTGGGGTAAGGCTGAAATAACCTTGCTGCGCTATTTCAGACAGACGTCATGCACCAGAACATTTACGACTACATCCACGTGGACGACCGCCAGGACTTCTGCCGGCAGCTCCACTGGGCCATGGACCCTCCCCAGGTGGTGTTTGGGCAGCCCCCGCCCTTGGAGACAGGTGGGTGTCTGGGGTCCAAGTGAGTCACCAAAACCTAGAGCAGGTCACATAACACGTCACTGCCTCTGGAAATGACCCTGTCGTGCCTTCTTGGTGTGCTTTGCCTTCCACATTGACCTTAGCGCCACATTTCACCTTTCTTCAGAGACCTCCTCCCGTGTCCCTCGCTGTCCTCTGGTTGGGCTGCACCAGCTCCGTGTGGCTCGAGTGTGCTTCACTCCTGGTTGCTTGCCTGGGCTCTGCCAGGCTTGAGGTCACCGCCATTCTTGTCACCTCATCACGAGCTGCAGTCCTGGCCTCTTGTTTTGCAAACTCCCCTCAAGTCTCATGTCTGCCAGGAAGTTTCTTTGCTTCATACTAGAGTTATCCGATAAAAGTCCCTGAAAGATGGTTGCTACTCAGAGTCGGTTGCCCCTTTTCACAGAAGACCTCTGCACAGGGCTTGCCCCCAACCTCCCTGTGGCTCTGACTGGTAAGATGAGCCTGGCAGGTGTGGAGCTCCTTGACAGGCAATGACAGGCAGGGGCTCTGCTGGGACAGTTGCATCTGGGCTCTGAGGAGAGGCGACACCTGCCTGGGGTCCTGTGCAGAGGGTGACTCCTGGGTTCTCTCGCATATATCCACAGAAGCCTAAAATAATTCACGAAAAGTTTCCACCACCACCTCATGTGACAGTATGATTGACCTTAAATCAAACAGCAAAGCCCAGGCACCTACATGGAAGACCCTTTTATAAAGCTAAAAACAAGCAAGATGAAACCATCGGTCCATCGTCGTGCATGCGCATGTACTAAAAACGATGTTTTTAAAGGCAAGGGATGATGAAGGCAAAATTTGTCCGAGCGACGTCTAGAAGGATGCTGGGCGCATGAGGAGCGTGCGGTGATAGGGTTTACATGACCTTGCATATGAGAGCCATGGGTGTGTTTGTTGCGTGCTCTGCGCATGCAGTTGTGCGTGTGACCTGTGTGTTTTGGCTTCTCCCACCACCACGCCCCTTGGCCACTATGGTCTGCAGGAGATGACGCCGTCCTGGGGAGGCTTCTCAGGGCCCAGGAGTGGGGAGCAGGCGCGCCCACCGAGTACTCAGCCTTCCTGACCCGCTGCTTCATCTGCCGTGTGCGCTGCCTGCTGGACAGCACCTCGGGCTTCCTGGTGAGTGTGTGGGCCCCTGGCAGGGGGCTCCCGACATCTGGGGTGCATTCTGCCCTGGGGCGGAAGGAAACAGAGGGCAAGAGGAGGTGGGGGCGTTAACCCACGTGTCCCTGGTAGAGGGGCGAGGGCTGGCGCTGAGCTCTGTGCACGCTGGGATGGTATGGGGCCTTGACGGCTCTGAGCATGCGAGGGGATGCGTGATGAGTCAACTGTGAGGCCTGCTGTGGTGGACAAGCCAGGTCGATGAAAATGTAAAACTCTGCAGTAGGTTTATACTCTAGTAGTTTCTTTATTTGTAACTTATTAAAATATTTTTTAAAATGTGCCCCACCTCTGCCAAGGGCTGGCAAGCTGGGAGAGCCTCTGGCTGTGGCTGGCATGAGTGGCTGAGCCCACGGCTTCTGCTGAGCTTTTTGGTTTCACCCTCTTCTCTTGCAAACGGATACTTGGGATTTTCACTTGTGCTATTTGACTATTTCTTCTTCCAGCTCCTCATTGAATCAGAGAAATCCTCCCCATTGGACATGTCAGGGCAAAGGCCTCCCACCCTGTCCCAGACCCCTGCCCACCTTTCAGACCCCTGAGGCACTGTACTTCCCCTGGGTCGCAGCACAGTCAACCCTGGGTCACGGCCCCTGAGAGGCCCAGTGGTGGCCCCTGCTGTCTCCTGGCTGCAATTCAATGCCACAAGGCCCTCTCACCCCAGCACCCTAGCTGGGCAGGCCCCTTGGGCTCAGCTTTCCACCCATATGTGGACCCATGACCTCCTGGGGACCTCGGGTGCCGACCATCCCCACGGCAGAGGCACCTGTGGGTCTGCCTGTTTCTGTCTCTTTCCCACCCACTGGGTGCCTGGTGGAAGGACCAGCTCTCCACAGGCCCTAGATCTGCTGCCACAAACATGCCCCAGGGCACAGCTTTCATTTAGGTAACTAGTGACAATAAAGTTTTTTTTTTTTTTGAGACAAGAGTCTCGCTCTGTTGCCCAGCCTGGAGTGCAGTGGCGCGATCTCAGCTCACTGCAAGCCCCACCTCCCAGGTTCACGCCATGCTCCTGCCTCAGCCCAGCCTCCCAAGTAGCTGGGAGTATAGGCACCCGCCACCACGCCCGGCTAATTTTTTGTATTTTTAGTAGAGACGGGGTTTCACCATTGGTATTTTGTTCTGTATTTTGTGGAAATTAAGATACTTAACTTTTATTGGCTAAGGAATGTTGTTCATTTTAAAAAATTATATAACCAATTCATGGTTAATTAAAAACTCTTATTTCTAGATGACACAAAATTGGAAGGATTTTACTGTGCAGCCAGTGGAATATAGTTTAAAATGAAATTGTCAAAGAACTGAATGGAGGAAATAAGCCAGAGAAATTAGATTGACGCTAAAATGTTGCAATGAGGTTTATACGAATAAGTGTCTGATTCTGTTTCCCATTAAAATCCATTCATCCACAGCACCATAAAGGGCTCCTGTATTGACAGAGAACATACCAAGACTCTGCAGGACCTCACAGCTCTTCCCAGCTTCCACCCTAAGTGGTGCAGTCTGGGCAATGCGGGTGTCATGGAAGCTCCCTCATGCCACAGGGCCAGCTGAAAATGGTAGTCTTTGAGATTCGGCTGAAATTAACTGGGGAGCTTGAAGTCAGCCGTGTTGGGAATATTTATACTAAAGAAATTAGCAAACGCTGCATATCTGGGAAGTTTTCCCCCGGAGAGCTAGATGTTAAACATTTTCCAGCACACCACTGCCTTGAATCCCCCACACCAATTATGTGAGTGCTACACAGCAGGTGTTTATTATTTGTTTAATATATCCATTGACAGATGGAAAGATGGATGAATGGATGGGTGAATGGTTGGATAGATGGGAAGATGGATGGATGGATGGATGGATGGATGGATGGATGGATGGATGGATGAGTGGATGAGTGGGTGGATGAATGAGAAGATGGATGGGTGGATGGATGGATGGGAAGATGGTAGATGGATGAGAAGATGGATGGGTGGATGGATGGATGGGAAGATGGTGGATGGATGGATGGATGGGAAGATGGATGGGTGGATGGATGGATGGACAGATGGAAAGATGAATGGATGGATGGATGGATGGATGGATGAGTGGGTGGATGGATGAGAAGATGGAGGGATGGATGGATGGGAAGATGATGGATGGATGGGAAGATGGATGGGTGGATGGATGGATGGACAGATGGAAAGATAGATGAATGGATGGATGGATGGTTGGATAGATAGGAAGATGGATGGATGGATAGATGAATGAGTGAATGGATGAATGGGAAGATGATGGATGGATGGGAAGATGATGGATGGATAGATGGATGGATGGATGGATGGATGAGTGGATGAGTGGATGGATGGATGAGAAGATGGAGGGATGGATGGATGGGAAGATGATGGATGGATGGATGGATGGTAAGATGGATGGGTGGATGGACACATGGAAAGATAGATGAATGGATGGATGGTTGGATAGATGGGAAGATGGATGGATGGATGGACAGATAGAAAGATGGATGAATGGATGGATGGATGGTTGGATAGAGAAGATGGATGGATGGATGAGTGAATGGATGAATGGGAAGATGACGGATGAATGGATGGGAAGATGATGGATGGATAGATGGATGGATGGATGAATGAGAAGATGGATGGGTGAGTGGATAGATGGACAAATGGAAAGGTGGATGGATGGACGGATGGATGGACAGATGGATGGGTGGGTGGGTGGGTGGGTGGATGTATGGATGGATGGATGGATGGATGGATAAATAGACGGATGGGTGGATGGATAAATAGACAGATGGGTGGATGAATGGCTAGACGGACAGATTGATGGGTGCATAGATGGATGGGAAGATGATGGATGGATGGATGGATGGATGGATGAATGGATGGATGGATAAATAGACGGATGGGTGGATGAATGGCTAGATGGACAGATTGATAGGTGGATGGATGGATGGACGGATGGATGGATGGACAGATGGATGGGTGGGTGGGTGGGTGGATGGATGGATGGATAAATAGACGGATGGGTGGATGGATGGCTAGACAGACAGATTGACGGGTGCATGGATGGATGGGAAGATGATGGATGGATGGATGGATGGTAGATGGGAATATGATGGATGGGTGGAAACATGGATAGATGAATGGATGGGTGGATGGATGAATGGATGGGAAGATGAACAGATGGATGGGAAATGGATGGATGGAAACATGGATGGATGGATGGAAAGATAGATGGATGAAATAAGGATAGAGAGGGGGTGGAGCCACACTGTGGGGTCATTCTTCCATAGAAGGCAGTACCCCTGAAGGCCTTTGGTAAACAAGTAAATGATACATCAGCCTTCCGTTTGTAGAGAGATATTTTATTTTCTTTTATAACAAACTCCTAGGTTACTTGCTGGCTTTTAAAATCACACTGTACACCCTAGATAAATAAAACCAAGTTGTGCCTAAATTTTATCATTACAAATGAAGAATTCAAAATTTGTAAATGGCGTGTTAAAGCTGAAACAATCTTTGGAGATAATCCACTCCTGCAAATTCCTGCCAGAGGGTTGGCCGCTGGCCCGGCTGTGGGTGGGTGGCAGGTCCCGCAGGTGCAATTCATGCCCACCTGTGCATGGCGTGGCGCACATGAACGTGCACAAGCACACACGCAGGAATGAACCGGTCAATCAAAGGCAGTCGCCGCGACTCCAGAGAAACTGGGAGTGGGGGATGGTTTCAGGATGACTCAAGCACATGGAATCACTGCGCAGGCCCTGGAGTCGCAGGCTTGGCAGCTGCTGCTCTGCTGTCCCTAGCCGCTCATGGTGAGCTGCCTCCCTGTGAATTCCAGCCACTGTCACATCCTTGAGTTCTGTGTCCTGTGACCACCTTGCCAGGGCACTTTGTGAACACGCCTTCCTCTCTATCTTTAAAACACCAGACGATGCAGTTTCAAGGAAAACTGAAATTCCTGTTTGGACAGAAGAAGAAGGCACCGTCGGGAGCCGTGCTCCCCCCGCGACTGTCGCTGTTCTGCATCGTGGCGCCCGTTCTCCTCCCCTCCACAGCGGAGATGAAAATGAGGAGTGCACTTCTGAGGGCAAAGCCCAGGGCAGACACCGTAGCCACCACGGATGCAAAGTGAGTACAACTCGCCCTTCACAGCCGCATGGTGCCTGCTGGCAGCCACCACAAAATGCCTCCATGCTCAGTACTTTCTGTGTCTTCTTTCTTCATTTCCAGCCAGTAATAAAGTAAGTTTTGTGTTGTAAAAGTCATCACACAACATAGGCAGCAACGATTAGGTGAAACAATGTTTTTCAAACTCATTTGCAAACTGGCACCAAACGTTGCCTGTATCGATTCATTCCTAAATCATCCTGTTACAGAACCAGTTTCAGAATAAGTGGCCTGACCCTGTGTCCTCAAGGGAATGGGAGGTTTGCTGTGGCCCCTGCCTTTCTCCACCTCTCGGCTGCCCGCTCTTCGCACTGTCTGTCCATGGACAAGTGGAGGTGGTTCCTGGCTGCAAGAGATGCCGGAGAAATGCGTCCCTGGTGGGCAGATGGAGGGTCAATGGCACAGCTGCCCTCCAGCTGGTCCTCGTCCCTGGCCAAGCCAGTCCTATCCCACAGCTTTCTCAGCCTTTCAGAAGTAGAAAACACCCTGTGGGTCCCCGAGCTTGTTGGTACTAGGGACCAGTTTGGTGGAAGACAATTTTTCCATGGACTGGGAGTGGGGGGATGGTTTCAGGATGATTCAAGCACATTGCCCTTACTTACTGTGCATTTCATTGCTGTTTTATTACGTTGTAATATATAATGAAATAATTATACAACTTGACATAATACAGAATCAGTGCTAGCTCTGAGCTTGTTTTCCTGTAACTAGGCGGCCCCATGGCGGGGGGTGATGGGAGACAGTGACAGATCATCAGGCATTAGATTCTCATAAGGAGCTCAGACCTAGGGCCCTCCCTCACATGCACAGTTCACAACAGGGTTCACGCTCCTGTGAGAATCACAGCCCAGCTGAGCTGACAGGCGGGGGAGCGCCAGCGGTCGTGCGAGCAATGGGTAGTGGCTGGAAATACAGATGAAGCTTCACTCGCTTGCCCATGGCTCACCTCCCGCTGTGCAGCTTGGCTCCTAGAGGCCATGGACGGGTACCCATCTGTGGCTGGGGGCTGGGGACCCCTGCCCTCGGGGATTCATGTCTGCAGTTTCCTAGAATGCGTTAAGTCTGTCTTGCATGCTGGGAGAGATGTAAATGCTGTGTGTATAGAAACTGTGTGTTCTGCCTCCTGGGAAGACACCAGTGAGGTAGGGCTGGGGCTGCCAGGATGCCAAAGATCCAACTTCCTCTCAGAGGATTGTGCAGGACACCTTCCCCGGCCACCTGTGGGCAAGTCACTGCTCTTGCCACTTCCTCCTGGGACAGCCTGGTGGGGTGGGGGCTGAATGCAGGGCGGGGGCTGAATGCAGGGCAGAGGAGTGGTCTGGGCTGGCCCTGCCCCCTGGCCCCTGGCCCTCAGCCCCCGGGTCCTTGGCTGTTGGTGAGGTGCTCCTGCTCTGTGACTCCGAGACCCCCCGACTTGTCCTACTCGGCGCTGCAGGCCCAGGCCCTGGTAACCAAGCGCAGCTCAGCCTGCCCTGCGATCCTGCAGCCGCTATTGGGCAGCCCGCTTTGTTCATGGCCTCCCCACTCTGTGGGTAGCAAATACCGAGTGGGAAAGAAATCTTAGCAGGCACCGAATTCAGCTCCCCAACCCGGTGGGAATCTCTGCCATGGCCCCCAGGAGTGATTGGCTGAGGCTGCACAAACCCCACACAGAAAACATTGCTGGGTCCAGACAGAACCTTGAGAACAGATTCTTCCTGGTGTGACTCGAATCTCACTGCCTGGGGTTGCCATGGCCCTGTCTTGGCTGAGCGCTCTCTGCTCTATTTGCCTTGCCCCTGGGTTATGGTTTCCAGATATGTCCTGATTCCGATGCTTCTCCTCTGCGCGCGGACAGCACCCGGGACGTTCACAGCAGGTGGAGCCGTGCGGACTGGAGACGTCCCCGCCCTGTTCTGGGCACTGGCTTCACTGATGTACCTGCTGTGGCACGCGCGTTAGGGCGATCCTAAGTTGCAGTGACGTGCGTGGCCTTGTAGTCTGACTTTGGATTCTACCTGCATTCCTTAACTTCCCTTAGTATTAAATTTCATTCTTTTAGATGCAGTCTCGATTGACCTTGTCAGAGTCCAGGCTCCCGAACTAGTTTGAGATCTGGGACTCAGCAGCACCCAGCACGATGCCGTCCCTCCCGTTCTTTGGCGCCTTTGACGGGCCAGTGCATCCTCTGTATTCACACCCGTGCCCTCCATGGGAGCCCCAGGACCCACCACTGCGACCCCTCTGGGAGGACCCCGTCACACACCTGCTGGCTTCCTGATGCAGAGGATATGGCCGAGGGCCCTTTCTCCCCTGGGTGCCTGCAAAGGAGGACCTTGGAGGCTCTGGGGCCGCCGGCTCAGTGTCCAGGGTTGACCGTGAAGGGCTTCCATTGCAGGCCCCGAGGCCGCCTTCCCGGCACTCACAGTGCTCTCTGTTGTGGGCGTGAGTTCCATCCTCACCTTTGACCGCTCTAAGATAACCATTTAGACAGCTCTGCAGTCTGACAGCAGCAGCCGTTATTTGAAGGTTTTCACGCTGCGTTGGTTTCCACGTTCGTTATTCATTTCTGCTCATGAGCGGCTTCTGCCTGGGCCCTGCCAGCCCCACCTCACTGCTGCTGTCTGAGGGTGGACAGAGGGCAGCTCCAGGGACGGCCAGGACATGGGCCAGCCTGCTGAGGCCCACACATCTCTGCAAGGTTTTAAATTAAATGCATGTACCTTATTTTAAAGGATGGAAATGTAAAGTGCAAGAGATAAAGGGAAAAGAAGTAAATGCTACACAGGCACACAGAAAGCCCGGGGGTCCCTGCAGGGCTCAGGCCCAGGTCCTCCGGCACCTACAGGGACCACCCAAACCCTGGAACACTGTCCTCTGCTTACAGTCACCATGGAGTTTCTGCTGCACATGTGCAAGCCTGGTCTTCCCTGGGAGTTCCCAGCCATAGAAGCAGAGGGGACGCAGCCCCCTGGTGTCAGAGCCAGGCAGGGCAGGCCTGGCACCTCACTGTGTGCGCACAGCCCTGTCGTCCTGGCCCTGGGGTGGAGCGTAGGTGTGGGATTACAGGCACAGGTATGGGGCCCAAAGTCACAGCACTCCTCCAGCGGCCTGGACGATGAGACCCCCTGTGGGGCTGTGAGGGCGGGGTGGAGCCCAAGGCACATAAAGCTGGCACACAACTTCAGCTCAACAAACATGTTATTCAAACTCAGAAGGGGGAAGAAAACCAAGAATACTGACTCCCACGCGCTGAAGGTTTTCGGAATTCTCCCCACCCTGCTCTGAGCTGGATTCAGAAGCCAGCTTTCAGGATACACCTTGTGGTCCACCAGTCCTGAGCGCCACAGTGGTGCAAGGTGCAAGGTGCATTCTGCAGAATCAGAGCCCTGAGGCAGCGGCAGCAGCCTCCAGTGGCCCCCAGCAGCCACCCAGTCTTCCACAGCTTTTCCCACAGGGGTTTTGTGACATGATCTTGATCTCCCTGTTCCTGAGGCCCATTCTGTGAATTCCTCTGCTCACCGTAATTCACTGGGACCCCCACGTCAGCACACCCTGTGCTTTGCAGCCATTCATGGCCATACATGGGGCATTGTGAGTCTCGTGTTATACCTGGGCCCCCACTCAGCCTCTGGTCCCGGCCCTCCTGGAGGTGCCGAGAGGACAGAGAGGAGGGCAGCGCAGGGGCTGTGGCTGTGGGGCCAGTCAGATGGGTTTGAACTCAACTCTGGGACCTGCTGGTGGGGCAGTGCCACTTACTGTTTCTCTTTTGAAAAGCAAAAGCAAATAGAATCTACCAGGGTGAGTTGTTGGGACTTAAGATTCGGATCAGTGTGATGCGTATGTGGGTACACACACGTGTCCCATGTGAGTTGGTCTCCAACTCGCCTCAGTGTTCACTTTCTGGAACATTACTACCTGGAGTCATGAGAATGGACTGTATTTTCTTTCTGGCCATCCAGGAAAAAAACATAAGCTCTAAAAATCATCCTATGATTTTATCCTTCCACTTTCTGAAGCAAATTCATTAGCCCTTCATCGGCCTGAAAAGTGACATGACTTAGTATTTTCAGTAACTCTATAGCTGAGAAAATAACTTTCCGCGCTGTAAAGAATTAAACAAGAGCCAATTATTGTGTCTGTCTTCACTGCTCAGGGGCGACAGCAATACCTGTCCTTATTAATTTCTACCATCGACGCGTGTTTAATCCGTACGTCATCTTGCTGTTATCTGTGTTCCTCACAGAGTAAAAGCCGCCACCAGTCTGTGCGAATCGGAACCGCGTGGAGAACCCAATTACTCAGCAGGTACTTAGAACATTTCTTACCTGATCTTTTCCACGTGGGTAAAATGTGTTTCTGCCCCTTGGAGAGCTTCCCTGCCCAGCGGAGATGTCGGCGTTTTCCACAGAGAAGCCATTTCGCAGAGATTCGGAGTCTGCCCTGCCGTGGACCAGTGCTGTTCCTGGGCTCTGGTCTGTGCGTTTCTGAGGAGCCGACGGGTCCTGCCTTGCTGAGAACAAGCAGCCGTCTTCCAGGAGCTCCTCAGCTCGCACCGTGACGGCTTCCTCCCCCTCTAAACCCCAACAGGAAGGAGCAGCAGAGAAAGCGGCGTTTTGGTGCTCAGGGAACAGACTGACGCTGGCCGATGGGCACAGGTTCCCACCAGGGCTCCGTGCCTGTGCCTCCGGGGCAGCCCCAACCTTGTCCTCGACCCCAAGGGGTGCTCAGGGTAAGTGGCGCCAGGCAGCCTCCCCCAGCCCTGGCAGCTCCCTAAGTCACCGTGGAAGCCAAAGAGCAGGTGGAGGAGTGATTAAGAAGAAAAAAAAAAAGACGGTGGTGGCCTTGACCACCACGCGAGCCACAGCTAACCTTGCTCTCTGTGGAGCTGCCCACGAAGCTTCCTGGGCTGGAAGTCACGTGTATCGCTGAGGACTGACCCCGGGCAGCAGTGGCCCAGGGATGATGGGACCGAGGATGCCCAGTGGGCTCTGGGACCCGCACTCACCTGTCGCCTGGACCCCGGGTCACCCGACTCCATCCTGAGCTTGCCTTTGCTCAGAGCCCTCTCTCCTCCCTCTCCCTCCCCAGGGCCTGCCTACCGCCCAGGTGGGCCTCCTCCCCTTTCCTGACCAGCCCAGCTGTGCACCACGGGTCTCTCCCCACCCTCCAGGTCACCATCTCACAGTCATGCAGTGCCAGTCCCAAGGCATGTGGTGTCCTGTTGGTCAGTAACAGAGCCTGGCCACAGAAACTGCTGGACACGGTGTTTTCTGCTGTGCAGTTCCATGGGACAATTTGTACCGCCCCTCCCCACCCCTAGCGCTAGTGACTGGTGTGGCTGACACTGGACAGCTGGCATAGGCCTCACAGAGACACCTCCCTGAAGCCTGCACCCTCACCCCACCCTGGGCCCTCCTCACTCACCCCCGGCACACATTGGGGGTGGGGGTGCTGGCACGGCCTCCTGGGCTGCTGGGTGGGTTAGAAGGGACAGTGCAGTGTGGGGTCGGTGTAGCAGCCCCCGCAGATTCAGCCTCATCCTAATTTAGTAACCTCCCTTAGAGACCCCCACCCAAGGCAACCAGACCTGGTGTCTTCAGCTCTGTCGAATGGGCCCCGTCTTTTCTCTGCAGGGACAGGGAGGAGGAGCAGCACAAGATGCTGAGCAGGGCCTCCGGAGTGACAGGGCACAGGGAGACTCCAGGACCCACGAAGCCCCTGCCCTGGACAGCGGGAAGGCACGGTGAGGATGGTGCCAGGCCGAGGCTGCAGCCCAGCAAGAGTGACCCACCCTGCCTGCGCCCCACGCCCCGCGGCTCCTGCCTGCCCTACTCGTGTGTCCAGGGCACTTTCAGGAACTCGCCCGTCTCTCACCCGCCGAGCCCATCCCTCAGTGCCTACTCCAGCCGGACCAGCAGACCTGTGCGGAATGTCGGTGAGGACCAGGTGCACCCTCCCCTCTGCCACTTTCCCCAGGGGAGCCTGCAGCACCGGCTCCCTCAGCCTGGAGCTCAGCGTTTTGCCACGAGGGGCTATCCCATGGAGGACGTGAAGCTGCAGGGTGTGCCGATGCCTCCGGGGGACCTGTGCGGTCCGACGCTGCTGCTAGATGTGCCCATCAAGATGGAGAAGGACTCTGGGTCTGAGGATGCTGCAGACGGCTGTGTGCCCAGCCAGGTGTGGCTGGGGGCCAGTGACAGGAGCCATCCAGCCACCTTCCCTACCAGGATGCACCTGAAAACAGAGCCAGACTCTCGGCAACAGGTGTACATCTCGCACCTGGGGCACGGCGTGCGGGGGACTCAGCCTCATGGCAGGGCCACTGTTGGGCGCAGCAGGGAGCTGACCCCTTTCCACCCTGCACACTGTGCCTGCCTGGAGCCCATGCACGGCCTTGCCCAGCCAGAGCCTCCCCACCAGCTCTGTGCACGGGGCCGAGGCGAACAGTCCTGCGCCTGCAGAGGTGCTGAGGCCACCCCTGTGGTCAAGCGGGAGCCCCTGGACTCACCCCCGTGGGCTACTCACAGCCAGGGAGCGGTGCCTGGGATGTTTCCCAAAAGTGCCTTGGCAACGCTGGTCCCGCCCCAAGCTTCGGAGTGCACGTTCCTCCCGTAGCACAGTGACCACCGCCCAGGCCCAGATCCGTCCGTCTACGCTCAGATGCGTCAGTGGCTGGGCTGCCCTGCGCCTGGTCAGGCCAGAGCCCATCCTAAGACGCGCTTTGCAGAGCTGTGCATGCGCACTCTGCTAGTCTGTGTGTGCAGGATTTGCAGTAGCGTATCCTGAGTTTTGTAAAATATCCCAATAGTTCTTAAATGCAAACTGGCCATAAATCTGTTCAAGCATGACAGTATTTCTCTTTAAGGAATTAAAATCTTTAGGAAAGTGATCACGGCTGGACAACATCATCCCGTCCCACGGCCGCCAAGTCCACAGTCGGGATGAAGCGGTTGGGTGACCTACCTAGCTCAGCCCTCCCAGGCCACCTGCAGCTCCCGGCCTGTGCTGTGCAGGCAGAGTCAGCCCATCGCCACAGTGTGCTGCAGAGGCCAGCACACTGCAAATTAGAAATACAACTCGTGGAGAAAGGATCTGTGAGCCCACTCATGGAGGAATCTAGAAAGTTCCAGGCAGCAGAGGCTGGCAGCGTGGGTCCCACACTGTGTGGCACCATGACAGAGTGTGAGGCCAGACCTGGACTGGAAATTGACAGGATAGCCCCTGTTCCTTCTGGACATCTCCCGAGTTCTCAGTGGGTCTCCGCAGACGGTTCTTACTAATCCGCCTCTTGGTGCATCACGTAATGCAGAGTTCACAGACTCCGGGTTTGGAAGTACAGAGAAACACAACGTAGAGAGAAGACACAGGAAACTGTGCTGTCTGTGGGGTTTCTCTCTGGCTGGCTGCCTCTACGGTTCACTCAAATGAGGGTTCCCATTGCCATCCTAGAAGAATGATTAGGGACAAGATGGACAAGTATTAACAGCATTAAAACAGTGGTAAAGGCGATATATTCTGAGAGGAGGAAATTTGGATACAAAAGCGTAAGTCAGAAAGTGAAGGTCACCAATCCACCAACCCGGGTAACTTACAGCTGCTGGTACAGTTCAGGCTTCCTCCGTGGTGTGGCCTGGAACCCCACTCGGCTGGTGCAGGCATCGGATCAGGGTGTAGCAGTCACCGCCGGGCAGTGAGGCCCACCTGTGTGGGGGCGGGAAGGCCCCTCTCCTCAGGGACAGGGCATCAGTGCCCTGACGTCAGCTCCACTGGGAGTGGCAGGAGCCACGGGAGCCGGTGGATGAGGGACCCACTACCCCTTCGCACTGTGCATTCTGCCTCCCGTGTGGACCCTGCTATGTTGTCGGCGGCTTTGGGGGATCTGTGCTTACTTAGCCCCTGGTTTAATGCTGAAGCCATTTGATAAATGCACCTTCAGTTTGTCAAAACCCAGGTTTGGTTGGCAGGACTGGGTCTTCTGCCCAACGCCAAGTGCCTGTACCTCTCAGTGGCCTGGTTCTTGGACAGTTTGCCCCCATGTGGCAGGGATAGGGATAAGGATCTCCTCTCAGAACTGAAAGAGAACAGCCAACCACCTGAGCCCAGAGTCCCAGATCCATGGTGGCCTCCTGTGACCCCCAAGCCCTGCCGAGGGGACACTCACTGACTGCTTAGCCAGGGGGCGCCTTTCAAAGCTGCCCTCCGTGCTGTGCTGTCGTGGGTGTGAGACGTGCTCATGGCTTTCCACCACCGTCTCTCCCTTACCTGATGCCTAACTCATGATGGGACAGAGCTACCCAGGGGCCAGCCATGGGTGACCAGCCACTTAAGGGTCAGTCACCTGCGGAGAGCAGGCACCTGTGAGGACCAGGCACCTGAGGACTGGCCCCTACTTCCCACTTTGGCCCTACGCTAGCACAGAGCCCCTCTTTATTCATTTCTCATGCTGAGCATCGCACACCTCTGGCCTCGGGGCGTTTATGGATTTAAGACCAGGATGGTATTTCAGAAGTTTCCCACGTCCTTCCTATTCTAACCAAGTGCCCAGCTCCTTTGCTGATTATGGAAACACCCTTAATAATGAGACCTGCAGGCCAGGCGCAGTGGCTCATGCCTGTAATCCCAGCGCTTTGGGAGGTCAAGGTGGGAGGATTGCTTAAGCCCAGGAGTTCAAGACCAGCCCAGGCAACATAGCAAGAACATGTCTCTACAAAAAAATTAAAAATCAGATCTGCTGTATCCCTGAAAAAGTCTCAATCAACATGCATGTTCCACTCTTGGAGTTCCCTGTCCTGAGGGCCAGCCACATCCTGTGTCCTGGAACTCAGCCCTCAGCAGCTCCCTTCAGCCTGGGCGCTGCCTGGGTCCCAAACGTGGCAGCTGTTCTTCCAGTCTCAGGGCCGAGGAGGGCAGGGAGCTCAGTGACTGAGAGTCTTGTGTATCACAGGTCTTGAGTGTCCTGGAGCCAACGGCTGTCACTGGAAAAAACACCAGGCCCCAAAGATCGAATCAGAGATGTGGCTGTGTGTTTGCAGATTATAGCCGGGCCCTTCAGTGCCATCAAAGGAGCACCGGGGCCTCCTTAAGCACAGACGGCAGCCCCTGCCCAGGAGGCTCCTTCACCACGTCCTGCCCTGCAGCCTCCCAGACCTTTAGACGCGCCCCCACCCAAGGCCCTCCTGGTGCCAGGTGCCAGATTGAATGGTGGGTTGCTGCCGGGCAGGCCATGCCGTGCTGATGCTGCACTCAGCACATGGGTGTCGGCTCTGCCGGTTTTGTGGTGTGGGGACCCCACATAATGCTGCGGCCCTGAGAGCCTGGGGTCAGCGAGGTGTCCAACATCCCTTCCCTGGTGGCAAGAAAAACTCCCCAAGTCAGCACTTTCGTTATTTCATAGCCACAACCCTCTTGGAAAACAGTGGGGAAGACGATGGAACATAGAAGGTGTGGACGTGTCACTTCTCTCTAAAATGTCATTGTTAGCACTAATTACAGGTTCATGTTTTTCTGTTTATGTAGCTTTTCCCTATATAGCTGAAAAAGTATTAAAGTCAAATATGAGGTGGGAATGGGATGGAAGGAAGATCAATACAACTTACATTTTTGCAGTTTCTACTGGAAGAAAAAAGTTTTCAATACCTAGACCAACTTGTTGAATTTTTAAAACCTATGCACTATAAATGCAACTCCCTACTGCTTTCTCAGTGCCTTTAGGAAGCTTTCAAATATTTTTTGTACTGTGGTTTGTATTAAATTTGCAATATTGATGTAAAGTACATGACATGCTAGTACATGTTTAGCAAAAATTGAAATATCTGTGAATGTCTGTGTGATTTTCCAAATGAAGGCACTTTATTTCCTTTAAAGAGTGTGCTGGTTAATCTGCATTCTAAGACAGCCTTTCACCACTAAATATAAGGCAGCAATAAAAATAAAACTCTAGAGCTGCAAGCCTCGTGAAGGAGGAGAAAATGCCTGCCATTTCCCTGCTCCTGCCCAGCGGCACTGCATCTAGAGAGGGTCTAGGCCCCCCTCCCATGTCACTGAGGGTCAGGGCCCCTCCCGGGTGCTCTCAGGATGCCCCAGACCTGACCCATTCTGTAAGAAGCCAGGAGGGTAGAGCTGAGAGCACTGTGGGTCCGGGGTCATGCAGGGTCCGCCCTGCCTGGCACAGGACCTGCATGACAAGCCCATGGGAAGGGGGAAGGGGGTTACCGGCCCAGGCAGATTGTGGCCAGATCCCCCAATGCCATAAAAAAAATGCTGGGGTCTAATTAAGCACAAATGGCAGTCCAAGGCCCAGGGAGCTGTGCTTTTGTTTCCTTTCAGGCAACTTTAGAGTCTGCGCAGCCCCTGCCAGACCTCTGTCACACCCTGCAGCCCGTCAGCAAACCCGTCCTGGTCACTGGTGTAAGACTCCCATGTCCTCCCCAGGGACCAGGCCAGCCCTCCCATCTGTGGCCCCACACCTTGCCCCACCCCGCCCCCCATACCCTCTGCTCTGTGGCCTCAGGCAGACGGAGTTCCTGCATTTTCACTCCTCACCCCCAGTCTGGCTTCTGCTGAGTACGCCTGTGTGGAGTTAGGACGCATACAATTCCTTTTTTTTTTTTTTGAGACGGAGTCTCGCTCTGTTGCCCAGGCTGGAGTGTGGTGCAATCTTGGCTCACTGCAGCCTCCACTTCTCAGGTTTAAGTGATTCTCCCACCTCAGCCTCCAGAGTAGCTGGGACTACAGGCATCCACCACCACGCCCAGCTAATTTTTGTATTTTTAGTAGAGAGTGGGTTTCACCATGTTGGCCAGGCTGGTCTAAAACTCCTGGCCTCACGTGATCAGCCTACCTCGGCCTCGCAAAGTGCTGGAATTACAGATATGAGCCACCATGCCTGGCTGGACGCACACAATTTCATCTCACTAGGCGCTGCCCAGCGTCCTCCAGAGGGCTGCACCCACTTGGCCTCCCTTCTACCAGCCATACCTCCTGGGCTCCTATCCTTCCCCCACACTGGGACCTGTATGGAAAGACTTTTTCAGTCTTGGGCTTCTGAAGGGATGAAACGGCAGCTGTTTTATGTACATTTTGTTGATTCATTCATTCAGCATTATTTTTTTAGTCCATGTTGAATATCAGGCCCTGGGCCAGTGCTGGGGATGCATTCAGGAGAAAACGATGCAGACATCAGTGCTGTCCCAGAGCTGACGTCTGCACTTGTGTGGTGTGCGGTGTGTACCCATGTGCAGGGGGAAGGGGGGCAGGCAGCTGAATGTGACCATGAGAACTCTGCGAGGCATGGAGAGGACTGGTGCTTTGCAGGTGCACAGAGCAGCGGTTAGGGGTGGCCAGGTCTTTGGGGCAGTTTTATGTGGGACGTATGGACAGCTGGAGCTGAACAGCGAGTGGAGGCGGCAGCACGGCCGCAGAGAGGTCCGAGTGACAACAAAGCAGGGCCTGGGTGGAGACGCCCTGGTCATGGCTCAGAGGCTTGAGCAGGGCCCCGTGAGCAGGGTGTGGGGACAAGGTCTCCCTGATGAAGGCCGAGGGAGGCAGCTTATTCTCTGGAGCCAATGGCTCTTGTCCTTTACCTGTTTCTTGTTGCACTTGTTTGCCCTTTTAGATTGATTTGCAAGAGTTTTTATTCTGGATAGCAATCTTTTTGTCAGTTACAGATGTTGACAATGATTTCCCTCAGTCTGTGGCTTGGCTTTTCACTTAAGGATTTAAAAAATACATCCCACAGGAGTTTAAAATTTTAGTATAGCAACTTTTCTATTTTGTTCTTTATGGAATATGCATTTTACATCTTAGGAAAATAACTATCTTTGACAGTGGCTTTTGACCAAAAAGCCAGGTTGTCCGATATTCATATCACCACACCAGCTTCTCAGGCCTCGCTGACCCACGTGTGAAAAGCCCAGTTCTAATCGTTGTTTCTTGATGCTTTAGATGTTCTCCTATGAATGTTTCAGTTTCTAATCCACTTACTTGTGTTCTCATTACTGATACATTTGAACACAGGGTCCTCCTCATCTTCTTCCTATAGTCTCTGTGGTGTTGCCTGCATTTTCTCTCTTCCTCTCTTTCTGTAGTAGCTAACCTTAATGTGGGTATTTAACAAGGTCTAAGCAGGAGTTAAGCACGGTCTCTCTTCTCCCCAGCAGGGCCAGGACTGTGGGCGCTTCAGGGCCCCCCCCCCATCGCCCCTCAAGCTTGCTCCTGTCAAGGCGGAGGATCCCTCTAGCAATGACCCTGGGTTGGCTTCTGCTGAGGGCTGAGTTTAGGAACAGTCTCCAGGCTGTTGTTGTTTTCCTAGTCCACCCTTTCACTGAGGATGCACCCCCTTGCATATCTGTGCTTCACACAGGAGTCTCTGTCCACCTCCTGCCTGCTGGGAGCCTTAGCTTCATCAGCTGTCCTGCTTCAGTGTAAAACCCAACCCCTGGGCCGCAGGACTCGCACCCTACCCACCCAACGGCCTGCTCTAGGATGGCAAGCATCTCTGCTTCTGACGTCCTCTCCCCTTTCCACATTTGTCCCTGGTCACGTCCTTGCCTGTTCGTGAATCCACTTGTGCAATCAACATGATGCTTGTACTCAGCAGCCCCTGGGTGTTGGCACAATGTGGTCTGCCGAAAACAGAAGTCAAGAAACATCTTTTTTTTTTTTTTTTTTTTTTGAGACAGAGTCTCCCTCTGTCGCCCAGGCTGGAGTGCAGTGGTGCTATCTCAGCTTACTGCAACCTCTGCCTCCCAGGTTCAAGCCATTCTCCTGCCTTGGCCTCCCAGGAAGCTGGAACTACAGGCATGCACTACCATGCCTGGCTAATTTCTGTGTTTTATTGGTAGAGATGGGATTTCTACCAAAAAGACCACGTTGTCTAGGCTGGACTCAAACCCCTGGGCTCAAGGGATCTGCCCTTCTCAGCCTCCCAAAGTGCTAGGATTACAGGTGGGAGCCACTGTGCCCAGCCAAGAAAGACTTTTTTTTTTTTTTGAGATGGAGTATCACACTGTTGCCCAGGCTGGAGTGCAGTGGCACAATCTCGGCTCACTGCAAGCTCTGCCTCCCAGGTTCACGCCATTCTCCTTCCTCAGCCTCCTGAGTAGCTGGGACTATAGGAACCCACCACTACGCCCGGGTAATTTTTTTCTTGTATTTCTGGTAGAGACGGGGTTTCACCATGTTAGCCAGGATGGTCTGGATCTCCTGACCTCGTGATCCGCCCGCCTCGGCCTCCCAAAGTGCCGGGATTACATGCGTGAGCCACCGTGCCCCACCAAGAAAGACTTTTAATGTTAAGAAGTTACTAGACAGTCCATCCAAATTCACTACCAGACATTGAATAACAGTATGAGTCTTTAGTTCATAATACTCAATGTTACTATATTTTGAAGAGTCCTAAAAGCTTTGGTAATTTTGGCCATTTTTTTTCCTTCATTAGTTTCAAAATTAGTCATAATTTCTAACATAATTTTAACTTTTTTAAAAAAATTTTTTCATTGCTCAACTTGTTGCTAGATTTTCAGAAATTACAAGGAAAAACGGAAATAACAGAGCCGGGGTGTTAGCATCAGCAGGGCACGGGGCAGGGCTCCTTGTGGGAGTGGCAGCGGGGGCTCTCACAGCTCCATCTCCATCCTGTGTGACCCCGCCCTATGCTGCTGCCACTTTCCTTGTCTCTGCTGGCTTCTCTGCCACCTTCCAGACCCTACCTTTTGTGTGGCCGATTTTCGGGAGGGGCCAGGGGCACAACCTAGCAGCTGCAACCTATGAAGGACTTTCTTGTTAGTTGGTGCATCCTTTATCAAACAGACAAACCCCGAATGCTGGTGGTTTAGCACGTGCTTTTTCCTCCTGGTGAAGCCAAATGCTGGCCATGGGCCTCTCTTCCAAGCAGCGACACAGGACCGGCCCTCTGCAGCAGCGGCCCAGTGACACACATTCATTCTCCAAGACCCGCGCCGCTGGGCCTCTGAGGGGCCCCAGAAACATCCCGTGGCCACCCATCCCAGAGCATTGTTCCCACGTGGGTGCCGATGACTGCGCTCCTGCAGGGGCTGAGTTCGTGTTTGGGTCCAAGGGGTACCCAAAGCCGCTAGTCTGCTGGTGGCAGGCAGACAGACGCTTGATTCCCAACTTTCCCCGCTTTCGTTTCCTCGTTTACTGAATGCTCGGCGCCCACCTCAGTCCGCGGCAAAGGTGGGACGCCCCTGCCACACTGCAGTGCGGACGGCAAGGCCAACATAAAGACATGAGGCGTCAGCAGAGGACGGAGCCACAGCGGTTCTGGGGCTGTCTTCTCTCCGGAGGTCGGGAAGGGAACGGAGAGAAAACGCAGGCAGCCACGCTGGGCGGAGGCTTCCAAGACTGCGCCGGCCCTGGGGAAGGGCGCACGCGGGGGTCGCCGAAGGCAGCGAGAGGGCCTGAGTTGGGGGGGCTGGGACGGGCAAGGAGACCCCCACCCCGGCAGTTACCATGTCCTGCTGGGGAGCGGCCACGGGGCAGGTCCCCGAGCTGAAGTCGCTCGGCCAAGAGACGGGTACCCGCCCCGCCCGGAGGGCCGGACCCATGCTTCCGGCGCCGTTGCCGGAAGCGGAAGTACCCGTTCGCTGTCCACTTCCGGGACTCCGGAGGCGGCGGCTGAGGCTGCGGCGTAGGCTTAGAGGGTGAGTCGGCGGCAGGTCCGGACGGCCCGCGGGTCCCTGGGCGGTGGTCGCCGTGTTTCATCCTTGCTCTCCCTGTCTCTGGCTTCCGCGGGGGCGCGTAGGGGGAGGCCGGACCGGGACCTGGAGGGTAGGGAGGCCGTTCCGGGTCCCGTGGAGTATCCCGCTCGTGCGAGTGTCCTCGGCGCAGGTGTCCTACCCGGCACATGTGTCCCCCCAGGCACAAGTGTCCTTCCTGGTGCAGGTTTCTCCTTGACGGTGTCTCCCCCGCACCAGGCGCAGGTGTCCTTCCTGGCGCAGGTGTCCCCCCTTCGGAGCAGGTGTCCCTCCTTGGGGCAGGTGTCCCTCCAGGCACAAGTGTCCTTCCTGGCGCAGGTGTCCTCCAAGGTGCAGGTGTCCCCTCAGGCACAGGTGTCCCCCCAGGCACAAGTATCCTTCCTGGTACAGGTGTCCCCTTGACGGTATCCGCCCCCCCAGGCGCAGTTGTCCTTCCTGGCGCAGGTGTCCCCTCTCGGACCAGGTGTCCCTCCTCGGAGCAGTGTCCCTCCGGGCACAAATGTCTTTCCTGGTGCAGGTGTCCTCCAAGGTGCACGTGTCCCTCCAGCGGAGGTGTCCCCTCCGTGAGGTGCCCCCCAGCACAGGTGTTCCCCTCGACGCAGGCATCCCCCCGGTGACGTGTCCCTCCCGGCGGAGGTGCCTGCCCGGCAGAGGTGTCTCCCTGGTGCAGGTGTCCCCCTGCCGCAGGTGTCCCCCTGGGTGCTGATGTTCCCCTCAGTAGGGTGTCCCCCCCGCTCGGTGGAGAGACTCACAGCAGAGCCAGCGCCAGGGAAAGGCAGTCAGAAAGACCCTGGTAGGGGTTGAACCTGGGTTTCTATTTGTGGCTTCTGAGTTCCTCTTTGGCTTCTTGACCCAAAATCTTTAGTCTTCAGGCTGGGATGAAAACCTCTGCGTTGTTTTTTTTAACTTAAGGTTCTCCCTTTTCCCACATTAGTAGCTTTGTTCTGACTCCAAGGTGAGCCTGCTTCTGCTTCCCAGCTCTTCACTCACATCGCCTTGGCTTCCACCCACAGCATGACAGACTTCACTCCAGCCTGGAGATGGGTCCAGTCACCTCACTGTGTGCACCAGCAGAGTGCTGGGTGTCCACTTCTTGGGTTGTTATCCAGCCCTATAATCAAAACCATGCAGACTTTAATGTCAATGGAAATGCTGATGATAATATCCAAACAAAATAAGAAAACAAAAGTGTGCACCTGCGAAGTCATAGAAGCAATGGAATCTTAGCTTTAAAAGAAACTCAAAGGGAAAAAACTGGAAGGAAACAAGCCCTGTTGGAGGGAGTTGCCCAAGTGTCAGGATTTAAGGGGAGTTGCCTGAGTGTTGGGATTTAAGGGGAGTTGCCTGAGTGTCGGGATTTAAGGGGAGTCGCCCCTGAGTGTTGGGATTTAAGGGGAGTTGCCCAAGTGTCAGGATTTAAGGGGAGTTGCCCGAGTGTCCGGATTTAAGGGGAGTTGCCCGAGTGTCGGGATTTAAGGGGAGTTGCCCGAGTGTCAGGATTTAAGGGGAGTTGCCCTTGAGTGTCGGGATTTAAGGGGAGTTGCCCTTGAGTGTCGGGATTGAAGGGGAGTTGCCCTTGAGTATTGGGATTTAAGGGGAGTTGCCTGAGTGTCGGGATTTAAGGGGAGTCGCCCTTGAGTGTTGGGATTTAAGGGGAGTTGCCTGAGTGTCGGGATTGAAGGGGAGTTGCCCTTGAGTGTCGGGATTTAAGGAGAGTTGCCTGAGTGTCGGGATTTAAGGGGAGTTGCCCCTGGGTGTTGGGACTTTGTATTTTTGTCCTGTCCAGATTTTGTACATTGTATGCCTAATTTCGTAATCAGAAAATAAAGAGAAAGGAAAGGTTGCAATGTAGGTCCAGATGAAAAAGGAGAAGAGAGGGGTCTGAAAGCATGTGGGCGCGGAGAATGAAAAATTCCAGGAGAAGGCGAATCTTGTTAATATTCATGAAGATGAAAATCGAACAGCTGAAATCAAGGGGAACAGGTGTATCAGATTCCCGCATTGACCAGATGCTCACCAAGCAGCTGTCTTAGCTCCCCGAGGAGGACGATGGTGGAGGGAGCATGGAAGGCAGGCTTGCCTGCCATCTGAGCACCTGTGGTCTGCATCGGACCTGCATAAAGGAGGGAAGCGCAATGTTTTCTATGGCAGTTAAAAAAGGGGGAAATGGGGTTTTGGATACCCAAGACAGTAATGAGTTTTTTTGTTGCTGTTTGTTTGTTTTTTTTGTTTTTTGAGACAGAGTCTTGCTCTGTTGCCCAGGCTGGAGTGCAGTGACGCAATCTCAGCTCACTGCAAGCTCCACCTCCTGGATTCATACCATTCTCCTGCCTCAGCCTCTTGAGTAGCTGGGACTACAGGCATGCGCCACCATGCCCGGCTAATTTTTTTTTGTATTTTTAGTAGATACAAGGTTTCGCTGTGTTAGCCAGGATGGTCTCAATCTCCTGACCTGGTGATCTACCCACGTCAGCCTCCCAAAGTGCTGGGATTACAGGCGTGAGCCACCGGGCCCGGCTGACAATAGTAACTTTTATAGGGAATTGTGGGGCTTGTGCTGGGCCTCCAGCTGTGGTACCTGTTTGGGGGAGATGTCTGTGCTGCATTTGTCTTCACTGAGGGTCCTGGTACAGCTGCCCACAGGCCTGGCCAAGGTGCTGGGGGAAGGCTCCCGAAATGAGAAACCAGCCCTATCTTGGGGAGAGATGTGCCTTGGAGACTGACATCTACATGGTGGGTGGTTTGGGACCCACATCTAGAATCTTCCAAATGTCCATGTCTCTCATGCCTATGAAACGCACCTGCTCTCTCCTTAAAGGTTTAACTTCCCCAGGTTTGTGTTACGAAGGTTTGTTTATCTTATCAAGGAGTTCCTCATCCTAGTTCAGCTTTCTTTGAGGTTTCCTGGATTAATGATCTCAGACGCTCTCCTTGTAGCTCCATTGTGATCATCTGATTGTTTGGGGGGAGGTTTTATACCTACCATTTCTAACAACCTAACAACCCCTGCAGTTCACACAGAATACCTCTAGCATGAACACTGTGAGGATTCCACCTGCTTTTTGACCATGAAGGAGACAGACCGGGAGGCCGTTGCGACAGCAGTGCAAAGGGTGGCTGGGATGCTCCAACGCCCGGACCAGCTGGACAAGGTGGAGCAGTATCGCAGGAGAGAAGCACGGAAGAAGGCCTCCGTGGAGGCTAGATTGAAGGTGAGGCCACCTGCTCCACTCCCAGGCAGCACAGAGCCATCTGTCTTGGGCTTCAGGTTCCTGCTTGACATCACCATGCTGATTTTGCTAAACTAGCCTTTGTGGTGATGTGCAAGGAGGCAGAGCTGGACTTTCTTGAGCAGTTAGTTACTTTCAGCAGTGCATTACCAATCAGTAGCTTTGCTTAGAAGACAGTGGGAATGGTGAAAACAGCAAAGGAACAACCTTTTAAACACCCTGAGGCCGGGCACGGTGGCTCATGCCTGTAATACCAGCACTTTGGGAGGCCAAGGCGGGCGGATCACCTGAGGTCAGGAGTTCAAGACCAGCCTGGTCAACATGGTGAAACCCTGTCTCTACGAAAATACAAAAATTAGCCAGGCATGATGGCGGGTGCCTATAATCCCAGCTACTTGGGAGGCTGAGGCAGGAGAATCGCTTGAACCCAGGAGGCACAGGTTGTGGTGAGCCGAGATTGTGTCATTGCACTCCAGCCTGGGCAACAGAGTGAGACTCCGTCTCAAAAAAAAAAAAAAAAAAACCAACCCAGAAACAACAACAAAAACAACACCGTGAAAGTGACTATTAAGTTTTTTGTTTTTTTTTTTTGAGACAGAGTCTCGCTCTGTCGCCCAGGCTGGAGTGCAGTGGCCGGATCGCAGCTCACTGCAAGACTATTAAGTTTTTAAACAACACCAGAGGAATGAGAATTAGTCTTATTTAAAGCTCTTCTACAGAGCACCACTGGAGGGCATTTTGTTCAGATTGTTTTAACTCACCTTTAACACAGAGTGGATCTGAAGCTCGGGTGCTGATTCTTTCCTGTGGGTCAGCTGTCCTGAGGCCAAGTATGGTCCTGGCTGAACAGCAGGAACCCCCCACCCCAAGCCAGTGAAGTCCTGACCGTTCTCTCTGCCTAGATGAGACCTCTTGGGAAACTAGGGTGCCTGGGGAGAACATGGGTGACATCCTTCTGAAGGTACCATAGCAGGCCACGGCGCAGGGCAGACCCGTGGTGGTGTCCGGTGTCACCAGGTGTGAGGCTAGATGAGGAGTGTCCTGACGTTTTCTCATCAAAGCTTTAAAATGCATCATTTTTCTGTTCCCAGGCAGCAGTGAAACAAAAAGTTACATTGTGAATCAATTAAATCCTTGTTAATTTTATTCTCTTTTCTGGGTATTGACTATTTCCTGCTACTCAGTGGCTCTTTCCTGAACTTGACCCTCCCGGGGAAGATTTGTTCTTCAGGAGGCAGCACATGGCTGTCACTGGCTCTTCTCACCCGTGTGGCGTCTCTCCTCAGGCCGCCATCCAGTCACAGCTGGACGGGGTGCGCACAGGTCTCAGCCAGCTCCACAACGCCCTGAATGACGTCAAAGACATCCAGCAGTCACTGGCGGACGTCAGCAAGGACTGGAGGCAGAGCATCAACACCATCGAGAGCCTCAAGGATGTCAAAGATGCCGTGGTGCAGCACAGCCAGCTCGCCGCAGCCGTGGAGAACCTCAAGAACATCTTCTCAGGTACCAGGCAGATGCTCGAGGCACTTGCCATGCTCACACCTGTCTCTGCATGAGTCACTGAGTGCTCTGTGTGCAGTGTGCTTTGCAGCCCGCACTGTAGACCTGTAGACGGTAAGCGTGACTCTTGTCTGCTCAGCGTCTTTTTTTGAACGTGGATGGAAGTGATGAGCTGAGCACGTAAAGGCTAGAAGAAGGCTTGTAGTTCAGTGTCAGGACAGAGGCCCAGCAAACGCAGTGTAGAGGGAGTCCTTGGCTGAGTGTCGTTGCCTTGCCTGCGATGTGGCTGTTAGACTCTGTGAGTGCAGAAGAGTGAAGGTGCCGCGGCCCATGCTTAAAAGGAGCTGTGGGAGAAGCCGCCCTGCACATGGGACAGAGCAAGCAGATTCCAGAGCAGAAGGGATGAGGCGAGCAGCAGCTCCCAGGCGGCAGGAGAAGCATGTGTGCCCAGGCCAGGGCAGAGCTGGGGCTCAGTGCCGTGGGGGTGTGACCCTTTCAGTCTTCTCCCTGAACGCCTCAGAAGGATGCCAAGGGCCCAGTAACCTGTCCCTGAAAGGTGCCAGCTGGCCCTGGGTGGTGGCTCCCAGCATTTGTGTTCACAGTCTCTTCCCACTTGCTGTGACGGGAGCTGCTTCCACAGCCTCGTCCCTCGCCTTGGTCCCCATCTGTGTCAAGGTCAGCAGCATCCTTCAAGTCCCCAACCTCAGAAGCCTTGGCAAGGTCTGATTCTTTCCCTTTCTTTGTTCCTATCTGGCCTCTTGGCAAGTCCTTCCTGTTCCTCTACCCAACGTCTCTGCCCTGATGTCTGCATGACACTTCCCCGTCAGCAGCCGTCACGGGCCCCAGCTCACCCTCCACACTGGCTGTGCTGCATCATTTGATGCTCCTCAGCTCCCGAGGCCACGTGTGAATTGGCACGGTTCTCCCTGGCTTCCCACAGCACACCTTGGTAACCTGTGTCCTGTCCACCCCGTCCTGTCCGCCCTCCTCTTATGCTTGTGGCTGCAGCATTGCTGAGCACCTTGTCCCGTTGCTTTGTGTGTGCCCTTCTTCCAGGGCGTGATCCGCAGGGTGACATGTTTAGCTGTGGTCTGCATCTCTTTGTGCATGCCCAACACAAATGCCACAGTGATGCCAACTCAGAAAGCAGCTCTTGTTGGTGACTGTGGACCGCCTGGAACTGGAACAGAGTCCCTCGACGGAGTCTCCTTGGTGATGCTCAGCTGGCACCTTTCTAGTTCATTTCCTCTTATTTCGTATTGGCTGGCTACGCTTCCTTCTGGTCTTTTAAACTAATGCCTAATGACCAAAAGGTGCATTACTGGCATTAGTTTTTTTGTTTTTTTGTTTGTTTTTTTTTGAGACGGAGTCTCGCTCTGTCACCCAGGCTGGAGTGCAGTGGCCGGATCTCAGCTCACTGCAAGCTCAACCTCCCGGGTTTATGCCATTCTCCTGCCTCAGCCTCCCGAGTAGCTGGGACTACAGGCGCCCGCCACCTCGCCCGGCTAGTTTTTTGTATTTTTTAGTAGAGACGGGGTTTCACCGTGTCAACCAGGATGGTCTCAATCTCCTGACCTCGTGATCCCCCCGTCTCGGCCTCCCAAAGTGCTGGGATTACAGGCCTGAGCCACCGCGCCCAGCCTGGAATTAGTTTATCTACAGTAGTTGGAAATAATTTCCTTTTCTTGGTGAACAAATGAGCCTACGTGGTATGCATGTTTTTTGTTACGGATACATTTTCATTGAGAAGATGTGCTTTGGGTCCCTTCAGACTTGTCTCATTGCCTATAATTCAGTAATGCGGTGTACACAGCTCCCCTCCTGCATTCTTTCTTGTGCTAAAATGCACACACACAGTTTGCCATCTTCACCATTTTTAAGTGTACAGTTGGGGACTATTAAGAACGTTCACGTTGTTGTGCGACCATTGCCACCTCCATCTTCAGAACTCTTCATCTTGCAGACGTGAACATCTGCACCTATTAAACACTGACTTGGCACCCTCTGCCCAGCTCCTTTTCCCCAACGTTCTGCCTTCTGTCTCTGTGAACTGGATGACTCTGAAAACCTCATAGAAGTGGCATCACATATTATCTGTCTTTCTGTGACATGCTTATTTCACTCAGCATGATGTCCTCAGGGTTCTTCCATGCTGTAGTATTGCAGAATTTCCTTCACTTTTAAGGCTGAATAATATTCCGTTGTATGTATGGACCGCATTTTGCTTCTCCGTTTGTCTGTTGGTGGACACTCGAATTGCTTCCACATTTTAGCCATTGTGAGTAATGCTGTAGTGAACATGGGTGTACAGATATTTTACTTTTATTTATTTCTGGTATGTACACACAAGTGTAACTGCTGGACCGTGTGGTCATTTATGTTTAAATCTTTGAGCAGCTGCCAGACTGTTTCCTCCAGGGGCTGCAGCATTTCAGTTTTCCACCAGGAATGTGCGAGGTTTCTGATTCATCTGCATTTTCATCCTTCTCTAAGTTTTTAAAAATGTCCCTTTTGGTTGGGCGCAGTGGCTCATGCCTGTAATCCCAGCACTTTGGAAGGCTGAGGCGGGCAGATCACCTGAGGTTAGGAGTTCGAGACCAGCCTGGCCAACATGGTGAAACCCCATCTCTACTAAAAATGTAAAAATTAGCCGGGCATGGTGGCGGCAGGTGCCTGTAGTCCCAGCTACTCGGGAGGCTGAGGCAGGAGAATCGCTTGAACCCAGGAGGCAGAGGACACAGTGAACCGAGGTCATGCCATTGCACTCCAGCCTGGGGGACAAGAGCGAGACTTTGTCTCAAAAAAAAAAGTCTCTTATGTTTCCTTTTTTGCCTCATTAATTGTTTAAGAATATGTTGTTTAATTTCCATAAATTTTTGGTGAATTTTACAGTTTTCCTTCTGATACTGATTTCTAACGTCATCTGCTGAGTTTGGAGAAGGTACTTTGTATGATATTTATCTTTTAAAAACCTGAGTCTTAATTTGAAGCCTAATCCATGGTCTGTCCTGAAGACTGTCGCATGTGCACGTGAGAATAGTGTGTGTTCTGTTGTTGGGTGTTCTTTCTGTGTCTGTTCAGTCTGGTTGGCTTGTTGCATTGTTCAAGTCCTCTCTTTCCTTGTTTAGCTTCTGTCTACTTGTTCTGTCCATTATTGAGAGGGAGATATTGAAGCCTCTTTTAGCTTCTGTCTGCTTGTTCTGTCCATTATTGAGAGAGAGTTATTGAAGCCTCCAACTGTTACAGAAGTGAATGTTTCTCCCTTCAGTTCTATCCATTTTTGCTTCATATATTTTGATGGTCCGTTAGTAAATGCAGAAATATTTGTAATTGTTCCATCTTCTTGCTGAATCTTCTATTAATACATTATGGTCTTCTTTGTGACTAGTTTTTTTTTTTTTTTAAGTCTATTTCATATTTATTAGTATAACCACTCCTTTTCTCTTTTGGTTATTATTTACGTGGAATATCTTTTTCCATCCTTTTACTTTCAACCTATTTGTGTCTTGGGCTCTAAGATTAGTCTCTGGTGAACACGTAGAGTTGAATCATGTTTTATTTTTTAAATCTATTTTGTCCACCTCTTCTGATTGAAGAGTTTAATTAATTTTGCCTACCTCTTTTGATCGAAGAGCTTACATTTAAGTGATTACTGATAAGAAGGGACTTCTGTCATTTTACTGTTTGTTTTTTATATGCCATATAACATTTTTGTCTCTTATTTCTGCATTTCTTTTTATTTTGTGCTTTTGATTATTTTGGTAGTAAACATTTTAATTCCCTTCTTGTTTCTTTTGTGTATATTCTATAGCTATTTTCTTTGTGCCTTCCATAAAGATTACACTTAACATCTAACATTATCTCACTTTAGTTTGAATTTATATCAGCGTAACTTCAGTAACACACAAAAATCGTCCCTATGTGGCTTCATCTCTACTAGCTTTGGGTTGTTCATTTCACAGAATTACATCTTTATACATTGTGTGTCCAAAAACATAGACTAATAATTGTTTTTTAATGCATTCATTTTAAAAAATTAGGTAGAAAAACAATGTGGAGTTAGAATCCAAAGTTACAGTGTTACTAGCTTTTAGACTATTTTTTAATGTATTAGTTTCTTTTTTATTTGCCCCTTTCAACCAGAAAAATATTAGTCTCTTAAGTCATGCAGAAAACAAAGTGATGAGTTAAAAACTGAAGTGTTAATAATACTAGATTTTATGATTGTCCATGAATTTACCTTTTTTGAGACCTTTACTTCTTCACATGGCTTCCAGTTTCTCCCTAGCATTCTTTCTTTTCAACCAGTGGGACTCCATTTAAGCATTTCTTGCAGGACAGATCTTGTGGTAACAAGCTTTTCAACTTTTATCTGGGGATGTCTTAATATCACTGTCACTTTTGAATGACAGTTTTGCTAGATTTAAGGTTCTTGGTTGACAGTATTTTTCTTTTAGCGCTTCGAATATGTCATCCCACTGCCTCTGGCCTCCAAAGTTTCTGGTGAGAAATCTGATCTACTCATAATCTTATTTAGGAGCCCTTGTTTCTGACAAGTTGCTGCTTTCAAAATCTTTCAAAAGTTTGATTAAGTTGTATCTTAGTGTGGACCTCTGAGTTCCTCTTGCTTGGAGGGCATTGAGATTCTTGGATCTTCATATTCATGTCTTTCATCAAATGTGGGGAGTTTTCAGCTATTATTTCTTCAAATAATGTATTGCCCATTTCTCTCTTCTCCTTCTAAAAGTCCCACTAAGCATATGTTGGCCTGCTTGATGGTGTCCACAAGGTCGCTGAGGCTCTGTTCACTTTTCTTCAATCTTTTTTCTTTCTGTCCCTGATACTTGATATTTCCCATTGTCCTGTCTTCACTTTCACTGATTCTTTCTTGCACCTGCACAGATCTGCCTTTGAATCCTTTCAGTGAATTTTTCATTTATTGTACTTTTCAGCTTCATATTTTCTTTTTTGTTTCCTTTTGGATTTTGTCTCATTATTGGTATTTACATTTTGCTCATACATGTTTCTTTCTTCACATCTTTTAGTTCCGTATACATCTTTAAATAGTTGTTTTAGAGTCTTTGTCTAGTAGATCTGCCATCAGATCTTTTACAGGGACAGTTTCTTATGTTTTCCTTTGAATGGGCCATACTTTCTTCTTTCTTTGTGTGCCTTGTGATGTTTTTGTTGTTGAAAAATGGACACTTGAATCAAATAATGTGATAACTCTGGAAATCAGATTCTTTCCCCTTCCCAGGTTGATGATTCTTGTCTTTGGTTGTTGTAGGCTTTCTGTGCCAAGGCGCAGCCTGAAGTGTGCACTTCAAGGTCATCTCAAGTCTTTTCTGAGCCTGTGCCTTTGCCTGGGCATGCATTGGCCACTTCTGAATTTTTCCTGTAAATGCAGTTACTTTTGAATGTCTTTATTTATATATAAATATCTGGCTTTCAAAAAGGGGGACAGATGAAAGAGGTGGTGAAGACATTGGCCCTTTAAAATTCCCTGGAGGTGTGCGGGGGCGAGGAGGGGCCTGTGAACAGGGGAAGATGCAACAGTGGCTGCTCACCTCTTCGCACCTCTGTGGTCAGAAGCAGCAGTCAGTGATCAGAGTACAGATCTCTGGTGTGGAGGACAGGGTTGTTTTTACCCAGCTAGGCTGCAGACTGTGTTTAGGCAGCTCCAGGAACACATCAGCACATGCACAGCTGCCTGCCGGGGCAGGACGTGGGGCCTGGGTAGCCACTGCCCAGCTGAGAGCTGCAAATGCCCAGAGTTAACCACAGTTTACAATTTATGCCTTCAGTAGACTCCAGAGTTCCAAAGATAGTTACCTCAGACACATCCTGCCATTGCAGTTGTTGTTAGCTAGGAAGATGGCTTCCTGCTCTGCCGTGTTCCTAGAATGCTGCACGCAGGCAGCCTTTTATGTGGTGGTGGTGGTGGTGGTTTATGTTGCTGTCTTGTGCCTTTTCTCTAGTGCCTGAGATTGTGAGGGAGACCCAGGACCTAATTGAACAAGGGGCACTCCTGCAAGCGCACCGGAAGCTGATGGACCTGGAGTGCTCCCGGGACGGGCTGATGTACGAGCAGTACCGCATGGACAGTGGGAACACACGTGACATGACCCTCATCCATGGCTACTTTGGCAGCACGCAGGGGCTCTCTGATGAGCTGGCTAAGCAGCTGTGGATGGTGCTGCAGAGGTCACTGGTCACTGTCCGCCGTGACCCCACCTTGCTGGTCTCAGTTGTCAGGATCATTGAAAGGGAAGAGAAAATCGACAGGCGTATACTTGACCGGAAAAAGCAAACTGGCTTTGTTCCTCCTGGGAGGCCCAAGAATTGGAAAGAGAAAATGTTCACCATCTTGGAGAGGACTGTGACCACCAGAATTGAGGGCACACAGGCAGACACCAGGGAGTCTGACAAGATGTGGCTTGTCCGTCACCTGGAAATTATAAGGAAGTACGTCCTGGATGACCTCATTGTCGCCAAAAACCTGATGGTTCAGTGCTTTCCTCCCCACTATGAGATCTTTAAGAACCTCCTGAATATGTACCACCAAGCCCTGAGCACGCGGATGCAAGAGCTTGCATCGGAAGACTTGGAAGCCAATGAGATCGTGAGCCTCTTGACGTGGGTCTTAAACACATACACAAGGTAAAGCACACCTGGCCTGTGTTGTCTCTTAGGTAGAAGCCGTGTGTGAGAGGGGTTGGCAGCCACTTGCCGGAGAGCCAACCACAGGGCGTCACTCTGGGCAGGTGCTCCGGGCCCACGGCCTTGGTTTCTGGCCAAGGGGCGTCTTCTTTCTGGTCCACCTGCTGGTGCCCAGCCTCTGGTGTTTGAACACTGTTGTGCTTGGGAGGGATCTCTGCTCTTGGCCTCCAGCCCCGTTGAGCTTGACAGGGTGCAGCTGCGGGCTGGGCCATTATCCTGTCTCACCGTGTGCTGACTTGGTTCCTTACGGTGACACCCCGAAGCAGGCGTGTTTTTGCCCATTTTACAGGTGAGGACACATGGTCCCAGGTGGGGCTGGGACTAGCACATGGCCACCCAGCTGGGGAGGAGACCACCACATCACCTCCCTGGCTTCCAGCAATCCTGGGTTTGGTTTCTCTTCACCAATATCCTATAGCAGTGAGTCTTTCAAAAATAAACAGTTACAAGTCTAGATAGTTCGAGAAAACTCTTATCATCCTTTTTGTATCCTAGCACGAGGCTTTGTCACTTCACATAAGGGAACATGAACCACTCTGTGCATGGATTAATTGGAAGTAGTGTTGGAAACGGTGCAGTGGTGGGGGCATTCTGAAACTCTTTTTTTTTTGTTTGTTTGAGACGGAGTCTAGCTCTGTCACCCAGGCTGGAGTGCAGTGGCCGGATCTCAGCTCACTGCGAGCTCCACCTCCCGGGTTTACACCATTCTCCTGCCTCAGCCTCCCGAGTAGCTGGGACTACAGGCGCCCGCCACCTCGCCCGGCTAGTTTTTGTATTTTTAGTAGAGACGGGGTTTCACCCTGTTAGCCAGGATGGTCTCGATCTCCTGACCTCATGATCCGCCCGTCTCGGCCTCCCAAAGTGCTGGGATTACAGGCTTGAGCCACCACGCCCGGCTCCTGAAATTCTTTAAGATTAGGTAGCTGCAGTGAAAATTTATTTCAATTTTCCATGGTTTCATAGATAGAAAATAATAATAAGTCATGTATTGGAATAATTCTTTTCATTTTTTTGCCTATCTTATCACTGCAGTGGAGAAATTGAATAAACCTCCTTTTTTTTTTTTTTTTTTTTAGCAGTGAGGCATTTTTTTTGGTGCTTTGTTTGTTTACTGGTATCTGCTTATAGAGAATTTGCATTTCAATACAGAAAGAAGAGAAAGGAAGCACCCCCTGCAGAGAATGGTCACCGTGGCTCTCTGCACAACTGTGGCTCTCTGTGCAACCATGGCTCTCTGCAACTGTGGCTCTCTGTGCACAACTGTGGACTCACCTCCCCTGGCTCTGCCACTCATCCTCATGGCCGCCCATTCTGTAGCCTTGACCGTGCAGGCCTCCCGCTCCGTGCCTGGTGTGTCAGCAGCCCCATGAGGCAGGAGGCAGGGGATAATGTGCCCAGGTCACACAGCCAGTGAGTGGGAAGCTGAATTCCAATCCTGTCCCTGGGCCCTCCCCGGCCGTGGCCACTAGACTAGGCCGTGCATGGGAAGCTGGATTCCAATCCCATCCCTGGGCCCTCCCTGGCTGTGGCCACTAGACTGGGCTGTGCGTGTGTGCACCTTGCACAGTTTGCATCTTGATTTTGTCTTTCCACGTTGTGAGTGTTTTTCTGTCCTTGGGGAGTCTTGTGAGTTCCATCACCCCGGCCTTTCTCAGGGGAGGTTGAACATTCCCGCTGGAAACATTCACACACGGAATTGAGGTTCTTGGGCAAAAATAATCCAGATTAAATAAAAGTCTTTTAAAATGTGCAGAATTTTAGGAAGCACTTTTTTACTCAGGAAGCTCTTGGATTTCTTATAGTGGACTGGCCCTTAATCATTTTATTCAGTGTTACTCTGAGAAAGTATTTAGGGTACATAGCATGAGGCATGTTAGTTGAATTTTCTGAGTGGTCAAACCTTAAACTTAAAAAAATGTTTTAATTTTAATTTTTGTGGGTACATAGTAAGTATATCAAACCTTAGCCTTTAAAGAGCCCAACCTCATACACAGATAATAACTTTTTATTTATTTATTTATTTATTTGAGACGGATTCTCACGCTGTCGCCGAGGTTGGAGTGCGATGGCGTGATCTCGATTGACAGCAAGCTTCGCCTCCCGGGTTCATGCCATTCTCCTGCCTCAGCTTCCTGAGTAGCTGGGACTACAGGCGCATGCCAACATGCCCGGCTAATTTTTTTGTATTTTTAGTAGAGACGGGATTTCACCATGTTGGCCAGGATGGTCTTGATCTCCTGACCTCGTGATCTGCCCACCTTGGCCTCCCAAAGCGCTGGGATTACAGGCGTGAGCCACCGTGCCCGGCTGATAATAACTTTTTAATGAAAACTTTTCCTGAAGTGTAGCACGTATTTCCTGTCTTCTGGGCAGTAGACTGGATGTAGTTTAGGCTGTTCTTGCAGATACATTTTTATCAGTAATGTCCTGTATTCTGCTTTCCAGTCATCACCCTCTGCAGAGCACAGTGATGTTGACTGCAGTGGCTTGTTTCCAAAGTACAGCACAGCTGCCCCTCCATACCCAACGGGGAGGGATTCCAGGAGCCCCCTTGACTATCAAAATCCTCTGGAGCCTAAGTCCCCTTTATAAAAGGGTATAGTGTTTGCATGTAACTTGTGTACATTCTCTTTCCTGCTCTAAATCATCTCTAGATTACTTATAAAATTAAATACAGTGTAAATGCTATGAAAATAGTTGTTGGACTATATTTTTTGAAATTTTTATTATTTTTTATTGTTGTTTTTCCCAAATATTTTCAGTCTGTGGTTGGTTGAGTCAGTGGACATGGCGCCCATGGCTGTGGGGGCCGGCTGTGCTTGTTGTCGTTTTGACTGAGTGCGTTTGTTTATTCAGTGCCTCCTGTTTGCCAGGCCCTGCCTTGGCTCTGGAAGTGCAGTGAATAGAACACATGTCTTCCCCACAGGGAAGTCTCTTCCGCTTTTGAGCCCTAGCACCTTATGAAGCTGGCACAGCAGGGTGAGGCTGGGGTTGGAGGGACTCACGTGGTCTCGCAGCCAGTGGGTGACGCCACGGAGACCCCAAGGCCCTTGGCCCCTGCCCTGCACTTTCCCCGGTTGGAGGGACTCACGTGGTCTCAGAGCCAGTGGGTTGACCCCACGGAGACCCCAAAGCCCTCGACCCCTGCCCTGCACTTTCCTCTGAGCCGTGGGCCGGCTGTGACCAGGAAGTCTCCAGGGTGGGTGGACGTTCATGTGTCAAGTGAAACAGCCTCGACACACTTGGATGTGCTCTTCTATGTCTGTCGTGGTTTGTCATTCACGTTCCTGGTTCCCCCATAGTACGGAGATGATGAGGAACACGGAGCTGGCCCCGGAAGTGGATGTCGGCACCCTGGAGCCATTGCTTTCTGCACACGTGGTCTCTGAGCTGCTTGACACGTACATGTCCACACTCACTGTGAGTAGGGCCGGCCTGCGTGCCATAGACCACCGTGCTGGTTGTACAAGTAATTGGGCTTGGCAGGAGGCAGGGTGGGAAATGCCTTCGCATTGACTTCCTAGGGTACGTTGCTCAGTTGCCCAGGCTCTGCTTCCAGGCCCTGACAGGTCCGTTTGCTAGAAGAGGAGAATGGCCTCTTCTCTGGGCCGGGATCCGAAGCTTGTCCTCTGCTGGAGATGTGAGCCTGTGCCGTCCTCGGCAGGCTGGCCAGGGCCCAGGATGTCTGAACCGTGTGTGGCGGCACCTGCCAGCTCTCGGCTCTGAGTCCCATGGTCAGGGGGGGTCAGTCAAGCACCAAAGGGCAAGTCCATTTGCAGCTTGGTGACCACCAGGTGGTCTCAGAGTGAGAGGAGGGGGTCAGCAGGGTCTGCTTCTTAGACAAGGGTGTGTCCACCTAGCAAGGCAGCATTGTGACCAGAAGCAGAGGTGTCCTCAGGAGCTGGGGAAGGAGTGCTGTCTTCTCTTGGGACATGAGCTGCTGTGGTTGCTGAGTCTGGGCAGAGGAACAGGCCTGACCGGACCTGACTGGACCTGGTCAGCCTCGTTCTCTGTACACCTGGGACTCAGCGGCCTTGTCCTCCAGCATGAGGTGCAGCCAAAAGGGCATCTAGTTTCTTCTCCCTCTTTATCTGTACAAAGGTTCCAGTTAAATCCCTGCAGGCTGCCGTGGGCCCTGCCTCCCATGGGGGTGGCTCCTGGGTCCCTGCTCTGGAGTCCTCATTTGGGAACAAGGACTCTGGTGCCGTGTGTCTGGTTTCTGGAGCTGTGCATGCAGCCGACCAGGTGATTGGCATGACCCTCAGGCACCTGCTCTTCTCTCTTCTCTTCTCTTCTCTTCTCTTCTCTTCTCTTCTCTTCTCTTCTCTTCTCTTCTCTTCTCTTCTCTTCTCTTCTCTTCTCTTCTCTTCTCTTCTCTTCTCTTCTCTTCTCTTCTCTTCTCCATCATGCTGAACTTCCTTTAGTCAAACATCATCGCCTGGCTGCGGAAAGCACTGGAGACAGACAAGAAAGACTGGGTCAAAGAGACAGAACCGGAAGCCGACCAGGATGGGTACTACCAGACCACACTCCCTGCCATCGTCTTCCAGGTATCAAATGCAGGGGATTGGCACAGTTCCATTTCCTAGTGGATAGTAGGACCTATAGGTTTTACAGAGTGACACAGATACCTGGGATCTTCATCCGCAGAGTGTGGTGAAAATATTGAGAGCCCTGCCTGGTGCATCTAAGTCCTCTGCTGTCTCTGTCTCTTTCTCTCTGAAGCTGCAGAAACCTGGGACGATACTTACCAAATAGTTTTGCCCAAGGTCACTTTACTTTTCTGACTGGGTCTTTATGGGTTTGGACTAGAGCCTAATTATATGTTATTTATGTGCGACTTTCAAATGTGAGTTTGTTTGGTTGATATCCAGGATTTGTCCTAAAAAATGGCACATGATTGAGTCTAAACAGGTAGATTTTGGGAGCGTCCATTATTTGTTTTGAGACGTAGTCTCACTCTGTCGCCCAGGCTGGAGTGCAGTAGCACACAGTCTTGGCTTACTGCAACCTCCACCTGGTGGGTCACGGCGTCCATTGGCTTTTAAAGTTGCTTTCCTGTTCGTTGGTTAAGGTTCTAAGTATTAGACTCACTTGCATTTTTACCACAGATTCACTTTCCAATGCCCGAGCCTCACTAGGTGTTAGACCCAGTGTGTTCTCACCACGGATTCACTTTCTAGTGTTTGACCACCCTGTGTCCTGTTTTTCCTGCTTTTTTTTTCTTTTGGCTCATCATGTGTTTTAATTTGAGTGGCATTGCTGAGGGATGGAGCCCAGTTGTGTTAGAATCCTCACTCAGGACTCTGGTCAGGCAGGAGTGAGGGCTGGTGGGTGACATTTCTCTCTGAATGATACCGTTGGTTATTGACAGGCTAGTCCAAACCCATTCCTTTGTTTGGAAACGGATGCTGTGAGAAACTCTGTGAGGAGAGCCCAGTGAGCTCTGTCCCCTTGTCCTTCCTCTGCCTGTGTCAGCTGCTGGCAGGGCCTGGCACACCCCAGGTCCAGATTCTTAGGAACTCTGCATCATGACGGTCACAGGGCCAGGGAAGGTGAGTCAGCCGCCTGAGGGGCGCCATCCCTGGTGAGGCTTCACTCCACACATTAGAACTCCAGTCACGTAGTGTGAGGACTGACATGGCCCCCATGGGAGAAAGCAGTTTGCCAGGAATTAAGAAATGAGTCACTTGGTACTTTCCCAGGTGAGAAAGTTGTTTTTGTTTTGTTGTTTTTTGTTTTTAAAACTAACTTTGTTACTTTTCAGGTGGTTTCATTTTTTTTCTCTGAATTTGTACTATCCTAAATGCCACTTAGCAAACGCGGGTTTTATATAACAGCAAACCTGCACTCTTAGTACACTCCTGTAAGATTATACCAGAATTAATAAGTTCTCCGATTTTTAGATGTTTGAACAGAATCTTCAAGTTGCTGCTCAGATAAGTGAAGATTTGAAAACAAAGGTACTAGTTTTGTGTCTTCAGCAGATGAATTCTTTCCTAAGCAGGTATGTCTTTTTGCCAGTGTGCTAATGTACAAATTGAATGTTTTTAAAAATTAGAAGCAAACATTTTTTGATCCTACTATGCCTGTTATTAAAAAAAAATTAAGCCTATAGATTCCCCACGTGTCACTCCTGTGTTCTTCAAAAGCAAAGGGAGGGAGCGGAGCTTCTGGATCATCTTCCCCTTGAGTGGACCACATGCCTCCTTGGGCTCCCAGAGCCTATGGGTTGTGACGTCCTTAGTGATGCACCGGATGACACCAACTCCGTTGGAGTCAGGCTCCTCCCGTCGCCTGTTCTGAACTTCCTCGGGGTAGGGGTGGCGACTCCTGCTGCAGGGCCCACTTCGCAGTGGGGAGGGCGTCCTCGGCCGAGCTGGCCTTCCTCAGAAGGGTTCCAGGCAGCCATGACCTGGCACACCACCCTCCCCATGAGTTGTTGATGATAATTTTCAAACCTATACAGATGTGGAAAGAATGGTGTAAAAAACTGCTGTGTTCACCATCGTGCAGTCCAGAAGCCATCCCCTCCAAAGCCCCCTTGCCTAAACTGTTCTCCCCTGCCCATTCTGCTCTCTCTGCTGAAATACCTTGAGGCAAACCCCAGGCACTGTGGCATGGTATTTATGACCCTCTCTCAAGCCACTGCAGTGCCATCAAGTCAGAGACATGCACAGTGACTCCATGGGGTCATCCAATGCCAAGTCTGCATTTGGGTTTTATCTCAAATGTGTCTTTCGATAGTTGTGAATCAGATCGGACTGCATCACATGAGGGGTTAGGGTTCCTAGGCCTCTGGTAAGCAGAACAGCCCCTTCCCTCCTTAAGCTGCTGCTTGTAGATCTCTGTAGAGAGATGTCCCTCAGCCTCGTCCTCAGTCTGCCATCAGCTCCTGAGCCAGATACTGGCTCCGCAGGCTTGGATCCCACTTATTGGCAAGTGTGTCTTCCACGATGTGGCACATCAGGAGACGTGGCATCTGTAGGTCCTGTCCTGGTGGCTTAGATACTAAGCCACACTGCCCACTCAGAGTTCCCATCTGCCATCCATCGATGGGGGTCATGCCCAAGTCCCCACTGGCAACCCGTCAACAGGGGTCACAGCTGAGTCGCCACTGGCCCTCCATCCATAGAGGTCTTAGCCAAGTCCCCACTGGCCAAGTCTTAGCCAAGTCCCCATTGGCCGTCTATCCACAGAGGTCATGGCCAAGTCCCTATTGGCCATTTGTCCATGGGGATCTTGGCCTGAGTTTGTTTCTTTGGAGGTCATTGTCATGAGGTTAGATTCTTCTATAAAGAGACCGTCCCTGATCACCCTCAGCTTTTTCATGACCTGAACCACACTTTGGACAGAAATGCTGACTTCTTTCCCTTTAATTGCCAGCTTTCAGTTTGCTCCTTTCTTAACATCTCTTAGAAATAGAAACAGTGTTTGTTGTACAATTCTTCCACTCCCATATGTGCTTGAGAATGCCCACAATAAGTTTAAAAATAGAGCGGGTCACTATCTCTGTGTGTTTTCTTGACGTTTCAAGTGTGTTTTTAATTGGATGACTTCAGGGACAGTTTCTGAAAGGGACATTTTACCTGACATTTGGTGATATTCTTAACACTATGAGTTTCTAGGTGAAGTGTACAGTAAATAAGATAAAGCTTTCCCAGTTCCTCATAATCAAATATGTAGTATATTTTTACAATCAGAATGTGGAACCATATTTTTTCTTTCTCCTTTTTTCAGTTATTTTTTACCAACTCCTCAAAATTTTTATATTTTTAAATTGTTTTTTAAGAGACAAGGTCGGCCGGGTGCGGCGGCTCATGCCTGTAATCCCAGCACTTTGGGAGGCCGAGGCGGGTGGATCACGAGGTCAGGAGTTCGAGACCAGCCTGGCCAATATGGTAAAACCCCGTCTCTACTAAAAATACAAAAATTAGGTGGGCGTGGTGGTACACACCTGTAGTCCCACCTGCTTGGGCAGCTGAGGCAGCAGAATCACTTGAACCCGAGAGGTGGAGGTTGCAGTGAGCCGAGGTCGCACCACTGCACTCCAGCCTGCGTTACAGAACAAGACTCCATCTCAAAAAAAAAAAAAAAAAGAGATAAGGTCTCATTAGGTTGCCCATGCTGGAGTGCAGTGGTAGTTCACTGCAGCGCAGCCGGCAGCCTTTGACTCCTGGGCTCAAGTGGTCTTCCTGCCTCAGCCTCCTAATGAGCCATATTTTAAAGCCTGAAGTGAAGTTATTTTTTGATCCATTTAAGTGATCAGCCTCTCTGTCCTTCCATTAGTCTGGATCGTCTAAAGATTGTTTTATTTTTAGAGGGTCATCCGGTCAGATGTTAGTGAAGTGAAATATCAGGCCAGGCATGACGTCAGCATGGCGTTTGAAACAGCTCCATGTTGTCCTTAGTGCTGTTTGACCGAAGCCTGTCTGTCCTCAGATATAAGGATGAAGCGCAGCTGTATAAAGAAGAGCACCTGAGGAATCGGCAGCACCCACACTGCTACGTTCAGTATATGATAGCCATCATCAACAACTGCCAGACCTTCAAGTGAGTGTGGCCGGATGCTGTGGTGGGGGACCAGTGGAGGCTGGCCTGCCCAGCCGCTGTGTTGAACCTGAACCATTTCCTTGCAGAGAATCCATAGTCAGTTTAAAAAGAAAGTATTTAAAGAATGAAGTGGAAGAGGGCGTGTCTCTGAGCCAGCCCAGCATGGACGGGATTTTAGATGCCATCGCGAAGGAGGGCTGCAGCGGTTTGCTGGAGGAGGTCTTCCTGGACCTGGAGGTGGGCCTTTCCTTCTACCGTTTTCGGGGCCAAAGCATGGTGATTCCTGACTGCCCTCTGGGACACAGGCTGTGAACTGTACCGTGCGGACGCCATCCGGGGAGCCGGGCTGTGCACTTGCATTCAGGTCAAATCGCTCAGAGCGCCTCCATTTTCTGTGATGCTGCATGCTTCGTATGATGCAGGGTCCTTATGCACAATTCAGTAGGTTCACCCAGTAAGTATGAGAGATATCAGACAATTTAGTGGATTACAAAATAGAAACAGATATGTAGGGACCTGTCAAAAAGTCAAATTGAGAGTGCATACACACACACACACACACATCATCTCCCATAGATCAGTTTCACTTTTGAATATAGATACACAAAAATCATTAATAAAATGAATTTAATATTGTATCAAAGGCATAACCTACCATGAAACGTAGGGGATATTTCAGAAACATAAAGATGGTTTAACATTATTTAGATGTATTGGCAAAAGTCAGAATATATTTTAAAAATAAGACCATGTAGGCCAGGTGCGGTGGCTCACGCCTGTAATCCCAGCACTTTGGGAGGCCGACATGGGCAGATCACCTGAGGTTGGGAGTTTGAGACCAGCCTGACCACCATGGAGAAACCCCGTCTCTACTAAAAATACAAAATTAGCCGGGTGTGGTGGCGCATGCCTGTAATCCCAGCTACTTAGGAGGCTGAGGCAGGAGAATTGCTTGAACCCGGGAGGCGGAAGTTGTAGTGAGCCAAGATCGTGCCATTGCACTCTAGCCTGGGCAACGAGTGAAACTCCATCTCAAAACAAAACAAAACAAAACAAAAATAAGACCATGGCCATCTGGTGGTCCTGCTAGAAAGGTGTTCCTGGGATGAGGGGTGGGATTGGTTGCTGATTTCATCAGTGTCTGGTTGTGCAAGAGAACAGAAATGTGTGTGAAAGTGTCCCCAAAGAGGCAGACACTTGTAACTTTCGCAAAAATGACTTAGAAAGCAAGAAGGAAATATTTACATTTGAAATTATTTCAAAATTTAAAAAGAATATATAGAAAAATGGATGAAGGACATGAACGGCCACCTCACATTAAAAGCAACACCAGTGTCCTCACCATGAAAGTAGACGCCCAGTCTTATCCTCGAAGCAATGAATGCTCAACAGGACCTGCCTCTCAGTAGGATGGCAGGAGCCGGAGATGTGGATGCCTCTCAGGCTTGTTGAGGGTGCGAGAGAAAGGGGCTGTTTGGATTCTGTGTGGGCCTGAACTGGATTGGGTTTTGGAGGGCAGCTTGGAAATACAGCCATTGTAGTTTTAATTTGTAACTTTTACTGGAGTTTTAATTTGTATACTTCTATTGGAGTTTTAATTTGTATATTTCTATTGGAGTTTTAATTTGTATACTTTTATTGGAGTTTTAATTTGTATACTTTTATTGGAGTTTTAATGTATATACTTTTTGACTGAAAAATTCAACTTTAAGGAATTTCATCAGTAGAATTATACAGATTCACTGTTGCATTATTGCAAAATGTGAAAAAAATTTAAATGTCCATCAATAGAGAATTGGGCAAATAAATACAATAAATATATGTAGCCATTAAAGGTAAAATGTATACATGCACAGATATTTGCATCTTTACCATGTCATTTTGTGAAGCTCATCACAGAAATTGTAGTATAAACCTCCTATACTTAAAGTACACATTTGCAGATTATATAATCGAATCTTTACCTGAGTGCGCATTGCTGTTGTAATTAGAAAAGCAGTGCCATGTAGCAAAGGCGCACGGAAGTGCCTCCCTCCCACACGCACTCAGCCCTTGTGGGACATTGAGGTGATGATTTCTATGATCTGTTTCTGCTTTTCAGCAACATCTGAATGAACTGATGACGAAGAAGTGGCTATTAGGATCAAACGCTGTAGACATTATCTGTGTCACTGTGGAAGACTATTTCAACGATTTTGCCAAAATTAAAAAGCCATATAAGAAGGTAAGAAGGTGGGACCTAGTCCCCTAGTCACCTTCACGGAGGGCTCGCCTCTCACCCTGCTCAGAATTCAGCATCCAGTGAGCCCCTCCGTGAGTGAACGTTCACTCGTTGTCCTGTCAGCTCAAGGGAGGCAAGAGGCTCTGCGAACGCCGCCTCCCTGGGACGCGGCTCTGGTAAAAGTGGCGGGGGCCCTGTGGCGCCCACTCGAGGTGGAGGGAGCTGTGGTTCCCGGACAGGCCCGTGTGCCCCATCTTCTTGCCCCTCCACGCACCCCAGGGGTTTCTTTCCACTTCAGACCCTCCTTCCTGCAGGACCTAGGTTCCTCTCTCCTCCAAAATGTCTGCCCGTTTGGCAGATGCTGCCGTCGTTATCAAAGGCAGCAGCAGCCACTGACACCGGCCCGTCTGTGGACCTAGTGCTGCTGCGCAGCACGCGCCTCACCCACGTCTGTCCTGCTGGTGCAGGGCTCCAGGTCACGGTCACTGTTCTCCCCCCCGAGCCCCCGCTCCTCCTCTGCGGTGAGATTCCCAGAGCCGTGGCGAGCGAGGAGTGGGCCCGGCCTCCGGGGAGCCGCTGGCAGCCCCGACCCGGGTTTAAATGGAAGTGCTCGTGGCCGCCACAGCCGCGGAGCCTGCCGCTGACCGCGTGTTTCTCCCCAGAGGATGACGGCCGAGGCGCACCGGCGCGTGGTGGTGGAGTACCTGCGGGCCGTCATGCAGAAGCGCATCTCCTTCCGGAGCCCGGAGGAGCGCAAGGAGGGCGCGGAGAAGATGGTGAGGGAGGCGGAGCAGCTGCGCTTCCTGTTCCGGAAGCTGGCGTCCGTGAGTGTCGCGCCGTGCCGGGTGGGGAAGGCCCGCCGCCCCGCAGCCCCGTTCAGCCTCCGCCCCGGACTTGAGCCGGTAGATGAGAGTGCGTGTGTGTGTCAGGCGGGGCCCTGGCTCCGGGTCCTGCCTGAGCTTGTGGTTGAACACGAATGACCGCGGAGGCAGGCGCGGCGCGGGCTCCCTGAGGGACGCTTCCGTCTGTCCCGTGCTGCGAGGCGCTGGCCGCCTCCCACTGACGCGCCCTCACCCAGACCCAGGCCGTTCCTGAGCTTTCAGAGTAGATCCTGAGGAGTCAGGGGAAGAGGGAGGTTCCCAGTCAGGAAGGGGCTCGGCCAGAATCCGGCCGCTCCCGGGGCGGGGGGACAGCCCAGGGCGGCTCCTCACATTCCTGCTGCCTTCCAGGGTTTCGGGGAAGACGTGGACGGATACTGTGACACCATCGTGGCTGTGGCCGAAGTGATCAAGCTGACAGACCCTTCTCTGCTCTACCTGGAAGTCTCCACTCTGGTCAGCAAGTATCCAGACATCAGGTAAGGGATGCACGTCTGCCTTAGAGTCCTTCCTTCCGTCGCGGGGTGGGTGAGGCTCCCGGTTGGCCAGGTTAACCCTGCAGCACGGCAGGGGTTCAGGTGCGGGGAGCAGAGCGGCTCCTGTGTTGCCTTCCTTCGGGCCTGGGCTGCGGTATGGGTGGGTGGAGCTCGCGGGGCACACCCGGGTGGGGACAGTGGGGGCAGGGGTAGGGTGGGGGCAGGGCTGTGACAGCTCTGCTGTCTGGTGGGGAAGATTTGGCCTGTGGAGTGGCCTGAGCGGGGCGAGTTTAGGAAGTTTTCTCTGTGCTCATGGTGGACTCAGTAGGGCCCAAGTGCCGCTCAGACCGGACACCCTCCGAGGACGTGATTACAGGGAGTCCCCAGTGCCAGGCTCAGGGAAGGGGACCCACGCACGTCCCCCCTCTGCCATGCTGGCTCTAGGCTCCAGGCCAGCCTTCGCAGCCCCCGTCTCAGGGCACCTGCCACTTCCCCAAGGGGCCACTTCCGTGGCTGCAGCTGTGCCACCTCTGTCCCATCATCTTGCCATTTCTGGTTAAACATGGAAAACGGGGTCTTGAGCTCTCCACAGTCTCTGCTCTGGTTGGGCGGGAACAAAGATTTATAAAAGCAGTGTTGAAAAATCTTTCTGCAACTGGATTGAGAAAAGGCAGAGTAAGATGAAAACGCAGGCTTGTCTCCCGCTGAAAAGGGAGAGGCGCCGTTTGTCTGCAGCTGTCCTCACGCCTGCGTTCTGTGGGCTGGGGTGGTGAGGCTGTGAGCCCCTGGCAGCGTGGTGCATCATGGGGGTGCTAAGCGGGCATGGGCTGACGCCTCCCCATCCCCAGGGACGACCACATCGGTGCACTGCTGGCTGTGCGTGGGGATGCCAGCCGTGACATGAAGCAGACCATCATGGAGACCCTGGAGCAGGGCCCGGCGCAGGCCAGCCCCAGCTACGTGCCCCTCTTCAAGGACATTGTGGTGCCCAGCCTGAACGTGGCCAAGCTGCTCAAGTAGCCTCCGCCGGCCTGCCCCGAACGCCGGTGCACAGCCCCAGTCCCTGCCCTCAGAAGCGCGGGAAAGCCGATTGCTCTCCTTGGCCACATGTGCTGCTTTCAGCTGCACGGCCTGTGCTTAGGCGCCAGCTTGATACACCGGGTATGCGTGGAGTGAGCGTCCCGAGGCCACGTGCAGAGGCCCCTCATTGTGCTCTCAAAGCCCTGTGTGCGCAGGGCTCTGCCACATAGCCTCTCTGGGGTGCTTGTTTGTTGCAGTGGTTGAAGGCGTGTGGGGCGCAGGGGACGTGCACCTCCGTGCCCCTCTCCTCCCTGGGCCTTCACTGCACCCCATCTGCTGTAAGTGCTCGAAACCCTGTCACCTAATTAAAGTTTCACGGCTTCCTCAGAGAAATGAAAAGGCCACGCATTCTCTTTTCTGGTGAAGGTTTTCTGACTAGTGATCTAGCAGTGCCCAGGAACTGTGGTCAACCACAGTAAAAGTCTTCCCTCAGCTTGGAGGGCACCCTCCTGGTCTCCTCCTGTCTGACATCCCCAGACTTACTCCTTGGGTTCTTTGAGAGATGAGACACTCACCAGCTGCACCCAGGAAGCCCTGTCCCCACCCTTAGGTGAGCAGACCTCTGGCACCGGGTGGTGCCAGCCAAGTCAGCCGTACCTGGTAGACGAGCAATGGCAGGAGTGTAAATTTTAGTAAAAGTAAATATGAAAGTGAATATTTACTTGGAGTACATTTCAAGACCTGTGAATCATGCTTTTCCTGATACAGAATCCTTTAAATTCTTTTCCAAAATGTACCCATCTCTCTACAGCATCTGCCTTCAATGGTAGCATCATTTTGCACGTTAATCTTTAATTTTTTTCCAAAGCTAATCAAGGCATTACCCCAGAGGCCGGGCGCAGTGGCTCATGCCTGTAATCCCAGCACTTTGGGAGGCCAAAGTGGGTGGATCATTTGAGATCAGGAGTTTGAGACCAGCCTGGCCAACATGGTGAAACCCCATCTCTACTAAAAATACAAAAATTGGCCAGGTGTGGTGGTGCATGCCTGTAATTCCAGCTGCTTGGGAGGCTGAGGCAGGAGAATTGCTTGAACCCTGGAGGCAGAGGTTGCAGTGAGCCAAGATTGCACTACTGCACTCCAGCCTGGGCGACGGAGCGAGACTTCGTCTCAAGGGAGTGGGGATATTACCCAGGATGAGCAGGGAGCCCTGGGTCCTGGTGTTCCGAGGGGCAGACTCCTGTGCTTTCTTAGTTTTCAGAAAAGTATTGATTCGGTTGAGTGAGTGAAAGGCATTGACCTTCATTCCTCCTCTTACCTGTGTATACAGCACCTTGTTCCCTCCATCCCTGTCTCAGAGCCCCAGGGACTCGCAGGTGGGAGAGGTGGGGGTGTCAGCGGGCCCATCTGTTCCTGTGAGGACCCCGCAAGTCTGGCCCATGGGCCCCGTGCAGTGCAGGTGGGTGTGAGGACCTCCCGCGGTTGCCCATGGGCCGCAGGTACTCCAGCCTGAGGACACGCTTTGTTAGCTCTCAAGACGTTTTTGAGATGGCAGAGTTGACATTTTACTTTTATTTCATCCTCACAAGATGTGAAAAATTCACAAATGAGACTTTTTCTTGAAATAATCAAAACTTAAGTGGAGTTAAGTAACCAAGGAGCAACAGGGACTCAGAAGGGGGTGCTCTTCCCAGAACATCCAACAGGCGTGCTGTTCCATGTGCCTCTTAACCCAGCTTCCCGCTCAGCAGCAGGCCTTGAGTGCACCTGGCATACAGTAAGTGCTCAGTAAATGCATATGAATTAATAAAATTCATAGTGTTCACAGTCATCAGAGTGCCCCTTATAAGAATGAAAAATGTGTTTATTTTCCCACTGAGAGGGAATTCTTGTTACTTCTGGAATGAGTCCCCAGGGCGAACAGTGGTGAGTGTGCAGCCCTCACTGGTGTTTTGCTCTATTTCTGTGTGAGGGTCACCACTGGGCCCCACGGTCACTAGTCACTGGTCACATCCACTTCAGGGGTGCCTGCAATAACAGTGAACCAAGCATTTGGCTACTCGGCCTCGGAGGCCACGCTGAAACCAGACAGCAAGCTCTGGGACCACTAATGTGCATGATTTGGGGGACAGGACGCCAGCCAGAATGTGCGGGAAGGTATGGGGATGCCTCTGGCAGAGGCAGTGTTTGGTGCCTGGGCAGTGGGTGTCCACCCTGATACCAGGGGAAGGTTGTCTCCACCCCACGTACTACAGGACGCCGGGGTGAGGCCTGTGGCCACCTCCTAGTAGGAGAGCAGTGGCCACCCAAACGGAAGGCCAGTGCCTGCTGCCTGCGTGGGAGTGTCTGGTTGCAAAGTGGCCATCAGGGAAGTGGATGCACAGGTAGGGCTGGTGTGGCTGCAGCTCATCCCGGGGACCGTGGACCCACGCCCCTTCCACCGGGTGTGGCCTCCAGGCCACTTGGCCCTTGGTCGAAAGGGTGTCTTTCAAGTTAGGGCAGCTCCCTGATCTCCTCTTACCCAGGGGCAGGCGGGAGGTTTCAGTGAGGGATTCCCATGTCTCTTTAACGATGAGGCTCTGCTGCTGTTCATGGACTCAGCCCCCACGTCTGTCGACTGCAGTCTCAGCTGCTGTAAGGGCACCCCCAAAACACGGGGCCTGGCACATGGGGTTCCTTTTTGTCCAGAGGAAGCTGGCAGGCATCGCCTTCCCACCTGGGGAATCCTGGTTGCCCCCAGCCCCCAGAAGGGTCAAGCCATCCAGGCTCTAGACTCTCAGCCCACCTCTCTCCAGCCCCAGGCCCACCTGCTCTAGGCCACTTGAGTGTCTCAGGCACCTCATCCTCCTGCTCAGGCCTGGGTGAGCATTGTTCCCACCACCCGAATCCCAGCCTATGCCTTAGCTACTCCTTCACACCCTCCCCAGGGGGCTCTGACATCTGTCTGCACCGGAGGGGCTGTGCTCAGATCCAGGGGTCGCTCCACAGCCATGTCCAGCGGCTTCCTCACACCAGCTAGGAAGGGCAGCAACAGCACACGCACACACACGCACACATGCACATGTGCATGCACACGGGCACACACACATGCACACGTCTCTGTCAGTGCTAATTTTTGGGCAAAGTGATGTCTGCCTACAGGAGACTGCTCCTTAAATTCTCGTAGGTAGATGATTTCTCATTTATAAACAAAGTTTGCACCCAAAATGCCTTGAAATATTTTTAATAGAATTGGTCTAGCAATCATTCAGGATTTTGGTGATGGGCCCTCCCTGTCTGGACACTGCCAACCCACAGCTGAGGGGCATTTAAGGCACGTCATTTTGTGATTAGAATTACACAAAGTTTGATTAATATTACAGCTGCAAAATTAACATACACAGTTTTCACTCATTTAAAATATTTTGTTTTGATGAAATTCTTTGCTTTCACAATAATCAATAGTACACAGTATATTGACTCTGTAACAAAATTATTTTTGAGAAAATACAGAAGTGAGAAATAGTGATTTCCTCAATTTGTTTATAGTCTATTACAAAGTAGGCCAAAGTTCAGTATTAAATAAATAGATATCCTAATAAAAGTTTTTACAAGTTTTCCTAAGGAAATACATTCATAAGACTGTTTACCTTCTGTTTGACAGCAGTGACAGGAACGTGGGGATTCCCAATCATGACGAGTCCCTAGCACTCGGCTCCTGGCACCCACGGCCCAGGCGCGCTGCATCACCTGGTGGGGTGCAGCCTGGCTTTTGCGAGTGAGGTTTTCTCATTGGAACTCTGGTTCCATGTTTGTGCTTAGCCTGTGTGCGGTTCTCGTAAACACAGAACGCCTGCCTGCCCACCCCGGGTGTGAAGACTGAGGGGTCAAGGAGGTGTTGGTGAGACTGTTTTGTTCACCATGTGGAGATCAGGTGGTGATTACCGCATCTTCTTTGCTGACTTTGGTAACTGGGTGTCCAGTGGGGAGCGACCGGGAGTGGCCAGGCTGTTGCCTGGACTCAGCTTCTGACTCTGCAGCCAGGAGTCAGATGCAGGCCCAAGGGTCCAGGGGAGTTGTTCAGCACCTGGAATCATGCACTGCGCTGTGGGCCACGCGACGCTTCTGGCTTGTTCTCCCAGGCACAGACAGGCACTTGGAAGGCAACTTTGCTCCTCTGGTCACCCGGAGACCTCCTAGCAGTGCAGATGGGACAAACTGGAGGCCTGTGGGAACACCCACTCATGCCCGGAAGGCCAGGCCCCAGCCTGCTCCGGTGAACGTCAGGATAGTGGCTGCAGCAGGGAACCAGGGCTGGCCTTGGATCTGTCCAGCAGAGTCACTGACCGGGCAGGCTTTGCTGCATAGAGGATGGCTGCATTTTGTGCTCAGAGTTGGTTGAAATGGCTGCAAAGTGTGGACAGTGACCACTGAATCCCAAAAGTCACTGCACTTGATCTGACCCGAATACCAGTGACTGCAGTTAGGGTAGAGAGCTTCTCCGAAGCAGGGGTCATGGAGGCTTTTGTGTGGCTGAGGCTTCCCTTTTTCACAACAGTAAGAAGCTATCAATGGGAAATTGTGGACTTTTCCCACCAGGGACTCAATGTGCAATATTCAGTCAATATAAAACTCTTAAGAACTCCTCCTTACTGGTGACTGTCAACACTGGATCTAAGACGTGAATAGTCTAATTTTCCTGAGCAAGGAGCTGCAAGTCTGGCTTTAGAAAAGCCCTTAGGAGTGTCCCACCTCCACCGCGCAAGCAGGTTTCAGGTGGGGTGGACCCTGTGGGACTTGCCCTCTGAGGGATGGATGGACTCAGAGCCCCTCCCCGGCTCAGCACCCGCGGCCTCCGCCCACTCAATGGACTGCGCCTCCCAGATCTCAGGCTGGATGATCTCCCTGCAGAGGACCAGAAGCTCTGTCCAAGGCCTCGGCCTGGGATGCTGGAAGGGGTGGGAAGGGTCCGGGGTCCAGGACAGGCCCAGGGGTCTCAGCAGGTCCTCCTTGGAGGGCCTGAGCCTGGTGAGGGGGACGGTGCCCTGGGCCCCTCCATGCCCCCTTGGTTCGCCCTGCTTTGTTAAGGGGGCCAGAGCAGCTGCTGGGCCCCACAGTCCACTTAAGGAACGGCCATGATTCTTGGAAAGCGCCGCCCGCCAGGCCACCTTTCACCCAGCCAGGGCCCCCGGGGCGACCTCCGGGCCAGGTGCGACAGGTCAGGCCGGAGACCTCGTCTGTGGGGGACGGGCAGTGCCCGCGGCCGCCACCCTGAGACCGGGCGCGGGCAGGACGGAACCTGGAGGGGGAACGAGGCAGGTGCTGGCTCTAGGAGTCTAAATCCCCAAGCGCTGAGTAGACGGAAGACGTTCCCGCCACTTTACCTGCAGCTCAAAGACCTGGCGAGGGCCTGGAAACGGCGCTCGGCCAGGGCCGCTTGCGGGGCCGGGCCTGCAGCCGCTGCAGGTCTGGCCCTGAGTCCTGGCGCTCGGAAGGTCCCTGAGTCGGTCCCCGGGGAGAGGTGCGGGGCTCGGGGGTGGGGGCCCGGAGCCTTGGGCTGGTTTCACGCAAATCCGTTTTGGGCGAGCCTCGGTTTCCCGGCAGCTGTGGGAAAGGGCGCGAGCGGCCAGCCACGGCGCGCGGGCCCTTCCCGCCCGCGGCTTCACAGCGGCGTCTCCTCCTGCTCCAGCGCGTGCGGCGGTGCGTGGCACGAGGGCGGCAGCGACGCCAGCTTCAGCAGGGCGGGGCGGCGGCGCGCGCGGGGCCGCTGGAACGAGCGCCGGCTGTGCACGCGGCGCGCCGCCGCCGAACGCGCGTGCGCACTCGGCAGTCCCCGGCGCTCCGGCCCCGGCCCCGCCCCCGCCCCGGGTGTAGGCCCCGCCCCCGGCTCGCGCTCCTGCGGCTCTGCGGGCTCCGCCGCGGCGCTCTCGGGGTTCTGCGCGGGCGCGGGCGCGGGCGGGACGGGGCTCGGGGCGCGCGGGCGCTGTAACCGCGCGGGGATCAGGGGCTTCTCCGGGGCGGCGGCGGCCGCGGCTGGCGGCCCGTGGCGCGGGGACGAGCGTCCGGTCAGCGGCGTGTCGGAGCCGGTGTCACCTGCGGGAGAGCAGGGCGTGAGCGGCGCGCGGAGCCCGGGCGCTAGGGCGGGAGGGGCGTCTCCGGGCGGTTTAGCTCTCCCCAAGCCCGGCGGCTCTCGCCTCCCCTCCCGCCGCGCACCCGGGGCTCGGCGTCCGCCGGGGCCTCCTCCCAGGACCCGGTTCGCAGGACAGAGGCGGAAGCAGCAACAGCGAAGCCCCACCCTGGCCCAACCACGTCCCACCGCCGGGGGTCCCGGGACAGCGGCCTTCTCCGTGCAGGAAGGTCCCGCCCCTGGCCCTGCAGCGCGGGAGGTCAAGGTCCCCAAGGGGGAAACCTGCTTCCTCCATCTCAAACCGCCCTGGCGTTCCCCGGGTGCCTCCCAGGCCCCCAGAGGGAGCTCACAAAGCCCAGACCCTGTGGCGCGCCCTGAGCTGGAGGCAGAGCCCGGGTCTGCGGGGCCGGCCCTCCCTGTATCCCTGTGGGAGGATAGGGGACCCGGGGCGTCTGGCTCCCCCTAGCCCTGCTCTCAGCTCCGTGGGAGCGCAGGAGTTGGACTCTCGGACTAGCTTTCGGAGCCACCTAAAGGAAATCACAGGCGGCCCTGGGGCTCTCAGCTCCGTGGGAGCAGCAGAGACGCCAGGGTCTGTCCGGGCTCCTGAGGGAGGTGCGGCCAGCAGGGCGCTAGAGGAGGAAGAGGGGCTGCTGGAGAGAGAGAGAGCCAGGTTCAGGTCCAGGGAGGAGGAGAGAGAGAGCGCGAGGCGGAGACCTGGAGGGAGAGGAGCTGCGGAGAGAGGGGTTAGGTGGCAGGAGGCCCGGGAGCGTTACATGTGTGTGGACTCGGGGAGGGCGGCGGGGGGCCGCTCCTCGGGGCCGTCTGCCTGCAGGAAGGAGTCCACCGACTTGCTGCTGAGGCGGAAGGGCGTCAGGCGGCGGAAGGTGCTGGGAGAGTGGGGAATCTGCGTGCGGGCCCTCTGCGAGGGGACCACCGTCTCCCCGGGAGACAGCCAGGGCGGCAGCCTGGCCAGGAGGCTGCGGTCCAGGGCCTCATCCGGAGAAAACACAGGGTTGTCAATTCCTAGGAGAGAGGGCAGCGGCCGGTCAGCCTCCTGGGAGCCCTGGGGCGGCAGGGGAGGCCTCGCGGGGGCCGTCACCTGCTGCGTGCCCTGGAAGGTTAAGGTCACCTGGAATAGGATCACCGGGAAGGTTAGGGTCACGTGCCTTTCAGGTTGCAGGCCTTTGCCCCACATCCATGACCCCACACATCACAGGCAGCACAGGCGAGGTCTCCCTTCCCTCAAGACACACCCCGTCTGCTCCCTGCCCGGCCCACGTCTCCTGGGACAGCAGCCTCCGAGTTGGTTGAGGAGGCACTCGAGGTGCCAGGCAGGGCCCTTGAGAACCCACAGGAGACCCCCCCGCCAGGTCCCAGTGCCCCTGGTCCAATGACTGAGCTCCCTCCTGGGGCAGCAGGAGCTGCCCCTCCCTGGGCCACGACGCCTGTGCCCTGTCCCCACCTGCAGGGGAGTCAGATGCTGTGTCCTTGGTGACACTGGCCAGGAATTCGATTCCCCCGCTCATCTCCTCATCATAGTTGGGGTGCTCCTCGGTGTCTGAAAGTTCCAAGTCTGGAGGAGACAGGCTGGGATGAGGACTGGGGTCACTAGGGGGCTGTCCTCACAGCCGGTCAGCCGTGTCCATCAGCTCTGTGCCCAGAGGTGCAGGGGGTCGGGACCCACAGAGAGAAGGGCTAAACCGCAGGGCTGGGGGAGGGCAAGGAGGGACCCCACTTGGAGGGCAGCACCCCTGGAACCCCATCCTGGGTGGGTCTGCAGCTGGGGCCCTGACCGTGCCTCCCTGCCTGGGTGGCTGGAGGGTCCTGAGAGGGGAGGGCCCCGAGAGGGGAGGGCCCCGAGAGGGGAGGGCTGGGGCTGGGAGGTGGTGGCTCCCAGCATTTCCCGCAGGGCCCCCAGCGCACCTTTCTCTTTGATGGTGAAATTCTGCACAGAGTTCTCCATGGGCAGCTTCCCATTGGGGATGCTGCTGTTTCTCTGTGGGGCAAACGTGAAGCTGCTCACAGACCTCAACACAGCCACACCCGGCCCGGACTGCCCCCGCTCCAGGCCCCAGCCCCGTCGAGCCTCCTGGTGACCCGGCCTCACCCGCTTCTGGGCACGCTCCCGCTTGTACATCTTGGCTGCCTTCTTGTTCTGGTTGAGCCCCAGCTTGGTCGACTTGAAGGACTCCAGGCGCTTCCGCATGGTCCTGTGGAAGATTTCCCGGTCCTGCTTCTCGTCCTCCGTGGGCGTGAGCTCGTGCCGGCTGTACAGATGCTTGTACTGCAGGGTTGGGCACGGAGGTCACAGCTGTGCCCAGTACCAGACACTCCCGCCCTCCTGCCGCAGGGGCTGAGCACGGATCCCCCATGGTCCTGGGAGGGGACGAGGAGGCCACCCTACAGGGGTCCCTGTGGGCGCGTCCAGCCCCCAGCCTGCGGGGCCCACCTCCTGCCGCGGCTTGTACAGGTACTGCTGCAGCGTGTGGTGCGTGACCATGTCCTCTGCGTCCCGGATGCTCCGCCGCCGCTGCTCCAGAGACTGCATGTCCAGGCAGACGGCGCTGACATTCTCTCTCCTGCATGGGGACCAGCGCTGAGCCACACAGGCTCCCTCAGGGTGGGGTCTCCTGTGCACCCCTCGCCTTCCCAAGGCGGGCATCCGGCTGGGGTACGGGGACACCTGGCCACCTGGCCAGCCCCTTCTCCCCTCGGGGCTTAGGCTGACTCCCCACGAGGCCTTCCCGGCCTCCTTTCTGAGGTGGATCCCCCTCCTCACTGGTCCCCCTCCAGAGCCCTGGCTGTGAGACGTGGGGACTCTGGCATCTGCACACCTGGCAGAGTGGACCTCCCATGAGAACTGGCCGTGAGCTGTGGAGCCCATGGCTGGAGGGGCAGTAGGGGTGGCATGGGGACCAGGACAGGCTGCTCGTGGCCGGGGGCAAACACGTCAGGCCCGGACCCCAATCCGCTGCTGCCCCTCCCTTTCACCTTGCATCCAGCACTAAGGGAGTCTGGCCACCGCATAACACAGGGGAGCGCTTGCTGGAGGGGACACCCAGCCCCTCTTTCTGCACCCCTCCACTCCCCCATGCCACCCCCAGGCCAGGAGCCACCCCAGCCCCGCCTGTGACCCTCAGCTGGGTTCTTCCCCAGGGAAGCTGCATGACCGTGGCCACGTACAGGAGGTATGAGACAGAGGCCTCCACGGTGGATGATCGTGGCGTGAAGTCCACGTTGACCATGTTGTCGGTGCTGGGGGAGCGGATGAAGGCCAGGGACCCACGGCGCTCTCCCTATGGTCAGGAAGCAGCCCGGTCAGTGGCCTGAGCAGCCAAGCCCTAGGTCCCGGACCTGCGGCAGCTGCTGCTGTTGTGTGCCCTGGGGGGAAGCGGGGAAGTGCCCAGAGCTCGGGGCCCAGGGAAGGCCTTGAGACCTGAGCCCCAGGTTCTCCCCTCACAGCTGCAGAGGGGAGGAGATGCCAAAACCACGAGATCAGATTTTGAGCCTCTGTCCATCTGTCTGAGGCCACAGCCAGACTGCTGCCTGAACTGGGCAGAGGTAATGCTTGTGGGAGGACACAGTGGTCTGAGTGTGAAGGGGTAAAGCTGCCTAGGACTTGGGGGGTGTCTGGGGAAACTGTCGATATGCGGAATCAGAAGTGGCCCCTGTCCCTGCCAGAGGCCCTAAAACCCCATTGGCCTCATGTCCAGAAATGAATCAGGTCGAGGGAATGGAGCAGAGCCCGATGGGGCACAGAAGCCGCACAGCTGAGTGCCAGAGGACGGGAGTGGGGCTGCCTGTGTGTCCTCAGACCCCACCCGCCTAATGGCAGGCCTGGAGAGTGTGAGGCTGTGGAGGAGTGCAGGGCAGGGTGGGCTTGTGGCTGGAGTCAGGGTCTCCAGGGCCAGCGGGGGCACAGGTGTGGAGGGAACGTCAGCTCACTGCGCTCAGACCTTGCCAGGTGGGCACCCATGCCGCCTTGCAGCGGCAAGACGCTCCCAGGAGAGCCCCCGGGGTCGGGCGGGGGCCGCTGCTCCCACTGAACATGTGGCCCCCACTTCACTGCCCACTCTGGGGGGCTCTAAGGGTCATTGTTCTAAGGGCCCTCTGCCTGCTCTTTTGCTTCTAAATCCAGCATCTTCTGTATGACCTTTGTCCCTCTGTCCCTCTCCTGCCACCCCGTGAAGACAGCCGTGAGGGTCGGGGGAGCCACAGTGCCAGCTGCCACTCTGGGCAGGCACAGGCGAGGGCTGGAGCACCTGGGCACATGGGGTCTTTGGAGGGGCTGTTCCCCACACCACTTCCCCTGCCCCTGCCGAGCCCCACACTGTGGGGTGGGGGGCGCAGGGAGAGAGAGCAGCTGCCCTGTGTGAGAGCCAGGAGGGACATCGGGCAGGCGGACGCCACCCTAGGTGTGGAGACTCAGGCTACTGAGTGACCAGGAGGCACCCACGGGCTCCCCACATGCAGCTGAGCCCAGGGTCGTGGTCATGGGTCATGGGTCAAGGATGGTGGCTGGTGGGGTTGGGGGAGAGGTTCAAGGCCCGCCTACTGACCAGGGTATCTGAACTTTCTCTCACTTCCCGGGCCTGTGGTTTGGGGGTTTGTGTGGAGCCTGGTCCAGGGGCCCTCCTTCCTGATCTGCACTGGCTAGCCCTCCTGACAGCCCCAGGCCCCCATGCCCTCTGCCAGGAGGCGCCTTGCCACGCCCCAGTCATGGGTGGCACATCTGGGGTGAATGCACGTCAGTAGAGGCAGAATCATTCTATCTGAATGAATGGAGTTTCCCGGCCCCCGCCAGCCCTCTGTGTGAGGGTCTGCAGGGTTTGGCAGGACAGGCCTTTCCCTCTCACGAGAGCACCGACCCCGACCAGCTGCTGGATGAGGGCACCAAAGCTCACTAGGGAGGACTCTGTCCTTAGGGAGGAGCCGCAGGGCCCAGAGGGAGCAGAGTCCCTGCAGCTGTGCCCCAGGCCCTGCGTTGCGCGATTCCTGCAGCCAGAGCGCCCCTGGGGAGGTCAGGGCAGGCCGGGGAGGCTGAGGCCCACCTGCCATGGTAGGCAGGTGCGGGAGCCAGTGGCGGCAGTGGCCCCGGGTCTGGGTGGGGCGCCTGGCCTCTGGTCTCTGGAGCAGATGGGCTCTGCGGACACCAAGGCCTGCTCAGAGTGGACTGGGAGATGCTGGGGCAGCCTCAGAGCCACGGCCGTCCACGGCGGGAGACAGCCCTGCTGCTGCCCCTCCACCTGTGCATGTGGGTCTGTGGGCATCTGTGTGTGCTGGGGCAGGCCCAACTGTGTTAGGACCAGGTCCCATAACAGCCTGCCTGCTTACCGTCCACTCCCATCTCCAGGGAAAGCAAGGGAGCTCAGGGTCCTAGGACCTAATCTCAGCGCTCACCCCCACCAGCACCGCAGTCACCAGGACTCTGTGACTCAGTTTACCCCACGTGACAGCCAGCTGGGATTCCCAGGGCATCAAAGGCCCATCAGCCTCCTGTGAACTTCTGGGGTGGGCCTGACCTTGGGACGCGGGTGCAGGGGCCTCTCCTCATTGCCCCTGTGGCGCCCACAGCCAGTGCCCGAGCCTGCTGCACCCCGACCCGACAGAGGGAGCAAGCGGCTCGGCTACCTCAGCCACGTAGCTGATGGCGTCCTTCAGGTTCAGCTCGTGGAAGACATTCAGGATCCGGTCTCGAGACTTCTGGGCCGACCGTCTCATGAGGACCCTGCTGAGGAACTTTCTGTCGAAGTGGGACCACCTGTAGGGACAGACCTCAGGTGTGAGTCTCAGGCGACAGGCGTGCTGGAGCCCAGACCGTGGCCGGCCACTTCTCTCCTGAATTTTATTTGCTGTAACGACCCTGCAGGCGCATTTAAAATGAGGGAAGCAGCCCCTGCCACACGCCCAGGCCATCGTTCTCCCGCCTGTCCTGTTGGATGGAGGCCGTTGGATGCACGTGAAACTGCATTCCGCTTTCCAGCGGCCGCCGCCTCCAGAGGGTGGCTCAGGAGAGGGTGGGCATCAGGCCTGGTCGGGCAAGGGGGCTCCAGCCACGTGGGGGCACTTTTCAGCTGCACAGGAGGAAAGGCAGGGGCGGACAGACGTCCTGAGCCCTTAGACTTGCGAGAGCCAAGCTGACCAGGGTGAGGTTTTTTAGCCTAACAGAATTAGAGTATTTGCCGGTTATCCGGATCAGAAGGGATGGTGGCCTGACTGGACGTAGAGGAACCTTTGGGGCACAAGGAGGTGATGCCTGTCACTCTTGAACATGGGCGCAGCCGCCAGAGCTGCCCCTCAGGGCAGAGGGTGGGCCCCGGTGAGCTTGTGTGCTCACACCCGGGCAGGCCCCGTGGCAGCAATAGCAGCTCTCCTGTACAGGTTGAGTTTCAGCCACACCAGGAAGTCAAAGCTAACTGAGGCCTTCTGAGACCCCTGGGATGGCCCCTGGGCGGCCAAGGAGTCGGGTACTGGGTACCTGGAGCAGAGTCACTGTGGCCACAGAGAACCGCAGCTGAGCTTCGTGAAGCCACATGGCCACACCTCCCAGTGCCTCCACCCCCACCAAACACAGACCACTCAGAAAATAGGAACCCAGGGCAAATTGTATGTGCTACTTACTGGGTTTATTATAAGTGTCAAATGTATTTTATAATAAAACATAGGTGATTTCAGCTTAATGGACAAAATCTTTTTTTATTTTGAGACGAAGTCTCGCTCTGTCACCAGGCATGAGTGCAATGGCACAATCTCAGCTCACCGCAGCCTCCACCTCCCGGGTTCAAGTGATTCTTGTGCCTCAGCCTCCTAAGTAGCTGGGACTACAGGCACCCGCCACCACCCATGGCTAATGTTTGTAGTTTTAGTAGAGACGGGGTTTCACCATGTTGGCCAGGCGTTTCTCCAACTCCTGACCTCAAGTGATCTGCCTGCCCCAGTCTCCCAAAGTGCTGGGATTACAGGCTTGAGCCCCGCCAGACAAAATCGTTTTAAATGTTGACTGATACTAACCCTATTTATGACTTGGAGGAAATAATCTATTTTCCTGACTTTCACTTCCTACATAACTTAACAATCTGGAATTAATTGGGCCACGTGAGAGGACGTCTCTATTCCCTAGAAGAAGCACAGGGAATTCAGCTTCCATCCCCTCGCTCGGTGGCCCCGACTGCTGCCGCCAACTCCTTTCGGCAGCACCTGTGTGTCTGGGGGCACACCTGGCACCTGGCCTCACGGGGCACCTGTGTGTCTGGGGGCACACCTGGCACCTGGCCTCACGGGGCACCTGTGTGTCTGGGGGCACACCTGGCACCTGGCCTCATGGGGCACCTGTGTGTCTAGGGGCACACCTGGCACCTGGCCTCATGGGGCACCAGAGCCCTGACCAACCCTGGACTCAGACAGCTACGCATGTGGCTTCCGGCTCTTCTAAGTGGAGGATGTTCCCAGAAGCCGAGCTGTGTGGCACAGCCAGGGAAGTCCCAGTCACTTACTTGTCTCTGAGATAATTGTGCCCTATCTGTCCCGATATGTCCTCGATGGCCGAGAGGATGTGGTCGAAAGCCTTTCAAGAGAAGAAAGATGGGAGCATCTTAGGGCGGCCAACCGGGGAACATGACGTGCCCCCCTCCCTTCCCGGCCCAGCCCCGAGGAACCCACCAGCCCCACTCACGAATCCCCCAGCCCCAGACGCAGCCTCCCCTCCCCTCCCGGCCCAGCCCTGAGGAACATGCGGTGCCCCTGGCCATCCCCCGAGCCCCGGACGTACGCGGCCGTGCAGCTTCTCGTTGAGCCGGGGTTCCCGGTGCTCACTCCTCTTCACCTTCAGCCACTGCACCAGGGGCTTGATGGTCAGGCCCTGGAGGACGGGGTCTCGTGATCCTGGTGCCAGGCAGCCCCCCACATCCTGCTGGCCCCACTGGGTGCACCACACAGAGCTGCCTGCCCCGGGGCTCGCAGATGCCCTCCCTGCTCTCCGGGCGCCCAGCAACCTGCGCCCCTGCTTTGCAGAGGAGGAAGCAGCAGCCGGGGCCTCATCCACCAGCGAAGGCTTGGGAAGAACGTTTTTAGGACAATTATGCTTCCTCCCCAGTGGGGCCACGTGAAAACCTACAAAACGGCTCCCAGTTACTAAAATTATAAAACCCAATTAGGGTCTGGAGCCTGGAAATGCTCGTCCTGAAGTGCAGGATGGGCCCAGACGCCCCTTGCGGGCGGGGCCGAGACCCCAGGGCTGGCTGGGCCGGGCCTCACCTGGAAGATGACGGTGAAGAACACTACGATGATGGTAGTGCTGACAAACAGGTTCTTCTCCTTGACCTTCTCTCCATCCAGAAGCACCACCAGGGCAAAGGCCACGGCCCCGCGCAGACCCCCATAGGACAGGACCACCTGGTCAATAGGCTCCAGCTGCACCATGCGGTAGCGGTTGAGGAGCCAGGTCTGCAGGACCACACCTGTGGGGGGATCACACCTGTGGATGGGACCACACCTGTGGGGGATCACACCTGTGGATGGACCACACCTGTGGATGGGACCACGCTTGTGGGCAGGACCATGCCTGTGGACGGGACCACGCCTGTGGGCGGGACCACACCTGTGGGCGGGACCACACCTGTGGACGGGGATCACACCTATGGATGGGACCACACCTGTGGACGGGACCACACCTGTGGATGGGGTGGCACTCAGCTCCCCGGCCGCCCTCCCAGCTGCGGGACCCCAGCCCATCTGGGACAGCGTCTTGGTGGCCAAGCGTGTGCCGATGAAGAACAGTGGCAACCCTAGATACGGCGTCCCCATGCCACGTCCCTTGTCACCATGCACCCGGAGCCACACGCTGCCTGGCGTCTCCCCCACACGCTCCGTGCATCACACACATGGGTGCTGGGGGATGGGGCTGGGCGGGGGCAGGGCCGTCTTGCCTCCTGTTCCATCTCCCAAGCCACTGACCCTGTCTTGAGGCACATCCAGGGTGAGTCAGTGGGAAACCAAGTGGTTTCCCTTGGGGTTCCAGAGCCTTCCACCCCAGCCCCGAGGCCACCACCATTGGTCCTCCTCTGCCTCGTGTGGGGCTGCGCCTCCATCTCACTGGGCCCAGTGGAAAGCCCGCACCTTCCCGGAGATGGTGCCTGCCCATCCGTGGTCCCACGGCCGCAACCCAGCCCCGCCTCACCGATGGCCCGGTACACGGAGATGAAGACCAGCGTCAGGAGCACGAAGGCCGTGTTCCAGGTCCAGATGAACGGGTTCACGGCCGAGATACCCAGGAACATGAAGATGATGGTCTCAGCACCGCTGGCCAGCATCTTCATGGTGTAACGCACGGTGGTGGCCGACTGCTCCGAGATGTTGGCCTTCACGTACTTCTGACAGCAGATGCCACAGAAGGTGATGCTGCAGGGACAGACGCACTTCAGGACATGGCCACCTGGCCCGGCGCCCCAGGCCCCTGCATCCGCCCAGCCCCCCACAGCCTGGCGCCTGCAGGCAGTCCCAGTCGTCTGGTTACAGGGGGGCCTCTCCCTCCCGAGCCAGGCTGGGCCGCCAGGGTTCCTGCCCACGGCTCCGCGGGGCCACAGGCGGCTGTCATTATCATGCAGATATGGGCACCAGGGCTGCCTGCCAGCAGGGATGGCAACAAAGGGTTCCAAAGTCCCTCACCGCCTGACCTGTCTCAGGGTGGGTACTGCTGTCAGCCCACGGACAATTCAGTGGAAACGCCAACTCCTTATTTTAAAATTTAAATAAACCAAATTCTTCGCCCCACACTGAACTCCCAGTCAGCTTGGGAGCACCCACAGAGCGGGCGAGACGACAGACGGAGGGCAGGGCAGGCCTTCCACTTCCCCTTGCTGGGGCTCATGGGGAACTTGGTGATGCGGAGCCTGGGGCTCCTGCCATGCACACCCCCCGTGTCCAAGCAGCTGGCACTGCCCTCCGCACCTGGGTCCCCGTGGCTGGCACCGCCCTCCGAGCCTGGGTCCCCGTGGCTGGCACCGCCCTCCGCGCCTGGGTCCCTGTGGCTGGCACTGCCCTCCGAGCCTGGGTCCCCGTGGCTGGCTCGCCCCACCAGGCCCAGGAGGGCGTGGAGAAGCTCGCGTGTGGGGGAGGGACTCACGCGAGGATGGCCGACAGCGACAGCATCTCAGACGTCAGGTAGGACAGGTAGGAGATGACGAACACGAAACCGGGCTCGATGATGCGCACGTGCTTGGTGAAGCGCGTCACCAGCGACAGCAGGAAGGCGAAGATCACCCCCACCAGCGTGCCCCCCAGGCTCACCACGAAGAAGGACACTGGGGAGAGGATGCCCTTTGTGGCCGTGTTGGCCTTCCGGGCCCTTCCTCGCCAGGGGCCGCCTGGTGACTGCGCGGAAGTGCTGGGAGCCCGGGAAAGGGGGTGGGTTCCTCACTCTCCTGGAGACTGGGCCTGGTCTCAGCACCTCTCAGGGGAGGGGGCCCTCCTGTGCCCCCGGGAGCCTGGCCCCAGGCCCCATCCGGCCGTCTCTCCCAGGGAGACCTGGCTGCCCTCATCCCTGTTCCGGGAAACACCCAGGAACCCCCAGGACTGTTTCAAATCGTGTGTGCATCGCTCTGGAAGGGGACGTGACATGGACAGAGGACCCAGTGCAGCAGCTTTGAGTGCAAAGCTTTTCTCTGCATGGGCTACGGGCCAGGTGTGGAGAGAAGAGAGTCGGCCCCAGAGGAGACACAGCCGCCCACTCCCCCGACCCACGGCTACACACCTATGCCTTTCACGCAGTCCACGCCAGTCACATTGTCACCTCCCAGCGCCACGAAAGATTCAAACACATTGTACAGGACCTGCGGGGACAGAGACGGGCAGGGCGTTGGGTGGTCCTTGGTCAGCGCCACCCCCTCTCCGGGGCGTGGGCCTCCCCAGACATGGCCTGAGTGTGGAGCCCACGGCACCCGAGGCCGTTGGAAGGAAAATCATCACAGGGCAATGGCCCCCAAAGGGGAGAAGGCCAGAGCCCAGAGCCCAGAGGCCAGCAGGACACAGGGGGCAAAAGACTGTTCTGGAGGGGACTAGAAGCTTCGGGAGCAAAGCTGGCCTCTTCCTATCCTCTGCAAAACAGGGGCAGCCGCAAAGCTCACCTGCCATTCGAATTCTGAGTCTCATTTACGGAGACAAACCCAGGGTTTCAGTTTGAGTGACTTCACTGCTGTGCTGGTTCTAGCCCCTGCTGTCTTCGCGTGTTTTTAAACCTTAGCCCAGCAAGACCCGGAGATAAAATGCGGGGAAACCTTATCCACACCCTGGGCTCCACGCCGAGCAAAGCGACGATGCAGGTGGGACCTGCCGGGGGCCGTCCTGGGTGGGCCGAGGCCCCTGGGGAGAACCTGGCTGAGCCCAGCTCTGTGTCTCTGGCTCTGGTCAAGGTGGGAGAGGACCCTGAGGCAGGCGTGTAAGTTGTGTTTGCAAATGCAGGCTGGGGCGGGGGGTGCCCATGAGGGTCCCGGGGTCTCCTGGGGCCTTCTCGGAGCTGGGCTTTTTAATGAAAATCCAGCTGGGAGGGAAGACAGCCTCTTGGGAGACTCTTACTTCTACAGGGACGGGAGCTGCAGGGCTGCGGGGCACACAAGGCTTTCACTGTATTCCTTGTGCGATTAAGTCCCACTTCCCAGATTCCCCTGAGGATATCTTTGCAATCTGGTGTGTGACACCCACAGGACTTTCCTCTTCCCAGAACCCTAAGGGAACATGAGAAGCTGCCGGGTTTCTTAGAGAAGCCGCAGGCACTTTTAGAGGGGAGAGGAAACTGACCACATGCTTCCTTCCGGCTGTACCTGCAGGGTCCTCGGGGCTGGGGGAGGACGGGCAGGGGCGGCGCGGGGCTGGGGCAGTGTGGGGGCTGCGGTGGCGCCAGGGCGGGGCCCAGGGCTGGCCTCACTGACGGTTCCTAAGAGGTCTGCTCTGCATGTGCCCCTCTGGTCGCCCCATGACTCACTTCCGGGAGGCAGTGGCCGCATTTGATGGGATTGGCTTTGAAACGTCACAATTGCCACTGTGAAGTGGCAACCGTGTTCCTCAGGGTTCCTGAATCTTCTCCTGGCCTTGCTGAGCGCTGACGTGGCCTTTGGGCCTCTGTGAAGGCACCATCCATCCCCCCCACCCACCCACAGAGCCTGGCAAGCTCCTGGAACGCCGTCTCCTCGAGGGACCACACACCCTCCGTGCTCTGCCGTCAGCACCAGCTGTTTCCCTCCCTTCACCTCTGTCGTGGGCCAGATTGTGCCCCTGAAATTCCCACGTTAAACTCCCCAGGACCTGGGCATGTGAGTGTTAAAGAGGGGAGTACGGCACAGTGAGGTCACCGGGGTGGACCCTGATCCAATCGGACCCATGTCCCTGTAAGAGGAGGAGATTAGGGCACATTCGCACAGGGACAGCCATGTGAGGACACAGGAAGGCACCGTCTTCAAGCCCAGGACCAGGGTCCCACAGGAGCCCACTGCGCTGACACCGTGATCCAGAACGGTGCAAGAATAAATGTCGTCCAAGGCACCAGACCTGTGGTACTTTGTTAGGCAGCCCTGGCAGATTACACGGTTCCTGTGGGATTTTGTTGTTTGCTTATGCATGTATTTATTTTATTGGAGATGGAGTCTCACTGTGTCGCCCAGGCTGCAGTGCAGTGGCGTGATCTCCACTCACTGCAACCTCCGCCTCCTAGTTTCAGGCGATTCTCCTGTCTCAGCCTCCTGAGTAGCTGGGATTATAGGCACCTGCCACCACCCCTGGCTAAGTTCTGTATTTTTAGTAGAGATGGGGTTTCACCATGTTGGCCAGGCTGGTCTCGAACTGCTGACCTCAGGTGATCCACCTGCCTCAGCCTCCCACAGTGCTGGGATTACAGGCGTGAGCCACTGTGCCTGGTCATTCACGTATTTTTTAGGAACTCAGGAATGGGTGGCAGTAACTATGGGTCCAAAGTCACAGACGCTCTGGGGACCAGGAGGGTGGGATTTCAACAGCAGCATCATTAACCCTGAAGCTATGGAGTGGGCAGGCCAGGCCTAGGAACTGAAAGCCCAAAGAAGCCTGGCGAAAGCCGCCTGTGGTTCTAAGCTGGGAGGAGGGAGGTGGAGGGACGGGACGCCCCCGGGAGGGGAGTTTGGGGACAGAGTTCCACACCCTCTTTGCTGACTGACTGATGAGGGGTGAGACAGGGCCCAGGCCTCCCACGGCTTGGCTGCTGTGGAGCAGTGGTTCTGTTGCTCACCACGGTGACTGCGTCATTCAGCAGCGACTCCCCGAAGACGATGATGAACAGGACCTCGTTGACGTGGACCTCCTCAAACACAGCCAGGACGGCCACCGGGTCCACAGCAGCGATGAGGCTGCCAAAGAGGAGGAAGTCCAGCAGCCCGATCTTCAGGTCGCCTGGAAGACAAGCCGGGCTGTGGGGCAGCTGCAGGACCCGCCACCAGAGAAGGAGGGCCCTGGGGAGAGGCTCGGTCGGGGGTCTGAGCCTGTCTGGCTGGCGCTGGTGGCATGGGGAGCTGGGTCAGCCTCCTGCATCCCTCCCACAGGCCCCAGCGCCCTCCAGGGAAGGCTGGTGTCTTCCTAGGGGGCCTATCCCATCTGAGCAAGACAGACAGACAGACCAACCCTGGCCCTCTCCTTCGTATTTGGGTGGATGGGGGCCTCAGCTGGCACAGCGCAGCCTAAAGAGAATCAAGCCCCTCCCGCTGCAACACCAGGGTTCCCAGCCCAGCAGTGAAGGCGTCTGAGGCAGGTGGGTGCAGGGGGACTGCATGCCGGGGAGGGACGGGGGCCCATCACCTGGAGTGACGTCCCAGGAGGAGCAAGTGGGGCCGACCTAGGACAGGCCTGGAGCTGGGACACACAGCACCGTGGGGCACAGCCAGGGAGGGGCAGGTGGGAGGGCTGTTGGGGATGTGGGGGAAGACTGTGGGGATGAGCAGGGCTGCGGTGGGAGCAAGGGACCTGAAAGACATGGGTCCCTGTGGTCCCCAGCTCCTGGCCGGCTTCCCTCCCTGCATCTGCCTGTGGGCTCTGGTGCACCTGCCTGTGGGCTCTGGTGCCCCTCGCTGGGGAGGTTTTACTGAAATGCAGCCTCATCCTTCACAAGTCTTTGCCATTCAACCCAGGGTTCAGGCCTCATGGAGGCCATGTGGAGGTGCCAGGCTCCAGGGGACCCTCAGGGAACTGAGTGTGGCCGCATGGCCCCGAGAGCCTGCCCTCGTTCACGGCCGCAGGGCTCAGAGGACACTGGGCCTCTCTGCTGCCTTCCCGGCCGTGAGGGTCCAGGGACCAGGAGACGTGAGGGTGTGGGAAAGGCCACCCAGGGAGGGGCTGCCCCCAATGAGCCCCCCGCCCACACACAGCTTCTGCCTCTCTGCTGGGCTGGAGTGGAACCCACCACCCCTCTGGCCTGAGGCTCGGGCTTGTGGGGGGTTTGTCCCTAGAGCCAGACGGGCCCCAGGAGACAGCAGAGAGCAGCCTGACCAGGGGTTTCTTTGCTAGCGCCTGGGTGGGGTCAGATTGGGGTCGTCTCTGCGGTGACTAAACCCCGAGTTTGCTGTGAGCTCCTAAGCGCCGGCAGCCTCTGGCCAGCGTCACAACACCCCGAGGAAGTGACAGATGCCAGAAGAACCAGCGTTCGGGGAGTTAAAGTCTTCGCGTTGGAATGGGAACCACACAAGCCTTCTCCACCTCCACGCTCAGGCTTCAGGATGCGAATCCCCTTCAAGGTCATCTTTAAACTCAGCCTCCTGGCTCTGCCACCCCCAGGGCACTGATGGCCCTGGTGGATGTCCTGGGACTCCAAGCAGGCAGGGGTCCTGGGGTCAGCTGCGTTCAAACTCCCCGGCCAGCAGCCTTCCCGTCTGGGCAGTTGCCCATGTGCTGGCCATGCCAGGAGGGTTCATGCCACCAGACTGTGTGTTCCAGGCCTCTCTCCACCATGTGCTTTGCCTGTGCAAGGGCCTCTGATGCCTGAAGCTCCCGTAGGGCCTGTCCCCATGCTGCCCGGACAGCCCCCAGGCCAGCACTGCCATGTCGACCCTTTCCCGTGGGGCACATCTGGCCTTGAGACGCTCCACAGGGCTTGGTCAGTCGCAGCCTCCCAGCTCTCTAGGACTCCCAGGAATGGGACGGACCTGCCGGCCATGGGCATCTCTGTTCCAGGACCTCAAGCAGCACCCAGCTTTGACCACCTGGGCCCCGAGGCTGAGCGCAGGCCTCCAGCATCCATGTCACCTGGGGAGCGGCCTCCCTCGAGAGGGTACAGTGATGGCCGGGACACGTGTTTCCCACAAGCAGCGCTGTTGGAGGACAGTGGAGCCCAGTGCGGCGAGGGGCAGGGGTGGGCCAGGGCCGACGTCCTGGTGTTGCGAGTCCTCCAGGCTTCATGGTGCAGGCGCAGCAAGGACGTCCTCCTCCAGGCTCGGCCAGTCGCACTGAGGACATTCTGCTTCGTACAAGGGAAATCCGGCAGTGTCTCTGGCCAGTGCTAGGCGGGGACCATCGGGACCAGCAGCCACGGAGCCATGGAGTGTGCCTGGCTCTCAAAGGAGTGGCCCTGATGGCCAGACTGGTCAAAGGCTACTCCGTCCCACACTCGACATGGCTGGGAGGAAGCGCTTGGCTGGGATCTCATGGGCGAGGGGCCATCTGGCAAGGTAGGCATGACCCTCGAGGGGCCGCAGGTCCAGGAGTCTGCTACAACCCCTGAGGCTTTCCCTTGGGTCCGGTGGCGAGGGCGGCTGCCCTGTCTGAGGTGTGTCCTGACACCTATGGCATTGCCCACATGACGGGTGACACCCACAGCGCCGGCCCGAGCCTGCCATCCATGAGCCTGTCTGCACCCTCGGCAGCTTTCCCTGGGCTGCGCCTGGTGGGTGATGCCGGATGGCAAGGGCTCCAGGGAGGAGTGAGAAGGCCCCAGGGGACCACATGCTGGGGAGGGGTGGCCCCAACCCAGGAGCTCCTCTTTCTCCACTGTGGTCTCAGGTTTCAGCCCCTCGATTCCCATGGAGAGGCCGGGCCATGCTCTCCCTTGAACCAGACGGAAAATTGGCAATTCTTGTGAGTCCGGTTCAGCTGGTGGACATGTTTGAGGCTGAATTCTCCAGACAGGAGGGGAGGCCAGATGAGGGCAGCAGGTACCGGAGGCCTGTGCTCAGCCGTGGGGCCCAGCTGGTCAAAGCTGTAGCATCTCCGGCAGCAGCGGCGGGCATCAGGGCTGCACCACACCTGGCATATCGGGAGGTTCCAGCCATGCATGATCCGGCTCCAGGGTGGGAGGCGGTGCCTGAGAGACAAAGCACCCAAGACCAAAACCACACAGGCCGCTGTGGCTCCAGATATGGCTGCAGCCACATGGGTGCAGTGGTAGCCGAGCGGCTCCGGCACACAGGCTAGGAGGAACGATGCCCGATACACCAGGCTCTGCAGTCCTCCTCGTCTCCCTGGGACCTGGAGGCCGGTGAGTGTGGACGGACCCCGACCTCTGGCCAGTTGAGAGGCAGCCCCCAGCCACCTACAGCCCCCCAGACGAGCCGCTGAGATGGGAACGCCTCCCCAAGCAGAAAGTGTGCTGGGGCCTGGGGACGCGCAGGGGACCGGCCTCGGCCACGAGGGCCTATGGGGCTGCCAGTCACATTTCTCCCCCGACACTTACCGCCTGGAGGCCTGGGTGTGGCACCTCGACCTCTCTGAGCTGAGTCAGCCCGGCCCCTCCCGGGCCCCACCCTGAGCCCTGGCCGGGGCAGCGGCGGTGCAGACTCACCCATGAGCCCGCTGAGGAACACGCCATAGAGCGACAGGCCGGTGGTGGCCGCGTTCCACACGGTGCCCACGACAGCATACAGCAGGATGGTGCCCAGGTTGCCAAAGAAGAGTCGGTTGGGCATGAAGTAGCCGGCGTCCAGCACAATGGGAGGCAGCAGGTAGAAGAAGAAGACGGTGGGCGTCAGTGTGAAGGACGCGATGTGGTCGGCCGCCCAGACGATGCCGCCCAGCACCAGGCCCAGCACGATGAGCAGGGCGCTCTCGGGAACCACGCTGGTGACCTTGTGGGACAGGTGGAACCCTGCGGGGGAGGGAGGGAGGTCAGGGCTGGGCTGCGGGGGAGGGAGGGAGGTCAGGGCTGGGCTGCGGGGGAGGGAGGGAGGTCAGGGCTGGGCTGCGGGGGAGAGAGGGAGGTCAGGGCTGGGCTGCGGGGGAGGGAGGGAGGTCAGGGCTGGGCTGCGGGGGAGGGGAGGGAGGTGTGGGGACCCGTGGGGGAGGGGAGGAACGTTGGGGCAGGGCCTGTCGGGGAGGGGAGGGGAGGGAGGTCGGGGGGACTTGTGGGGGAAGGGAGGAAGCTGGCGGGGACCCACAGGGGAGGGGAGGGAAGTCGGGGTGGGGCCTCAGGAGAGGGCAGGGAGGTGGTGGGAACCCGCGGCGGAGGGGAGGGAGATGGGGGCACCTGCAGGGGAGGGGAGGGAGGTCAGGGGGGACCTGTAGGGGAAGGCAGGGAGGTGGGGGAAACCCACGGGTGAGGGGAGGGAGGTCAGGGCAGGGCCCTCGGGGCAGGGGAGGGAGGTTCAGGTGACCAGGTCCCACGGGGCTCAGAGCTGCAGGCCCCCCCGACTTTTCAGGGAGCCCAAGAGGGCTGGGAAGGAGGAGGCTACAGGGGCAGTTGCTGGCGCCCCCAGAAGGGAGTCCGTTGGAGGAGGGTGCGGGTGCTACGGGGTGGAGGCCTGTGCTGGGTGGATGGTGGGGGCCTCTGAACTGCCGTCCCCCCGCCCGGCTGGTTCTGGTCCCCCTGGGTCCCTGATTCGCTCTGTGCCTTGTGCCTCGGTGACCAAGGTCTGAGCTCACGCTGACTGTCCCTGAGGTGGCCAGAGTCTGCTCCCACTTGAGGCTGGTGTTTCAGACCCCTCCGGAGGTTGTCACCTGTCACCCCCTCTCCTCGTGCCCCCTCTCCTGGGATCACAGCCCCTGGGTGGGGCCTTCTAGGAAGGGTCTCTGGGTCCCACCAATGACGACCTACTCCACTCCCCACAGGTGAGCTTGAGGGTGGACAGCAGGCCCTGGGGACCCCCCATGGAGCCACCGTGCTTCACCCCGTCCCCCAGCACCATCGCCCCTGCCAGGACCTTGGAGTTAGAGGCTCTGCCCTGCCCTGTGGGTGGGGGTGCAGGCACCTATCTGGGCCACATCTCCTGTGTTTTAATTGGACTCAGAAAAAAAAAGGGTGATGAGAATTCCTGCGCTCGGCCTGATTTCAAAATAGTGGGAAGGCTGACAAATGAGGTGTGTCCTCCGGCTTAGGTGATGTAAGGGATAATGAGCTTCTTCATTCCCTCAGCTGCTGGTTATTAAGTCTTCCTTGAAATTTAAAGAAAAGTTGTCTCCTGAGATGGCCGAGACCCCATTTAAGCACAGAGCAGTGGGAACAGGGAGGCTCCCTCGCAGACCACCTGCCTCCGAAGAACGTGTCAGCACAGCTGGAGGCAGCGGCCGTGTCCCCCCCTTCCCGACTGCGTGGCCCAGACGAGCTCGGCCCTCCCTGCCTGTTTTTCCCCTTGTAATTATGGAGTTCTGGCGGGGCCAGGTGCTGGCCCAGAGGAGGGAGCTGCTGTTTTGGATTTGCTGTCCCTTCCCCGTAGATGGTCTTACACCAAATACCACAGGCGGCATGGGCCCCTCTGGGTGGCAGGCACAAGCCCCACACCTGTCCAGCCACCAGCACTGCACTGCGGTCTCCCAACCCCGTCCCAAGGACAGCAGCTCTGCCTGCTGCTCCAGATTCCAAAACACCAGCTCTGGGAGGCATCAGGGTTCAGAGGTCCCTGCTTTCAGGATCGGAGGTCCTGCTGTGGACCCCTGTCCCCACCATGTGCCCCACAGGCTCTCTGAGGCCCCCGATGGCCCTAACGCATGCCCCGACAGCCCACTCCTCAGTAGCACCCTCCCCAGATCTGGGCTCACGGGGCTGGCAGCCCAGCAGGAAAACTGGGGCCCTTCTCCTCCTCTGGGCTCCACGGCCTGGTCCCTGTGGTGGCCAAAGACAGACCTGGCCTCACAGAGCTTTTGGGAAGAGACATGGGTGGCACCTTCCAGGCCTGCGAGAGGAAGGCTGTGGCCTCTGCTCAGGGCAGCCTGGGGCCCTCTCCACACCCGGAACTCAGCAGGTCCTAGGCTGGCCTGGGAATCTGCACACTAAGGGCTCCGAGGCCTTTGGGAGTCCTGCTGGGGGGTCCCTGTGGTGCAGGAAGGCCTGGGGCAGGTGTTCCCACATCTGCAGCCTCCTGATTTCTTTATTAATGTCCAGAGAGAAGTGGAGTTTACCACCTTCTGTTCCTTCCTGAGGGTTGTAAATCCTGGCCTTGGTATCCCGAGCTGTGTTAGGAAGACCAGGGTGGTCTGTGCCCAGTGCCAGCGCCTGCCCACCCACAGGCCAGCCTGTGCCTCTCACATCTGTCTTTGGTGACGTCGTCACCTCCGCTGCTGCCCCACGAGTGCCTAGCAAAGCCCGGCACAGCCGTGGTGATGGTGACCCCTGGAGGCTGCCCAGCCCCTGGCGAGACCCACCCAGGCCGCTGTTTTCTACACGACGCACATTTTTTGCCTCTGCCCACGTCCCAGGCTGGCTCCTGTAGGGGTAACCGGCTCACCTGTCCTCCCCTTTCCAGGGTCACAAGACCCAGGAGATGGTGTTTGTCCAGTAGGGCTTGTGGAGCAGCCAGTGGGGCACTTGTGGCCCCTCAGTGCCCGCCAGCATGTGGGCCGCTTTGAGGATAAAATCCAGTGACCACAGAGACCGTGCACCCCCAGGTGGGGGCACCGTGGCCGAAGGTCAGACCTGGGAAGCAGCAGGAGCCTCGGAGCTCCAGGACACACTCGCCCTTGGTGGCTGCAAACACTTGGCCGGGCCTTTTTTTTCAGGGCTTGGGTCTTTTAGCCACAGTCTTTCAAAATTAGATTCACAGCGATCACCACCATTGTGAAGCTACCCGAGACAACTGCGGGGCCAGCAGGTCAGGGATGCAGGGACCAGCTTTGTCTTCAAAAACAACAACGCAACTCTGTGCCCTGGGGACTCACACCTGGGTGCTCCCCGCACCACTGCGGACCCTCCGCCACACTGCAGTGCGGCCGCTGGTTACGGTAAAAGCCTGTTAACTGGGACACGGGTGGGTGAGGGACAGGCTGGCTTCAGACCAAACACTCCTGCTCAGAAGTCAGCCCTGAAAATCCACAGAAAACATCCTCTGACCTTGGTAGTCACTGAGAAAATATACATACATACGCACAAACGCCGCGTAGGCGAGACGGCGGTGGTTTCCAACATTCTGCCATCCGGGGTTGGAAAGAGTGTTGGACACGCCTTTTCCCATGTGCTGTGCATCGGAGGGCAGCTCCTGTAGTCTTCAGGGTGTGTGCGTGTTGAGTTGGGAGCTCACCTGTGTCCCTCTGCATGGGACGTGCCGGTCCCACCTGCCCACGGGGAGGGGCCGCACCCATTCCCGCCGTCCAGGCAGGCGTGAGCCGCATCTCCTGAGAGGCCCAGCCTAACAGCCTCTGACAACCTGTGGGTGACGCGTGAGCAACCCCCTGTTCTGTGAATGAGTCCAGTTGACTTGCTCCCCTGCTGGGCACTGATCCTTCCTACCGACACGAGGTTCTTTGTCAGCTGGAAAATCCAGCCTTTGCTTATGGGGCCAGTGTGGATGGGGCCGGTATGGATGCGGCTGGTGTAGATAGGGCTGGTACGGACTGGGGTGGTGTGGATGGGGCCGGTGTGGACACCAGGCTGGTGTGGACTGGGGTGGTGTGGACACGGGGCTGGTGTAGACAGAGCCAGTGTGGACAGGGCTGGGGGCCAGTGTGGACACGGGGCCAGTGTGGACGGGGCTGATGTGGACAGGGCCAGTGTGGACGGGGCTGGTGTGTACACGGGTCCGGTGTGGACGGGGCCGGGCCCTGAGTCCGTCTGCCGCAGCCTGTGTGGCTTCCAAACAAGGGGACAAACCTGGAGACATGCAGGCCCTTAGGTAACTGATTGCCGAGGCTGGAGAGTCACAGCTAATTAAGCACACAATGGCTTGGCGGCCTGATGGTTACCACAGGGGACAGACGCTTTTAGTTCTAATTACAAACCCTGTGCCTGGAGGAGGAAGGGCCGGCGCTGGCAAACTGGACATTTCTGGAGTGGGCGCCGGAAAGGGCTTCTCTCTGGGCCCCGGGGGCGCTCAGGAAGGCCACAGCCAACGCATGTCACACCCCTCAGAGCACAGAGGGACGGCGCTTGGTCAGGCCCGGGGCCTCCGCTGCCTCCAAGGACCCTTCAAGGTGACAGAGATTCAGCCGAGTCCACAAAAATGCAACAGCGCAGTCAATCCTGTGGTTTTACTTTAACAGGAGCATGTCCCGGAGGGTTAAACTCTGCCTCCCCGAAACAGCCCGGCTGAGCGGGGGGGCAGCGAGGCCAGGAAGGCGGGCGGAAGCACAGGTACCCACTCTCCGGGGCACAAGCGGCCGGGGCGTTCCACAGGCAGGCGCAGACACATGCAGGAACACGTGCACGCACAGACTCGTAGAGACACAGAGACGTGCAGGACGCACAGAGACACAGAGATGCACAGAGACCCACGCAGGGTCCACCCCATTCTCCTAGCAGAGCCGTGGGTCTGAGTTCTCCGCCACCCGCCCCTGCAGGTCCAGCGGAGCTCACCAGTGCACTCTGACCTCAGTTGACCTCAGTATCACTCTGCCCGCCTGCGGGGCACCGGCGAGGAATCCCGGTAAATGTGTCGGCCGTCAAGCCCAGGGCAGAGGTAAAGGTGCTCACGGCGTCCACCGTGCAGCCTGGCAGATGTGCCTGCGTGACCCCACGCGTCCCTGCCTGTGGGTGCGGTTCCCAGTGAGTGCTCAGGTTGGTGTGGGACAGGGGAGCCGGCTCCCGGGGGACTGGGCGGGGACCCCTCCTCCGAGCAAGGCCGGGCCTCGGGGCCGGGAAGCTGCTTCCTGCCAGATGAAGTTCACACAGCACCGAGAACAGCCCGTTCGGGATTGGGCTCTGCGCTCAAGTCACAAGGTGTTTTTAGACATTGTACATTTACAACACTCAGGCAAACCTAGTCGGGTTTTACATGGAAACATGAACATTGCCAGCGGTTCCCTAGAGAACCAGGAGATCCTTCAATTCCAAACCACCCTGAGCAACAGCGCTGGGGCAGAATGAAGGCAGCCTCAGAGCCAGCCGGCCTCTGTCCAGGACGCCGGGAAGACCCCACACCCCTTCCTCTCTGGGACCCAGCCGCTCCGCCCCCTCCGAGACAGCCCCGCCCCCTCCGAGACAGCCCCGCCCCCTCCGAGACAGCCCCGCCCCCTCTGAGACAGCCACGCCCCATCTGAGACGGCCACGCCCCCTCCGAGACAGCCACGCCCTCTCCGAGACGGCCCCGCCTCCTCTGAGACGGCCACGCCCCCTGTGAGACGGCCCCGCCCCCTTATTAGCAGCCTGAGAACAGATGAATACAGGCAGGTCCCAAGCTGCCCACAGCAGCGAAAAGACCTGGCTGCAGATCCCAGCTGCCACCATCTCAGGGCTTCGCTCAAAGCAGCAACAAGCCTCAGCCACCGGAGGCCCAGTGGCGCCTTCCAGGGACCACAGCGGAACACAGGCCCCAGCAAGACACCGGTCCCAACGTCCTGGGGCAACCCGAGTCACGAGACACGTGAAGAAGAGGGAATGTGGCCCAGCTCAAATCAGAGGAGAACTCAAGATGGTCAGACCCTGGAATCAGCAGACAAGGGCCTAAAACAGCTGCTCAAGGATAGAAAAGAAACGTCCTCATAATCACTTAAAAAGGACAAACCGCAGCGGTGCAGTGGAACAGGGCTTGGCACGTTTTTTCTTAAAGGCAGATTGTCAGTATTTCAGGTTCTTCGAACTGCCAACAGGAGGATCGCTTCACAACCACTCACTACCACTGTGGCTGAAAGCCACTGTAATGACACAGATGGGCGTCGAAAGCTGCCGTAACAACACAGACGGGTGTTCCAGTTAAACTTTGCAAAAACCAGTGGGCAGCCCACGGGCTGTAGTTTGCTGACACCTAAAATAGAACTTATCAAAGAGAACCAAGCGGAAACCCTAGAATCTCTGACATAAAAACTCAATGGATAGACTTACGAGCAGACAGAAATGACAGCAAAGAGAGTGAACTGGAAGACAGATCAATAGAAATCATCCAATCGGAAAAACAAGGAGAAAAAATACTTTTTAAAGTGACCGGAGCCTCGTTGGTCTGTGGGGCAAAATCAACAGCCTGTAGCCGCAGCACTCTGGGAGGCCAAGGCAGGAGGATCGCTTGAACCTAGGAGTTCAAGACCAGCCTGGGCAACATAGCAAAACCCCGTCTCAACAAAAAAATTTAAAAATTAGCTAAGCCTGGTGGTTTGTGCCCATAGTCCCAGCTACTCAGGGGGTGAGGCCAGAGGATCCATTGAGCCTGGGGGGGGTCGAGGCCACACTCCAGTCTGGGTGACAGACAGAGCAAAGTCCCATCCTCGCCCAGAAAAAAGCCTAATGTATGTGTAGCTGGAGCTCTGGAAAGAAGGGAAAATGGGGCAGGGGAACCTTGAAGAACGAATGGTAGAAAATGTCCCAGTTTGTTGAAAGACACACATTTATAGGTTTGAGAAATTTTGCAAACCCCAAGCTATGCAAATATGGGGAAAATCATACCTATGGGCACGTCATAGTCAAACTGCTGAAAATCAAAAGCAAGCAGAGAATCCTGCAATGTGTATAATGTGTGTGTGAGTTACTAATAAAGAACTTTCTTCTTGTTCCATGAAATGGGCAAGAAAAGAAGACGTGTCCACTGGAAATCTCATCCACGGCAGTGGTTTCTCCTGAATCGGCGAATCGTCTGCGCGAGGCTGGGGCCTCTGGACAGACACCTGGGCTCCCAGAGCTCTTGGGGGGCTCCCATCTTCACCCGGTGCCTGGATTCTCAGGGTCCCACCCACCCCCACCTTCCTCACACTTCACCCTCTCTTCTGTCTTGCCCTGTAAAATCATTCATTTCAAAGTAGAAATTATGAAAAACCCTCTTGATCAATCACGGAAGTTTAGCACTCCCTGTGTTTTTGCCTTTGGTTTATCAACAACTAAACAAGGGAAGGGAACAAGCTTCTGTGGAAGCTTCCAGCAAGCGAGACAGTGTCCTACGTGAGGCGCCTGGGGAGGGAAGGTGCCAGAAGCCATCGCTGTGGGGCTTCCTCTGCTCCGAACCCCGGGGAACCCAAGGGGCATGCGTCTCCCCATGTTCTTGCAGCCCCCACATCCTGTGACCCACCCAGGAGGTGTGACCTGCCTTCCTTGCCTCAGGCTCCCCTCTGTAAAGTGAGGACACAGCCCCCCGGGGCTGCAGCGAGGGCCCAGGGCGGTAGACGTGCAGGGTCCAGGACTGGCTGAACCTTGAGCCGCTGCAGGGGCCATGGGATTTGGCCCTCAGGAGAGAACTCCGTGGGCCTCCTCTGATGTGTCCAGTGGCAGCGGCCAGATCTCAGGCTCCCCAGGCTCACGGCCCCACTGGCTCCTCCTATTGCCCTTGGGTGAGGGCTCGGGGTGGGGACAGCAGACAAACCCTCAGCTGCTGGGCAGTGTCTCCCTCGGGGGCTGTGGGCACCGGGACCTGTACCCCTCAGAGCTGTGAGGCTACTGTCTCTAAATGCGGGGGCTGAAGGAGAAGGGGTGTTCATGCCCAGCTCCTGGCCAGCCACCGACGTGGCCCCTGCATGGGGGCCAGGCCAGAGTCTCAGAGGGCAGGGGTGCAGATGGTTGGGTGGCACACAGCGGGGGCTCACACCTCAGCTAGCAAAGTGGCTCCCAGACCCGATGCCTGTGCCTGGCAGAGCAGCAGACGCCTGCGGGGCACAGCGGCCATGTGGGCACCACACGGAGCGCAGCGCTGAGAAGCAGGGGCCAGCAGCAGCCACCCCTCCCCTGCTTTCCCTGCACAAAAGGGAAAAGGCCTCAGAATGGCATGGATGCAGTGACCCCTTTAATAGAATGAGGGGATGGCGGCCCCGGTGGCTGGAGACCTGGAAAATGAGAAACAGCAGCCTCCTCAGTTTTCAGCTTCAGAGGCTCTTAAGGGAGGGAGGCTGCTGTGGGAGGAGCATCTGGACATGTGCTGGGGGTGACCTTTGGAAGGGGCGGGGAGTGACCATGGTGGGGAGAGTGACTGTGGGGGGAGAGTGACTGGGGGGGATAGTGCCAGTGGGGGGTGTGGGGAGTGGCCATGGGCGGGAGAATGACTGGGGGGGTGGGGACTCCCTGTGTTTTTGCCTTTGGTTTATCAACCATGGCAGGGAGAGTGACTGGGGGGTGGGGAGCGACCATGGCAGGGAGAGTCACTTTGGGGGAGGTGGGGAGCGACCATGGTGGGGGGAAGAGAGTGACCATTATGGGGGGTGGGGAGAGTGGCCGTGTTGGGAGGGGAGTGACTACCATGGAGATGAAATGAATGTGAACCACTGAGGCAAAGGCATGAGGCCTCCTCACTTTGGGGTGGGGCTGGGGTGCAGGTGGAGCCTCTGAAAGGCTTCGAAGAGTTTGCAAATGCCCTGCAGGGGGGCAAGTTCGGGTCTTGCTGACCTTTCTCCCTTAGGAGAGGAACTCCAGCGGGGCTGTGCTCTCCGGGAAATTCTTTTGTGCAGGTCGACTGTGTGGGCAGGTTCCAAGCCTGCTAACTGCTCACGTGGCCACGGACACCACCACTATCAGGGAGCCATCCTCCTCTACCTATCTATCCACCACTATCCTGCTCGCGAAGCCAGGACTTTGTCACGAGCTTCGCCTGGACGCAGGAGCAGGGGGCGGTTGGGAGGATTGATTCTTGATACTGATGCCACCTGGAGAGGACAAAGGTGGAAAGACACGCGAAAGGCACCTAGAACCAGGGGCCCGAGATGGGGGCTGGAGACGTGCGGGACTGACTGAGCTGCAGAAAGGGTGCTGGGGCACGCAGCACGGCCAGGGCAGCCCGCACAGGGCACATTCTTACGTGAGGTGTGCCCTGTGTCTCCGTCATTTGCCCCAAATGCAGGAGGGCCCAGGGTCCTCCCAAGGGCCCCCACACTGCTCCCTGTCCTGTGGGGCCGCCCCACCAAGTGAGGCACCACTCCAGAGCCCGGACAGCCGCAAACCAGAGCCAGACCCCGGGGGTTCCCCACCCTCCGGGCGCTGCTACCAGGGACCTGTCTGGCCACTTCCCAACAGGCTGTTTTAACCCGTGCAGATCTGGTTTCCTCATGGAAGGTGATAATCTTGACTTTTCTGGGCAGTTGTGAAGATTAAAAATCAGACTCCTTCAGAGAGAGTGGGTTGACTTTGTTCTCAAACCCGAGGAAAACGAAAGATAAGACATGTTACTTATTATCCTTGTTTTTAAGTTTTCGGGTCAGGTCAGAAGGAGGGGTCCAGCTGCTTCTCTCTCTCTCTTTTTTTTTTTTTTTTTTTTTTAAATAATGTCTGGCTCTATTGCCCAGGCTGGAGTGCAGGTATGCAGCCTCCACATCCCAGGTTCAAGTGATCCTCCTACCTCAGCCTCCCTAGTGGCTGGGACCACAGGCAAGCACCACCAGGCCTGGCTAATTTTTGTATTTTTTGTAGAGATGGGGTTTCACCATGTTGCCCAGCCTGGTCTCAAACTCCTGGGCTCATGTGATCCTCCAGCCTTGGCTTCCCAAAGTGCTGGGATTACAGGTTGAGCCACTGCACTCATCCTGGGGGGATCCAAAGACACTGGCATCCCATCCCCAACCCCAACACCCGAGTCCCTGCCCCACAGACACCCGAGTCCCCGCCCCGCAGACACCCGAGTCCCCGCCCCGCAGACACCCGAATCCCCGCCCCGCAGACACCCGAGTCCCCGCCCCGCAGACACCCGAATCCCCGCCCCGCAGACACCCGAGTCCCCGCCCCGCAGACACCCGAGTCCCCGCCCCGCAGACACCCGAGTCCCCGCCCCGCAGACACCCGAATCCCCGCCCCGCAGACACCCGAATCCCCGCCCCGCAGACACCCGAATCCCCGCCCACACCCGAGTCCCCGCCCCGCCCACACCCGAGTCCCCGCCCACACCCGTGTGGCTGCAGTTCTCCTTCAGCTTCCTGGCGCCCGCCCCTCACACCAATGGAGCCAGAAGGGGTGAGGGGTGCTCAGCCTCGGAGCCCAGCTGCGGAATCACAAGCAGCCCAGAGCGCGCCCGGGGATGGAGACACCGCAGGGAGACGCAGGCCTCAGCATCACCATCGCCCCCACGCCGTAAGGGCAAGGCCATTAGAGAGGAAGACCTCCCGGGAGTCAAACGTGACAGCTAAAGTTTAAAACTCAACAGAGGAGTTGAAAGAGGAGGTTAAGAATTTCTCTCAGGTCGGACGTGGTGGCTCACACCTGTGAACTCAGCACTTTGAGAGGCAGAGGCGGGAGAATCATTTGAGCCCAGGAGTTCGAGACCAACCTGGGCAACGTAGTGAGACCCCATCTCTACAAAATACCAAAACTAGCCAGGCATGGCTTGCCTGTGGTCCCAGCTACTTGGGAGGCTGAGGCAGGAGGATCACTTGAGCCTGGGACGTGGAGGCTGCTATGAGCTGAGATCGCACCACTGCATTCCAACCTGGGTGACAGCTATGAGCTGAGATTGCACCACTGCATTCCAACCTGGGTGACAGAACCAGATCCTGTCTCAAAAAAAAAAAAAAAAAAAAAAAAAATATCTCCAAAGATAGAGAAAAAAGACACATAAAGAAAATGTAGGGCCAGGCATGGTGGCTCACGCCTGTAATCCCAGCACTAGCACTTTGGGGGACTAATGGGGTGAATCACTTGAGGCCAGGAGTTAAAGACCAGCCTGGGCAGCATGGTGAAACTCTGTCTCTACTAAAGTAAATTACAAAAATTAGCTGGGTACCGTGGCCCACGCCTGTAATCCCAGCTACTCAGGAGGCTGAGGCATAAAGAATCACTTGAAGCCAAGAGGTGGAGGTTGCAGTGAGTCGAGTGCATGCCACTGCACTGCAGCCTGGGCAACAGAGCTAGATGGAAGGAAGGAAGGAAGGAGGGAGGAAAAGAAGGGAGGAAGGGAGGAAGGGAGGGAGAGAGGAAGGAAGGGCTTGAGGGCAGAGTAGGCTGGACACATGTGGGCTGAATGTGGAACCCTGGAACTCAGGCGTGGGCAGAAGATGGAGAACCATGGACAGGCACCGCCACAGCCGTTCCCAGAACCAAGCTTGCGTTTCCAGACTCAGTGGCCTGCCAGGGACCTGGCACAGCAGGTGAAGTTAGCTACACCCCAAAGCACTTCAGGGAGTGAGAGGAGAATGGGGCACGGGGAGGGGGAGGAGGCCCCCTGCAAAGCAGCAGGAACGAGGAAGGCCTCCGAGTCTTGCATGGACGCCAGAAGAAGCTGGCGCAGGGCCTGATGATTTGGAAGGGAAACCAGTTCCCGCGGCGTGAATCAAGCAAGGCAAAGGCATCTCAGAGGGGCTGTGGGGGCAGCTGGCGTTGGCCCCCCTGCAGTCAGCGCTCAGCCGCACAGCACTCAGCTGGCTTCCCAGGGCCTGAGCAGGGATGGGGGAGGCTTCAGGAGAAGAGGGGCTCCGGCGATGTGGAGGAGAGTGTGTCGGGGAGACAGGTGCTGGGCTGGACAGGGGGAGCCGCTGGAGGTCTGGGGGCATTGGAAGCAGGCGGATCCCCAGGTGCTTGGGCCCCTCGCAGAGTGTAGCAGCTTGCTGGGAGCAGAGCCACTTGCTGGAAGCTCAGAGAAGGCTGCCAAGAGCAGCAACAGAGAGCATGGTTCCCTCCAGGCACAGCCAGATGCTGTGTGGGGAAGCAAACGTGGCCATACACTGCCACCCAGCTCTAAGGTGTTCGTGGTGGGAAGGCCAGACCCCGCGGGACACACCCCAAGAGCCGGCACCACGCTTGGTCCCGGCCTGGAGACAGGGGCCGGCGCAGTCAGGCTGTCTCCAAGCCCGGGGTGGAGACCTCATTGGGCTTTACTGTGGCGACTGCAGGGGAGCAGGGCCCAGGGGACAAGGTGGGCATAGACTGCTGTTTTCTTGAGTGAACCCTAGAACCACTTGATTTTTCATCTGACAAAGCTAACCGAGGAAAAGATGAGGCCCATGGATGCATGAGCTCTCTGCCTGGCAGGGGAACATGCCCAGTGCATTTTCAGGTATTTGCTGAGGGCCCGCTACCCACGGGCTGAACAGGAAGGCAAGGGAAACGGAGGTGAAGGAGCCGTGGGAAAGGCCAGGGCTGCTGGGTGCAGGGGTGCGTGGGAAGACGCGCCAGCAGCACACGCAGCTTTCTCTGGGCACTGCTGTGCTCTGAGACCTCCCATGGCTCACACTGTCTCAAAGCTGTGCCTGGACACCTGCTGTCCCACCAGGTCTTCCCGTGTCTCCCCTGGCCTCAGCCCTTCTTCCTGTCTCTGCAGGTTCCACCCTGCATTCTTGTAACCTCCCATCACGATTCCCTCCAGCCTCATAATAAGGGGTCAGATACCTGCCCATCCACATGTGAGATCCTAAAATATCCAACACTCACCAGCAAAACTGTGAGCCACAAGGAGAGCACTGTGGTCCCACTGGCCTTGCTGGGCAGGGGCAAGAGTGTCTGACTGTTCTCGGATGGCAAGGCTGGCATTTAAGTGTACAAAAGACCTAAATGTAAAACATAGAACTATAAAATTTCTAGAAGATAGCATGGAAGAAAAGCTACATAACCTGGGGTTTGGTGATGAATTTTTCGATCAACACCAAAAGCATGAGCGATAAAAGAAAAAAATGATAAATCGGACTTTATTAAATTAAAAACTTTTTCTCTGCAAAAGAAGACATCTGCAAAACATGTATCTCCTAAAGAGTTTATAATTCAAAACACACAAAGGACTCTAAAAACTCAATAGGAAAAATAAACAACCTGCTGAGAAATGAGCCAAACATCTGGGCAGACCCCTCACCAAAGACAGGCAGACGGCAGATAAGCCCCTGAAATACGCACGGCAGCCCATGTCATGGTGGAGCCGCAAATTAAAACACACGGAGACACCATCACGCCCCCGTTAGCGTGGCTGAAACCCAGGACATGGATAGCACCGAAGGCCGGCGAGGATGTGGGGTCACAGGAGTGTGCCCTCAGCACTGCTGGGGGCACAGGGTGGTGCAGCCACTTGGAAGAAAGCACGGCAGTTTCCTACAAACCTAAGCAGGCCATGACCCAATGGTCAGGCCCACAGGATTGAAATCCTCCGTCCACACAAGAGCCTGCACATGGAGGTTTATAGCAGCTTTATTCATAATCACCAAAAAACCCTGGAAGCGACTGAGATGTCCTTCAGTAGGTGGATGGATCCAGACAGTGGAATCTCATTCAGTGCTAAGAAGAAATGAGCTGTCAAGCCATGAACAGATACGGAGGAAACACAGATGCAATGAATAAGTAAAAGAAGCCGCTTTCAGAAGGCTGCACGCTATAGGTTTCCAACTACATGACATTCTGGAAAAGGCACAACTATGGAGACAGTGGTTGCCACGGGTTGGGGGAGAGAGGGATGAACAGGCAGAGCACAGAGGATTTTTAGGGCCGTGAAGTTCTCTGGATGAGACTGTAATGCTGGATCCATGTCATTGTACCCGTGTCCAAACCCACAGAAGTGCAACACCAAGAATGAGCCCTAATGTAAACTGTGGACCTCAATTAATATAATGTATCAAGAGTGGCTGCATCATGACAAAGGTATCACACCAATGCCGCCTGTTAGCAGTAGGGGGGACTGGGGGAGGGAACGGCTGGGGTGTGGCTAGAGGGAACGTTATACTATCAGCTCAATATTCTGTAAATCCACAACTTTACTAAGAAACTTAAGTCCATTCATTTTCTAAGAAAGGGCGTCCCCGAAGCTGTGGGGGGGGGGGCGCTCCTTTTGGGGTGGGCTGGAGAAGGCCAGGCTGAGGGGATGAGGACAGCATTCCAGGCAGAGAGTGTGTGCGGTGGGCAGGCGGAACCCAGGCAGAGGCACCCCTGGAGGAAGGGCCAGGCGTGCAGAGGCCTGGCGGCCAGTCTCCTCTTGACCCACCTATCAATTCTGACTCCACGGTGCCGACACTACTGTCCAGCATCACCAAGATCAGAGCAAATACCAGTCCCACTTTTCACTAGAAGATAAAAGGGGGAAAGGCGGTTACAGAGGTTTCCACTGCAGCAAAACCCAAGAGAGCGGAAACTGAGGCTGGAGAATTGCCTCCTGCAGCGACACTGAGACTTCGGAACCTGGACACCAGGAGGGTGAGGGAGGGGGGTGTGCACCTACTGTGGGCTGCGTGGTGTGGGCTGGGACCACTGAGACCCAGCTGCTGAGACTCCAGCAAACCACAAAGCCAGGGATGCTTCTGGAACACGACAGTGGCACTGGTTACAGCCGGGACGCAGCAGCCCCTTTGGGGTTTTGACTGGCAACATTTACCTCGGGCAGTGTCTGGGAGCTCCATTTTGTTGATGCTTTTTGGGGAGGAGAAAGGCTGGGAGGAAGGCTGGTGCATGGCACAGCCGCTGTGCCGGGAGGCAGGTGCCAGATGGGCCCTCACACACGGGAGCCCCACCCCCTGCTCTAACAGAGCCCAAGTGCCCCCTAAAAGCATGTGGCCCCTCTGAGGATGCGGAGTGGGATGGGAGGAGAGCGCCAGGCGCACAAGTGATGCCCAGGGTCTGTGCCACCGGGGTGTGTGAGGCAGACAATGCGTCAGCCCCGTGGGCAGTTGGGTGGGTCCTGACCACAGGGTTCCTGAGACACGGTGGATGCTGAGACGGCCACGTCTGACTTCCCAGCACACACCTGCCGCCTCCATGCAACACATGTGCTCCTCAGGGGCCCAGGGACAGCTCTGGTGGGCAGACAGCAGCCCTGGGCCCCCCTCGCCTTCTCCCCCTGTGATGTTGGTACACAGTAACGCAGCTCTCCCATTTGTCGGCACCTCTGGCAACAGGGCTGTGCCCGAGGGCTCCTCTCCCTCCGAAGGCAGGCGGGCCACACACAGCCACTGGAGCTTCTCCTGGGAGCAGCGCTCAACCAACCCAAGCCAGTTCCACCTGAAGAGACTCCCCCACTGTGTGCTGGGTGTGGGCGGCAGGCAAAATCCAGAGAAGCAGAGACGATGGTGCCTGGCAAGGCCCCAGCCCCGGCTCGGGAGGGCACCCTGCTTTCTGGGAAGAGGTTACTTCCCTAATCACAGTTGACTCTAACTAATCCTAAAATTAACCTTCAGATCTTGAGAAAACCAGGATTAAGACAGAAACCTGGAAGTGGCGCTCACATGGGTAAACCCTCGGGGAGGCGTGCTCAGGCCGTCCCGGTGCCGATTCCCAGACGCTTCACACGCGTGCTCAGGCCGTCCCGGTGCCGGTTCCCAGACGCGTCACACACGCGTGCTCAGGCCGTCCCGGTGCCGGTTCCCAGACGCATCACACACGCGTGCTCAGGCCGTCCTGGTGCCGGTTCCCAGAGGCTTCACACACTCCCTCTTCCTCCCTGACCTGCGGTCTCCCAGGCTGTGTGCCGCCAGGGCTGTCAGTCCAGGGGCTCTGTCCCTCGGGGGGCTCTGAGGCCCGGCCTCCAGCCTGCGCCCTCCCTCCCCAGCTCCGCAGAGTCACCCAAGACCAGTGGCCACTGGCTCCACCACTCCTGGGGCCCACCTGCCCCCCGAGGCCCATCGGGCCTTGCCTGTCGGGGGCTTTGCTCACTGTGGTCCCTCGGGCAGCCCTGCCCAGTGGGTCCCACAGCCAGTAGGTGGGGAAGGAGTGTTATGGCCCACTGAGGGCCTTCTGAGGACTAGGTTCTAAGGGGAATCTGTCTTCACTGTCCGGTCAGCCCCGTGTCCTCTGCACCAAACATCTGAGGCTGAATCTGAGGACAGAGCCCCCAGGAGCTGCTGTTCTTCCGTACTTCGTATCACCCCCAAAGCTCTTAGAAACAGGTGTTTTCAACTTTCGAATTCAGACTTGCAAGAAATCTTTTCCCAACAGAGAGCTCAAACCCTTGGACTTTGGCATGGCAACTCAGCAGGCAGTGAACTTGGAAGTTCCCTGATCCAAGGAGGAAGGAGAAAGGAGGAAGCTGCCGGTGCCCCCAGGCCCAGCTCCTTCCCTCTGCCCTAGCCCTGCACAGTCCAGAAGGGGACCCTGGCTTTGTCCCTGCCCAGGGCTGGCTCCCAGAACCAGATAGGGGGGACTGGCTGGGATGGCCCAGCACAAAGCCCTCAGGGATGCACTCAAAGGCCGCCCTCCAGAGACCAGGGTCTTGGCACGGGTCACCTGGTCTTTCCCGAAGGCAGAGCCTTCCATGAGGAGACGTGGGGAGATTTCTCGGCCCCCCACCCCCCACCCCAGAGTCCATGCCATCAACCTGGAGTCGCAGTCGCAGCCCTAACCATCCTCCCCAGCACAGCAGCACCAACGGCCAGGCCCACTCCCAGGATGTGCCCCTCCTGTTTCTGGAATTCCCCCTGCCCGGGGCAGCTATTACAGCCCCTCCTGCTCTGCCCGCCCCTCCCTCCTTCCTTTCAGGCCCCTGTGGACGGTGCACACATGGGAACCCGTTGGGCACCCCAGCTGCTCTCCTGACTCCGCCTGGGCACGGCCCCAGGTTCCATCTCAATTCTTCCTAGACTGACAAGAAGAGGCTTTGGAAATGGACTTGACACACAGCCAGCCCCAAGGGAAGGCCGGCAATCGGACAGAGCAGGGAGCCCAGAGCTCAGGCTGGTAAAGGTACTCGCCAACGTGAGGGAGCCACCCAGAGCTCACCCCAGCTCTGAACATGGTCATCACATGGCCAGAGTGCAAGGACCACCTTCCGCTTCTCCTCCACGGGTTCCCCTGCTCCCTAGACACACACATTCCCTGCTGCTCCTCAAACACCCACACATTACTGCCTGCCACTCACACACCCATGCACAACCCCACCACTCACACACCCACATACACTCCTCCGCCCCTCACACACACACACTCCCCCGCCACTCACACACACTCCCCCGCCACTCACACACACACTCCCCCTACCCCTCACACACACACACACTCCCCCTGCCCCTCACACACCCATGCACAACCCCACCACTCACACACCCATGCACAACCCCACCACTCACACACCCACATACACTCCTCCGTCCCTCACACACACACACTCCCCCGCCACTCTCACACACACACTCCCCCGCCACTCACACACACACTCCCCCACCCCTCACACACACACACACACTCCCCCTGCCCCTCACACACCCATGCACAACCCCACCACTCACACACCCACATACACTCCTCCGCCCCTCACACACACACACTCCCCCTACCCCTCACACACACACTCCCCCGCCACTCACACACACACACTCCCCCGCCACTCACACACACACTCCCCCTACCCCTCACACACACACACACACACTCCCCCTACCCCTCACACACACACTCCCCCTGCCCCTCACACACACACACTCCCCCCCGGCCCTCACACACACACACACCCCCCGGCCCTCACACACACACACACACCCCGGCCCTCACACACTCACACACTCCCCCCGGCCCTCACACACACACACTCCCCCCCGGCCCTCACACACACACACACACACCCCGGCCCTCACACACACACACTCCCCCCGGCCCTCACACACACACACACACACTCCCCCCGGCCCTCACACACACACACACTCCCCCCGGCCCTCACACACACACACACACCCCGGCCCTCACACACACACACACCCCACCCCCCGGCCCTCACACACACACCCCCCACCCCCCGGCCCTCACACACACACACTCCCCCCGGCCCTCACACACACACACACACCCCGGCCCTCACACACACACCCCACCCCCCGGCCCTCACACACACACTCCCCCTGACCCTCATCCACACTTGTTGCCTCAGGCACTTGACTCTGCCTATTCCTTCCCTGAACATGCTTCCCCCAACCCACAGGGCTGTGGCTGCCGCTCCGCCCCAGGGATGGCTTCCTGGCTGTCTTTGGTCCTTGGTGTCCTCCCAGGAGTGCTGCCCCCTGGGATATTTGGGTCTCATTTGAAGTGGGATCCCCACTGCCTATAGGGCATGGTGGGCACTGAATGTTTATTGAGTGAATATTAAACTGGAGAGCGCTCCTCTATTGCCCAGAGCTCTGGCTGCTGCAGAGTCCTGCTTGACTTTGCATACCTAAAAGTGGTTGGCATGCTAAGGGTATTGGCTGCCTGTGACCCAGGTTCCACTCTTTGTCCCAGGAAGGTGCCAGGTTGGGCAGTCCCAGCACCAAGTCAGGGCCTGCCCAGGGTGTGTCTGCATCTTCCCAGGCCTGGCAACATCAGGATGGGCTGGGTTTGTCTGTCTTATTCCAGAAGGCATAGCTAAGGCATAGCTAAGATTTCAGCTGACAGTAGAGCATGTTTAGGCCAGGTGAGTGTGGTTTCTCTCCGGGCACATGACCCACTCCTGGGAAAGCTCTGTGTGGGGCCGATGGTGCTCACCATGCTGAGCCCAGATCTGCCAAAGCTCTGAGCCGATGCTGCAATTGCTTGTCAATGATCCCACTTTGCAGGTTAAGTCTGCCACTCCTTGGCAGGCGGCGCCTCTAAAGCCATTGTCATCCAGAAGTAGGTGTGCTGCTCACTGGAGGCGCTGTGGTAGTTTAAGGAAATAGTTTAGCCAAGGAGCTGAGACAGCCTCTTCCTGGGCCCAGTGTCCAGATGGTTTTGGATGAAGCTTATACATGGTAAGCCAATGTTTATCCCTCCACTCCTTTACTCTCCCATGCGTGCATTCATCCATCCATTTGTCCATCTACTCATTCATTCATTCCTCCTTGTGGGTGCATCCATCCATCCACTCATCCATCCATCCATCCATCCATCCATCCATCCATCCATCCTTCCACACATCTACCCATCCATCTGCCCATCCATCCATTTACTCATCCATTCACCCATCCACTCACTCATCCATCCATCAATCCACTTATCCATCCACCATCCATTCACTCATCAGCCATCCACCCATCTGTCCATTCACTCACTCACTCATCCATCCATCCATTCACTCATCCATATATCCATTCATTCACTCATCCATCCATCAGTTCACTCACCCATCCATCCTTCAGTCCACTCATCCATCCATCCATCCATTCACTCATCCATATATCCATTAATTCATCTGTCTATCCATCCATCCATCAATCCACCCATCCATCCATTCACTCATCCATTCATCCAAGCCATCCATCCATTCATCCATCCACCCACCCATCCATTCACTCATCCATCCATCAATCCACTCATCCATCCATCCATCCACCCACCCATCCATTCACTCATCCATCCATCAATCCACTCATCCATCCATCCATCCACCCACCCATCCATTCACTCATCCATCCATCAATCCACTCATCCATCCATCCATCCACCCACCCATCCATTCACTCATCCATCCATCAATCCACTCATCCATCCATCCATCCACCCACCCATCCATTCACTCATCCATCCATCAATCCACTCATCCATCCAGCTATCCATTCACTCATCCTTCCATCAATCCACTCATCCATCCATTCACCCATCCATCTATCCATCCATCCACTCACTCATCTATCCATCAAACCACCCATTCACTCATTCAGATAGCCATTTATCCATCCATCCATCCATCCATCCATCCATCCATCCATCCATCCATCCACCCACCCATCCATCCATCCACTCATCCATTCACCCAAACCATCCATCCATCCATCCATCTACCCATCCATCCATCCATTCACTCATCCATTCACCCAAACCATCCATCCATCCATCCATCCATCCACTCATCCATCCATCCATCCATTCACTCATCCACCCTTGCATCCATTTGCTCATCCATTCATCCATCCATCAATCCACGCATTCATCCATCTATCTATTCAGTCATCCATCCATCCAGGTGTCCATTCACGTGCTCAGATCTGCAGGGCCCTGCTGGGGACAGGCACTGGGGACACAGGAGGAATAAGACAGACAATCCCTGCCCTTGTGGCACCAACTTGGTTGAGCCAAAAGACCTTAGAGGAGGAGGTGCCCTCAGGAACTGGGAAGAGGAAGGCTCTGAGCTCAGGAAAGGAGGGGCAGGAGAGATGCTGAGTATGAAGGGATGAAGCTGGGGTGAGTGCATGACTTGGGGGAGGGTGGAGTCTGGCACCCCAGGACCTGGTACCCTGAGACCTGGCACCCTGAGACGTGATACCCCAAAATCTAGCACCCTGAGATATGGCACTTCATGACCTGGTACCCTGAGACCTGGTACCCCAACACCTGGTGCCCAGAAACCTGGCACCCCAACACCTGGCACCCTGACACCTGGTATCCCAAGACTCTTGTCTCAAGGGTGGATGGGGAGAGCCTTGGCAGCTTCATCGTGCACTGAGACTCCTGGGTGTGGGACTCGGCCCAGATGCTGGGCAGATGATGTGCAGGATGGGAACCCCAACTCTAAGCATGCCCCAGTGCAGCCCCTGGCTCCTGGAGAAGCCGGCGGTAGGGGCGGCCACGCTAGGGGAGTTCAGCCATTTCTGCGGTAGACATGAGACTGCTTAGGTGCTGGAGCTTGGGCTCAGACAGGCATCTCAACAAGCCTGTGTGGGCACAGGGAGCGCCACACACGCCCAGAGGCGGGGAGCTCCCAGGGTGGCAGGGAGGGGGTTGGGGGAGCTGGCAGCCAAGAGTGACTCACCATCCCTCTCTCTCTCTGGGCCTCTGGCAGAGCTGCCAGGTACCCACAGGGAGCCCTGGTGGTTCCTTCCCTGCCCCAGATGCTATCAGCACTTCCCAACCTTTGCCCCTTTCCTCAGGATTCTCCTGGGTGACACCTTAGCTCCAAATGCCATGGATTGTTTTACAGCCTACAGCTGATTCTCCTGTGGGCAGCTCCTGGAAAATGAGACTTCACCCCTTCAGGGCCAGACCCTCCCCTGTGGAGACTCCTGGGAGAGTCCTTGCTTCCAGGCCTCCTGTGAGGGCTCCTGACTCCAAACCCACTGAGTGCACATCTCCTGCCAGGACTGGGATCCACGGGGCCCTCTCACTGGTCCTCTCCTGGGAGGGCTGGGTCCCCTGGGGACTCTGCTGCCCACCCTGGCCTTCTAGGCTGTCCTTGTCCCCAGACCCTCCTTTCCTATGCTTCTTCAAGGAGAATCTAAGGGTAGTTCAACTGGAGTGGGTAGCAGATATGGTGGGGGGTAAGCGCTGTGTGCATTGAGGGATTCCTGCCTCCAGGACCAGAGCACGTGCAATAAAACCATCCACCCCAGGAGGTGAAGATGACCCCACAGCTGCCCTCACAGCCTGGGCACCGAGTGCCTGGTAGAGGGCTGCACCTTGGAGAAATCCACAGCTTAGGCAGGTGGTCTAGGCAGTATCACACCCCCAGTGGCAGAGACCCCCTGGGACACCCTGGGTTAGATAGCGGGGGTCCGGGATCGAGTGCCGGGTTAGGGCAACCTCCTGTACCCCACTCAGACAGCAAGGAGGCACCTGGTGCCTCAGATTTGGGACCCAGAGCAGGGAATCTGGCGCTCAGGGATCTGGGTCTTGAGCCCTGTCCAGTTAAGGAGGAGGTGCTGCAACCCCAAGGCTGAAGCTCCTGCGGAAAAGCATTCCCTCACTCCCTCAGGAGAGGTGCACCGCTCAGAGATGGGGAGGCTGCTCTTCTGACCCTGCGCCCCAGTGTCCTCCCGACCCTCCTATGGCTGTACGGGGCACTGCAGACTCCAGATACCCGTCTCGCTCCCACCTGCCCTTCCAGCCAGGGCTTGTCAAGACGTGGGACAGCCTGGGCCTCCCCCCTCAAACCCCTCAGCAACACGAACTCCTCTTCCAGAGCCTGTCCCACCTGCCCGCCCCCACCCAGCCCCACTGTCCTGGTTTCCCCGTGGGCCATCACTGCCGCTGCTCAGGTCCTACCCCCTCAAGGCGCCACCTCCCTGAGCCAGCGCTGCCCAGCTCTGGAGTTTGGGTCCATGAGATGTCGGCTCCCACACCTTCTGTGCGTCCACAACCCAAGGGGTCCCCACGGCCAAACACTTGGGGACAAATAGACGCAGCTGGGCTTAGAATCCACTCCCAGCCCCAGCCCCTCCCCAGTCTCCAACATCTCAAAATTTAACTCCCCCAATTCCCTTTTGGTCGGGTCCTGTTGCTCGTGTGTGGCTGAGCTGCGAGGCGAGGTCAGTGCAGCAGAGTCCCCCCAAGGGTTGAGAACAGGATGGGACCAGGAGATCTGGCCCCTGCTGTGTCACTGATGACCCTGTGACATTCCCACCCCTGCCCCAAAGAGGCCCTGCGGTCCACCGCCCTGATGCCCAAGGGAAGCTCCTCACTGTCTTCCCAGAATCTCCCCAGTGCCATTCTCTGCCCCATGGCCAGTCATCTGAGAACCCAGATCTGACCACATCCACTCCTCACCACGACACTAGGTGGGGACCAAAGTCCTCCAAGGCCCGTAGCTGAGTTGCTTGGGCCTCCCCCTGCCTCCCTCTGCTTCCCCAGGGACCCTCCTTGGGCCTCCCCTCTGGCTTCTGACACCCCCATCTCCCTCTCCTTCCAGGGGCCCATTCCTGGCAGTCCTGACACCTGCTGCTGCCTGAATCCCACCCCAGGGCCCCCACCCCAGGGCCCCCACCCAGTGCTGCCGGGCCTGGTGGTCTCTGCAAGGCGCAGCCTCAGCCCCCAGAGGAAGCCCAGGAAGGAAGGAAAGCCTGGCCCAGGGTCCCCAACGTGGACGGTGCAGGGTGAGGCGGGGATCTGGTGGGCACCTAAGGCCTAGAGTGACCCTGGTGTGGGTGGCTACAGGCTGGGGGCCCCCAAGGGGCACAGGAAGAAGCCCCCTCACCCTGCCGGAAGCAGACACTAGTCCCTGCCGCCTCCACTGCTAAAGACTTCCTCATCCTCTCAGTCTGGGAGGTCTGGGCTGTGGACTGGCTCCCTGGCCTCAGCCCCTGCCTCCCCTTCTGCATTTTAAAAAGATGCTGTAACAGGCAGGGGAACCCCCAGTGCACACAAATAGGGGACTTGTGGGGAGCCCCTGACGGAGCCCAGACATGCAGCCTGAGGCTGGTGGGCCAACAGCAGCACCGGTTCCTTGCCCAGGCACCTGGGCCACCTGCTGAGGCCCCAGCCCCAGCATTTGCTTGGGGCAGCTCTGGCCCTCTAGCCATCCTCTGTCCCAAGCTGCCTGGAGTAGAAGCCTCCTGGGATCAACATTGCTGTGGGTTTCAGGATCCCGGGACTCTTATTTCCCCAACTAGGTTACAAATTGAAGAAGCCTGTAGGGTTTTTATGGTATTAGGTCTAACATTTAAGTCTCTAATCCATCTTGAATTAATTTTCATATAAGGAGTAAGGAAAGGATCCAGTTTCAGCTTTCTACTTATGGCTAGCCAATTTTCCCAGCACCATTTATTAAATAGGGAATCCTTTCCCCATTTCTTGTTTCTCTCAGGTTTGTCAAAGATCAGATGGCTGTAGATGTGTGGTATTATTTCTGAGGACTCTGTTCTGTTCCATTGGTCTATATCTCTGTTTTGGTACCAGTACCATGCTGTTTTGGTTACTGTAGCCTTGTAGTATAGTTTGAAGTCAGGTAGCGTGATGCCTCCACTATTCACAATAGCAAAGACTTGGAACCAACCCAAATGTCCATCAGTGACAGACTGGATTAAGAAAATGTGGCACATATACACCATGGAATACTATGCAGCCATAAAAAAGGATGAGTTTGTGTCCTTTGTAGGGACATGGATACAGCTGGAAACCATCATTCTTAGCAAACTATCACAAGAACAGAAAACCAAACACCGCATGTTCTCACTCATAGGTGGGAACTGAACAATGAGATCACTTGGACTCGGGAAGGGGAACATCACACACCGGGGCCTATCATGGGGAGGGGGGAGGGGGGAGGGATTGCATTGGGAGTTATACCTGATGTAAATGACGAGTTGATGGGTGCTGATGAGTTGATGGGTGCAGCACACCAACATGGCACAAGTATACATATGTAACAAACCTGCACGTTATGCACATGTACCCTAGAACTTAAAGTATAATAAAAAAAAAAAAAAAAAAAAAAAGAAGCCTGGGGCTGTGAGTTAGAAACACTCAGGACGTGTGAGAAATTCAGCAAATGTTTGGAAAAGCAACAGGAATGCAGCTCTTTTCTGTTGGAAGAGACATTTCTGTTTGTGTAACTTGAGACTGAAAGAGTTTGGCCAATCCCTGATCATTTTAAACAGCAAAATGTGCCAAGCAGTTTAGTAGGTTCGGACCCTGGTCTGGGGGCTGTGGGCATGTGAAGGAGGCTGGGTAAAGTGGGAGAAGTCCCGCTGTGGTGCAGGCTCAGGCCCCGGCGTCTGTGAAGGCCTGGATGTGAGGGTCCGCTGGGAACACAGGTCATGCACCTGAGGCTGGCTGCACAAGGAGGACGGTCTGGGCCAGCAGAATCTGAGAAGTCCAGAGTTCACAGGGGAGGGGTTGGGGGAGGAAGCACACAGGGAGGGCCAGGGGCTGCGTTCAAGAGGTGTGGCTGGCAGAGAGGGGATGGAGGGTGGGACAGCCTGGGGGCCAATCAGGGCAGACCCAGGGCAGACCTCAGCTGTCACTGCCGGGGCTGCAGCGTGGACAGTGGGTTGAGGGGATGACAGCGAGTGTAGAGGGAAGGTCTGGAGAGGTCTGTGCCGGTGGGATGCTTCGATGAGCTCTCACAGCTGCGCGGGGCAAGGCTCTTGCCTTCCCAGGTGGGGCCAACAACCCCGGGACAAAGACAGCCGCTCACTCGGTGCTATCAGGGTGGGCCTTCGTAAAGGGCCAGCTCCCCAGGAGATGCATTCTGGGACCGCCCTGCCCTCGGGACTTGCTGCTGGAGCCGGCAGCTCCTTGCCCTCAAGGACGTCTTTCCAGAACCAGTCCAAGTGTCTGGGAGACCCGAAGGCTTTTCCTGGTGAATAACAAACTCTGAGGCCAGGCAAAGCCCCGGTCAGTGTGCCCTCCCTGCGGGCTCCCAGGCGGGGCTGGCTGGTGCCTGGTGGCTGTCTTCGGACCTTCAGATGCCAGATTCTGACTCTGTACACGGGGCTGAACTGGGAGAGGCCCCAGCTTGTACAGAAATTACATATTCAGGACCAGGCGCGGTGGCTCACGCCTGTCATCCCAGCACTTTGGGAGGCCGAGGCGGGTGGATCACCTGAGGTCTGGAGTTCAAGACCAGCCTGACCAACATGGAGAAACCCTGTCTCTACTAAAAATACAAATTAGCCGGGCTTGGTGGCACATGCCTGTAATCCCAGAGAGGCTGTGGCAGGAGGTGGAGGCTGCAGTGAGCCGAGATCGTGTCATTGCACTCCAGCCTGGGCAACAAGAATGAAACCCCGTCTCAAAAAAGAAAAGAAAGAAAAGAAATTACCTATTCAGTTTACACCAGCGGGACACGCCCGTCAGAGGAAAGCAGGGTGAGCTTTAGGATGACCGCAGAGCCCAGGTTGAGGCTGGACCTCCCTGATGCCCCAGGGGACCTTCTCAAGGAAATCACCTGTAGGAGGCAGCCAGCCTCAGAGACTCCCCCACGGCCAGCATCGCAAGCCCCCAGTAGAAAGCACAGCGAGGCCAGCGTGAGCCCGGAGAGCAGGCAGCCCAGGCCGGGAGCTGAAAGACACCGGGGTGAGGAGGAGGCTGCAGAGAAGGGAGGAGGCTGCAGAGAAGGGAGGGCGCGGGAGGGCTCAGAAGAGCACTTACGAGACAGACAGAAAGCAAACACTCAAGGGGCCTGGAGGGGAGGGGAGACCCTGGCATAAATAGGGCAGGCGGCAGGCGTCACTGAAGGAAAAGGCACCTTCTCCAATCAAGCCTGCTGGGCGTACCAGGTTCCACCAAGGCCAAGGTTCTCTCAGCTGTTCTCCCCGAAGCCTGTCCTTCCCCTGTCCTGCGTGGGCGCCCCTCCTCGGCCCCAGCATCCAAACCGCCGCCCCCTGCCCACCCCGCCCCAGTCCAAAGCCGCTCTGGAAACCTGCGGCGGCGCCTGCTGCTCTGATCTTGCTTCTCCTGGCCCCACTCGTGTCCCCTAATCCCCCCTCTACACAAGTGACCACCTCTCCGCCACCCCTGGAGAGACCCTCCCCTGTGGGCCAACACATGAAACTTTGATCCCCACGAGCTCCTCAGGAAGCTGACCTTCCTGTCACCTTGCCAGGAGCTACCTGCCGTGCCCACATTACTGGTTCATTGGCGCAAGTTAAGGAGAAGAGAAATCTGACCGACCGGGATTTTCCAAAAAAAAAAAAAAAGGAGGCCCGCCAATGGGAACGCTGCGCCGGTAGGGAGGATTCTGCTGGGTTTCATGCGGGTAGCACCGCTTTTCCTTTCTGCCCTTGCAACGCACGAAAAAGCGCCATCACTCCAAGGACGTTTCTCTAAAAAGATTGAGTACCCCCAAGGAAACCCGGCCCCAGGGACTCCCCGGGCGCGAGCAGCCTACAGTCTGCGGGGCTCGGAGCGGAGGCCGGACGGAGACCCCACAGGGACCCGGGAGCCGCGAGCCAGGGGCTCTGAGGCTGTGCCCTCGCCGGGTAGGGGAGACCCTCGGGACCCGCAGGGGCGGCTTAGCGCGGCCAGAGTCGCTCCCGAGTCTCGCTCTGCTGGACCCGAGAGCCAGACTCTCCCGAGCCGCGGCCGCCCGGCTCCGACTTGATGGGCGCGGCCACAACGAAGCCCTCAGACCCGGCAGAGGCGGCCGCAGACCCCGCGGGCAGACCCGGAGACCCCAGGGCCACCTACCGATCTTGGCCACGCTGGCCACGAGGATCCAGAGCGCGATGACGTAGGGATCCTGCACGTGGGCCCACTTGAAGGTGACCACCTGGAAGCCCCCGCTCTCGCCGTGCGCGTCGCGGGGCTCCACCTCCACGCCCCCGGCCCGCGCCAGCCCTCCCAGCGCCAGCGCCAGCAGCAGCCCCCGGCCGGGGCCCCGGGACCCGAGTCCCCACATCGCCGCCTGCTTAGTGCGGGGCTGGGACGCGCATGTCGCGGGGGGTCCCGGCTGGGCTCGGCCGTCGCGCGGGGCTGGGACCCGGCGAAGACCCGGCGCGCTCCGGTGCCGGTGCCTGCGACAGTCCGATCCCCGCCCGCCGGGGTGGCCTTTAATCCCGCGGCCCCCTCCCGCCCCGGGGCGGAGCCTGCCCGCCCCCGCCGCGCACTCGCGAGCGCGGACACCGCAGCAGCTCCCGGCACGCCCGCCCCGCCCGCGCACGCCCACCCGGCGCTCCCCAGTCCCCACCCTTCCCCGGAGCCCGCGGCCTGGAGGTCCGGGAGGTCGCGGCAAGAGCGAGCCCGGGACTGCGCGACCGCCTCCCTGGGGCTGGGGGCGAGGGGAGCACAGCGCGGGGCGGCGGGACAGGCGGTTCCCCGCGCCTCTCGGCGTCCGCTCAGCTCGTGGGGTGCCCGGGCAGCTGCGGGTGCGCTCGCCCCAATCCTTCATAAACGCGGGCCCTGGGGCTGCGCAGACCTCACAGGGCGGCCCGAGGGTGCACGGGGCCCCCGGGCCTCACGTCTCGCTGTGTCTTCAGCAGGAACCTGCATTCCGCAGCCGGACCGGCCACTTACCAGAAACCGGGGACGCCCAGACCTGGCGTGGTGCGCTGGGAAGTCTCTCTGCCCCTCCCCTCGCCGGCCGCATCCCCCACCCCAGGCTCTGTGGCCTCCACGCCCCGGCCCCTGCCTTCTGACCTCCACCCAAAACACTTCGATACCCCCAGGGCTTCACACTGATGCGGGGCCTCTGCCCACAGCCCACTCTGGCAGCACTGGCTCCCTTAAGCATCTCAGACTCCACTATGCAAACCACACCCCTGTTTTCCTCCAAACCCACCCTGCAGCCTTCCAGCCCCAGACCTGGGAGGCACGCGGACTTCTTTCGCTCACCAGGGGTTTCCAAGCTCCTAGCATATGTGCTCTACCTTCAAAATTCGCACAAAACCAGCAGCTTCTCAGAGCCTGCCTGCAGCCACTTGCAAAGCCTCCTGCTGGGCCCTTTGCCTGCCCCTTCAGTCCCTCCTATTGGGACCCTCCCTCTCAGAGGAAAGGCTCAACTTCCCCCAGGAGCTCTGACCCCAGCCACTGCCTAACACCCACCCCCATGCACGCCACAGCCCACACTAGCAATCGGCCTTTGCACACCCTGCTCCCTCTGCTTGGACAGCTCTTGCCTGCTCCCTTCCTCGGCTCCCCAGGGGCTTGGCTCCAATGCCACCTTCTTGTCCCACCCCCCACCCACTCAGCTCACAACTGTGGCTGCTGAGTTCCCGCATCCCCTGCTTACTCAGCCGGGGCTCAGCTCACCTCTCAGCCCTGGGGGCTGCTGGCTTTGACCTTGAGCTGTCTGCCCTCACCCTGGGAATGTCTGCTCCACGAGCAAGGGGCTCACGCATGCATCCCCTGAGCTTAGAAGAGAGCTGGGCACACAATAGCACTCACAAGATAGTGGCTGAGTGGATGGATGATAGGTGGACGGAGGGCAGGTGGGCGGTAGGTGGGTGCGGATGGAGGATGGATGTGTCTTCTGACATCTGAGTGTCTGTGGGGGCTGCGGGGGCTTGAGGAGGACAGTGCTGAGTTGGATGACTTCATCCTGCGAGGGCCCCAGTTTCATGCTGATGGAAGTGGCCTGTGTAGCACAGGGAAGTTGCCTTCAGATGGTGCTCACCTGGTGACTCGGCCGCTGAGTGGCATGGAGGGAGGGTAGTCCTGGGCTGGGCCGCCGTAGGGTCTGGACAAGGCACTGGGGGAGTGGAAGTGTGTGACAAAGCACTGGGGGACTGGAAGTGTGTGACTGGCCACTAGGATGGTCTTATGAGGTGGGTGCATCGGAGTCACTCTTGGCCTGTGTCCTTGCCCCACCTGCCTCTGTCCCCCACTCCACTACCAGCCTCTTGTCCCAGAGAAAAAGCCAGCAGGACAAGAACAGGATTCCCTCCAGTCGTGGTTCCCGGGTGGAGCCTTTAGGAAAGACATCCTCTCTGAAGATGTTGCCCTTGCATTCCACAGGAAGGCCAAACTCCCACCGGACCAGTGTGTGCCATGATGCCCGCTGGCCCTCTGGCCACCCCACCCCTCAACCAGCCTGTCCTAAGAGCCAACAACCTTTCTCCACAAAGCTGTTCAAAGGGCAGAACAGCAGTCACTGCCTGGACGTACAAATCCAGAATGGACACCAGTGCCAGGCGCTGGCTCAGGTGGTATGCTGCCCATACCACCACTGCCCCCCACAGCAGGAAGGGCTGCCTGATGGAGAACAGAAAGGCAATGAGCCCCTGAAGTGGCATGGCCAGAGCAGGTCACACCCCACTGCCCACAAGTCCCTGCACAGGTGAGAAGTGTGGCTTTTTGGCAGCATCTCAATCTGTGAGCATTTGGAGGATGAAATGCAACTGCATTCCACAGTTGCTGGAGGGCTCTGGGCAGACGGGCGCTGCCCCAGCCTGCGATGGGCATGGCTGTGAGGATGCCAGCCTCATGCAGAAGCCAGTCTAGGGGATTATACACGGTGTGGACATCCACTCTTCTACCTGCGGACTGGGGCCACGAACCCCGCCCTCTAACTGGGTTGTGGTTTTAGACAGGGCTGTGGCACCCCACCACTGCAGGGCCACCATCCATATCAGGTGGACTGTATGAACCATGCCCCTTGGAATTGCACAGTGTACAACCTGCACATCCTCATGGCCAAACAGACCCAGAGACGTGTGTGTGTGTGTGTGAGGGGGGTCTTGGGAAGTGTCCTAAAGACATTCCTGTCCTGTGGGTGGTGATGATCTGGTAACTGCCCTACCACCTCCTGCCTCAGGCAGGCACGCACAGCATTCTGGATCCTTCCACCGTGGCCAGGAACCCTTGTGGTCCCAGGACCCTCTGTAGGTATGGGGGTATGGGAAAGGGCTGTGGCTGTAAAATGTATTTAAAAATGTGGAAATAATGCAAAGCCAGTCCAAAAATAACTGTAATCTTATACCTAGCTGCCACAGCATCTGAGCTTCAGGATTAATAAAACTGAATACACCTAGTCCGTCACATTAATTTCCTGCCATGAATTTCACCGTATGGCTTGTGAAAGTGTCTTGTGGATAAAGAGGCGCATCCATTCATCCTGTCGTTAACAATACTCAAGAGAAGAAAGTTTTTTTAAGTAACTTCCAATGCCTGAAGCCAGGCAGGAGACGGGCATCACCGCCCACTCCAAGTTTATTTTCGACCCAGACTTGTCAGGTGCCCAGTCTTCTTAAGGAAGGTTTTATTCCACTGGGAGCTGCACCTGCTGGACTTCCCTTCTTCCACACCTGCTGTGAGCCAGGCACATCTCAGCTTCAGGCAGGAGGCCCGTCTGGGGGATGCTCTTCCAGGAAGGAGACCCCCACCATGCCACCTCCCCTCAATGCCACACTTATTGGTTGTTGGATCCGTGGGATACAAATGTCTTTCTCAAAAGCAGATTTGAGCTCAGCCCTTCCGTTTCCCGGGTGCCTCTGAGGCCTCAGGTGGGACCTTTCCTCTTCTTCGGAGATGGACACACTCTTGACCAGCCTGGAGCTGGAGGCCCTGCAGGACTTGAAGCCCAGGGCTCTGGTCCGTCCTGCCCGGGTTGGGCCTGGGGTCTCCTCACCCACGGAAACTCACCTTTCCCAGCTTCCTGAGGGCACCGGCCCGGGTTGGAGTCAGACCCCCACTGTGAGACTTCTGCCGGGGTAGCTCAGGGCCTGCGTCTGAAGCGGCAGCTCCGCCCGTGGGTTGATTGGGGAGTTCAGGGGCCCCGGCGCTGGGTGGGGAGCTCAGGGCCTGTGGGCTGCGCAGGGAGGGGCGAGGGGCTGGGGGCGGCGCCCCAGGAGTGTCTCTGTGCCCCACGGTCCACCCCAGGGCGATCGCGCTGGGGACCTGGCAGGGCTCGGCCGGCTGCGGGGGGTCGTGCGCTCCCTCCCGGCACCGTCCCTGAGCGCGGCCCCCGCCGGCCCGACCCCCGTCGCCCGGAGCCCCGTCGGTGCCTGTCGGGGTTGCGCGTCCTCCCCTCCGCCCTCGGGGACAGCCCGGCAGGCCACACCACTGAGCGCCCGTCTCCGCATCCGCATCCGCATCCGCAACCGCATCCGTCCCGCTGAGCGCACGAACCCTCTCCGCTCCTGTCCCCCCGCCCCGGGCGCCTCTGCTGCGGTGTCTTCGCGGTCCGCGGAGAGGCGACCCCCTCCCCCGTGGACGCCCCTCTCCCGGCCCCCGCCCCGCACCGCGCCCCGCTCCCCGCACCCCTAGGTTGAGACCTCCCGTCTCTTCGCCCCTCCCCACCCGTCGCCTCGCCACGTCTCCCGCCACGAAAGGCGCTGCGGACCTGGCGGTCATGGGCGAAGCGGGCGGCCTCCCCCTGCCCGGGGCTCCGGGATCCAGGCACCAACAGACCCGGAGGGACCGCGCCGCCCAGGGCAAATCCGCCCACCCCATCGCCCAACACAACGGGAAACAGAAAACCGAATCCAGCCATGTGCAGAGACCAGCCCAGCTCTCTGGGAGACCAAGGCGGAAGGATCACTTGAGGCCGAGAGTTCGAGACCAGCCTAGGCCACATAGTGAGACCCTGTCTCTAAAAAGCATAATAAAAAACAATAGCCGGGTGATGGCGCTCACCTGTGGCCCCAGCAACTCGGCAGGGGAAACGCTTGGCAAACAAAGAGTAAAAGCAGATTCCTTTAAGCTGATAGGTAACATCTGTAAGGCCGGCAGGTGCTGGCACTCAGGAAGGCTCCTCTGAGGCAGGAACGTTGGCCACCTGCCCCCACCCTCAGCCTCATCTTTGGAGCAGGTGCTGGCACTCGGGAAGGCTCCTCTGAGGCAGGAACCTCCGCCGCCCGCCCCCACCCTCAGCCTCATCTTTAGAATGAAAGCAAGCACCTGCCTGTGGGCAGCACAGAGGCCGCTCCTCGCACACTCTCAGAACTGGCAAGAGTTAGCTCAGCAAGGCTGCCGGCTACAAAGCCAATATTCCACCATTAATTGGATTTCTATGCACGAACAACACACTTTTTAGAAAATGGAAACATTTAATAGTACTATTCATGCAGCATCAAAAATATGAAATACCTAGGAAAAATAATCTAGCAAGGACTGTGGCAGAAATTTGTAGGATAATTCAACAGTGAAACCAAATGGACATGAGCTTTCTTTGTGAAAAGGTTTTAAATGATGGATTTAGTTAATAAATATTAGGTGGTTTGGACTTTTTGTGTCCATTTTGATAAATCGTATTTTTTTGACTTTTTGTGTTCATTTTGATAAAGTGTGCTTTTCAAGAAATGTGTTCGTTGCATCAAAAATTCATGTTTATTGACGTAAAGCACGTAATGTGATTGTCACCTCCCCTATGTCCATAAGACTCTACAGTGATGTGTCCCTTTTGTGCCTCCTGGTGATGATTTTTGTCTTCTCTTTTTTAATGATCAACATTGCTAGGAGGTTTATCAACTTTATTCGTCTTTTCACAGAACCAGATTTTGGTCTTGTTGATTCTCTCTAATTTATGTCTTTCTTCTCTTTCATACATTTTACTATTGCTTCCTTCCTTCTACTTTGTTTGCCTTTATGTGATGTCCTTTTTCTAGTTTCTTGAACTGAAAGCATAGGTCACTGGTTTCAGAATTTCCCCTTTTTAAATGTGTAACTTTTTCAATAAGCTGTGGATTTCTCCTTGGTGACTAGTTTTGCATATCCTGGAGGCTTTCATATGCTGTGTGTCCCTCATTGAGCTCAAGACATTTTCTGATTTCTACCGTGGCTTCTTCTTTGACATATGGGCTATTTAGAAGTGTGTTGCTTAATCCACAATTGCTTAATTTCTAAACATTTGGAGATTCTCCTCTTATCTTTCTGTTACTGAATCAACTATAATTCCACTCAGCCCAGAGAACACAGGCCGTGGGACCTCAGTCTGCTTATGTTTGATGAAAGGCGCTTTGCAGAAGGAATCTGGCCCTCAGTCCTCTTGCGTTTGGCGAAAGGTGCTTTGTGGGGGGAACCTGGTCTGTGTGGGTGAATCTGCCTCAGCCTTTGATGCAGTTCTGTGTTTTGTGCTCTGCTCAGACTTAACGGGACTTGTAGGATGCAGGGACACGGCGTTCTAGGTGTGCCGGTTTGTTCCCGTTGAGTCTGAAAATCTTTATCTTCCAATGCCTTTTCTTAGTTAGTAACATCCAGACAGACGGCTGATGGCAGCCCCCCAGCATCCTCACGCTGCAGCTGGCCCGCCTGTATGGGCAGCAGGGTTTCTCCCTCTCATTGCCCCTGTGCCCGCCATGCTCAGGGATGTGGCCTGTGCGCCCCGTCACTGCTTCAGACCTGCTCAGAGGAAAACGAGCTTGCTCTGCTCTGTGTCCTTGGATGAGTTTTCTTCTGCCTCTCGGACTCGGTTCATTCCCCACGTCGTCTTTATCATTTGCGTCCCTTCAGCAAATATTTGCTTGAGCCGTGTTCATTACTGCATGAGGCACAGACATACCCTCTGAATGCAGGCAGTGCACGGGAAGCAGACCCTCGAGGGGGATGGATGTCAGAGGAGCTGCGCAGGCAATCCGTGAGCGTGGAGTCATCAGGAAGGAGAGATGCGGCCGGACTGGATGCCACATCCCACCACCCAGGCCGGCTCACCTCTGCAGGGCTGCGTTCCAAGTCATTGTTCACACAGAATTTGGCTGCAGTGGGTGTCCTTGAGTCTCTCACACTTGAGTAATCATCCAGGTCTCCTCCGGCTTCCTCTGAGGCCCCGGCCCCCTGGGGCTCCAGTGTGTGTCCCCAGCAGACACGGCCTGGCCTGCCTGGCTCGGCCTGGCATCTGCCCCCAGTGTGCGTTTGCCCCTCCTCCAGGAGATGTGCCCTTGGCCTCCCTCTCCTCCCCTCCAGGGACCCTCGTTCACTGCCTGGAGACACAGCAACAGCCCTCGCCACTAGCCTGAGGCTGGTGCTGGTGAGGGGCCTCAGGCCCACCCCCGGTCCTCAGACCCCTAGAAACACCCGGAAGTCAGGTGGAGCTGCAGGAGCTGAGACCTGGAGCAGGTGGCTGGCTGAGCTCGCACTGCCCTCACTCGGCATGGACCAGTCTTACTGTGCCTTGGAGCACCCCCCACAGAGTGAGGGTGGTGAGTCCCTTGGTCACAGGGCTGGGCATGCTCTAGGTAGTCGACACGTGTGTGCACTGGGTGTGTGGCGGGCAGGCACCATCACTCTTGCCGCTGTTCACCGGTGGACATTCCCACTGGCCAGTGGAGGTGGCTCTGGTTGGGGTCACCTCTGTGCCTGCCCCACAGCCCTTTCACTCTGCCTCCATAGAAACAGCTGGAGATGGAGAGAATTGCTCTCTCAGGCAGCTGTTCAGTCAATCTTAGCTCACACTGGATCCCAGATCCATCCCTTCCCAGGAGCGCTCAGCTCTCCACTCTGCCCCATCCTGTGGCTTCGGCTTTGACCCAGACAGGCCGGGAGATCCCTGATATTTCTGGTCAGATGCTTGCTATGGGGAGAAGAAGAAAATTCTGGAGCTGGCTAGGCCCAGGTTCCCACCAGCCTTGGGCAAGATCTCTTGGACATTGACGGGCCTCAGTTTCCCCATGTGGCTATGGTGGCACACGCTGTGAACAGCTCTGAGCTGGACCAGGGCCTCAGTTTCCCTATGTGGTTGTGGCACATGTGAGTGGCTCTGAGCTGGACCAGGGCCTCAGTTTCCCCATGTGGCTTTGGCACACTCTGTGAGTGGCTCTGAGCTGGACCAGGGGCCTCACCCATGCCATGTACCTCAGCGCATCCCTGAAACTGTCAGAGTGGCCTGAGTGACCTGTGTCAGGCAGTGACCGCTCAGCCCTTGCACCTCAGACCTCCTGGATGGAGAGGACACTCAGCTCACAGGGCAGCCCGAGGAGAAGCCTCTGGAGCTGTGGAATGGCTCAGGCTGCCAGACTGGGGTCAGGTCCCCTTGGGCCTGAAAACAGTCACCATCTCAACCGGCCAGGAGCCCCACCTTGCCTGGAGTTACGTGGTATCAGGCCAGGCTCAGAGCATACACGGCCTGAAAGCCGTGACAATGGGCTACTGAGCTGGGCTTTGTCTGGGCTGATGCTGGGGGACTTAGGGAGGCTCTCGGGTTCAGAGCCAGGGCCCCTCCTGGCACCGCTCAAAGTGCATCCTGCTCCCGGATACCCCCATTCGTGGGCTGAGCAAAGGGCTCGGGGGTTGGCGAATTTGCCCCCATCTGTGGGGGCGAACACAGCTCTGTTGGCACAGTCTCTACCAACAGCATTTCTTCTCAAAAGAATCCAAGAGATTTCTCCAAAGAACAGCAGCTTTGTTCATGGGAATAAGTTCAGAACTCCTACTGGTGTGCACTGAAAACTGGTCATTCATGTTCTCATGCATTTGCCCCTATAGCCACCTTCTTGAGTGTGAGCAAAGGCTGGGCTTGCTGTCCCTCCAGACGTTTGGGGAATTGGGGGCCACGCTGAGCCCCGGGGTGAAGTGGAGCCCTGGCGGTACTGGGGACCCACTGCAGGGGCAGGCCCATGCCTTCAGCTGGGTGGGTCACAGCCTGGCCCCCTCCTGACACAGCCTCGAAGGGCCTGAGAGGTGGGCACCTGTGGCGGCAGGAGGAGGGCTGGTTGCTGCCTCAGGATGTGTGGGGGGCTTAGCTCCTCTCACGACCGTGGAACCTCCATTGGTTTTGCTTTGAAAGTGGAGCCGCCTAGACTGGCAGGGCTCGGAGCAGCCAGAATTGGCCCCGGTCACCCTCGAGGCCCAGAGCCGTCGGGTAGGGGAAGGGCTGGCTTGTCACAGCCGTCTTGGCCTGTGTGGGGCTCTCCCTGTCTGGGGAGGCTGCATGGCCCTGCCGGGGGTTCTGTTCATACTGCTGGGCTGGGGACCAAGGTCGTTCACGGGCAGAATCTCTGACCCGAGTCTCAGCACCAAGGCCCCTGTGGCCACCCCTTCACCAACGCATAAACAGTGAACCAAGTGCCCGGGGTCAGTGACCTTGTGGCCAGGGGGTTCTGACCTCCTCAGGGTCACCAGGCCCAAGCCCCCTCCCGGCTCTGACCACCTCGAAGGAAAAGGTGTTGCCTAAACCTGGAGACGGCGCTGGATGCCCAAGTGCACTGCTCCTGAGTGGAAAGTTCCCCGCAGAGAGGACTGCCGCAGCCGGGGGATCGGAATTCCTAGGCAGAGCGCAGCACTCATTTGCACACATTAGCCTTTCAGATCTGGACACCGCTCATGCCAGACCGGGTCGGCACAGAACAGCGGCTGGGGCAGGACTCCGTGTCCCTGAGCTCAGAGTCAAGGGCCTGGCACTCAGGGTCCCCCCAGGCTCCCTTCTGTCCCGAAGCCTCTCCTTTTATAGTCCCTGGACCCACCGGCAGGTCCACAGGGAGGTGCAGGGCCGTCGCCACCTGGTCACTCTCGACTTCACGCAGTGTCTGCACCGGATGCTGAGCCACGGCCTTCACTGTCTCTGGCCTAACCCTTCTGCGAGTGCCAGCAGCGGGAAGAGCAGTTGTCCACGGAGCTGCGTGGGAACTCACCACACCTGTGCTGACCCCAGCACATGCCTCAACCTCCCGCAGGCGGGGCTGGCTCAGCACAGGGTGGGGGGTGACTTGCCAGAGCCCGGGCAGGGTTTGTCTCCCAGCCGGGTGCACCATGGCCCCATCCAGCCTGTCCCGGCCACTGCTCTGTGACCTCCCAGCCCTGTGGCCCTGCAGAGGCAGTTGGGCACAGACGGGGCAGGCCTGAGGCGATGCACAGAGGGAAGCTGGCTGCTGGGACACTGCTGGGTACCAGTGCTCTCCTCCCTGTCTGAGTGGGGCCAGGTGTCCCCTTCAGGCCTGGCCTGTGACCCTGGCCTGTGACCCTGTAGCTCATGCACGAGGATATCCTGAGTTGACCCAACCTGCCCCAGTCACCTGCTTGTCCAGACTCCTGCGAGAAAACCCAGAGTGGAAGTGAGGACTCCGGTCAGCACCCCCATAGGAAGGGGGGCCTGGGGTGGGCGTGGAGCTGAGGGAATGGCGTTCCTCAGCAGTGCTGTGGGTGGTGCAGCCCCCTTCGCATCCCCTGGTAGCTAGCAGGACCCTACAGGCTCACTTCCGGCCCCCAGCTGTCCCTGGCTCCAGTCCTGGCAGGGCCCCTGTCTTCTTGGGGTGTGTGTTGGATTTTAGGTGTACGGAGGCCACAGATGGGAGTAAACTAGGCCCTGAGGATGGTTTGGAGATCTGCAGTGGGGTGGGGCCCTTGTCTTCAAGGCACATCTCCCTGAACCCGCCACCGGCAAGGCTGTGTGGACAGCCGGGACCACCAGGCTGGACCCCAGCAGAGGGCTGGTTTCAGCCACCTCCTATCCCTGGCCCTCACTTCACCCTTGCCCCGGCCTCCCCAGGGGCAGGACCCCTCCTCCCAGTTGAGAACCTAGAGGCCTCCCCCTTGGGGGTCGTTGTGGAGAACCCAGAGGCCAGTGAGCCTGAGGCCTCCTGTCTCTTTGCAGTTGGACATCACTGTGGGCCGCTGGCACACACCCTGCAGCCGGCGCTCGGTCCCGAAGGCATCTGTGCTCCCCTGTGGGCTCCGTGACCCTGGCCGCACCCAGCAATGCTCAGGTCTGCCGTGTGCACACAGAGCCCTGTGCTTCCCGCTCACCTCGCATGGGGGACTTGTGTGAGAGGTGTGGACTGTGGGGCCTGAAATGTGCTCCGGGGGCGGCTGCAGCCAAGGCCCCCTTCCCAAGTCCCGCTGCCCCTCCCAGACTGCACCGTCCTGGATGCCATCGCTGGGGCCCCACCACCGCCCACCCCACAGGACCGAGCCCGCAGCCCCCTCACGTGCTCCCCCCCTTCTGCCCACCCCACGGAGACCTTGCAGGACGCAGCCGTAGCCCCACCACACACTCCCCCAGGCACAGGCTGTCCTAGAGTCAATCGGGCTGTGAGGGAGACTTGTCTGGTGGTGGACGTGAACCCTGACTCTTCTTCCCAGAAAAGGAAGCCGCCAGGTTTATGGGGTGTAATACGGAGCAAGAATCAGTACACTGGAGTGTTCTGAGTCACCGTTTAGTGGCCACTCCCCACCCGCAGCCCACCTGGGCAAGGTGAGCCAGGGACACAGGTGACAGCTTTGGGTGGAAGACAATATGCAAATCAGGACGTTTTTCCTCGTGGTTCAGAAGTGCTTCCTTGACAGGGCTTCAGCCAAGCCCCAGGCAGACGCCGGAGCCACAGATCCAGAGGCCCAAACAGCCTTTGCTGCCAGGAAACGCCCCCTGGATGTTTAGATTTCGGGAATAATATTTTCAAAAATCAATCCGTGATGTGTCTGTTGTTTTGTCTGTGACAACGAGGGCGTTTTCCTTGGATGTGTGCACAGGGTCCCCAGCTCCCGGCACAGAGGGATCCCTCGGCAGAGACAAAGTCGCCTCTGTCGCAGCCCTAAGGAGCCGAGAACCCACTGGCTCGCCACCTCCTAGCCAGGCCTTTTCTCCCTGAGCGTCTGCGTTAGGGGTTCTGTGACTCTGACCCCGCACAGGTGGGTGATGCTTTGCTTACGCCGGCTCACCTCTCCTGGACGAAAGCCCGCTCAACAGCGTCTGCAGGGCGCTGCCCACCCCACCGCGGGACTGAGGCACCTTCCCTAGCACGGCCTTGTGTCTATGGAAAGCCGCTGAGACGTTGCGTGGGGTCCGGCGCTGCCCACCGTTCTCCAGCCGTGCTGGCCACCACTGGGCTCCCGGACCAAGGCCCATGGACCGTTCCCCATGCCTGTCTACCGTGAATACACTCATTGTTCTGTCTCTAACTTCCCTATTTAGAGACTGGGTATTATACACGCAGAAAAATAATAACAGCTGACGGCTTCTGGCCCCTTGTGGGTCCCCACCTGGGTTTTATCTGATACCTGTGGGAACCTGGTGCGGCTAGCCTGGCATTCACCTTCACTCCTAATCCCATTTTAAAGCAAGGAAGTGGAAGGCTTCAGTGGCCTGCCACGGGTCACGCGGTCGCAGAGCCAGGCCCTGCTCCCTGCCAGGCCCCGCTCTGCCAGCCTCGCTGTGGACGTTCTCACTGAGTGGCAGCCGTACCTGCATTGGCCTGAGGGCCTGGGGGAGTCCCATCCCCACACTGGTTGGCTGTGCTGCCTCTGGGGAGTCACTTGGTCTCTCTGTGCCCAGCGTCCTCGTCTGTCAGGTGGGGGTCACACTGCGCCAGCCCACCACTCCCAGGGAGGTCCGGGGCCCAAGGCCAGTGAGTGCAAATGTGGGCACAGCTGCCCTGCACAGGAGAATGCAGCTCTGCGTGGATGGAAGGCTGTGATGGTCACAGTTGAACCGCTGCCCAGGCGTGGGGCCAGCACAGAGCTGAGCCGGAAGGAATCCGCTCAGCCCGCGAGCTCGGGGTTGGTTGGTGGGCCAGTGGGAGGCTGGTGATTTTGGAGAATAAGGTCACGGATGCTAACAGTGTATTAGTTCACTGATTTTTTTTTTTTTTTTTTTTTTTTTTGAGACGGAGTCTCGCGCTGTCACCCAGGCTGGAGTGCAGTGGCCGGATCTCAGCTCACTGCAAGCTCCGCCTCCCGGGTTCACGCCATTCTCCTGCCTCCGCCTCCCGAGTAGCTGGGACTACAGGCGTCCGCCACCTCGGCCGGCTAGTTTTTTGTATTTTTTAGTAGAGACGGGGTTTCACCGTGTTAACCAGGATGGTCTCGATCTCCTGACCTCGTGATCCGCCCGTCTCGGCCTCCCAAATCCCAGTGCTGGGATTACAGGCTTGAGCCACCGCGCCCGGCCCTAGTTCACTGATTTACCCATGGTCCTGGGTCACAGGCATTCCACTAGTGGCCAGCACACCATCAGCCAGGTTTTTGGCGTGCGGCGCCTGCGGGTCTCACCCCCTTCGCAGGGAAGTCCCCAGATTCTCCTCCAAAGCCCAGAGTCACCGACGGCAGAAGCAGGGCTGAAAGGGCACCTGGATGGCCAGGTGGGCGGGCGGCTGTCGGGATGGGGGACCCTGGAACCCCACTGGCCTTGGGCAGCAGTCTTGGGGATTTCAGTAGATGCACAGAGGACAGCGGCTGGGGACGCTCGGCAGCAGTCTTGGGGATTTCAGTAGATGCACAGAGGACAGCGGCTGGGGACGCTCAGCTCTGTCCCATCACCTGACGATGCCGCCTCAGCCGCCTAGGGGTCTCTCAGGGAGAACGTCGCCAAGCACCGACGGCTCGAGTGAATAGCCGTGCCTCTGGGAGATGGCGTCCCTGACTTGGCTGCAGCACCAGGCTGGCCAAGGGACTGTTTAAACACTTGCTGAGGAGCACAGTTGCCATTTCCTTCATGCCACACCTGCCCCAGCGTGTGTCTGTGTGTAACGGCGTGCTTCGGGCTGTCAAGAGGGGCACGGGCACTTGTGTGTTTGCTCCAGGGTCTTCCTGAGACCCTGCTGGCACAGGCCTGGCTGCAGTCAGCTGGAGGGAGTCGGGGAAGCGGCCGGCACAGGACCAGCATCTGGCCTGCACTTGCGCCTCCTGAGCCCAGCCCCACATGCGTCTCCCAGCCAGCCTGGAGCTCAGGAGACACAGACGACAGGCCGGGAGTCAGGTGTCCTCGGTGGGACCAGGTGATTGAAATAAAGCATGTTGGCATGTGTGCATGCGTGTGCGTGTGCATGTGTGTGTGTGCGCACGCGAGTGCGTGCGCGTGTGCATGTGTGCGCATGTGTGCAGTGTATATGTGTGCATGTGTGTATGTGGATGTGTGTGCATGTGCATGCACATGCATGAGCGTGTGATGTGCATGCCTGTGTGTGCATGTGTGCGTATGTGTGTGTGCATGTGCGTGTGTGTGCACGTGCGTGTGTGCGTGTGTGCATGTGTGTGTCCTCGGAAGAGACACCAGCTCTGTGTGTCTGCAGCTCTAGAGCAGGGACCTCGGCTGGGAACCTGGCACCTGTCCCATGGGCTCGCTGGGACAAGCGCTGTGCCCACGCAAAGCTTTCCCTCTCCTTCCTGCATCAGCTCGCCTGGGAGGGGCTGTGCACAGAAAAGCTGGCCTCCGGGCTCTGTCTGCCACCTCGGCAACTGCAGCCCAAGACTCCTGGCTTTGGAGCAGTCACTGCATGGATGGGGGACCAAAGCCCGGAGGGCCCGGCTGGGAAGAGGGGCTCTCCGGCTGGCTGCTTTTCTGGAAATGAAATCCTCTGCACCCTGGAAGGCAGACTCGCACCACTGGTGCCCCTGCCAGCCTGCTGACCATGCGTGGATAGCCGCACCTGGCCTCTCAGATGAGCTGGGAGGTGAGCCCAGTGATGACGTCTGCCCTCTCCTGCTACAGTGACAGGCCTGCAGGAAGGGAACTGCCTTACTTTGCCTATCCCTGACTCCCTGACCTTGCCTCCCAGTGCTGTCTGTAAGCCAAGAAAGAAAAGCTACCATGTCGGGGTGCTGTCCTTGAGGTCGCTGTGTGGATGAGCCCCCCATGGCTGGAGTCTGCACAAAACATCAATAGTAATGTGATCCCCGGCAGAGCTGTCACTGAAGTGGCCACCAAAGCCCCTTCCCAAATGGGGTGGGTGCAGGCATCAGGGCTGCACCAGGGCCTGGACACCAGGGCTCCCTGCAGCGGGTCCTGGGTGTGCGGCCGAGGTGTGTCTGCTGTGCCCCCCCAGCCCCTCCCCACCCGTGATGTCGGCATTGATCACAAAAGGAAAGGCTCTTATCAATCAGTGCTTTCCTGTCCTTCTCATTAAATCCTTATCAAGCAACAGCTCTGCACTGGGCGACACTGTGGGGTGTGAAATTATTCATTAACTGGTGCTAATTAATGTTTATGTAGACATTTATGGTGCTGGGCACCACGCACTGCCAACAGCCACCCAGAGGCCTCCATTCAAGGGGGCTGTCCTGGCTGTGTCGGCAGCTGCCTCTGCAGAGCCCCCGCCTCCCTGACGGGCCAGGCTCCCCCTCTGGGCCCCTCGCCTGCTCTGGGAAGCTGCCCAGATGCCCTCTCAGCGCCCACTCTGAGAGCACAGGGGCACTCCCCTCCCCTAAATCCGCTCGTGATCTCCACACCAAGCCCCATCCTCCCTCCCATCTCCACGGCCTCAGCCTCTGCTCTGCGCCCCTCCCCTGCGCCCCTCCTCCCTCCACCCAGAGAGGTCCAGCCTGGATGCCCACGCCTCCCGTCTTCTCACTGATCTGTCCCCACGACATGGCTCTGCCAGGGTCGCCGAGGCCTCCGTGCCGCCTCATGGCAGGGCTGGAGCTGGGACGGCCTCTCTGGATTCTGGGCCCGTGGCTCTCACCCTCTGCCTCCTTCCCAGCCCTTCACCCTGGAGCGGGGTAGCCTTGGTTCTCCTGACTTTCTGGTCATGGTCTCTCAGGCCTTGGGTCCTCCCTGACTCAGGGATATCAGCTCGGAGCCACCTCCTCCGAGAAGCCTCCCAGGCTGCACCCACTTCAGGCACCCTCTGTCCTAATGCCCATCTCCCTCCTGGGCCTGCTGCCCCATCCTTCTCTCCAAGATGGCTTTGAAGCCATCCCAGAAGTGCTATGATTTCATCCCCAATAATAATAATAAAAGCAACAATGTGTGCAACTGAGGGGTCCTAATGTGCAGTGCAGGGCGTCACAGGAGCTTGGACCATGCTTGGCCTTGGACGGACACAGCCAGGAGGGAAACATCCCGCTCCTCTCAACATTCGGTGACCCGCAGGCTCTGCAGGACATGCCAGCTCTTCTGCACAACCTCCTGGTGCAGCAGGGGGGTGTTGAGGAGTCAGGAAGGGTTTGGTCCCCTCCTCCACTCCCTCTGAAAAGCCCCTGAAAAGCCGGCGTGCCCACCGCATCTCTGAAAAGCTGGCGTGCCCACCACATGGCGTTCCCACTGCATCTCCTCAGGTGCTTTATGTCACCAAGGTCATGCCTAGGCCCTGCCTTGACAGCCCTCAGTGCCCCCAGTGTGTCCCCTGGGAGCACAGCCTCCATGGGTGGCCTGGCTCCGACCCTGTGGGTCCTTCCTTCTGCCGAGGGCACTTCCCAGGCTTGGGTGCACAGGGCTTGGGGGTGTGGCTCCCGCCTGGGACCCACTGAGCCCTGAGCTGCACCAGGCCTCGACCTCGGGCTGGGGTCTGGGTCATCCTCTCAGGGAGGGTCTGGGAGACCTCAGGTCAGAGCATCCCACAGACCCCACGAGTGACATCCCAGCTCCTCAGGCCAAATCTCCTGGACCCCAGAAGGAGCATCTGTGTCAAGAGAAGGGCTTTGGTGACGCTGCTTGCTGCAGGGACGAGGACTGCTCCGTGTGGCAGAGCCAGTGCGAGGAGCTCAGGTGCAATGGGGAAGCTTTGGCAGCGGGAGGCAGAGGCACGGGACAGCGGGAGGGAGGGTCTGGTGTTCTGAGTGCTCAGTGGAGGATGGCTGAACGTGCCTAGGTGGTGACAGAAAAGCCATCAGGGCAGAGGGACAGGCCGAGGCCCTGGCATGCGAGGAGCAGGCGGGTGTGCGGGGTGCAGGGACCTGGGGAGGACACAGAAAGGTGTCAGCTGAGGGTCCTGGTGTGTCTGGGGTCCCCTGTGGAGGAAGGTCCAGGGGAGGAGCCTGCTGCAGGGGGCTGGGGAGGGTCTCAGCACCACGGCGGCCGGGGCCTGGGCTGGGCGGCGGGGCCAGGTGGGTCCAGCAAGTGTGCTCAAGCCGCCTCGTGGAGGGGAACAGGCGGAGTGCTGAGCAGAAGCCAAGGTGTCACCGCTCGAGGGGCCGGATGCTGCTGTCCCAAGAATGGTAAAGTGGGGAAATAGGACAACAGCGTGGGAGCCGGCGTTGGGCTTAGTTGGAGCGGCCCAAGGAGGAGCAGAGCCTGGGGTTGAGGCTGTAGCGGAGGCCAGAGGGAGCCAGGCTAGGGAGGAGGGCGCACGGGTTCTGGGGCATCACCCTGTGGGCATTTGAGGTCCCCAGGACAAGGGCAGGACACGAAGGCCAGGTCTTGAGCACAGGCCTGGGACAGCAGCTCTGGCCCATGAAGGCTGTAGTGCCCTTGGAGCCCGGGGGACTCTGGGCAGGGCCCACGGCTGGGGTGGAGGGTCCAGGACAGACACTGGGAAAAATCGCCCATGGTGATCCCTGCCTGGCCCCGTGTCCCTTGGTGGCTCAGAGGAGGCCCGAGGTTGCACCCAGGCTCAGTCGTCTCCTCAGCCCCATGTGGTTTACCACGTCCTCATCAGTCAGGGGGCGACCAACTGCCAGGAACCACTGGCAAATGGGACCGAGGGTGGGAGCCTGTCCATCCTCTGAGCCCACGGTCCAGGCCACCGCAACAGCTTTCCAGACCACAGGCTCCTGTCGGGGATTTCAGAAGATCCGGAAATCATTTTACGACCGATTACCTCTAGCTGGCCGTGCTCATTGGAAGGAGGTGAAGGTTTGGGGAAGTAAATGCAGCCGCGAAGCCCCAGCCCTGTGCTCTGCCCGCAAGGCCGTGGGAAGAGCCGGCCTCACTTCCACTTCCACTCCTCGTTTAATTTTCACAGGCTTTGAAATCACACAGGCAGAGTGGGGAGGGCGGGCGCCGCCCTACCAGAGGGCTGGGTCAGATGCAGGTTCACAGATGGAGCCTGGCACATCCATCCCCGAGAGCGAGCAAACAGCGCCCCGGGCCCCGTTGTCCGTTCCTTGGGCTAGGAGGACAGGAGCAAACGAGGACACAGCAGCTTCCTGCTCTCACATGCTGAGGTGCCGGGGCCAGGCCTCTGCACACCAGGCATCCCCTCAGTAGGACTCAAGGCAGTGCACACCCCTCCAGGGGTCTCCTTCCTGCCTCCAGTCAGGCTGTGGGACCTGAAGCTCTCTAGGGGCCTTGTCTGGCCTGGCTCTGAGGCGGGTCCTGGCTGTCACATGAGCCTGGTGAGGCACAAAACCCAAACAGGGCCAGGAGACCACCAGGGAGGTCAATGCTCTTGGGGTGTGGGCTGGAGGGGCTGAGCCACTGGAACCAGTGTCCCTGCCTGCTGGCCATGTTGGGCTGCCCACTGCCATGTTGGGGTGCCCGTCTCCTGCCACCTGCTTGCAGGCCAGGGATTGTCATTGTATTTCCTCCAGGTCCTGTGCTGCTCAGGACTCCCTGACCCACTGGAGGGGAAGAGCGGCCGAGGACAGCTCTGAGGAACCTGGTCAGCCTGGGTCCTGCCCTGCCACCTTCAGCCGCATCTCCTCACCCGGTCCCTGAGTGAGAGGTGAAGCCAGCTGGACTTCCCGGGTCGAGTGGGGACTTGGAGAACTTTTCTGTCTTACAAGAAGATTGTAAAATGCACAAATCAGCACTCTGTAGCTAGCTAGAGGTTTGTAAAATGCACCAATCAATGCTCTGTAAAAACGCACCAACCAGCACTCTGTAGCTAGCTAGAGGTTTGTAAAATGGACCAATCAGCACACTGTACAACGGATCAATCAGCAGGACATGGGCGGGGACAAATAATGGAATAAAAGCTGGCCACCCCCACCAGCCAGCAGCGGCAACCCACTCTCGTCCCCTTCCACACTGTGGAATCTTTGTTTTTGCCCTCTCCACAATAAATCTTGCTGCTCACTCTTTGTGTCTGCACCACTTTTAAGAGCTGTCACACTCACCATGAGGGTCCGTGGCTTCCTTCCTGGAGTCAGTGAGACCACAAACCCACCGGAAGGAACAAACTCTGGACACGTGAGGGCCTGTCTGTGCACGAACGCAGCTGTGTGTGCTGTGAGAAAAGCAGCTCTGTGGGACAGGAGCTCTGGGTGTGGGGGTCCCAGCCAGACGACCTACTGGGACCCGTGGGCCCCGCAGCCAGGCCTTAGTCAATGCCACTCAAACTAGCCAATTAGAGGCCCTTCCCGCCGGACATGCTGCCGGACTTGTCTCCCCTTCTGGACCGAGGGCCTGAGGCCTGAGACTCCTATGACCTACGGGTCAGCACTGGCCGACCACCTCAGTGGACGGAGCCTGGAGGCTGGATGTGGCCAAGGGCCTGAGTTCTGGGGGGCCTTAGGCACCCTGGTGCCTGTTTCCATGGGGTGGGCCAGGCCCGCTGGAGACTGAGGTGTCGAGAGGTGCAGGACACACGGCGGGGCGGAGGGCAGGCTCCTGGTGGCCACAGTGGCCCCTGACCCCTGACTTTACAGAATGTGGCAACTTTATGGAGGGGGAAGAGGGAAGCCGCCTCTGCCGTGGCCTCTGGGTGTTGGCGTCCGTGTCGCGTACGGGATTGTGCTTCAGCATCCTCGGTGGGGCCTTCTGTAGAGCACTCACTTATCTGCCTCAAGCCTTCGTCTCGCACAGGCTCTTCCACGGGGTTTCGCTCCCCCAGGGCCCAGCGGCTGAAAGCACAGCAGCCTCCCTGGCTCATCTCGAGGCGTCCAAGGAGGGTCAGCGTCCGAGGAGGGCCAGCGTCCGAGGAGGGCCAGCGTCCGAGGAGGGACTGCAGGGGCTGCAGGAGGGCCAGCGTCTGAGGAGGGCCAGCGTCTGAGGAGGGACAGCGTCTGAGGAGGGACTGCAGGGGCTGCAGGAGGGCCAGCGTCCGAGGAGGGCCAGCGTCCGAGGAGGGCCAGCGTCCGAGGAGGGACTGCAGGGGCTGCAGGAGGGCCAGCGTCTGAGGAGGGCCAGCGTCTGAGGAGGGACAGCGTCTGAGGAGGGACTGCAGGGGCTGCAGGGAGCACAGGCAGGGCCTCCACCCTCGCCCACCCGCACAAGCAGCCCTGGAGCCTGGGGGAGTGCCTGCTACGCCGCAGGCTAGGTCCTGTTCCAGCCCCAAGCTTCCTCTCCTCCTGTCCTGGCCCCTGCAGGTCACGGTGGCTCTGGGAGTTCTGGGAAGGCCCAGGAAGGAGGAGGTCAGGGAAAGTGACTTTGCCTGTCCCTGCCGGGGTCTGGAGCAGCTGCCAGGGCTTATCAAGGGGAGTCTACCTGAGGTCACACCTGTCCTTGTGTGGTCCCAGCACTGACATTGGGCAGTCCTATGACCGTGCCTGCCAGGGGCTTTGTTCAGAAGTGGTGCTAGCACCAGGCTGTGACTCCAACACCAGCTGCCCTGCCCTGTGAGGCCAGCCCTGGGGTCTCTGGATGGCCTTTTGCCGTCCTCTGCCCTTTACCCGACTGGAGGCTGAGGCTTGGATGTCTTAATCCCTGAATGGCCTTGCTCTCGGCTGGGGCGCCATATACTTGGGGCCAAAACCGGGTTAAGGATGGGGCGAGCGACTCAGAAGACAGCCCCTCCTACCAATAAAGTTCACAGAATTATGGGGCTTGGACTTTGTGACACTTGATTATGTCTGTTGCAACACCCACTTCCTGCTCCCAGAAAACTGAGGCAGGAGAGGCCACCCCACAGTTCGTGGGGCTTGAATGGCCAGGAATACGGTTCCCACCTGCTGCTGCCTCTGCCCAAAGACAGGATGGGGGCTGGGAAGCCTCGTGTTTAAAACCTGGACTCAGAGGGGTGAGGGTCCGGAGACCCCCAGGCAGAAGGGAAAGCCCAGGGGGCAGAAGGGACTCTCCCCAGGCGGTCTCCAAAAAGTCACGAGGACCTCACCAGACGGGGGGCCTCCCTCCTGCCCACCTGGCCCTGGGGGAGCAGCAGGGCAGCCTCTGGGGGGAACAGGTCAGCGCCACAGCCCCTGCCCCCGAGACCCTGCCCACTCCGGCCCTCCAGGACATTCTCCAAATGCAGGGTGAGGGGATGGAGCTACCTATAAGTGCAGGTTGGAGTATTCTGGGGACGGGACGTTTCCATCACAGAAGGAGGGCTCTTTTGCATCTATGACAACTGAAGCGGAGGACCCTCTTTCTCATCAGCACCCTGGGCTCTCCTCTGTGACCCAGGCTGCCCTGGGGGTGCTGGCTGGTCCGTCCAGACCAGCAGCCCATGAAGCTGCTCTCGGAGGTGGGAAGGGGCCAGGCTCTTCCTCTGGACCAGGTCAGGAGCCGGGGGTCAAGGCTGATCCCCTTTCATAACCAAAGGGGGCAAACTAGGCTCTGGCCAGTGGGAACCAGGCGTGCTGCTCTGGAGTCAGAGTTGCTTCAAAGTGGGGGCCGCAGCCTGGAGGCCTAGATGATGGCTGCCGGGCTGACCGGGCAGTGGACAGGATGAGTACTGGGGGCACCGAGGGCAGCACCGGGGCCTCAGGAGCAGCTGCCCAAGGATGACTCTTCCTGGACCCTCATAGCAGGCCAGCCCCGCTCCTAGAGACCCAGTGGGCTGCAGCCTGTCCAGGTAGGGTGGGGCTGGGGGTGCAAACTGTGCAGCCCTCAGAAGCCGCAGACCTGAGTCCTCGGCCCCCTCTCTGGGGGTCTTGGCACAGGAGATGGGCAGGGCCACAGGGGTCAGGCGGGCAGGGCCACAGGGTCCAGGCAGCCAGGCCCACGACCTGGTGTGGTCTGTCCAGGACAACCCTCCCACACCGGCCCACCCCTGGACCACCTGCCACCATGAATCCAATGCAAGGCTGTTGTGACACTCCCTTCCTGCTCCCAGATAACAGACAGGAGAGGCTACCCCACAGCTTGTGGGGCTCGATGGCCAGGAACGGGGTTCCCACCTGCTGCTGCCTTTGCTTTGCTTGCCTGAGGCTGAGGCACCAGGTTGGAGGAAGCCCTGGCTCTGTGGGAGGATGCAGGAGCGGGCGCCCCACCTGCCTGCTGTGTGTCAGGGCTGGTGTCATGCCTCCCGCCAAGAAGGGGGCTGGAGGTGCGGGGCAGTGGCAGGACAAACCGCCGGTGCTGGATTCCACGTGGGCTGTGCTCTGTGGGTTCGTGCTGCGTCTGCCCAGCGCAGGCAGACGAGTCCAGCTCTGCCCGTACAGGCCGCCTCGCACCGGGAGCAGAGCCTCGCCAGGACGCTGCACATGGCGCCTCCTCCCTCCCGTCTCCGCAGGTGCCGACTCACTGATGCTCATTAGCCAGAAATGCACAGTGAAGAGGTTTCCTTGGATTCCAAGGAATAAATACCACTTCTTGTCCCACTTTAATATGCCACACAGTAATGTCCTTGGGTTGGGATGCAGCTGATGTGAGACACCTTGCTAAAGTCAGGGCTGTCTCCCTCAGTTCTGGTAGCTTCAGATCCCGCTGCTCTGAACCAGCAGAGACTCCAAGTCACAAACCTCCCTGGGAGCCACGAAGCCGTTCCCTCTCTCTCACAGGAGCCCGTCCATTACTCGTGTTTGAGACACAGCCTCCTCAGCATGTCTCCATGCTGATTCCCACTGCCCTGAGCCCTGGACAGGGGAGCCGCGGGGGCCTCTCACCCCCAGGCAAGGCCGAGCCAGTGTGAGCAGCAGCTGGGCCTCTGCTTTCGAGGGTGCGGAGACACAGCAGTAAGGAGACTGGACGTCGCTCTCGGAGAGCTCCTGATCTCTGCACCACACACCACAGATGCGTCAGCTCCCGTGGGCCCCAAAGAGAGAGAGCACTCGGCTTAGGGGAGGCTTCCTGGAGGAGGTGATGCTAGGGGAGAGTCCTGAGGGCAGGATTAGCAGGCAAAGGAGGAGGGAAGAAAGTGGCCCAGCAATCCGTTGATTTTAAACGGTGACTCATTTTTCTGCACCACTCACACTGGCAGAAAGAACGAACTGTGGTGCCAGCTTACCATTCTCCAAATGCCCAGCAGGTTCTCATGCAACCTCGGGTGGAATCATCCATTTCCCATGGGCTGGCAATGCTGTCTCGGTGATATGCCATTTCCATGTACCCCTGAGTCTAGTTCTAGAATTCAGTTTCTCTTCCCTTGATCCATTTTCACCTTCCGGTACCAATCGACCTGAAATTCTACCGGCTGAAATGGTCAATTATGCAAACCCAACAAGTGAGAAGTTATAAATAAATGATACTTCAATTTGAGTTTTAATGACATGGAAAAATGTTCTCTGTGTGATGTTAAGGAAAAAATCAAGATCTACGTATGTAAATTGATGTATCTTGTGATTGTCTGAGGAATATTCTACATGCACAGAAAAGTGACTGGGCTGAAATGTGATTGGGTCTTAACAATGCTCTAGATAGTAAGATTTGGGATGGGTTTTACTTTATTAACTTTTAGTTTTCTATAGCTTCTAATTTTTTTTAAATAGTGAACACACATGGCATACACACAAATGAATAGAGAGTTATTTTGAAAAGTGAGACTGGGCGCGGTGGCTCACGCCTGTAATCCCAGCACTTTGGGAGGCCGAGGCGGGCAGATCATGAGGTCAGGAGATCGACACCATCCTGGCTAACACGGTCAGTTAGCCACGGAGACCTAACCCGTCTCTACTAAAAATACAAAAAATTAGCCGGGCATGGTGGCAGGCGCCTGTAATCCCAGCTGCTCAGGAGGCTGAGGCGGGAGAATGGTGTGAACCCAGGAAGTGGAGCTTGCAGTGAGCTGAGATGGTACCACTGCACTCCAACCTGGGCGTCAGAACGAGATTCCATCTAAAAATAATAAAAAAAAAAGAAAAGTGAGTTCACTTCCTCCTCCAGCTATGACAGAGTCACTGGGGCAAGTTTACCACCTGCCAGAAACAAACCAACTAGAAAACAATACGGGAAACAAAGGTTTTCAAGACACTGGACATCAGACAACATAGGACAGTCATCCCTAAGACGGGGGAAGCAAATTAACAATGTACTACGGGATTATATTAGGTTGGTGCAAAAGTAATTGCGGTTTTTTGCATATGTGGGAAGAATGCATGGCTGAAATAGCAGGAAGACTGGGAGGAAAGAGATGGAAGATGCTGCTGTAAGGTTTTTAACTGGTATAATATCAATGAAGGTAGGTGGTGATAAACCAAAGATGTATATTGTAAACCCTAAAGCAACCGTTTAACACAACAAAGAATAATAGCTAAAAACTAAACAAAAGAGATAAAATGGAATCTTAGAAAAATAATCCAAAGGAAAACAGAAAATAAAAGGAGGAGGAGAATGAACACAGATAGGACAAATAGAAACAAATAGAAAAATGGTACATTTATTTTTATTTTTTGAGACAGACTCTCACTCTGTTGCCCAGGCTGGAGTGCAATGGCACAATCTTGGCACACTGCAACCTCTACCTCCCAGGTTCAAGTGATTCTCCTGCCTCAGCCTCCTCAGTAGCTAAGATTACAGGCGTATGCCACCACACCTAGCTAATTTTTGTATTTTGAGTAGAGACAGGGTTTCACCATGTTTGGCAGGCTGGTCTTGAACTCCTGACCTCAAGTGATCTGCCCGTCTCCACCTCCCAAAATTCTGGGATTATAGGCATGAGCCACCGCACCTGGCCTGAAAAATGGTATATTTAAACTTAACCTTATCACCAATCACATTAAATATAAATGATCTAAATATCCCAATTAAAAAGCAAAGTTGTCAGATTTAATAAAACAAATGAACCAAAACCTAATTGTGTGCCGCTTTCAAGAAACACACTTTAAATATAAAGGCACAAATAAGCAATAAATAGAAGACTGGGCAAAAACACACCATGCTAATCCTAATCAAAGAAACCTGGAGGTGTTAAATTAGTATCAAAGTTGGAAACAACTCAATGTGCCTCACCAGGTCTGGGGATAAGTAGATTGTGGTATACAATGGTACACAGCTGAGCTCTAAAAAGGAATGAAATACTGATACATATAAAACCACAGATAAATGTCAAAATTGTTTTCTGAGTGAAATAAGGCAAACCAAAGAGAGGTAGTTAGTGTATTATTACATTTCTATGAAAGTTATAGAAAATGCCAATTAGTCAATAGTGACAGAAAGCAGATCAGTGACTGCCTGGAGGTTGGGAGGAGACAGGTGTTGCAAAGGCGAACGAGACATCTCTGGATGGATGGAAATTGTTCTTTATCTTGTTTATGGTGGTGGTTTTACCAGTGTGGGCACATGTCAAACCATCAAATTGACACTTTATATAGTTTATTGTATGTCAATTATACCTTAATGAAGCTGTTAAACAAAAAGTGCATGCATGGAAAGTTTTATAGTAGATCTTGTTAAAAAAAAAAAGATGATATTCTAAATTTAGGTGATACTCAGTTCTGAGTGGCTCTCAGTTGGTTACCTCACCAGAATCCATGGTTTTTCATTCCTGTCCTAGAGCAAGCCCCAGAAGCTGGAAGATTTTCATTAAGAGGCCAGGCGCGGTGGCTCATGCTTGTAATCCCAGAACTTTGGGAGGCCGAGGTGGGTGGATCAACTGAGGTCAAAAGTTTGAGACCAGCCTGACCAAAGTGGTGAAACCCTGTCTCTATTAAATATACAAAATTAGCTGGGCATGGTGATGCATGCCCATCATCCCAACAACTTGGGAGGCTGAGGCAGGAGAATCACTTAATCCCAGGGGGCAGAGGTTGCAGTGAGCCGAGATCACGTCATTGCACTCCAGCCTGGGCAACAAGAGTGAAACTTTGTCTCAAAAACAAACCAATAAATAAATAAGATATATACAAAAGATTTTCATCAAAAGATGTCACATCCAGGACCCAGGCTTGACCAGAGAAATAAAGGGCCGCTGGGCGGGTTGTGAGGGGACTCAGGGCGGTGGACCCAGGAGAAGCAGCTACAGTGGCTGTAACTTCAGAGGCAGAGAAAACACCATATGATGACAGAGAGATTTCTGATCTCTCAGCGACAGGTGATAGCGTCAGTCAGAGAAAAATGAAAACTGCAGCTACAACCTCACATCTCTAACAAGCCTACAGCCTCCCATTTATAACAAGCCTACAGCCTCACATCTCTAAGAAGTGTACAGCCTCACATCTCTAACAAACATGCAGCCTCACATCTCTAACAAGCCTACAACCTCGTATCTCTAACAAGCCTACAGCCTCGTATCTCTAACAAGCCTACAACCTCGTATCTCTAACAAGCCTACAACCTCGTATCTCTAACAAGCCTACAGCCTCGCATCTCTAACAAGCCTACAGCCTCGCATCTCTAACAAGCCTACAGCCTCGTATCTCTAACAAGCCTACAGCCTCCCATTTCTAACAAGCCTACAGCCTCACATCTCTAAGAAGTGTACAGCCTCACATCTCTAACAAACATGCAGCCTCGCATCTCTAACAAGCCTACAGCCTCACATCTCTAACAAGCCTACAGCCTCCCATCTCTAACAAACATGCAGCCTCACATCTCTAACAAACATGCAGCCTCACATCTCTAACAAGCCTACAGCCTCACATCTCTAACAAGCCTACAGCCTCGCATCTCTAACAAACATGCAGCCTCGCATCTCTAACAAACATGCAGCCTCACATCTCTAACAAACATGCAGCCTCGCATCTCTAACAAACATGCAGCCTCACATCTCTAACAAACATGCAGCCTCGCATCTCTAACAAACATGCAGCCTCGCATCTCTAACAAACATGCAGCCTCGCATCTCTAACAAACATGCAGCCTCGCATCTCTAACAAACATGCAGCCTCGCATCTCTAACAAACATGCAGCCTCGCATCTCTAACAAGCCTACAGCCTCCCATCTCTAACAAACATGCAGCCTCACATCTCTAACAAACATGCAGCCTCACATCTCTAACAAACATGCAGCCTCACATCTCTAACAAACATGCAGCCTCACATCTCTAACAAACATGCAGCCTCACATCTCTAACAAGCCTACAGCCTCACATCTCTAACAAGTGTCACATCTTTAAGAAGCCTACAGCCTCCCATCTCCAACAGGCACACAACCTCCCATCTTTAACAAGCCTACAGCCTCCCATCTCTAACAAGCCTACAGCCTCACATCTCTAACAAACATGCAGCCTCACATCTCTAACAAGCCTACAGCCTCACATCTCTAACAAGTGTCACATCTTTAAGAAGCCTACAGCCTCCCATCTCCAACAGGCACACAACCTCCCATCTCTAACAGGCCTACAGCCTCCCATCTCTAACAAGCCTCACATCTCTAACAAATCCACGGCCTCGCATTTCTGACAAGTTTCCTTTTGGATCTGGGATCACTTGGACAGTCTTTACAAAGTATTTGATTACAGACTGAACTACAAGCAGTGGTCACACAGTTCAGGGAATATCAGGAGTCAGATAACATGGGGAAAATCGGTGCCACATTCAGGGATTCCTGGTCATTTCCTTCCTGGCTGAGAGCCTCGTATGCAAATCTCCAAACATCACACCCGGAGCGGAGTGCACGGGAGAGCCGAGTGAGGCCCTGCCCCGTAAGCTGCTTGCCAGGTTTACACTCAGGGTGATTGTAGCATTTTTATGGCAAGGAAAATAAACGAGCCATTACCTTTCACCAAATCGCACTGTATTTTATTCATTTAGGGTGTACACACCTATCTGCTTTTCAAAGGAATTTTGGGTAGATTGTAAAATTATGCTCAACTTACAACAAGGCAACTATAAATAGAAAAGCAGCACTGAGGTGCCAGTGCTGGGGGTAAGTACGGGAAAAACCAGGGGTGGGTCACGGGATAAACCAGGGGTGGCGGCTGGGTCACGGGATGAATGGGGGGATGGGTCACGGGATGAACCAGGAGCGGGTCACGAGATAAACCAGGGCTGGGGGGGCGGGTCACGGGATGAATGGGGGGGTGGGTCATGGGATGAACCGGGGGTGGGGGCTGGGTCACGGGATGAAGCGGGGGTGGGGGCTGGGTCACAGGATGAACCAGGGCTGGGGGGGCTGGGCACGGGATGAATAGGGGGGTGGGTCACGGGATGAACCGGGGGTGGGGGGGTGGGTCACGGGATGAACCGGGGGTGGGGGGGTGGGTCACGGGATGAAGCGGGGGTGGGGGGGTGGGTCACGGGATGAAGCGGGGGTGGGGGGGTGGGTCACGGGATGAAGCGGGGGTGGGGGGCTGGGTCACGGGATGAAGCGGGGGTGGGGGCTGGGTCACGGGATGAACCGGGGCTGGGGGGGCGGGTCACGGGATGAATGGGGGATGGGTCACGGGATGAACTGGGGGTGGGGGCCGTGGCAGGGGATGAATGGGGGGATGGGTCACGGGATGAACAGGGGGTAGGGGCTGGGTCACGGGATGAATGGGGGTTGGGTCACAGGATGAACCGGGGGTGGGGGCCGGGGCACGGGATGAACCGGGGGGTGGGGGCCGGGGCATGGGATGAATGGGGGGGTGGGTCACGGGATGAACCCGGGTTTCTGAGGTCACAGGGTGGCTTCCTTGCCCCATGACCTCGCTGAGGCTGGTTAACTGCAGAGCAGCCTCGACTTCCTCACCGGCGCCCCGACTGGTGCCGCCTCCTCACACTGCAGTCCTGTGAATGTTCCACGCAGCCACAAGCTCAGGTGGTTCAGGGTGTGGTGGGGCCGCTCAGGACCCCTCCCCATGGGGACCAACCCCTGTTCCACAGCTGGGGAGGGCTGGTGGCTGACACTGCGGAGATGAGGCTCTTAACAGTTGCTTCTGCCCTCAGGAGGGTAGCCCGGCACCCGCTGGGGGAGGAGCCTGACCACCAGCTGGCCCATAGTGGGCACGTCAAGCCCTGGGCCTTGACACCAAGGGGGTGATGGGCTCCAGAGTGCCCATCACCGCTGCCCAGCCCTGCCCTCAGGTGTGAGTCCCCCCCCCATAAACCTCTGTGCGCCAGAACCTGACGGGGACTCGAACACAAGGGTGAAGTCGACAGTCACGCTCCCTGGAATGCCTGTGCGCACACAGGCTCCCTTTAGAAAAGAAACCGACTGCGTGCAAGGTAGTTAAAATGCAGAGCCTCTCCTGAGTACAAACAAAATCCAGGTGCGTGTCCATACTGGGCTGCGCGGAGGTCGCAGGAGTTGCAGTGTGGGCCATGGGTGGCTCCCTCCCGTCCCAAAGGCCGGCGTGAAGAGAACAGCACAGGCAGGCAGAGGGCAGTGAAAAACAGCCAGAAATGGACGGGGGTTCGGAGGGGCCGAAGCCTGACCCAGGGTGCACCTTCTTCCACCCGGGGTGCTGGGACTGCCAGGGAGGGGTGGGCCGAGAGGTGGGGATGGGTACACGGAGGGTCCTGGGCCCTTGGGGTCTGGCTGGTAGCACTGGGAGGAGGTGACAAGCAAGGCTTGTGAGGGCTCAGCGCCCAGAGCTGCAACTCTGCAGACTGCAGCGGGGCCTTGGATCCACATGTGCTTCTGGTCTCGGCTGGCCTGACAGCCACTGGGTTCCAGGCAGGCCTGGATGGTGAGGACGGGGCTGGGCTGCAGCCACCAGATCCACGGCTTCCCTGGAAGATGACGGGTCAGCCGGACACTCTGGCTGAGTCAGGGCCTTTCTAGGTGTTTCTACACCCTGGACATGTGAGTCCCCCGAGGGGAGAGCCTAAGGAATGCTGAGACGCAGCACAGGCGGGTGAGGGGAGCGGAAAAGTGTCGGCTCACGAGCTACCATCTTTTTTCTTTTTTTTTTTTTTTTGAGACGGAGTCTCGCTCTGTCGCCCAGGCTGGAGTGTAGTGGCACCATCTCGGCTCACTGAAAGCTCCGCCTCCTGGGTTCACACCATTCTCCTGCCTCAGCCTACCGAGTAGCTAGGACTACAGGTGCCCGCCACCACGCCTGGCTAATTTTTTGTATTTTTAATAGAGACGGGGTTTCACCATGTTAACCAGATGATCTTAATTTCCTGACCTCGTGATCTGCCTGCCTCGGCCTCCAAAAGTGCTGGGATTACAGGCATGAGCCACCGTGCCCGGCCACGAGCTACCATCTTAATGCAGAGTGTCGAAGTCTCTCTCCTCGCTGTGCCCAGCCTGGGGTGCCAGGCCGGGGTCTTGGCCTCTGGAGGCTGCTCTGCCAGGGCAGGACTTCCACGTCTCTGGAGCTTGGCCCTGTGGGCGCAGGGTAGCATCAGCAGGGGTGGCCCTCACGCCCCGGGGCTGCCTCCTTCTGCCCTCGGTAAAGGCGGTCTGTGCCACTCTGGGCCTCCGCCGTCCCGCCAAGGAGCAGGCAGCAGCCCCGTGGGACCCAAGGAGCTGCCGTTCCCCTCTGTGCCTCTCTGCTGCGGACTCTGACCTTCTACCTTATTTCTGATTAAGTCTAAAAAAAGACAGGAAAAACCAACATGAGCACATCACGTCACTGAGATACAGGGCAGCAGTCAGGGCTGTGAAGTCCTCGGCTGTGCAGAATCCAGTGAGGACAGCAGTGGCGAGGGTGGACCTGTGTGCAGACGTGACCACCTGCCCCCGCCGCCCAGCAACCCCCAGCCCAGCAGACGTGACCGCCTGCCCCCGCCGCCCAGCAACCCCCAGCCCAGCAGACGTGACCGCCTGCCCCCGCCGCCCAGCAACCCCCAGCCCAGCCAAGGTCAAGGCCAGTGGGAGGAGCCGCGGGTTTCTGGACAACACCCAGCAATCAAGGTCCCACTGAGGTCGGTCAAACCACACCCTCGGATCCTCTAGCCGTACTCAACAGCACTGCCAGGAAAATGGACGGAGCTTGATGTCTCTGCCAGCACCTTCACCTCTGCCCCAGACGAAACACTGTTCAGATCACTCACCCTGCCAGGCTCACCACCCTACCTGGACCAACACCCTACACAGACCACCACACTGCCCGGACCACCACACTGCCTGGACCACTCACTCTGCCCGGACCACCACACTGCCTGGACACTCACCCTGCCTGGGGCACCACACTGTCTGGACCACCACACTGTCTGGACCAGTCACCCGCCCAGACTACCACACTGCCCAAATCACCACACTGCCTGGACCATTCATCTGCCCAGACCAGCACACTGCCTGGACCACTCACCCTGCCTGGACCACCACACTGCCCGGACCACTCACCCTGCCTGGACCACCACACTGCCCGGACCACTCACCCTGCCTGGACCACCATACTGCCCAGACCACTCACCCTGCCTGGACCACCACACTGCCTGGACCACTCACCCTGCCCGGACCACCACACTATCTGGACCACCACACTGTCTCGACCAGTCACCCGCCCAGACTACCACACTGCCCGAACCACCACACTGCCTGGACCACTCATCTGCCCAGACCAGCACACTGTCCGGACCACTCACCCTGCCTGGACCACCACACTGCCCAGACCACTCACCCTGCCTAGACCACCACACTGCCCAGACCACCACACTGCCCGAACCACTCACCCTGCCTGGACCACCACACTGCCCAGACCACCACACTGCTTGGACAACCTGCATTGCCACCCATGATGGTAAGTGCAGGAGTCATGAGGGCCCTTTCTGTAGTAAATGGGGGTTGGTTTGAGAGGTCTGGGTGATTTTACCTTCCTTGGAAAAGAATTTCCTCTCCGTCTGGCAGGGAGCTGGCCTGGGCAGACCCCTAAATCCAGTGATAATCAAATACGGTATGCCCTGAACCCCAGGGATCTTATTTAAATGCAATTCTGTCCCAGCAGGGCCAGGTGGGCCTGGGACTCTGCCCTTCCCGCAGCTCCTGGGACACCGTTGCTGCTGGACCGTGGGGCACACTGAGTCACAAGGCCTGGTCTGGGCAGGATGGTGGCGAACCCTGTGGCCTGGGTCCTGGAGAGTGCAGACCTTTCTGGTTCTCCTGCCACTTTCAGGGTGTGAGTCAGGGACCAAGGACTCAAAGGCCCACAGAGGTGCTGAGTGTTTGGCAGCCTGGACGCGGCTTCACCTCTAGTCTGTTTCCTCCAGCGCCCTGGACGCTGAGCAGGCTTTTGCCTTTCCAGCCCCTTTTCTGGTGGTTCTCATGGAGGATGGGCCACCGCGGCTATAAACACGATTCAGGAGGGGCTTTGTTTCCTTGGAGGGTGGCAGGATTTTAATAACAGATCCCATTCTTCGGTGGTTATAAAACGGTTTGGATTTCACGTCTTCTTGATTGACAGCTTATATTTTGCGAGGAAATTGTTCGTTTTGTGTGTGTGCACACATATATGTGCACCTGTACATGAGTTATGCATGCAGGACACACACACGGAGATACTGAGTTTCTGCCGGGTCCCTTCGCTCCCATTTTTGTTTCCAGCATCAACCATTTGTGCTTCTCCTTTTTCATGCCAGCGTGTCATGTCGTCTGTTTCATTATTTCAAAAACCAGCGAGGCTCCATGAGGCTCCACTGATTCTCACCGTCCTGAGCCTCAGGGAGCACAGCAGTCAGAGATCTGTTCCTCTGCGGGGCCACCACGTGGTACATTTTAATTGGTGGAATATTTATTACTCCTCTGTGGGTTGGCATTTCCTGTCCTTTGTCTAGCTTTTTTTTTTTTTTTTTTTTTGAGACAGGGTCTTGCTCTGTCACCCAGGCTGGAGTGCCGTGCTACAATCTCAGCTCACTGCAGCCTCGACCACCCTGAGCTCAAGCCATCCTCCCACCTCAGCCTCCCCAGTAGCTGGGACCACAGGCATATGCCACCACGCCTGGCTAATTCTTCTTATTATTTATTTTGTAGAGACATGGTTTCGCCATGTTGCTCAGGCTGGTCTTAAACTCCTGGCCTCAAAAGATCCTCCCACCTTGGCCTCCTAAGGTGCTGGGATTCCAGGTGTGAGCCATCATGCCTGGCCTTGTCCAGCTTCTTTTTTTTTTTTTTGAGACAGTGTCTCACTCTGTTGCCCAGTCTGGAGTGCAATGGCACGATCTCGGCTCACTGCAACCTTTGCCTCCCAGGTTCAAGCGATTCTCCTGTCTCAGCCTCCTGAGTAGCTGGGACTACAGGTGTGCACCACCACACCCAGCTAATTTTTGTATTTTTAGTACAGACAGGGTTTCACCATGTTGGCCAGGATGGTCTCAATCTCCTGACCTCCTGATCTGCCCGCCTTGGCCTCCCAAAGTGCTGGGATTACAGGCCTGAGCCACCGTGCCCGGCCTGTCCAGCTTCTTAAGCTGCTTGTTTTGCTTATTAACATGGCCATCTCATTTTCTCATGCAGTTATTAAGACTGTAAGACTGTGAACATCCTTGAAGGGTCACTGGGCTCTCACGGATCACATCTATAGTCTCCCCAGGAGGCAGTGCCCACGTGGGGTCTGCCCTGCAAGGCCTTGCCCAGAACTGCCTGCCCTCTACGTCCAGCCATCTCTCTCTGCCCCAGCTTTCTGTCAATCATCTATCGTCTTATCACCTGTCTGTATCCATCTGTCCGTGTCTGTCCTCTGTCTGTTTACCTCCCTCTATCGACCACTTACCTGATCATCTCCCAACCAGTTTCCCTCCTGTCTGTCCATCTATCATCTATTCATCTGTCCATTTACCCATCGGTCTATCATCCGTCTTGATTTCTGTATCCATGAATCACCCGTATCTTCATCTTTACGTATATCTGCCTCTCTCTCTATCTCTATGTCTCTTCATCTCTATGTTTATCTACCATCTGTCTACCTCACTGGCTGTATAATCTTCTGAGGCAGGAACGTTCTGGAAGGTACTGGGCTTATTTAGCCATTCCTCGATCCTTGGCTGACCTGTCAGCTGTCCGGGTTTCTACCGTGACACGAGCTGCTGCTTCGGTTGATGTTCGGGTCTCTCCGCCTCGGCCTGCAGCCCTGCACCTTCCTGTGGCAGAAACTCGAGGTCTGGGTGGAGCGGCCCCCGGCTGGCCCCGCAGCGCACGCAGCCTGGGGAGGAGTCTTGTGGCCAGGACACGAGGCGATGTGTCGTCTTCCACAAACCCTGGATGTGCAGGGCGTGTTTCCTTCCTGCCCAAACCTCTGTTTAAGGGACATTGTTCATTTTTGTTTTCACCAGGCTCTTTTACAAGGTACGATAATTATTTGAAAAAAAATGTATTCTCTGCTCATCTGTGAGGTTCCAGAAAGGGGAGAAAGCCATCCCAGCTGTAGGTCCAGGGTCTCTGAGTGACCCCAGAAGAAAGGCGGCATGAGCATAAGACTCCAGACGGGGTCCCCAAACCCGGGGACGGAAGCCCTGTTCTTGAACCCCAGTTCTTCCTCTCTGGGGTCTGGGGAAGCAGACTCAGGGCCCTCAGTTTCCCCATCAGCAAGACAATGGTCCTTGGAGTCCCTTCCCAGCATCGCGGCTGTGGCTGTGCCGTGGGCCTTTCGCCAGTTCAAAGGGAAAGACAGGAGGGAAGCAAACACTTGTGCTCAGTGTTTTGGTACATGAAGAAAATGTACCAGCTGCCCAGAGGCCCTGCAGACCAGTCCCCGGGACGGAGTCCTCTCCCAGATGGAAGAGAGCCCGGGTGTGTCCGCTCCCGAGAGGTGAGAACACTAGGCAGGCGGGGCAGGGTGGAGATGCCCCAGCCACTGGTGCCAGGCTGCACATGCATGGCTGGTGGGTGCCAGGTCCCTCCCCACACGGATGACGGGATGGCGCCAACACAGGCCCCTGCAGAGGTGCACAGCTACATTTCCATGTGGCCCCAGCAGCCCCGGGCTGGGTTGGAGGACTCCAGACTCTTGTGTGCCTGCCCCACAAGAAGAACAACCCCGGGGGTGCTGCGCGTGCAGGGCTGGGTTCCCAGAGTGCTGCGTCCACTTGCTTGCAGCACACCCGGTGAAGCAGGTGCTGCTCCTGCACTATTTTACAGGTGACGGGACAGCCCTGGGCCACCTCTGTGACCCAAGTGATGGGTGCAGTGTGTGACTGGAGGGTCCTCTCTGTCCCTGATAACAAGACACTGAGCTCTTACTCTGGGCAGAGCTGGTCCAGGGGCCTTTAAGCAACAAGGTGACCCCTCCCAGGATGAGGTGTTATTTCACACACTTTAAATATTACCCAATAGCTTATAATTCACTGGCTAAAAGCATACAAGTTTGCTAAGACAATAACTAAGTATCACCCATGTAATCTCCAGGGGAGGAGGAATAGCTGAAAAATACCATCAATAAAAAGTTAAAAACTGAAAGGATAGGTCTAACAGTAAATTACTTTCCAGCTTTCAACACTTCTCTTTAAGAAAGCATACTGTAAAAATGAGAGAAAAAAAGATCTTGACCAGAAGGCATTTGCCGCTCATAAAACTTACAAAAAATTGTATGCAGAAAAACAAAACTCTGTAAATCAATATGAAAAAGACAAGCAACCCACATTTTTTGTTTGAAGAAAGAATATGATGTTGTTTGCCAATGCCTGAGCCAACGTAACACTGTCTTAATAAATGGTTGGTAATAAATCTTGGCATCTGGTGTGCTCTTCGCACACTCATCCTGGCCGTTCTTGATCGTTTATGCCTCCTTGTAAAATTCAGGACCAGCCTGTTCATTTCTATTTGAAAAAATCCTATTGGGATTCTGATTGGAATTGTATTACATTTATAAATTGTTTTTGGAACTTATCTTCAAAGAAGCAACGAAGGATTCACAGCTGACTTTCAATGAAACCATGGGAGCCTGAAGAAGATTGAACAGCATCTCAGCAGTGGGGAAAGGAGAGAAAGCTGCCAGCCCGCAGTCCTGTGCTCACGGAAGCACCCCAGACACGAAGGAGAAGTAAAGGCATTTTCGGATGAGCCAAGGCAGATCCGTACCACAAGACATAACTAGGGCATTCTTAGGCTGAAGGAAACAGCCCCGGGTGAAAGCGCAGAGAAGAGCCTGCCGAGGGGCCAGAGAGTGGGTGACGTCATGCCGTAAAGCAGCACCTCAGTCCATGGGGACACGGGACAGGTGTCCCCAACACCGTCACAGCCAGTGTATCGCCTCGGTCCATGGGGACACGGGACAGGCGTCCCCAACACCGTCACAGCCAGTGTGTCGCCTCGGTCCATGGGGACACGGGACAGGCGTCCCCAACACCGTCACAGCCAGTGTGTCGCCTCGGTCCATGGGGACACGAGATAGGCGTCCCCAACACCGTCACAGCCAGTGTATCGCCTCGGTCCATGGGGACACGGGATAGGCGTCCCCAACACCGTCACAGCCAGTGTATCGCCTCGGTCCATGGGGACACGGGATAGGCGTCCCCAACACTGTCACAGGTAGTGGCACAAAACAGGGAGGGAGAGAGACTGGAGTCAATGGAGAAAGCAAAGCTGGCCTGGAGATCCCAGTGGGAAGTGAGGGGCCTTAGGGGCCACAATCTTATTCTCTCTGGTTTCGGTGTCTAATGGAAAACCCCATAATAAACTGCAAAACTCACCTAACGAGCCACCACTTCAGACTCATCATATTGGAAAACATTTGAAAATCTAAAAAGACTAAAACATGGGCAAGAATATGAAGTAAAAGGGGCCGATGGGGGTGAACAGTCACAGCTGGTTTGAGGAGGGCCTGGCAATCTCACTGCACTGAAGGGCATGCCTTCTGCAGCCTGGCACTCCTTCCTGACAAAGTACCACAGGCCGGGTGCTTGACACCACGAAAGTTTATTTCCTCCCAATTCTGGAGGGTAGAGTCCAAGACTGAGGTGCAGCAGGGTTGGTTCCTCCTGAGGCCTCTCCTGGGCTTGCAGACGGCACCTTTTCCCTGCATCCTCACAGGGCCGTCCCTCTCTGTGTGCCTGTATCCTCATCTCCTCTTCTTATAAGGACATGGGTTGGACTGGATTAGGGCCCACCCTCATGTAACTTAGTTATATCTGCAAAGACCCCATCTCCAAATATAGTCACATTCTGTGAGGTTCTGGGGGTTAGGATTCCAACACAGGAATTTTTGGGGGACATGATTTAGCCCATAACAATGTCCAAGAATTGGATGCACATACGTGTACAATTTCCACGCATGTACAATATCCATGCGTATATAATGTGCATGCATATACAATTCCCCTGCATGTACAGTACCTAAGCCTGCACAATATCCGTGCACGTACAACACCCATGTGCACAAGGAGACATTTACAAACCTCATGCAGCATTGTCTGTAATAACCAAAGATTGAGAACAGCTTAAGTGTTAACTAACGGGACAGTAAGTGGTGTAGAGGTCACGCAATAGCGTGATGAGTGGAAAGTAATTAGTGGGATTTTAAAAGGCTGCATTGAACAATCCGAAGGAATTGTTCAGTCCGAAGGAAAACTGAAGAAGATACATTCAACGCATTGTTGAAAAAGTGTTTTAAATCACACAAGAACAGCATCATGTGCTGCTCAGGAATTTATTCAAAAGTGTGGAAAAGACGAAAATGATGAACACCCAGTTTGGCGGACGGTGTGGGCATGGGGACCCTAACAGCTTCAGCTGCCTGTGGGGTGCAGCTGCTGGGCTCCCTCAGGCGTCTGGCCCCTGGGCAGGCCTGGGGGAGCTCAGAGGGGTCCCGGCGTGCTGGGAGCATTGGGTGAGCTGCAGGCCCAGGGCCATCCCAGGTCTGGGGCAGCAGCGGAGCCGTGCCTGGATCTCTAAGGACGCGAGAGATCCTGGGGCGGCAGCGTCCAGCGCAGGCTCTGACTCATCAGGGACTGGGTGGGAGCAATTGTTGTGATAAGATCTCATAGTTAGCTCATAATAATAATAATAAAAAGCTAGAGAAATTCGTCTTAAGAAAGTTTTTGAAATTTTAAGTCCTTTGTCAGTACTGTGGGAGGTCTTAACACGATTAAGGAAGAAAACATTTTCTAGCTATAACTGCTATGGTTCAAGTGTTCATGTCCTTCCAGAATTCATCCGCAAAACCTGATTTTTAAAAAGGGCTTAAAATGTGTTTAATCAGGAGTTAGGCTAGAGCTAGTTCTAGCTGAGGCTATAGTTACATTTTAGTCTGTAAAGGAGCAACAAATCATTGTGGGATTTGTATTTAAAACCTTGCTGTGAATCAGTACAAATACAATCTTGCCTTTGGGGCTAGATAGAATTTATTGATAAATACACAGGTAAGGGTTTATGAGTCAGACATTCACGTACTTGAAAAGAACAGTCCTGGAAACGTGGATGAGGTGGCGTCTGGGGGTCGGGGACCCACCGGACCGAGCACAGAACACTGAGGCCTGTGAGTCGCTCCGCAGCCCCCAGAGGACCCCACAGCAGAGGATCCGTCCGTTGTCAAGGAGACCAGACGCCCATCACAGCTTGCTCAGTGAGCCATCAGCAAAGCGGCTGGGTGTTGGGATGGGGGTGACGTGTGGCCGGGCAATGCCCCCGCCAGGGCTGAGCTGGCATTGCCACTGCTGAGTGTCCACCGGCTCACGCAGAGGCCTAACCCGAGCCTCCGAAGACGAAGCATCCTAATGCCTGTGAGGAGTGGGAGGTGCCTAATGCCGGCTGATCAGCCAGCGAACCCTCCCCTTATGGCAAGGGCTGTGCTTTGCCCTCAAAATGAGCTCAGACGGCACGTTCCTGGGTTGGAAGACTCAACACTGTAAAAATATGTTCTGCTATTGATTCCATGCAATCCCAACCGATTTTTTGCAAACTCATCCCGGACCTGATGGAGACAGACCAAAGTCCCTGAACGCCCCGAACATCCTTGTAGACAGGGAGGCAGGGGAGTGTGGCCTGCCTGGCACTGCACCTTGTAAAACCACGGTGTGGAGACCGTCCCACGCTGGCATGAGGTTAGATGAGTCGAGAACTGAAGAGAACAGAGAACCCTCCAGGAGGCCCACGGGCATGTGGACACAGGGTTTGTAACAAAGACTCTTAACAGAGAGTCCTGGGAAGGGCCGCCTTTTCAAACTGAGGGTGCTGGCACCACTGAGTGTCTACACAGGAAAAAGGAGCAGGCGCCCAGGTAGGAAGATTTCTCAGGTAGGACACAAATTACATTACCACAAAGGAAAAGGTTGATGAATTTGATTTCGTTAAAAGTAAGAAACCCTGTTTAACCAAAAGACATGATTTTATGGGAGTGAAAGTTGAGTGAGAGTCAGGGAAGGCGCATGACGGCCACGGCACTGGAGGGCAGCGAGTGCCCAGGCCACGCAGAGAACGCCAAGAACAATGACTGGGCCACGGCACCGGAGGGCAGCGAGTGCCCAGGCCACGCAGAGAACACCAAGAACAGAGAGAGAGAGAAGTGGACGGAAGACTCAAGCGGGCAAGTCACAGGAACATCCGTAAAGACGAGAATGGGTTCATTAGCGATGGGAAGACGGAAACTAAAACCTAAAACCCACGAGACACCATAGAATACCCACAATTCAGACCTGCTGGCACCAAGAGCAGCGTGCAGCCTGGCGTGGAGGCTCTCACACCGAGGACGGGAATCGGTGACCCTCCTCGAGCTGGGCAGGATCTACTCAGGTCCAAGGCTCACACGCCCAGCGTCCAGCGACCCCAGCCGCTAGTGACCCTCGCACATACCGTAGGCCATAAACAGGAACCCACAGCGGCTGGCAGGAGGCAGGACATGGCTCCATGGCTCAGGGAAGCCAGGAGACAGCACCGGTGCCCGCCTGGCCCACCTGCCCTCCAGCCGCCGCCCCTGCAGGCCTGCACCCCAGCAACGCTCGCCTGTGGCTGAGGGGCTGCCTCCCCGAGGGGCCTGGGAGCGAGGTTGCTGCAGCTATCTTCTGCCAGCAGCCAGGAGGCCTCTGCAGCCCTGCCAGACCCCCAGAGAGTCCATCCCAGAGACAGCATGGCTGCAGGTGGAGCCTTGTGCTCCCCTCCCGCAGTTGCTGTTGTCTGAACAGCCGCACCCGTAGCAATGGTTCAGGGATTCCTGGGGCCTTTTCCCTGTGAGTCTTCCACCTGTCTTACGGGGTCAAGGAGAGGGCTGTACTTGAGCATGGGTGTGCCCCACCATCCTCCTCTCACAGTGGAGTCCCGGGGCCTCCTAACCGCACCCAGCCCTGAAGCCGTTGTCTCTGGCTGCAACCCTCCTGGAAGCCACAGCCTTTCCCTGTTCCCCATCTCGAAGCTCTTCACCACTTCCAGGCCACCCTCCCTTCCTCTTCCCTAAACCCTAGGTCATCGTCAAGCCGCCCCCGCGCGCCCGTGACGGGGCATCCCCTCCTCGCTCTAGGGTTTCAGCTCCTGCCTCAAAGCAGCTCTCCACGTCGACCCGCACCTCCGACCCACACCTCAGTTACTGGCAATTTCAAAACGTGCACAGAGCCCCCCTTGAACTTGGCTTCTCAGGTCCCCGAGCCCCTCCAGGGGTACTGTCCTCCACCTGCCTGGCCCCTGGCCCCTTATTCACACCCCAGACACATCACCGCAGCTCCTGTACCCGCCTCACCTTGGGGGGCCTTCTGCTCCCTGAGTGCCGTGAGCCGGCCCTATGGCTGCTGGCCCCTGGCCCTCCTGGTGCCTCCTGCCCCTGCAGCTCTCCCATTTCTCCTCTCCATCATCTCAGCAGCCCTTTTGCAAATAGACCCTTGGTCTGTTGGGGCCCCTCAGGCATGGCACAGGCTAGCCTGTGGGTGTCTCTGCAATGGCAAAGCGCCCACCTCCATTTCCACACCTGCCCCTCCCACTGACCCACGTTCCCGGTTGACCCACCATTGCCTGAGGGTCAGTGGTCCTAACATTTAGAAAGACCACATGGCGCCCGGTGTCCAGGTGGGGCTGGAGCCAGGTCCTCAGCCCCCAAACCCCTTCCTCCTCCCACCCTGGTCCCGGGCGACAGTCCTGAGTGCAGATGCTGTGCCACAGGGACGTCCCAGCTGGGTGAATTCTTTGTGTAAAGAAGAGGTCCTCAGCATCAGCTCTAACTGTCATGCCCTCTTTGTTTATCTTCATCTTAGTCCTTGCTGGGCGATCAGTTCTTTGTTAAGGTTGATACCGAGCCCCAAATCTGATTTGCCCCGAGAGATGAATGATTTTCTCTGCAGTTACTGGGCGGCTTTCTTAGGACTAGAGAGTGGTGAGTGGTTGACATTAATCTCCGCAAACTCAAAATAAAATTGGAAACAAATGTACCAAGAGCTGCAAGGCAATGGCTGAGCCTCCCCTACACGGGATCACAACCTCTGGTGGCCATCTGCGCACAGCCAGGCGGGGCCAGGCTCCGGGGTCCCTCTCTGACGGCAGCCGATGGGCTCCCTTGGGCCTGCGCAGTGCAGCCTGGACGGCATGGGCTTGGGTGGCCATTTCACCACAAAGTCCCTTCAGAGGCTCAACAGGTTTTCAGGCACAGCCTCCCTCCTCCAGACCCTGCTGGCCGGCCGTGTGGACTGAGAGCTGAGGGCGTCTGGGTCTCTGAGGGGCATCGGGGAGGGAGGCCCAGCGGTGGCCTTGGTGGTTCACTCGCCACAAGAGGACCAGCGCTTACTCAAAGAAGATTGAAAACACACAAGGAATCGGGAAACCAAACCAGAAAAGTCCTGCTGACCGAGCCGCCCCTTCTGGAGGCCAAACAGGCACGGAAGCCCCGAGCCAGCACAGGCACTTACCCAGCAGAGAGAAGAGGGCCACCAGGGTCCACACAGCCACCAAGAAGGGGGTCCGCACAGGGAGCCACTGCAGGCTGACCACCGGGATCCCGCTGCTGTTCCGGGCAATGTGGGGCTCTGGCCCCGGGCCCCGGCCGACAAGTGCACAGGGATGGGCTCTGCCCACCAGCAAGGCCAGCAGCGTGAAGGCACAGAGTCCAGACCCCCCGGGCCGCATGCTGGGGGCGCGTGGCACCGACAAGGCGCCACGTATCCGCCTGGCTGTTCTCAACTTTTGGGGACCTGGTCTCTGCAGGGAGCCACCTCGTTAGTCCCTGGTGACCCCTAGAGCTGTGCCAGCTCTTCCTGCCTCACCCCAGCGCCTTCCCTCTGCTACCCAGACTTGTCCTGGGCAGCCTCTGGCCCCCAGGCCGTCAGCAGATAAGCGCTCCGTGTGGCCAGAGGGCCTTCCTGGGACCTGGACCTCCCCAGCGGGAGTTCAAAGCCCTTGCCCATTTTCCTGTGCTGGGAACAGAAGCGGCCCGCCCATCTCCTCTGTGAGATTAGGTTCTGCCTGTCATGTAAAATAAAAGCTGATGAAGAAACAGGGTTTAATTGGTTTCTTATCAGGTGTTTCGTCCTTGTTTGGAATTCTGCGTGGATGGGGGAGCCATGGGATTACACCCAATAAGGTCACCTGCAAATCAGCAGTGCAGCCTCCGTGGGGTCTGCACCCAGGTGTGTGCTCCGCAAAGCCCCCTCTGGCTTCAAGGCAGCAGTGGGTCCTTTGTCCCGGGCCCTCCTGCTGTCCCCACGTCTCCTCTGGCTCCTGGGCCTCACCTCCACTGACTCCCGAGAGGTTCTTCCTCCTGTGCACCTGTGCCCGGGTGGCCTTGCCCACTGCAGGTGCCGAGCCCCTACCTTAGCATCGGAGACCCCAAGCCTGGTGGGGGTGGGGTGTCCTGCAGAGTCAGCCCCAGCCTGGGGCGGGAGGCCAGGGCCTGGTGTGGCCTCGTGGGGAATCAGAGCCCTTGTCGGCAAGGGCTGTCTACACAGCAAGGGAGCCGAGCCCAGGCCAGATGAGAAGGGCGTCTCCAGTCGGGGATGGTCACCTAAGGGGATTGATCCAAGATGCAAATGTGTCAGAGGCCTTGGGAGCTGGTTTTATTGTCAGAGTTTCAGAGTTTGAAAAGAGAAAACTGTCACAAACTCTGACTTGGATTTGGTTTGGAGGCATCTGTGTGAATCTAGAATTTGCAAAATGAGTAGGTGTGTATAGAAATAAATACAGCCTGCTCCACGTCCCCAGGTTCCACATCGCAGACTCAACCAAGGATCAAAGATACTTGGAAAAGAATAAAAAATAACAATACAGGAAAAAAATACAAATAAAAATAACAACACAGTGCAACAACTATTTACATAGCATTTCCATTGTATTTGGTACAATGAATAATCCAGGGACGATGTAAAGTACTGGGAGGATGTATGCAGGTTACTTGCAAATCCGACACCATTTTACATCAGGAACTGGAGGTCCTGCAGGTGGGTTAACCTCTGGGGTCCTGGAACCCATCCCTTGAGGACTGCAAGAGATAAGCATATAGGTGTCAGTGACAGTCCCAAATCATGGCCCCTGGAATAAAGCTGGAACCCACGAGCCCATCCTTACATGATAAAGATGTGGAAGACTTTAGGGGTCCTTTGCAGCATCTCAAGGTGCCTCGTGACTGTGCCGGAGTAGACCGGTAACTGTTCTGTGAAAATGCTTGACAGCAACAGCTGACTCTACGCGGATCTGGAGCTGCAGCTACGGGCAAGGGCACCTGCGCACAGGGGTGCGCAGCGTGGGAGAGGCTCAGCTGTGCCTCGGGTGCTCCTGCCACAGGCTCATAGCCTGATCCCGACTCGAGAAAATGCCTGACACACCCAGAATGAGGGTCTTCACCCAATAAGTGCCCTGCAACCATCTCGGGAGATGAAGAGGCCAGACCGCAGAAGACCATGCTTGGTTTCGATGGGACAACTGGATTCGCTCCGAGGGCTCTGAGGTCAGCAGGCGGCTGCCAGTCACACCGATGTCCTGACCTGGGAGCACGCAGGACAAGGAGGCACCCAGTCAGCAACCTACCCCCAGATGGTCAGAGAGATATTCCTGTGCTACTCTTGACACCTTTCTGTAAAAGAAAAAATTTAAATAATACATTACTTAAATAAATTAAAAGTTTGTATTTAAAAAATACACACAACTTCTGCTTCCAGCTACAATGCAGAAAGTCTCAAGAGACTATTTTCACCAAATAACCTAAACAAGCCACATAAGCTATAAATTCGCAATTAAAAAAAAAACCCGCCGGAAAGCTGAGGATACACAGACACCCGAGTGAATTAAGCCACCAGCAGTGAGGAGCCCCCAGGGGAAGGGCGTGACTGATCACTGCCCTGCCAACTGATGTCAGGAGAAGATCCTAAAGGCCAAAGAAAAAAGACACAGGGTCACTAACAATGTTGGAGGACGCCGTGCGGAGACAATGGGGTCTGAAAATGAAAAGGTGTCTTCTGCGAGCTGATGAAAACAGACACCACCAATAAACAAAGCCCAAATCCGCAAACCCAGAATTTTATACAGAACAAAAACGTCCTTCAAACATGAAGGGTAAATACAGATAATGTCAGACGATAAAAAGCATTTGTTGCCAGCAGAATTCAATGTGGAAATCATAAAGGAAACTGTTCAGCTGAAGGAGAACAGCCTTGGGCTGGGAACAGCAAAGGGCCGGGTCCCTATGCGGCAAACTCAGCGCCAGCAATTACTCACCGGCTGAAGCAAGCGTGTCCTCCTCCTGGCCCATGGGCTGCATGTGGCCCAGGACGGCTTTGAATGTGGCCCGAGACACATTTGGTAAACTTTCCTTAAAACGTTATGAGATTTTTTGTGATTTTTTTCTTTTAGCTCATCACCTCTCGTGTTAGTGTGTTTTATGTGTGGTCCAAGACAGTTCTTCTTCCAATGTGTCCAAGGGAAGCCAAAAGATTGGGCACCCCTGGGCTAAAGGAACTTCAGTGACAGTGCTGGGTTGTCACGTGACATTTGTACGATGCCAACAGCAAAAATGGTAGAAGGGTGAACGGGCATGAGCCATCCTCTCCGGCACGGCCAGTCTTCCCTGACACCGTAACGCCGGTGAGGAATCGCTAGGATAACCGCAGACTTCAAATCTACATGAAGGAAACTTTAAAATGCGACTGAGAGGGCCAGAAATATGTGACCAAATCTAAGGGCATAGAATACCTGGACAGAAAGACTTTCTTCAGAAAGATCAAGTTACAGCTGACTCATTCTGTAGGTTTAAGGTCCCAATAAATGGCCCAAAAGAATATTTTTAAACTACATCAACTCTTTTTGAAGTTTAAATAGGGAAAACAAAGGAGTTTCTGGCTAAACAGATCATTGGCAGGGCGCCTTTGGAAGAGAAGCAGCCATCGGGGGTCTGCCTTGTCACACTCAGGCCTGTTATGGAAACAAGGGTTATGCCTCGGGTGGCTCAGGCTGCAGAGGGGAATGAACGTCTAGAAAAAGACCCCAAAACACCAAGACTTTGGGCTATGACCAAGGCATCATTTCGAGTTAGTTGAGAAGACATGGTGGGAGACAGGGTTCGTTCTGTTCGTATAAAACAAAGAGAAAGCGTGTGTACCCCTGACAGCTCTGGAAGGGCCCGTGGAGGCCCCAGGGTCGACTGCTCCGGGAGGGAGCTGTGTGGCCAGGAGACCCATTCGTGTCTGTTTTCTATCAAACGCGTGTGTTGTTGTTACACGTTAAAAAACAACCCCCCCCAAAAAACAACAAACAAACAAACAGACAAAACAAGTGCAACACGACTTTTTAAAGCTGGGCCTGAGAGTCCTGGGGAGAGCCGGGTCCGGGTTCCTGGTGGGACGCTGAGCTGCAGAGCCGGCTGGTGGCTGGGGGGCCATTCTCCCTCCTGGGCCCTGTGCCTCCTCCAGAGCAGAAGCCTCCCCAGGTTCTCCTGCAGCTTCTAATCCTGGCGCCTGGCATGGAAATCATCCAGCGACAGGAGGGGCCCCTGCTGCTGCTGGTGAGACTGTGTTTACAGTGCTGTTGGAAGGCCCAGATCCTGGCCAGGATCCGAGAGGCCAGAGGCCCCTTCCCACCTCCCGGGGTCTCCCCAGGTGGGAAGGGAGCAGAGGGGCTGGCGTGGAGCCACATGCGGCCCAGCAGGGTTTGACCTTGAGTGCCGAGATCCTTCATGAATCCGGGCTCCGCTTTCATCAGAGGGCACCATCCTCCAAGGGAGCTCCCCGACGAGAGGCGTTACGGAGGGTCCACAAAGGTGACCCCTGTTGCTTGTCATGGGCTTCTTTTTCTTTTTGTTTGGCTCCTAGTATATTCCAGGGTGTGTGCATCTGTCACCACAACGCATTTTAGAACATTTCATGCCCCCTACCCGCCGCCTCAGCGTTCACCTCCTCCCACCTCCCCGGTCCCCGGCCGATTTGCCTCCATGGATTAGCCTGTCCTGGATGTTTCTGTGGCAACACCGTAGGTGTGTGGCCTTCATACCTGGCTTGTCACTCAGACGACATTTCCAAGACTCACCACCTCGTGTCGTGTACCAGCGCTGCATTGCATTGTGCGGGTGTACACGTTTTCATGCGTCCGTGTATTTAGGCTGTTTCTGCTTCTCGACTGTTATGAATGATGCTGCTATGAACATTCTTTTTTTTTTTTTTTTTTTTTTGAGACGGAGTCTCGCTGTGTCACCCAGGCTGGAGTGCAGTGGCCCGATCTCGGCTCACTGCAAGCTCCGCCTCCCGGGTTTACGCCATTCTCCTGCCTCAGCCTCCGAGTAGCTGGGACTACAGGCGCCCGCCACCACGCCCGGCTAGTTTTTTGTATTTTTAGTAGAGACGGGGTTTCACCGTGTTCGCCAGGATGGTCTCGATCTCCTGACTTCGTGATCCGCCCGCCTCGGCCTCCCTAAGTACTGGGATTACAGGCTTGAGCCACCACGCCCGGCCTGCTATGAACATTCTTATACAGGCTAATGCCTGAACGTGAACTCATTGCTGATAGGTGTGTACTTAGGAGTGGATTTTGTACAATCTACTGATGACTTCCATTCCTCCATGATGCATTTATTCTCCTCAACCACTTAAAAGAAATCTCCCCTTCCCATAACGTTGTTTCACCTGAAAGGAGTGAGATACTAATTTGACCTTAAGTGGGCTTTATTTATCCCTTCAAGGTGAGCAGTTATTCCGATTAGACTGGAAAATAGTGACCAGAAATATTAGGCCAACTGCATTCTAAATAGTGTATTTTTGGTCTTAGGAACAGATAGGGTATCCCCTTAAGAGGCCTGGATTTTGCCTAATAACACTGAAAAAAGGAGACCCTGTGGTCTGCATGGTGATCAGACTGACAGCCAACTTCTCACCCACAACAACAGAGGTCAGGAAGCAATGCAACAGTAGCCTCCACGTGCGAAGGGCAGGTGACACCAACACCGAACTGTCAGTGCGAAGAGCAGGTGACACCAACACCGGACTGTCAGTGCAAAGAGCAGGTGACACCAACACCGGACTGTCAGTGCAAAGAGCAGGTGACACCAACACCAGACTGTCAGTGTGAAGAACAGGTGACACCAACACCGGACTGTCAGTGCAAACAGCAGGTGACACCAACACTGGACTGTCAGTGAAAGCGTCATTCCAGGGTGCAGTAAAACAAAGGCACTTAGAACACATGAAGGTCAAAAAGGAGACACAAAACTCACAGACCATCCCTGAAATAAGTACGAGACGTGCCCTTCACCAAGGAAAGACACCCCAGGAGGAAGGCATGGAACAAAAGAAGCAAAGACGTGCAGAGAAAACCCAGCAAGCTGATCAGCAAACATAAACAGCCATTGGTTATTTTAGGAAGAAAACTTGGGCACAGGAAAACAGCATGGGGAGTTTTCCTCTCGAAATGGCAGGATGGCTCGTATCAGAACAACCTTTCCGTGAACAATAATTATAAGCTCTGGAAAAACTATAAAACACTATTGGAAGCTAATGGAGAGCAAACAAAGATGGCAGAGACTCAGTGTGGCAGCCCTTGAAAGCAGGAACTTCTGTGGGCGAGCTTCACGTACAGCTCACACCTGATGGTGCACCTTGGTCACCGAGCTGGGGTGGCGTCAGCAGAGCACTGCAGTCTCACTGGCTGGACACATAGGAGGCCAGAGAAGGAAAGGTGGAACCCCATAAGGAGGGAGCCACAGACAACAGGGCCCTCAGCACTGTGTGTAAATTGCATCTTAATCCTGTCCTGGACTGAGCACCCTGGGTGAGATGCTGAGGGTCCCTGCAGAGAGGCGGCAGCTACTGCCATGAGGGAAGGTGGAACGTGGCCACAGTGCATGGGCACATGGCCTGCAAGGGTAAGAGTGACATCTTCCAGCACAGGAAACATAAGCCAGAGTCTCTGTGTCATATTGACAACAACAGTCATACTGTGGCTGACAAAAAAGCTTCCAGACATGAAAAGAAACAGGAAAATGTGACCTACATCTGAAAGAAACAGCAGTCAACAGAAATGTGCCTCAAGATAATGAAAGATGATAAAATTAGAAGACAGACTCTTTAGTATGTTCAGGGAATTAAAGGAAAATATAGTCACAATGAATGAACAGAGAATCTTGGTAGAGAGATGCCAGTCATCTTTTAAAATAACCCATGAGAGGAAAATAGAATCTTAGGACCCCAAACTCATGGTGCTCAAGGGAAAGTAAAGCTTGGGAGTGGATTCTCATGGAAACTGCCATCCTTTTGTTCTGAGAGAGACAGCAGTGATTTCCCATGCTCTCTCTATCTCATGTAAAACTCAGACTCACTGGGTACTGATCAGAGCCTCACAGAACAGAGCCATGTGCCTCACTGCCCACTCCCCTCTTTTTTTCTTTCCATCCTGTCTGCTCTTTCCCTTTCAATGTTGACATTCCCCAAACTGTCTTCAGAAACAGCACAGGACACAGACCTCAGAGGGACTCATGTTTCTTTTTCCTGGGCATGTCCTCAACCTTGCTAAACAAACCTCTAATTGACTGGTATCTGTCTCAGGCAGGTTTCCCAAACCAAATGGAAATTCTGGAACTGGAAAGCACCACAGACCATACAATGGATCAGAAGATAAATCTCAAATGTTTCCAATAATTGAAATGATAGAAAGGATGTTCTCTGATCACAATGGAGTTAAAAGAGAAATCAATAATAATCATACATCTGGGGAAAAACACAAATATTTGCAAATTAAAGAAAATATCTAAATGACCTATGGGTCAAAAGAACCACAGGGGAAATTTGAAAATATTTCAAACAAATAATAGTGAGCACAAAACATATAAAAATCTGTAAGATTGTGTCCGGATTTCATTCCTTCCAGTGGGGTCTTGGTCTTGCTCACTTCAAGAATGAACCTGCAAACCTTCGTGGTGAGTGTTACAACTCTTAAAGACAGTGTGTCCAGAGTTTGTTCCTTCAGCTGTGTCTGGAGTTTCTTCCTTGCAGTGGCTTCATGGTCTCACTGACTTCAATAATGAAGCCACAGACCTTTGCAGTGAGTGTTACAGCTCTTAAAGGTGGTGCAGACTCAAAGAGTGAGCAGCACCAAGATTTATTGTGAAGAGCAAAAGAACAAAGCTTCCACAGCATGGAAGGGGACCCAAACAGGTTGCCGCTGCTGGCTGGAGTAGCCAGCTTTTTATTCCCTTATTTGTCCCCACCCATATCCTGCTGATTGGTCCATTTTACAGAGTGCTGATTGGTGCCATACAATCCCTTAGTTAGACCCACAACACTGATTGGTGCATTTTTACAGAGTGCTGATTGGTACATTTACAATCCTTTAGCTAGACACAGAGGGCTGATTGGTGCATTTTTAGAGAGTGCTGATTGGTGCATTTACAATCCTTTAGCTAGACACAGAGCACTGATTGGTGTGTTTTTACAATCCTCTAGCTATACAGAAAAGTTCTCCAAGTCCCCACTTGACCCAGGAAGTCTAGCTGGCTTCACCTCTCAACATGAGCTAAAAATAAGTTTAGAGGGGAGACAATAGCTCTAACTGCTCACATTAGCAAAAAGATTTTCAAAGAAATGATCTAAGATTCCACTTTAAGAAGTTTTAAAAAGATAAGCACATTGAATCCAAAATAAAGTCAATAAAGACAAAAGCTGTTTTTTGAACAGGTTAGTAAAATTGATAAAACTACGACAAGACTGATCAAAGAAAAACTGTAATAATCAACTACCAATAAAACTCTGACAAGACTGATCAAAGAAAAACTGCAATAATCAATTACCAATGCCAGGAGAAAAGAGAAGACATCACTACAGACCCTACAGATGTTAACAGGAAATATCATAACATCACTAATTATTTTCTGCTGATAAATTTGAGAGCTTATGTAATGAATTCTTCTGAAAATAAAACTTACCAAAATTGACACAAAGTGGAATAGAAAACTTGGATATTCCCATATCTATTCAATAAATGAACTTGTCATCAAAAACTTTTCCAGAAAGAAAACTCCAGAGCTAGATTATTTCAATGATGAATTTTATCAAATAGTTGATGAAACAACATAATGTCAATATTTAATAAAACATTTCAAAACTTGGGAGAAGGAAAGAGAAGAGAACCATTCCTAGCTTTTTATGAGGCCAGCTTAACTCTGATGTCAAAACCTGGCAAAGACATTATAAGACATGAAAATTACAGATCAGCATCCGTCATAAAGATAGATCCAAAAAATTGTAAACAAATTATTAGCAAACTGAATCCAAAAACTTATAAAAAAGATAATACATCATGACAAAGTAGGGTTTTTCCAGGAATGCAAGATGAGTTTGGTGTCTGAAAACCAAACCAATGTAACTCACCATATTGATGGAATAAAGGCGTAACCATATGAAACATCAATAGGAGCAGAAACAGCTTCTAATGAAATTCAAAATCCATGTGAGGCAGAAGCTCTTGGCAATCGAAGGCATCATGTATAAAACCTACACCCACATCATACTCAATGGTAAGACACCAGGCGCTTCTCCCCTAAGACCAGGGACAAGGCAAGGAAGTGTACTCCATTTCCACACCACCATTTACTCCAGGTTGTAGCTGGACAACAAAGGGAGAAAAAAGAGGAAGAAAGATTGATTGGGAAAAAGTAAAATTATCTCTAATCACAGATGATGCAATTATTTACAAGGAAAATTTTAAGGAGTCTTCAGAACTACTGGAACGAATGTGAGATTCACAGGGTCTCAGAACATAAGATCAGTACACAAAAATCAGTTTTGTATCTCTATACTAGCAGCAAATAATCTGAAAATAAAAATTTAAATTATTCAGTTTGTAATACCATCAAAACCATAAAATACTTATGACTAAATTTAGCAAAAGACATCATCTATAAAATGTTGCTGAAAGAAATTAAAGACCTGAATAAATGGAGAGACAGCCAACACAGATTAAAACATTCATTACTGTTATGATGTCAAATTCTGCCCAGATTCAAATACAGTTTCCATACAATCCTGAATATGATCCCAGCGGGTGAGCACAGAAGGGCTGAGTCCAGGATGGGGAGTGAGATGAAGCCGGGGTGAGGGTGAGCAGAGAAGGGTTGAGTCCAGGATGGGGAGTCTCAGGTGACCTTGATTTTCAAAAACCAGTCCTTTGAGAAGAACAACTCATGGTGCCAGGCAGCGCTGTAGCTTCTCACGGCTCAGCCTGGGACCCCTGGCACCCGGGGACTGTGGCCTCACATAAGGACACCGAGGCACCGAGAGGTCATGTGACCTGGCCAGAGCCGCACAGCCAGATGGAGGCTGGGCTATGCGGGGACGCCACAGCGTGCTCTGACTTTACACACACAAATGTCACCACTTACATTTTTATTTCCCTGTCACTGTCTTGTTTCTCAAAGGACTTAAGGAGGCTCATGGCAGCGCAGGTAGGCAACTGTGTTGAGTTCTCTGGCTGATCTTGGCCTGTGGCCTCTCTGTAAAGATCCAGGGTCCTGGGGGCGGCTGTGGTAGCATCTGAGATGGCCCTGGCGTGGGCTGCCTCAGATGCTGGCCTTGGCTCAGGGGTGGCACTGGCCTTGGCTTAGGGGTGGTCCTGCCCTTGGTTCGGGGGGTGACCCTGGCTTTGGCTCGAGGTGTGGTCCTGGTCTTGGCTCAGGGGTGCCCCTGGCCTTGGCTCGGGGCATGGTCTTGGCTTTGGCTCGGAGGGTAGTCCTGGCCTTGGCTCAGGGGTACCCCTGGCCTTGGTTCGGGGGGTAGTCCTGGCCTTGGTTCGGGCGGTAGTCCTGGCCTTGGCTCGAGGGATGGTCTTGGCTTTGGCTCGGAGGGTAGTCCTGGCCTTGGCTCGGGGGTGACCCTGGTTTTGGCTCAGGGGGTGGTCCTGAGTGCTCCCTCCACAGCCCTCTTCCTGATGTGGCTTCAACCTGCCCAGTCCAGGTTTGGCCCCAGTTTCCCATGAACTCCAGGGTAATCCCTGTGCTGGCTATGATAGGGACATCTGCCCCAGTGGCCTCCAAGTCCTCCCCTGCCCAGGACTCCTCACTTGGTTCCGGGGAGCGCTGCACACCCTGTGCCTCCAGGCAGAACAGGGTTGTAGGCTTGCAGGCGGCCTCAACCCAGCCTGGAGCTCCTCCACAGCAGCAGGGCCACGGCCCACTTGTTCCCTCACACCCAAGGCAGAGCTGGGTGCACAATAGGTGCTCAAAGGTGGCTTTGCTTTGCAAATAAGAATCTTTGGCAAAGCCCCAGGATCCGTGCAGGGGCCCGCCAGAGTTCACCGCATGAGAGCACAGGTGTTAACCCAGTGCGTGAGCATCCTTTTAACATGATCCTTAAGTTGGTAGCAGAATTTCCTTCTCCGATAAGCTCTGCCATGTTTTGAATTTCGTCTTGCCTCCCGGTGTGTGTTTTAAAGATCTCTTTATGTTTGCTCTGCCCAGGTAGAGCATTCATGGAATGCCAAGACCAAGGCGCTTCCTTCTTTGCTCTTAATTCTTAAATTTGGCTGGTATTTAATATTTTCAACTTTCAAACATTCACACGCGGATCTTTACTAACCTAGATCAGATTCATTTGTGTTCCTGGTTCCTACAGAATTAGAAATTCAGGAAGAGAATGAACAAAGTAACTCATTTCCGGGGCAGGTTCCCCAACCCTGTCTTCACGTTTCAGCTGTGGATGGCAGGGCCTGTCTGCGTGGTGCAGACCCGAGCTGCCCAAGTCACCTCAGAAGGCAAGAGGATTCCGGACTTTTGCGGCCACAGCGAGGACACGGGTGGGCGGGGAAGCATGGGAATTGAGGAGGGTGAACACACATGCGTAGTTGTAAGTTTTCAGCACGTTTACATCCAAAGTCACTTAGGAAATTAGTAACTTTGTTATTGGAGGTAAATGTTCAAGCTGCTGGTTGGACCTGGCATTTTGTTGTTGAAGCTCTAGATGGAGGCACAAGCAGCCGGAACTCAGGGACAAAACCCTCTGCCATTTTCAGTTCGTGAGGAAAACAAGCCACAGACAGACAGGGAAATGCTGCTTGGTGCAAAAGGAAAAGAAAATGAATACAGAGATGAGCGCATACCAGACCTGTTTCTGAAAGGAAGAGTGAAGAGCAAAACCTTGGCAGGGCTGACCTGGCCAGAGGCTGGGCAGGTGCTGCTGGTTTCTCTTCATGCCTCTCTAGGTTGAAGCTCCTGGTATCACCCACCTGCACTTGATTACTTTCTAAAGACACAAGCAGAAGTTTTATAAAGAGTGAGGTACTGGTCTACTTTTTGTTTTCTCTTTTGTACCTCTCTGAGTTGTCCGGAGCTGCGCGCCCCGGCCATAGCAAATAATAATTAATGATTAAACGCCCGAGCTCTATTCCTTTCCACCTGCTACCTCCTCCCTAGATTTGTTGTTTCTCTTTTGTATCAATACCTCATAATAGATGGCGCTCTTCCTGCTTCTTCTTCACTTGTTTTTCCCCGAAAATTGTTACTTTGTAGCACAGGCACCATCCCCTGCCCAGGAAAATTACCAACTGACAGCGCAGGTGCAACATGACGTTTGACCAGAGAAACCAATACCTACTTGGTCATGCCCTCTGCGATGAGATCATCTCCGCCTCTGGCCCAACCCCTTCCCCTCCAAGTGTATATAAGGCACTGCATTACCGCCATTAAACGAGACTTGATCAGAGCACTGTCTTGTCTCCATTTCTCGTGTCTCTTGTTCCCCAAATTCCCACCCCCTCCTCCAGGGCCTGCTCTGACTATCCCGCGGGCCAGGATACGTGGCGCCCGAACAGGGACCTGGAAACGAGGGACTCCGTGAGGAAGAGGACGCCAAAGGACGGTCGACCACTAACGAAGGCAAAAGGAGTCAAATTCTGCCGATCACCGCGGGAACCTGCCGCGTCAGGATCGAAGGTAAGTGACGCGTCCGAAATGGGACAAGAATTAAGCCAACATCAAATATATGTAGGACAATTAAAAGAGGCTTTAAAGATACGAGGAGTAAAGGTTAAAGGTAATGATTTGTTTAAATTTTTTGATTTTGTAAAAGACACTTGCCCTTGGTTCCCACAGGAACTATTGATATTAAAAGATGGCGTAGAGTAGGGGATTGTCTTCAGGACTATTATAATACTTTTGGGCCAGAAAAAATTCCTGTAACTGCCTTCTCTTATTGGAACCTCATTAGAGATTTAATAGATAAGAAGGAGGCCGATCCGCAAGTCATGGCTGCGGTTGCTCAGACAGAGCATATTTTAAAGGTTAGCTCCCGTTCTAACCTCACAAAGCCTCCGCAAGATACGGAGGAGGATCTCATTTCCCTCGAAAGTGATCATGAGGAAATTAAGTCTCCTTCTGTAACAGATAAAGAAATGCCACACGAAAACAAACCAAAAAAATACCCAATTTTACAGATGCTTCAAAAAGAGGAAGAAATTAATAAGCTTAGTCAATCGGATATAAATTGGGATGATTTAGAGGAAAAGGCAGCTAAATATCACAACCCTGATTTGCCTCCCTTTACTTCATACCCACCCCCATATAATAAGACGCATAATGAGGCTTCTGTGCCTATTGTTATGGCAGCAATAGATCCCAAAGAAGAATTAAAACAAAAGATAGCTCAACTAGAAGAGCAAATTAAACTTGAAGAGTTACATCAACCATTGATAATTAGGCTCCAAAAGCTAAAAACAGGAAATGAAAAAATACCTAACTCAGACGCTATGGAGGGTTCCTTGCGCCCACCTCAGCAGCCTGGACAACATGTTCCAAGAGGGGGGTTAGTTGCTAGCCGACATAGAGAAGACTCCTCCCCCAAAGACGTTTTTCCGGTCACGGAAACCATAGATGAACAGGGACAGGCTTGGAGGCATCATACTGGATTTGATTTTACTATCATAAAAGAGTTAAAAACTGCTGCCTCTCAGTATGGGGCTACTGCTCCATATACTCTTGCTATAGTGGAATCTGTGGCTGATAATTGGCTCACTCCTACAGACTGGAATACCTTAGTTAGGGCAGTCCTTTCTGGGGGAGACCACTTAATTTGGAAGTCAGAGTTCTTTGAAAATTGTAGAGATACAGCTAAAAGAAATCAACAGGCAGGAAACGGTTGGGATTTTGATATGTTAACTGGTTCAGGTAATTATGCAGACACTCGGGCCCAAATGCAATATGACCCTGGACTGTTCTCACAAATCCAGGCTGCTGCTACAAAGGCCTGGAGAAAACTTCCCGTTAAAGGAGATCCAGGGGCCTCGCTCACAGCGGTTAAACAAGGACCCGATGAGCCATTTTCAGACTTTGTGCATAGACTTATGACCACGGCAGGCAGAATCTTTGGAAATGCAGAAACGGGTGTAGATTATGTTAAACAGTTAGCTTATGAAAATGCTAACCCCGCGTGCCAAGCGGCAATCAGACCTTATCGAAAGAAAACAGATTTAACAGGATACATTCGCCTTTGTTCAGATATTGGGCCCTCATATCAACAAGGCCTAGCAATGGCCGCCGCTTTTAGCGGCCAAACAGTAAGAGATTTCCTCATTAACAAAGGTAGAGATAAAGGGGGATGTTTTAGATGCGGTAAAAGGGGACACTTTGCAAAAGATTGCCATGAAAACCAAAATAAGAGTCCAGAAGCAAAAATCCCAGGCCTTTGCCCACGGTGTAAAAGAGGAAGGCACTGGGCAAACGAATGTAAATCTAAAACTGACAGTCAAGGAAATCCTTTACCCCCCAGGCAGGGAAACGGGATGAGGGGCCAGCCTCAGGCCCCGAAACAAGCATATGGGGCAGTCAGCTTTGTTCCAGCCAGCAACAGCAATCCATTTCAAAACTTAGTAGAGCAACCCCAGGAAGTACGGGATTGGACCTCAGTTCCACCTCCCACACAATACTAACACCTGAAATGGGACCGCAAACCTTAAATACTGGAATATATGGACCCTTACCACCTAACACTTTTGGGCTACTTTTAGGAAGAAGTAGTGTCACCATGAGAGGCTTACAAGTCCTCCCTGGAGTTATCGATAATGATTATGAAGGAGAAATTAAAATTATGGCCAGAGCTATTGATAGTATTATTACTGTCCCTCAAGGAGTTAGAATAGCTCAGTTACTCCTGCTACCTTTGGTTAAAACAGATAATAATATCCAATACTCTAATAGAAATATAAAAGGTTTCGGATCATCAGAGATATATTGGGTGCAACCAATTACAAATCAAAAACCCTCTCTAACCTTATGGTTAGACGGGAAGGCATTCACTGGACTAATAGACACAGGGGCTGATGTAACGATCATTAAACAGGAAGATTGGCCCTCTCATTGGCCTACCACAGAAACTTTAACTCACTTGAGAGGAATTGGACAAAGCAGTAATCCTAAACAAAGTTCTAAATACCTAACATGGACAGATAAAGAAAACAATTCAGGCCTCATTAAGCCATTTGTCATCCCTTACCTACCTGTTAACCTTTGGGGGCGAGATCTGCTCTCTCAAATGAAAATTATAATGTGTAGTCCAAATGATATAGTTACTGCACAAATGTTAACTCTAGGATACACCCCTGGTAAAGGTCTTGGAAAAGGAGAAAACGGTATCCCACAGCCTATACTGGTTTCAGGACAACTTGATAAAAAGGGGTTTGGAAATTTTTAGCTCAGGCCACTGACATACCTGCACCCCAAAGGTGCGCTGACCCCATTACTTGGAAGTCAGATGAGCCCGTTTGGGTTGATCAGTGGCCTTTACTCAATGATAAACTAAGTGCTGCCCAACAGTTAGTGCAGGAACAACTAGCAGCAGGACATATTGTGGAAAGTAATTCTCCTTGGAATACACCTACTTTTGTTATTAAAAAGAAGTCCGGCAAATGGAGACTCTTACAAGATTTAAGAGCAGTAAATATCACTATGATCCTTATGGGTGCCTTACAACCAGGATTGCCTTCACCAGTTGCAATTCCTCAAAAATATTTTAAAATCGTTATTGACCTTAAAGATTGCTTTTTTACAATTCCCCTTCACCCTGCTGACCAAAAAAGATTTGCCTTTAGTCTTCCATCCACAAATTTTAAACAACCAATGAAGCGTTATCAATGGAAAGTTTTACCTCAGGGTATGGCTAATAGTCCTACCTTGTGTCAAAAATATGTAGCTGCCGCTATAGAGCCAGTCAGAAAAACATGGGCACAGATGTATATTATACATTATATGGATGATATTTTAATAGCAGGAGAAATTGGCGAACAAGTCTTACAGTGTTTTGCCCAACTCAAACAAGAGTTAACAGCAGCAGGACTACAAATAGCCCCAGAAAAGGTACAATTACAAGATCCATACACCTATCTTGGTTTCCAGATTAACGGACCCAAAATCATTAATCAAAAGGCCGTTATACGTCGTGATCATTTAAAAACTTTAAATGATTTCCAAAAATTACTGGGAGACATAAATTGGCTTCGACCGTACTTAAAGCTCACCACAGGAGAGTTAAAACCTCTTTTCGATATATTAAAAGGAGACTCTAATCCAAAATCTCCCAGGTCCATTACTAAAGAAGCATTAATAGCACTCCAACAGGTAGAACATGCCATTGCAACACAATTTGTTACCAGCATTGATTATTCTCAGCCATTAATATTCATTATTTTTAACACAACAATAACCCCTACTGGCTTATTCTGGCAAAATAATCCCATTATGTGGGTACACCTGCCCTCCTCCCCTAAAAAGGTTTTGTTGCCTTATTATGATGCCATAGCTGATCTAATTATCTTGGGAAGAGAAAACAGTAGAAAATACTTTGGAATAGAACCCTCTACTATTATACAACCCTACACTCAATCACGCATCCATTGGCTGTTACAAAATACGGAAGCCTGGCCAATTGCTTGCGCTTCTTATACTGGCGTGATTGACAACCATTACCCACCTAACAAACTCATTCAATTTTGCAAACTTCATGCGTTTGTGTTTCCCCATATTACCAGTAAAGAACCTCTCAATGACGCATTACTAATTTTCACTGATGGATCTTCCACAGGACTTGCCGCTTATACTTACAATGATATAATCGTTAAATTCCAGACCACTTATACATCAGCTCAGCTGGTCGAATTGCAAGCTATAATTGCAGCACTATCAGCTTTTCCTTGTCAGCCACTTAACATTTATACAGACAGCGCCTACCTGGCTCATTCAATACCCCTCTTAGAGACCGTGTCTCAAATTAAACATATTTCAGACACAGCTAACCTATTTTTACAATGTCAACAACTTATCCGAAAAAGGACTACTCCCTTTTTTCTTGGGCATATTAGGGCACATTCAGGATTACCAGGACCTTTAACTCAAGGTAACGCAACAGCCGACACGGCAACAAAAACCATAGCCACAGTCACTACAGACAATTTGCAACAAGCGCAAAAAGCACATGCCTTACATCATTTAAACGCCCAAACCTTAAGACTTATGTTTAAACTTACCAGAGAACAAGCTCGACAAATAGTTAAACAATGCGCCAACTGCATAACGCATTTACCTGTTCCCCATTTAGGAGTTAATCCCCGAGGACTCATTCCCAACGAAATTTGGCAAATGGACGTTACTCACCACTTAGAATTCGGTCAACTAAAATATATCCATGTATGCATAGACACCTATAGTGGATTCATCAGTGCAACTCTCCAAACAGGAGAGGCCACCAAACATGTCATAGCTCATTTATTACACTGCTTTTCTATTTTAGGAATACCCAAACAAATCAAAACAGATAATGGCCCCGGTTATATAGCCAAAACCTTTTTACAATTTTGTAATACCCTACAAATTAAACATACCACAGGCATTCCCTATAATCCCCAAGGACAAGGTATAGTAGAAAGAGCTCATCTGTCATTAAAAACTATTATCACAAAATTAAAAGGGGGGAGCTGGTACCCCGTGAAGGGTACCCCCAGAAACATACTCAATCATGCCCTGTTTATCCTTAATTTTTAAAATTTGGACAGTCATGGAAAATCGGCTGCCGACCGTTTCTGGCATCCTGAATCTCAAAAACAGTTTGCAATGGTAAAATGGAAAGATCCACTTGATAATTCATGGCATGGCCCCGATCCAGTTTTAATATGGGGAAGAGGCTCAGTATGCATCTTCTCACAAAAAAATGATGCAGCCAGATGGCTGCCTGAAAGATTGGTAAGACAAATAAATCATAACCATTGTCAGTCCAGGGAAGATAAATCTCCCTGAGAAGTTCTTTCCTTCTTGTTTTTCAGAAAATGAAGCCTAACATGAAATTCCTTTAGAGAATAATCGCTCTATATAACATAGTGACAGTTTATGCAGGTTTTGGTGACCCTCGTAAGGCAAGAGAATTATTACGAAAACAATACGGCCAGCCTTGTGATTGCAGAGGGGGACAAATATCTGAACCTCCGTCAGATAGAATCACCCAGGTGACCTGCACGGGCAAGACAGCTTACCTAATGCCAAACCAGTTATGGAAATGTAAGTCTACCCCAAGAGATACCTCACCTAGCGGGCTGCTCCTAGAATGCCCTTGTAGCTCTTTCCAATCTTCTGTACATAGTTCCTGTTATACCTCCTATCAACAATGCAAATCAGGCAATAGAACATACTATACGGCCACGTTACTAAAAACACAAACTGGAGGTACCAATAGCGTACAAGTATTAGGATCCACTAATAAACTTGTACAATCTTCTTGTAACGGCCAAAAAGGAAAGCCTGTTTGCTGGAGCACTACCGCCCCCATTCACATTTCTGATGGAGGAGGCCCATTAGATATTACAAGAATTAAAACTGTCCAGAAAAAATTAGAAGAAATTCATAAAGCTCTATATCCGGAACTTCAATATCACCCCTTAGCCTTGCCTGAGCTTAGAGATAATTTTAGGCTCGATGCCCAAACCTTCGATATCCTCAACGCTACTTATAATTTACTTCAAATGTCCAATACAAGCCTGGCCCACGATTGTTGGCTTTGCCTTAAGATGGGCCCCCCTATTCCTCTAGCCATACCTAACCTTTCATTGCCCTATGTCAATTACTCAAATGAATCCTTAGTAAATAATTCCTGTCCTATTACCCCCCCACTTAGTTCAACCGATGATGTTTTCTAATTCCTCTTGCCTCTTTTCACCATCATATAATAACACTAAAGAGATCGATTTAGGTTATGTTGTGTTTGACAACTGTACCTCCATAATCAATGCCACCAACCCTTTGTGTGCTGTAAATGGCTCGGTTTTCATTTGTGGAAACAACATGGCATATACGTATCTACCTACAAATTGGACAGGGCTTTGTGTTCTGGCCACTCTTCTCCCCAACATTGATATCATCCCTGGAGATGAACCTATCCCCATCCCCGCTATTGAACATTTTATTTATAGACCAAAATGAGCCATACAATTTATTCCCTTGTTGGCTGGACTAGGAATCACCACTGCTTTTACTACAGGAGCCACAGGCCTAGGAGTCTCACTAACCCAATATACTAAATTATCCAATCAACTAATCTCAGATGTACAGACCTTATCCAGTACTATACAAGATTTACAAGACCAAGTAGACTCGTTAGCTGAAGTAGTTCTCCAAAATAGAAGAGGTCTAGATTTGTTAACGGCAGAACAGGGAGGGATATGTTTGGCTTTACAGGAAAAGTGCTGTTTTTACGCCAACAAATCCGGAATCGTCAGAGATAAGATAAAAACTTTGCAAGAAGAACTAGAAAAGCGCCGAAAAGGCCTGGCCGCCAATCCCTTGTGGACTGGACTCGATGGACTTCTCCCCTATCTCCTGCCATTTCTTGGTCCTTTACTCACTCTTCTACTTTTCCTCACTCTCGGGCCTATAATCCTTAATAAGCTTATGACATTTGTCAGACAACAAATTGAGGCCTTCCAGGCCAAACCTCTACAGGTCCATTATCATCGCCTTGAGATGACTGAAAATGGTGAGTCTTATTTACCTTAATAAGACCACCTCCCCTGTGTGCTGAACTGGACAGTCAATGATGGGTAAGAGGACACTATCCCCATCGGAGCCTAAGACAGGAGGGCCGCCCTTGCTGCTGCCTTATCCCATGACGGGCCTAGAAGGTGGGGATGAGTTGACCCAACCTAAGACAGGCGCAGTTCCCGAGGGGTCATTTCTTATCATAAAATAATAAAAAGGGGGACCTGTCCGGAGCTGCGCGCCCCGGCCATAGCAAATAATAATTAATGATTAAACGCCCGAGCTCTATTCCTTTCCACCTGCTACCTCCTCCCTAGATTTGTTGTTTCTCTTTTGTATCAATACCTCATAATAGATGGCGCTCTTCCTGCTTCTTCTTCACTTGTTTTTCCCCGAAAATTGTTACTTTGTAGCACAGGCACCATCCCCTGCCCAGGAAAATTACCAACTGACAGCGCAGGTGCAACATGACGTTTGACCAGAGAAACCAATACCTACTTGGTCACGCCCTCTGCGATGAGATCATCTCCGCCTCTGGCCCAACCCCTTCCCCTCCAAGTGTATATAAGGCACTGCATTACCGCCATTAAACGAGACTTGATCAGAGCACTGTCTTGTCTCCGTTTCTCGTGTCTCTTGTTCCCCAAATTCCCACCCCCTCCTCCAGGGCCTGCTCTGACTATCCCACGGGCCGGGATACTGAGTAAAGGACGCTGAGCCAGCATCCCCACAAATGCTGAACATATACTGAGCCAGCATCCCCACAAAGGCTAACTGCATGCCGAGCCACCTTCCCCACAAACGCTCAGTGCATGCCAAGCCTGCATGCCCAGCCAGCATTACCACAAATGCTGAATGCAACACACACCTCAGTTGGTAGAAGCCATTAGTCTGCATTTCCGGGACAATGGGAAAAAGTGGGTGTGGCCTGGGGATTGGCTGATGTGAGGGAATCGTGCTTGTTTGGGGCCTACCGTATTGGGCTCCATAGGAAACAGGACTTATTCTTTAGAGACATCTGCTCTGCTGAGTTCCCGAGGGGTCTGATGGCGTGCTGTCTATAAGTCGAGCCGGGTCCCTCCACCAAGATAATAGGTGAAGTAAACACGGCCAAATGTGAGTGTGTTAGAGTGGCTGGGTGCGGGGTGGGCTGGCTCTCTCTGCCTCCGTGTATGTTAGAAACTTTCCATAATTAAAACTTTCTGGCTGGGTGCAGCGGCTCATGCCTGTAATCCCAGCACTTTGGGAGGCAGAGGTGGGTGGATCACCAGAGGTTAGGAGTTCAAGACCAGCCTGGCCAACAAGGTGAAATCCCGTCTCTAGGAAAACACAAGGCATGGTGGCAGGCGCCTGTAATCCTAGCTACTGGGGAGGCTGAGGTGGAAGAATCGCTTGAACCCGGGAGGCGGGGCTGAGGTTGCAGTGAACTGAGATGGCGCCACTGCAATCCAGCCTAGGGGATGGAGTGAGAGTCCATCTCAAAACAAAAACTTTCTTTTGCCCTCTGTCCAGTGGATGCAGCCAGACCCTGGCATAGAGGCTGCCTCCCTCTGTCCCCTGGTTCCCTTGTGTCCGGAATTGGTTCCTTCCAGTGGGTTCTTGGTCTGACTTCAAGAACGAAACCGCAGACCCTCGTGGTGAGTATTACAGTTCTTAAAAATGGTGTGTCTGGAGTTTGCTCCTTCAGATGTTCAGATGTGCCACAGTTTCTTCTTTCTGGTGGGTTCGTGGTCTCGCTGACTTCAGGAGTGAAGCTACAGACCTTGTCAGTGTTACAGCTCTTAAAGGTGGCGCCTCCAGAGTTGTTTGTTCCTCCCGTCCTCCCGTCCGGAGTTGTTGGTTCCTCCGGTGGGTTCGTGGTCTCGCTAGCTTCAGCAGTGAGCCTGCAGACCTTCACTGTGAGTGATACAGCTCATAAAGGTAGTGCGGACCCAAAGAGTGAGCAGCAGCAAGACTTACTGCCAAGACCAAAGAACAAAGCTTCCACACCCTGGAAGGGGACCCTGGCAGGTCACAGCTGCAGGTGGCCAGATGTTATTCCCTTATTTGGCCTCAGGCACATCCTGCTGATTGTTCCATTTTACAGAGTGCTGATTGGTCAGTTTTACAGAGTGCTGATTGGTCCGTTTTTACAGAGTGCTGATTGGTCAGTTTTACAGAGTGCTGACTGGTCCGTTTTTACAGAGTGCTGACTGGTCCGTTTACAAACCTTTAGCTAGATGCAGAGTGCTGATTGATCCGTTTTTACAGAGTGCTGATTGGTCCGTTTTTACAGAGTGCTGATTGTTCCATTTTACAGAGTGTTGATTGGTCTGTTTTTACAGAGTGCTGATTGGTCCGTTTTACAGAGTGTTGATTGGTCAGTTTTACAGAGTGCTGCTTGGTCAGTTTTACAGAGTGCTGCTTGGTCCGTTTTTACAGAGTGCTGATTGGTCCGTTTTACAGAGTGCTGACTGGTCCGTTTACAAACCTTTAGCTAGATGCAGAGTGCTGATTGATCCGTTTTTACAGAGTGCTGATTGGTCCGTTTTTATAGAGTGCTGATTGTTCCATTTTACAGAGTGTTGATTGGTCTGTTTTTACAGAGTGCTGATTGGTCCGTTTTACAGAATGTTGATTGGTCAGTTTTACAGAGTGCTGCTTGGTCAATTTTACAGAGTGCTGCTTGGTCCGTTTTTACAGAGTGCTGATTGGTCAGTTTTACAGAGTGCTGATTGGTCCGTTTTTACAGAGTGCTGATTGGTCCATTTTACAGAGTGTTGATTGGTCTGTTTTTACAGAGTGCTGATTGGTCCATTTTACAGAGTGTTGATTGGTCTGTTTTTACAGAGTGCTGATTGGTCCGTTTTTACAGAGTGCTGATTGGTCCGTTTTTACAGAGTGCTGACTGGTCCGTTTACAAATCTTTAGCTAGATGCAGAGTGCTGATTGTTCCATTTTACAGAGTGTTGATTGGTCTGTTTTTACAGAGTGCTGATTGGTCCGTTTTACAGAGTGTTGATTGGTCAGTTTTACAGAGTGCTGCTTGGTCAATTTTACAGAGTGCTGCTTGGTCCGTTTTTACAGAGTGCTGATTGGTCAGTTTTACAGAGTGCTGATTGGTCCGTTTTTACAGAGTGCTGATTGGTCCATTTTTACAGAGTGCTGACTGGTCCGTTTACAAATCTTTAGCTAGATGCAGAGTGCTGATTGGTGCATTTACAATCCTTTAGCTGGACAGAAAGGTTCTCCAAGTCCCCACCTGATCCAGAAGCCCAGCCCGGTTCACCTCTCACAACCTTCTGCAGTTTCCCACCATCGGCAGGGCTGCACGTTGACCACCAAAAGCCCGGGCTGGCCACGACTGCATCTCATCCCCTGCCTTTCCCGCCACTTTCCTTCACCCACACTCACTTCTTAATTGTGCAGCTCTCTGTGTCTATTTTGCCTCTTCAAATGCTTTTGACAGCTAAACAAAAGTATGTGTTTCCTATGTCAGCTTTACCCAAGAAGCACCCACGACTGGGGATCACTCTGCCCTTGGCACAGGTGTCTCTGGCTGCGAGCAGCCCGCCTGTTCAGGGCCGGCAAAGGCTCCAGGTGTTGAAGTGGTAAAATCATGAAGCTGCCCGGCCCATCTCTTACCCCTGCTCTCCTGTGCCGCTTCCTCCTCAGGCCACCCCACCCAGCAGCCTTGCTATAAAGATTTTCCGAGGGGTCCAGCAAGACTGTGGCTCTCACTCAATTACTTTGCGTTGCCCACTCCTGGTGCCCTTGGACACCTGTGGACAGAGAGTGGGAGAGGCAGTCCTGAAGGAAATTCGAGGAGCTGACACCAGGAAAAAGGCAATGGATGCTGGGCTGGCGGACACAGCATGTGTGTCGTGATGGTGAGGGGTGAAGAGGAGTCACTCCAGTGTGAAGCACATAATCTGAGAACTCCAAGAGTGAACGCAGGGCTGCGGGGGTCTGGGGCAGTGTGTGGGAGGTGGAACAAGCAGGGGGTGTGTCAGGAGCTTTCCCTGCAGGCGGGCAGTAGCAACTGACGAAGGCTTGCAAACAGAGGCAAGTGTACATGCTGGGGAGGTCACTCTGACTGCCAGAAGTTTATAACATCAGCAAGTGTGCAAAGCTTGGCACCTAGTAAACCTTTAATAGATGGATGAACAGAAAGGTGAATGGGTGGGTGAGTGGGATGGTAATGAATGGGTGGATAATGGATGCATGGATTGCATGGATGATGGATGGATGATGGATGGATGATGAATGAATGAATAAATGGGTGGGTGGGTAGATGAATGGATGGGTTGATAAATGGATGAATGGGTGGATGGATGGATGGTAGGTAAATGGGTGGATAAATGGGTGAGCGGGTAGATGGGTGGGTGGGTTGGTGGCTGGATGAGTGGTTGAGTGGCTGGGTGGATGGAAGAATGGGTGGGTGGGTAGATGGCTGGGTAGCTGGATGGATGGGTGAGTGGATGGGTGGGCAGGTGGATGGATGGGTGGCTGGATGGGTGGGTGAGTGGGTGAGTGGATGGGTTGGTGGGTGGATGGATGGGTGGATGGTTGGCTGGGTGGGTGAGTGGATGGGTGGACGGATGGGTGGGTGGCTGAGTGGGTGGATGGGTGGATGGATGGGTGAGTGGGTGGATGGATGGGTGGATGGTTGGCTGGGTGGGTGAGTGGATGGGTGGACGGATGGGTGGGTGGCTAGGTGGGTGGATGGGTGGATGGATGGGTGAGTGGTTGGTTGAGTGGGTGAGTGGGTGGGTGGATGGATGGATGGGTGGGTGACTGGATGGGTGGATGGATGGATAGATAAGTGGGTGGGTGAGTGGATGAATGGATGGATGATGAATGAGCGGCTGACTGGCGGGGTGAGTGGGTGGGTGAGTGGCTGGCTGGCTAGGTGGGTGGATGGATGGGTGGATGGGTGGGTGGGTGGATGAATGGGTGGCCAGATGGATGGGTGGCTGGGTGGGTGGGTGGGTGGATGGATGAGTCGCTGGATGGGTGAGTGGCTGGCTGGCTGGGAGAGTGGGTGGGTAGATATATGGGCAGCTGGAAGGGTGAATGGGTGGATGGATGGATGGGTGGGTGGATGGATGAGTTGCTGGATGGGTAAGTGGATGAATAGGTGGCTGGATGGGTGAGTGGCTGGCTGGTTGGGTGGGTGGGTGACTGGATGGGTGGGTGGATGGGTGGGTGAATGGGTGGCTGGATGGGTGGGTGGATGGGTGGGTGAATGGGTGGCTGGATGGGTGGGTGGCTGGCTGGATGGGTGGGTGGATGGGTGGGGGCAGATGAATGGGTGGGTAGGTGGACGAATGGGTGGCTGGAAGGGTTAGTGGGTGGCTGGATGAGTGGGTGGGTGGATGAATGGGTGGCTGAATGGGTGGGTGGGTAGATGGGTGACTGGATGGATGGATGGATAAATGGGTGGCTGGATGGGTGGATGGATGGATGGAAAAGTGGGTGGCTTGATGGGTAGATGGATGGATGGATGGGTGGGTGGGTGGATGGATGGATGGATGGATGGATAGATAAGTGGGTGGATGGATGGGTGGATGGATGAGTGGCTGGACGGGTGGGTGGGTGGATGGATGGATGGATGGATGGATGGATGGGTAAGTGGGTGGCTGGATGGGTGGGTGGGTGGATGGATGGGTGGATGAATGGGTCACTTGATGGGTGGGTGGGTGGATGGATGGATGGATAAGTGGGTGGATGAATGGGTGGGTGGATGGGTGGCTGGATAGGTGGGTGGGTGGATGGGTGGATGGATGGATGAATGGATAAATGGGTGGGTGGATGGATGGATGGATGAATAAGTGGGTGATTGGATGGGATGGATGGATGGATGGATGGATGGATGGATGGATGGATGGATCGCTGGATGGGTGGGTGGATGGATGGATGGATGGATGGATGGATGGATGGATGGATGGATAAGTGGGTAGATGGATGGGTGGCTGGATGGGTGCGTGAGTGGATGGGTGGGTGGATGGATGGGTGGCTAGAAGGGTGAGTGGATGAATGGATGGCTAGAAGAGGGAGTGGATGAATGGATGGCTAGAAGGGTGAGTGGATGGATTGGTGGCTAGAAGGGTGAGTGGGTGGCTGGATAGGTCAGAGAGTGGGTGGGTGGGTGGATGAGGGAATGAACAGGTTGAATGGTTGGACTCAGGGATGGATGAGAAGGCAGTGAGGCATGAAGAGACCATGGACTTTGACAACATGCTGATTTGACCCTGGCCGTGTCACTCACTGGCTGTCCCATCTGAGACAGACCTGCAGCTCTTGGGTCTCCATCTCCTCATCTGGAAAATGGGATAATATTTCTGCCCTGGCAGGACTTGATGTAAAGGTAACGGGGTTATGCAGAGCCTGGCACCCAGCAGGTGACTGAACACGGGGGCAATGGCACTCTAAGAGTGCTCTGCTCCAAACGCAGCACTGGGGGGTGGGGCATGGGGGGGAGGTCAGGGTGTGTCCCCGCTCCCCCCCATCAGCTTCAAAGGCAGGACCCTCAATCACACAGAACTCTAGGGAAAGAGCCTTGGCCGAGGTCCCCTCCATCCAGAGGTGCTGAGGCTGTGCCCCTGAAAACACACATACTGAAAGTCAATGTTAGAGGTGGTCTAAATCTCATCCTGAAAAAACTCCAGTCAGGCGTGGCAGCTCATGCCTGTTATCCCAGCATTTTGGGAGGCTGAGGTGGGTACATTGCTTGAGCCCAGGAGGTTGAGGCTGCAGTAAGCCAAGACTGCACCACTGCACTCCAGCCTGGGTGACAGAGTGAGACCCTGTCTCAGGGAGAAAGAGAGAAGGAAAGAAAGAGAAAGAGAAGGCAGGAAGGAAGGAAGAAGGGAGAGAGGGAGGGAGGAAGGAAAGAATGAGAAAAGGAAGGAAGGAAAGGAAGGAAGGAAGGAAAAGAGAAAGAGAAAAAGAAGGCAGGCGGGCGGGTGGGCAGGCGCAAGCTCCATGCAGTATCATTAGGAAAAGAAAAGGTGAAGCGTAGTTTGTTGTATGAAATCTTTTGTGTAAGATGGGAGGAGGGTGATGAACTTGCACAAGCGTTCACTTGCATTTGCAAAAGTAATTCTGGAAGCCTGAACATGAAAGCAACAGGCACAGAGTCCAGAAGGTGTGAGAGCTGTCAGGGGATGGGGCGGCAGTGGGAGTTAGGCTGCTGACTGCATAACTTTTTACTGTTTGATTATCAAATCACACAAATGCATTGCCTTTTGTTAAAATCAAAGAAAATTAAAACCGCATCTTCCATTTGAGGGAGCAGTTAGCAGGGGTTGAGCCACTGAGGCACGGCTCACTGCACTTTCCGCTGAGCCCCTGGGGTCAGGGCCCTTTCCTGGCTAACCTTGCACCACCCCCTGGGCTTCTGCTGCAAGGTGGTGGGGGTGGGGAGGGCAGCGTGTGAGGGTGCGGGCAGCTCTGACTCACTGTTTAGAATCATTTCTCCATTGACACCCTCACCTTCTGCGTCCATCCTGATGTCCAGCTGCAGCAGCTCAGTGGGCGCCTGCCCCTTCTCTGTAGCTCCCACTGGCCCAAGTGCCCTCTCTGTGCCCGCTCTACAAGGTGCTCAGCCCTTTGGCTCTGCAGGGGCAAGCAGAGCCTCATAAATGCTGAGCTGACTGTGGGCTGCACACTCGACAGCATCTTTTTGTCAAAGATCCTGGTTTCATTGGCCAAGTGGTGCCCAACAGGCCTCCTGCCCTCCTGGTGGATGGCATTTGTGGTACAGGTGCTGGCTGAACATCCTCAAGCTGGCATGGTGCCAGGCCTTGGGGGACAGAGTCCTGCCCATCCCTGCAGAGACCTGATCCCGGGGCAACCAGACCACGGGAGGTGCCCTGGACAGCCTGACTGGGTCAGAGTCCTGGGAGACTGGCTGGGCACCGTGCAGGGTCTGCGGCACCTGGGGCTGCTGTGTGGCCTCTGGGTGCTGCAGCTTTGGGGACAGCTTCACCCCTGAGACCCACAAGGCAATGACATCACTCCATAGGTGTTTTTAGAAAAATTAGTAGACTTTATTTTTGGAGCAGTCTTAGGGTTATGGTGAGCAGGAAGACAGAGGTTCCCATGTACCCCTCCCTCCCTCCCTCCCTTATTAAATCTTACGTTTGTGTGGAATGCTGGTTAGATGGATGAGCCAATATTGGTAAATTATTATTAATAGATATTGCACCTTATGCAACAGTACACACTATTCTGAGCTAATGGGTGCTCTTACTTCCTGGGCCTCCCAAGGCTGCGGCTTCTCAGGGTGGGGTGGGGCCCTCTCCGTACCCACCTTCCTGGAAGAGCGTCTCAAACATAGAGACACGAGTGTTGAGCAGACTCACCTGATCAGGATGCCAGGCGCCCGGCTCCTGCTCCGCCCCCACCTGCTTGTGAACTTGCTCTTCCGGATCCTTCCAGGCCACCTTGCAGTGCACAGAGCAGGCCCTGACACATGGAGGTGGTGTGTTCCATACGTGGAGGTGGCACGTTCCATGTGTGGAGGTAGCATGTTCCACGTGTGGAGGTGGAGTGTTCTGTGTGTGGAGATGGCATGTTCCATATGTGGAGATGGCATGTTCCATGCCAGGAGGTGGTGTGTTCCATATGTGGAGGATCTGTGTTCCATGCATGCAGATGGCATGTTCCATACGTGGAGGTGGCCTGTTCCATACATGGAGGCCCTATGTTCTGTATGTGGAGGTGGTGTGTTCCATGCATGGAGGTGGACTGTTCCATACGTGGAGGCCCTATGTTCTGTATGTGGAGGTGGTGTGTTCCATGCATGGAGGTGGCCTGTTCCATACGTGGAGGCCCTATGTTCTGTATGTGGAGGTGGTGTGTTCCATGCATGGAGGTGGCATGTTCCATACGTGGAGGCCCTATGTTCTGTATGTGGAGGTGGTGTGTTCCATGCATGGAGGTGGCATGTTCCATACGTGGAGGCCCTATGTTCTGTATGTGGAGGTGGTGTGTTCCATGCATGGAGGTGGCCTGTTCCATACGTGGAGGCCCTATGTTCTGTATGTGGAGGTGGTGTGTTCCATGCATGGAGGTGGCCTGTTCCATACGTGGAGGCCCTATGTTCTGTATGTGGAGGTGGTGTGTTCCATGCGTGGAGGTGGCCTGTTCCATACGTGGAGGCCCTATGTTCTGTATGTGGAGGTGGTGTGTTCCATGCATGGAGGTGGCATGTTCCATACGTGGAGGCCCTATGTTCTGTATGTGGAGGTGGTGTGTTCCATGCGTGGAGGTGGCCTGTTCCATACGTGGAGGCCCTATGTTCTGTATGTGGAGGTGGTGTGTTCCATGCGTGGAGGTGGCCTGTTCCATACGTGGAGGCCCTATGTTCTGTATGTGGAGGTGGTGTGTTCCATGCGTGGAGGTGGCCTGTTCCATACGTGGAGGCCCTATGTTCTGTATGTGGAGGTGGTGTGTTCCATGCGTGGAGGTGGCCTGTTCCATACGTGGAGGCCCTATGTTCTGTATGTGGAGGTAGTGTGTTCCATGCATGGAGGTGGCCTGTTCCATACGTGGAGGCCCTATGTTCTGTATGTGGAGGTGGTGTGTTCCATGCATGGAGGTGGCATGTTCCATACGTGGAGGCCCTATGTTCTGTATGTGGAGGTGGTGTGTTCCATGCATGGAGGTGGCATGTTCCATACGTGGAGGCCCTATGTTCTGTATGTGGAGTGGTGTGTTCCATGCATGGAGGTGGCCTGTTCCATACATGGAGGCCCTATGTTCTGTATGTGGAGTGGTGTGTTCCATGCATGGAGGTGGCCTGTTCCATACGTGGAGGCCCTATGTTCTGTATGTGGAGTGGTGTGTTCCATGCATGGAGGTGGCATGTTCCATACGTGGAGGCCCTATGTTCTGTATGTGGAGGTGGTGTGTTCCATGCGTGGAGGTGGCCTGTTCCATACGTGGAGGCCCTATGTTCTGTATGTGGAGGTGGTGTGTTCCATGCGTGGAGGTGGCCTGTTCCATACGTGGAGGCCCTATGTTCTGTATGTGGAGGTGGTGTGTTCCATGCATGGAGGTGGCCTGTTCCATACGTGGAGGCCCTATGTTCTGTATGTGGAGGTAGTGTGTTCCATGCATGGAGGTGGCCTGTTCCATACGTGGAGGCCCTATGTTCTGTATGTGGAGGTGGTGTGTTCCATGCATGGAGGTGGCATGTTCCATACGTGGAGGCCCTATGTTCTGTATGTGGAGGTGGTGTGTTCCATGCATGGAGGTGGCATGTTCCATACGTGGAGGCCCTATGTTCTGTATGTGGAGTGGTGTGTTCCATGCATGGAGGTGGCCTGTTCCATACATGGAGGCCCTATGTTCTGTATGTGGAGTGGTGTGTTCCATGCATGGAGGTGGCCTGTTCCATACGTGGAGGCCCTATGTTCTGTATGTGGAGTGGTGTGTTCCATGCATGGAGGTGGCCTGTTCCATACGTGGAGGCCCTATGTTCTGTATGTGGAGGTGGTGTGTTCCATGCATGGAGGTGGCCTGTTCCATACGTGGAGGCCCTATGTTCTGTATGTGGAGGTGGTGTGTTCCATGCATGGAGGTGGCCTGTTCCATACGTGGAGGCCCTATGTTCTGTATGTGGAGTGGTGTGTTCCATGCATGGAGGTGGCCTGTTCCATACGTGGAGGCCCTATGTTCTGTATGTGGAGTGGTGTGTTCCATGCGTGGAGGTGGCATGTTCCATACGTGGGCTTGCATGCAGAGCTCTGCACAGTTCACACAGAGACTCAGGTGCACCCTTGCTGGTTGGCTCATCCCGACAAGGCAGTGAAAACCAGGCCCTGGATTTATCAAGAGGGTGGGAGTCCGGGGTGCGGCACAGACCCCCCCGGTCTCGGCCTGTCTTGTCCTTCCAACATTTGTCAGGCAGCAGACAGGGCTGTTATGGGAAAGATGGAAGCATGGTCTTGCAGCCACCATGTCCAGTAACAACCTCATTCCATCACATTTGCTGGAGAACACGCTCCTGTGAGTTGCCCCAGAGCACAGCGGTGGGTACAGCTGAGATTCTAGCCTAGTTTTACATCTTGCCCCAGCGGCCAAGCCTCCTGATACTAATTGTTATTTTTGTCAATTATCTTACATTGTTTTTATGGACGCATCATTCACACACGTGTCTTCCTGCAGAACACCTGCCAGTGCTGTGCTGTGTTTCTGCGACACGTCAAAATGTTGTGTGGGCGAAAATGAAGTGGTGACAAAGATGTTCTGTTGAGGTTTCCTAGGAAATCTTTGGGGGAGGGCACAGGTGTGAGGCCTTCTGTGTCTGTCGAGGCATCAGGGTCAGAAATGATCATGATGTTTTCAGTCTATAACCTTGAAATAAAAATAAACACGGAATCATACCTGTCCCCAAATCCACAGAATGCCCCAGGCTGCTCCCTGCACATGTGTGGAATGGAGCCCAGGCTGTGCCTCGTTCTCTGAGCAGCAGCCCTGAAGTGGCAGTGGACTCACAGCCCATTCAGGCTGGAAAGTAGAGGGTGTGTGTTATTCTCGGCACCCACCACACCCACAACTGTCAGCACATTGGGGGGTCATCCTGCAGTTCACCAGCTCTGGAATTTTCTGCCCCAGAAAGAGGAAAAGCTAACACCACACTGTCTGACACTGAAGCCTCCAGGAAGGCATCCTCAGGAGTGCCAGGCTCAGCAGATGCTGCTTTCTCAACCATGAATTCGAGTCAGGTGTTTTCTCAATTTCAGGATGCCGTGATCTATGTCCTTGTCTTGCAGTGACACCATTGCCTTGCTAAGCCATAAATAATGTGATCAGGAACACATTTTGGCTTTGAAGACAGAAGCTCCCAAACCATCATTCATATGCAAGAGGGAGAGGAAGGCATCAGCTGCCCACATAGTTCACGCCTCCACCTCAGCTGCACCCTAACTGTCCTGTTGAAAAGTGTATCCGTTATCCATGGCTGTGTAACAAATCCGCACAGCTCAGCAGCTTGAGCGACAAGCACTCACCATCTCACAGTTTCTGTGGGTGAAGAAACTGGGAGTGGTGTAGTTGGGTGGTTCTGTCTCAGGGGCTCTCACATGGCTGCTGTCCAGCTCATGCCTTGGGCTGTGGTAATTTGAAGGCTCGACTGGGGCTGCAGACCTGCTTTTGAGGTCTCTTAAATGAGTTTGGCAGGAGGTGCTATTAAAATATCGAAAATAATGGCAAAGACTGCAATTAGTTTTGCACCAACCTAATAGTTCCTCTCCTTAAGTATCTCCCAGAGCCAGTGATGTGAGAGTGAGCGTGGAATGGAGCCATGGTCTTCCATAGCCTGATCTCAGAAGTGACACCCACCACATCTGCCACTGTCATTTGTCATCACAACCTAGTGTGATGAGAAGTGAATACCAGGAGGCATGGAGGCATGGTCAGGTTGTGGCACCATGGAGGCTGCTAGCACCAAAGTGAGTATATTCAAATGCACTTCCTCTTGTAGTGGTTTTTTCTCATGCTGCTATAAAGAACTGCCTGAGACTTGGTAATTTATGAAGGAAAGAGATTTAATTGACTCACAGTATCACAGGGCTGGGGAGACCTCAGGAAACTTACAATCATGGTGGAAGAGGAAGCCAACATGTCCTTCTTCACATGGCAGCAGCAAGAAGAAGTGCAGAATGTGCACTCCAGCCTGGGCAACAGCGTGAGACTCCGTCTCAAAAAAAAAAAAAAAAAAAAAAAAAAAAGAAGAAGTGCAGAATGAAGGGGAAGCCCTTTGTAAGACCATCAGATCTTGTGAAAATCACTCACTATCATGAGACTAACATGAGGGTAACTGTCCCCATGATTCAATGACTTCCCACCAGGTCCCTCCCATGACATGTGGGGATTATGGGAACTACAGTTCAAGATGAGCTTTAGGTGGGGACACAGCCAAACCATATCACCTCTGTTGTAAACATTTACTGGCTGCCTGATGTATTTCTAATGTGTTGAATGCTATAGCAAAAAGTCATATATCTGACAAGACCTGAACAATTATGCTGTTTAATTTTCCAATTTTGCTGCAGAAGGAACTTGCCTAAATGAGAGGGACAGAGACTTGCCCAAGATACAAGACACAATTAGCTAGTGATAGAGTTGTTATCAGAATTTTTGTCTCTAATTCCCATTTCTATTTCAGTCCACAAAATTCCAAAGGAAAAAGCACAATCCTTGCCTTTAAGAGTCTGAAAATATTCTTAGGATGATAAACGCTTTTTAAATAAGTTAATGAATCATGGTTATAGTATTTTCCATAAAATCTCAGAGTTTCCTGTAACCAAACAAGCGAATGTTAGGTATAATTAGATATGTTCCCCCAATATCCTAAAAGAATTTTCTTTTAAGAATGTTGATGTGTTGTCATGAATATATTATCTATACTGGAAAATATAGATTACCATTTTAGTCAATAACAGGTTGTCATGAACCCCACATATCAGTGAGGGCACAATCAAGAGACAGAAACCACAGCAATTATTTGAGTGCAGAAATGAAGGATTGTTAAGCAGGCTTGGAGTTTAGCAGGTAACTAAAAGATATCTTGAAGGCAGAGGCTACTAGAGGAAGCTACTATGCCTGTGGCTGGGGGAACAAAGGGAAAATATTGGAACTACTACTGTTTTAAAACCAAGAACTCTGACAAGGGGCACCTGCCAGCTTTAGCTGTTGTCTCGGGGTTCAGAAGGGGGGCCCATGTCAGGTGGAGGTTGCATTTCATCCATGGCTCCATGGAGGAGACATAAAACTGACCATTTTCTGAAAAGATTGTTTTTTCCCCCTACTGCTTTGCCAGCATCTTTGTGGTTCTCTCAGTTTTGTTTTATTTTGTCTTTGTTATAAAAATAGCTTTATTTTAACTTTGTTCTTGAATGATATTTTTACTTGGTGTAATATCCTAGGCTGGGAGTTATTTTTTCTTTCTCACACCATTTAAAGATTTTATTGCATTGTCCTCTGGTTTCCATTGTTTCTGCTGAGAAGTTGGATGTCTATCAAATTTTTGCTCCTTCTAAAGTAATCTTACTTTGTATGCTGGTTGCTTTTATGATATTTATTTTTATTTTGGCTTTCTGTAGTTAACTGTAGTGTGTCTAACATGTGGATTTCTATTTATGCTATCTATTTCACTGGAGATTTTTCCCTTCAAATCTTGTATCATTTTAAAAAAATTCATAAGTTGGACTTCACCTTTCTCTAGTAACTCCTTGGTTAGCTTAATAATAGACCTTCTGAATTCCTTTTCTGACACTTCAGGGATTTCTTACTGGTTTGGATCCATTGCTGGTGAGCTGGCATGATCTTTTGGGGGTATTAAAGAATGTTGTTTTGTTGTATTACTCAAATTGTTTTTCTGGTTCCTTTTCGTTTGGTAGACTATGTCAGAGGGAAGATCTGAGGCTCAAGGGCTGCTGTTCAGATTCTTTTGTCCCACAGGGTGTTCCCTTGAGGTGGTGCTCTCCCCCTTCCCCTAGCGATGGGGCTTCCTGAGAGCTGAACTGCAGTGATTGTTCTGCTCTTCTTGGTCTAGTCACCCACTGGAGCTACTAAGCTCCAGGCTGGTTCAGGGGAGTCACTGCACAGAGTCCTGGGACGTGCTCTGTCTTCAGGTCTCTCAGCCACGCATACCAGCACCTGCTCTGGTGGAGGTGTCAGGAGAGTGAAGTGGACTCTGAGGGTCCTTGGTTGTAGTGTTGTTAAGTGTGCTGGTTTGGTAGAGGTTGGTCTCCAGTCAGGAGGTGGTGCTTTCAAGAGTGCATCAGCTGCGGTTTTATAGAGAAGATACAAGTTTGTCCTAGAGCCTGCAGGAAATTATGTCCTTTGTCTTCAGCTACCAGGACCGGTAGAGAAAGACCACCAGGTGGGGCAGGGTTAGGCATGTCTGAACTCAGCCTCTCCTTGGGTGGGCTTGCTGCAGCTGCTGTGGGAGATGGGGCGTGGTTCCCTGGTCAATGGGGTTATGTTCTCTGCTGTGTCAGACAGGTCGCCAGGGAAGTGTGGGGAAGCACTCAGTGACAGGCCTCAACCCACTTCCACACAGCCAGCAAGGCCAGTCTCACTCCTGCCACTCACCCCCACCCCCAACAGCACAAAGTCTCAAAGTCTGTCTCCAGGCAGTGGGTGAGCAGGGCTGCAAACCTGCCCCAGGCTACCTGCTTCCCAGCTGAGAAAGTAAGCAGAGTTTTAAGGCTTCGTGCCTCCCCACCTAGACACACCAGCGGTCTGGGAACACTAACCCAGCATCAGGGACGGGGTGTCCTGGAGTTCCCAGATGACTTGGAGTTGGGCTGCAGCCCCTGGCAGGCTGCTTGACCTCAGTTTACCTTTTATGCCCATGAAGAGCTATATAGGTTCTCTTCTCAAGCAGGGGATACAGAGCAGAAACTTTATTCCTCCTGGGTCTTTGTGCCAACATTTGTCCCCTGACCCCAAAGTACTTTCAAAAGGAAGGCGCTGATTTTTAGCCACTGCTCCTGGAATTGGCATGGCCCATAGAAGGCATGTCCCCAGATCCCAGGCTCACCCACCTACAGTCACATTTCTCTTCCCTCACTACGGGCCAGGCATCTCTACACTACTTGGTTGGCTTCCGATGCCTTCAAGCATATCGTTCTATTTTGTCCAAGTGTTCCAGTTGTCCCTGGCATCTGGGTGGGTATAGATGACCTAGACTTCCATTTTTGGAAGTGGAATTTCCTGGGTTGATTTGTTTTCCAGTTTAATATATAAAGATGCGCTGTGGGCCATGGGCGGTGGCTCACACTTGTAATCCCAGCACTTTGGGAGGCTGAGATAGGTGGATCGCCTGAGGTCAGGAGTTTGAGACCAGCCTGGCCATCATGGTAAAACCCTGTCTCTACTAAAAATACAAAAATTAACTGGGTGTGGTGGTGCGTGCCTGTAATTCCAGCTACTCAGGAAGCTGAGGCGGGAGAATCATTTGAACCAGGGAGGTGGAGTTTGCAGCGAGCTGAGATTACACCACTGCACTCCAGCCTGGGTGACAGTGAGACTCCATCTCAAAAACAACAACAAAAACAAAAAGACACACCATGCATGTCCCTGGCCCAGGGCAGAAGTCACAGCCCAGCCTGTTGCCATTAGACACTCTGTTCTGTGACATGTCCCACTAGTCCCACACATTGCCCAGGCCAGATCTTTACTGACCACTGGAGCCACCTTATGGCTGCAGGATGTGGCTTTGCTGACGTTCCTGTGGAAGAGGCACTGCCCCGTCCATGGGCCACCCTGTGCTGTGATGGGGAGCCTGGCAGCTACACTCACACTCGGGGTGGAAAGCAAAGCCTGACCCCTCATTTAGCTAGTGGGACTCAGGAGCAGGCCGTTCACTCATTCAATTCTGTCCATGCTGAAGAGACCTCAGGCCCCTGGGGAGAGGTTGCTTCCCTCAGAACCTCTCCTGGGGACAAGTTCCTGCTGTCCCTAAGCCAGCAATGAGGCTGAACCAAAAAGCAATGTGGCTGGGCCAGGGAAACCTTCTCTTCATGACCAAGAAGTGGGAATCTGCATCTTTGGCCAAAGCAGGCCTACGGGATTTAAGGACAAAGAGGCTAAATACACAAAGAAAAGGTGTGTGTATGTGTTTCCTAGGACTTCTATAACAAATTATTGCATACTGCATGACTGGAAACACTGGAAGTGTATTCTGTCACCGTTTCAGAGACCAGATGTGTAATTCAAGGTGTCCACAGGACCATGCACCCTCCAAAGGCTCCAGGGAGGAACTTTCCTTGCCTCTTTCCCTTTCTGGTGTTGTCCACAATCCCGGGTTGTCCTTGCCTTGTGACAACATCACACTGTGCTGGCCTTCCTTCTCTGTGTGTCTGTGTGTCCAAATCTCTCCCTCTTATAAGGGTGTCATCATTAGGCTCACTCCAGTCCGGTGTGATCTCATCTTATTTAATGACATCTGCAAAGACCTGATTTCCAAATAAGGCACTGGGAGTTGGGATTTGGACATACCTTTTGAGGGGGGACACAATTGTACCCACAACAGCGTGCCTCCTCTTTTGCACAAGCTGGGGAATGGTTCCCTCTCTCTGGACCTGATACTGCTCTTTCCCCAAAGGTCATTGATAAGTCAACATGCTCCCTGGGGCTCATGTCAGCCAGGGAGGGCAATTGATTTCTAACCACCTGTCAACATCTGCTTTACCCCCTGGGCTGAGAGCTGAGTTTCCCACAGTGACAAGGAGGTGATAAAAGACAGGTGTCCAAGTGTTTGCTGGAGAAAAAGCATTGGTTTAACTTATTTAATTAGTTCCAGAGAAGCAGTCAGACAGAAATGACACATCCCCTACAGGGCACAATAATCCAGACTGCAATTTCTCATCAGATGCTGTGCAGACCAGGATGTGGAAGAACATTGAAAATGAGAAACCAAAGGAAGCACCAAGCCAGAGTTGTGCATCTGCAAGAATTTCAGAAATGGAGGAAAAATCGAGGTGAGAATACCCTTCAGAAATGAAGGACAAATCGAGGTGAGAATACCCTTTGGAAAAGGACAAATCGAGGCGAGAATACCCTTTGGAAAAGAAGGAAAAATCGAGGTGAGAATACCCTTTGGAAATGAAGGAAAAATCACCCTTCAGAAATGAAGGAAAAATCGATGCAAGAACACCCTTCAGAAATGGAGGAAAAATCGATGCCAGAATACCCTTCAGAAAAGAAGGAAAAATCGACTTGAGAACACCTTTTAGAAAAGAAGGAAAAATCGATGCAAGAACACCCTTTGGAAATGGAGGAAAAATCAACGTGAGAATACCCTTCGGAAGTGGAGGAAAAATCGACTTGAGAATACCCTTCAGAAATGAAGGAAAAATCGAGATGAGAATACCTTTCAGAAAAGAAGGAACAATTAATGCAGGAGCACCCTTCGGAAATGGAGGAAAAATCAAGGCGAGAATACCCTTTGGAAATGAAGGAAAAATTGATGTGAGAACACCCTTTGGAAAAGAAGGAAAAATCAAGGCGAGAATATCCTTCAGAAATGGAGGAAAAATCAACATGAGAATACCCTTTGGAAACGAAGGGAAAATTGACTCAAGAATACCCTTCAGAAATGAAGGAAAAATCGAGGCGAGAACACCCTAGGAAATGGAGGACAAATCGAGGTGAGAATACCCTTTGGAAACGAAGGAAAAATAGACACAAGAACACCCTTCAGAAAAGAAGGAAAAATCGAGGTGAGAATACCCTTAGGAAAAGAAGGAAAAATCAAGGCAAGAATGCCCTTGGGAAATGGAGGAAAAATCGAGGTGAGAATACCCTTGGGAAATGGAGGAAAAATCAAGGTGAGAATACCCTTCAGAAAAGAAGGAAAAATCGAGGTGAGAATACACTTTGGAAAAGAAGGAAAAATCGAGGTGAGACTACCCTTTGGAAATGGAGGGAAAATTGACATGAGAGCACCTTTCAGAAATGAAGGAAAAATTGAGGTGAGAATACCCTTCGGAAATGAAGGAAAAATCGATGCCAGAATATCCTTCAGAAAAGAAGGAAAAATCGACATGAGAATACCCTTCAGAAAAGAAGGAAAAATCAACACAAGAATACCCTTTGGAAAAGAAGGAAAAATTGAGGCAAGAATACCCTTCAGAAATGGAGGAAAAATCGACATGAGAACACCCTTTGGAAATGAAGGAAAAATTGATGTGTGAATGCCCTTCGGAAATGGAGGAAAAATCAAGGGGAGAATACCCTTCGGAAGTGAAAGAAAAATTGACGTTCTCCAGTGAGGATGCACTAAGATAATTTGTAGCCAGGACACCTGGTTTAAAAGATACTAAAGCAAAGTACTTCAGCCTGAGGGAAGATACCAGAGGAAAACCTACAACCCCAAGAAGGAAGAAAGGGCAAGACAAGCAGTAAATATCCAAGGAAACGCAGCATACTATTGTTCTCCTCTTTACCCCGAGTGACTTTCTTGCTCTGAGTCTATTTTGTCCAACATGAATAGAGCTGTTTGAGGATTTTTGTGTAACTGATGTTGGTCTGATAGGTCTTTTCCCATCCTTTTACTGTGAAACAGTCTATATCATTACATTTAAAATGGATTTCTTGTAGACAGCATGTAGATGAGTCTTTAAAGTACATATGATTGTTGAAAGTGACAATGAACAACATTGTGTGGTGGAATTTTCAATATGTGCAGACGTGATACAATGACTGTGACAAAGGGCACAGTGAAGGGGCCTCGGTGGGGACAAGATCCCAGCATTCCAGCCAGAAGTGGTAAAATATTAATTCTGCATAGACTGGAAAGGTGAGGAGGAGTTAGAATGTATATTGCAATCCTTAGAATGATAATACACAGAGATAGAATTCAAGGAACCATATAAATCAAAATGAAATACTACAAAATATCCCAATAATCCAAAAGAAGGCATGCAAAGGGGAAAAGAGGAAAAAATCAGAGGCACCAAATAGAGGACATGCAAGAAATGCTGGACCTGAATTCAGATGCATCAGTAATGAATATAAATGTAGATGATCTAAACATACTGACTAAAGGCAGAAATTATCAGACTGGGTAATGGCAAGTCTTATCTACAGGCTGTCTACAAAAACCCTCTTTAAATACAACATATAGGCAGATTAAACGTAAAAGGATAGAAAAAGATATGCCAAGCAAACACCAATTAAAAAAACTGGAGTGACAAAGCAGATTTCAGAGCAAGGAAAATTACTAAAAGAGGGACGTTGCATAATGACAAAGGGTCAACTCCCCAAGAAGACCTAGTAATCCTAAATACATAAGCACCCAACAACAGGGCTTCCAAATACACAAGACAAAGATGGTAGACCTGAAAGGGAACAGGCAGCTCCACACTGGGATTGGTGACCCCAACATTCCCATCTCAGTAGGCTGGGGCTGCCATGTCCAAATACCACAGACTGGGGCCTTAAAGGGCTAAAATTTGTTTTACTTGTTTTCTCACCATTCTGGAAGCTGAAGGACCAAGATGAAGACTAGTGAGGTTGACTTCTCGGTGTTCTCACACGGTAGGGGTTGACTTCTCGGTGTTCTCACATGGTATTTTTTTGTGCTGGTGTGGAGAGTGAACGATTCCTGGCTTCTTTCCATCTTCTTATAAGGACACAAGTCCTATTGAGTCAGGCCCCCTCATATGACTTCTTGCAACCATAATCACCTCCTTACAGGCCCCGTCTCTAAACACAGTTACATTGGGGGTTAGGACTTCAACGTGTGAATTTTGTGAGACACAATTCAGTTCATAACAACTCCTCTCTCAGTAACTGATAGAAAAGTGGACAGTAAATTAGCAAGGATATGGAAGAACTGACCAGCTCCAGGAACCAACTGGACCCAACTAACATTTATAAAATGTTCTGCCAAACAACATCTACATACACTTTCTTTTTGGTCATAAAATGCATGTGAACAAATTTACAATAACAAAAAACCTACAATGGAGTGAAACTGGAAATCAATAACATGAAAATGCCTAGAAAACCTTCAAATAGGTGGAAATTAAACAACACACTCGCTAGACAATGCAAATGTCGAGGAGGATGGCTCAGAAAACTGGAAATCACTTGAACTGAATGAAAATGAAAAATACAATATAGCAAAATGAAACAGGGCTTAGAGAGAAATTTACAGAACTAAATGCTTATATTAGAAGCATTTAGTTAGAAAAGAATGAAGACATGCTAATACTAAAAACAGAAGAAAATTATAAATCAACAATCTAAGCTTCCACTTTAAGAAATTATAAAAACAGGAGCAAATTAAACTGAAAGCAGACAGAAGGAAGGAAAGAGTAAAGATAAGAGAAATCAATGAAATAGAAAACAGAAAGACAACAAAGAAAAATCAATAAACTAGAGGCTGGTTCTTTGGAAAGATCAGTAAAATTGATAAAGCTTTAACCAGATTGATTAGCGAGGAAGAAAGAGAGAGAAATTACCAGTATCAGTAATGAAAGAGGATATATCACTATTGACCCACAGACATTAAGAGGGCAAAACACGAACATTATGAATTACTCTGTGCACATACATCTGACAACTTTGAAGAAATAAACCAATTCTTTAAAAGCCACAAACTACCAAAACTTGCTCAACAAGAAATAGATGGCCTGAACAGCCCTTTTGTATTAAAGTAATGAAATTCATAGCAGAAAAACTTTCTGAAAATGAAAATTCCAGACACTGACGGTTTCATTAGCAGATTTTATGAACATGTAATGAAGAAATATTACCAATTCTGCACAATCTCCTCCAGAAAATAGAAGAGAAACACTTCCCTACTCATGTTATGAAAACAGGATTACTCCAGTGCCAAAGCCAGACAAATGACAGTACGAGAAACAAAACTATGTACGAATATCTCTCATGAACATAGATGCAAAAGTCAGCAATATAGAAGAACCAGCACAAATTGTGACAGTAGCATGCAAGGCTAAACATTTGAAATTCAGTCGGTACTCTCCACTGTATTGACAGACCAAAGAAGAAAACACACATGATCATCTTCAATGATGCAAAAACAGTGACAAAATTCAAGAATCATTCACGGAAAAAGTCTCAGCAAACTAGGAGCAGTGAGGAACTTCCTTAACCAGATGGAGCGTATCCATTAAAAACCCACAGATGATATCACGCATAGTGGTGAAAAACTGGATACTTCCTCCCTAAAATCTGGAATGAGAAGAGGCGGTCCCCACTCCCATCCCTGCCAACATCATCCTGAAAGTACCAGCTAGTGCAATAAAGCAAGAGAAGGAAATAAAAGGCATTCAGACGGCCGGGCGCAGTGGCTCAAGCCTGTAATCCCAGCACTTTGGGAGGCCGAGACGGGCGGATCACAAGGTCAGGAGATCGAGACCGTCCTGGCTAACACGGTGAAACCCCGTCTCTACTAAAAAATACAAAAAACTAGCCGGGCGAGGTGGCGGGCGCCTGTAGTCCCAGCTACTCAGGAGGCTGAGGCAGGAGAATGGTGTAAACCCAGGAGGCGGAGCTTGCAGTGAGCTGAGATCCGGCCACTGCACTCCAGCCTGGGCGACAGAGCGAGACTCCATCTCAAAAAAAAAAAAAAAAGCATTCAGACAACAAAGGAAGAAAGAAAATCATCTCTATTTACAGAGAGCATAATTGTTTATGTAGAACATTCCGAGGAATTTACTGGAAAAGACACACAAACCTCACCGATAACTAGTCCATGAGTTCGGCCTTGTCGCTGGATACAAGATCAGCACACACGTGTCCACAGCATTTTTATCTAATAACAGAGAACACGTTGGAATTGAAGTTTAAGTCAGTCTCACTGACAGCCCTGCCAAGACAACGGAACACAAACACATTTAACACAACGCAAGTAGATGAATAATGGGCAAAAGAGGGAACAACTCATTCACCAAAGACATTTGCATGGCAGATAAGAACATGAGCTGCTCGACATCGTCAGCCACGAGGGAATAAAAACGTACACTACTGGCGCGTGGAACCACGACATACCTCTGAGAACAGCACAAGGAAAAGGCAACGCGTGGCCACACCCAGCGCTGGCGAGGATGTGCGGCAGCTGCTCCAGACAACAAGGTGGCAGTGTATTTTAACATTATGTCTACACTTCCCTCGGGAGTGAGCAACCCCCTGCCTGGACATGCACTCTGGAGAGATGAAAGTCTATTTCACGGGAAAATCTACACATGACCGTTTATAGCGGCCTCACTCCAGGAATTAGAAAATGAACCGTTTACTTGAGTCCAATGAATATTCACCAAAACAACCAATCAACTGACAAATGTGTAAACAACAACATTGAGACCTACGTGAAACAAACAATACCTGCTTACATATTTTAACTGTTGGCCCATTTTGCCTCTGTGGACTTCCATTTCAATTCTTCATCCTTCCAATACCTACGACTGTTTTTATTTAAGGTGTTAAATGAAACGTTTGACTGATCAAATAACTGATAAGACATTTATCTTACTTTACTTTTAAAATTTCAACTTTTATTTTAGTTTTAGCAGGCACCCGTGCAGATTTGTTACATGAGAATATTGCGTGATGCTGAGGTTTGGAGGAAGCGTCCCATCACCCAGATGGTGAGCATCATACCTGAAGGAAGTTCTTTAATCCCCATCCCCAACCCTCCAGTAGGCCGCAGTGTCTTTTGTTCCCATATTTTTGTACACGTGTCCTCAATGTTTAGCTCCCACTTGTAAGTGAGAACATACCGTATTTGGTTTTCTGTTCCTGCATTAATTTGCTTAGGAGAACGGCCTCCAGTTGCATCCATGTTGCTGCAAAGGACACATTTTCATTCTTTTCATGGCTACGTAGTATTCCACAGTGTATACGTACCACATTCTCATTCTTTTCATGGTTGCGTAGTATTCCACGCTGTATACCTACCACATTCTCATCCTTTTCATGGCACGGCTGTGCGGCACTCCACGGTGTATACCTACCACGTTTTCTTCCTTTGCACGGCTGTGCGGCACTCCACGGTGTATACCTACCACGTTTTCATCCTTTGCATGGCTGCGCGGCACTCCACAGTGTATACCTATCACGTTTTCATCCTTGGCATGGCTGTGGCTGCGCGGCACTCCATGGTGTATGCCTATCACGTTTTCATCCTTTGCATGACTGCGCGGTACTCCACGGTGTATACCTACCACGTTTTCATCCTTTGCATGGCTGCGCGGCACTCCACAGTGTATACCTACCACGTTTTCATCCTTGGCATGGCTGTGGCTGCGCGGCACTCCATGGTGTATGCCTATCACGTTTTCATCCTTTGCATGACTGCGCGGTACTCCACGGTGTATACCTACCACGTTTTCTTTATGTAGTCGTCTACTATTGATGGGCACCTGGGTCGGCTCCATGTCTTCCTATTGTGAATAACACTGTGATGAACATATGTGTCATTTTGGTAGAATCCTTTATTTTCTTTTGGGTATATACCCAGTAATGGGATTGCTAGGTTGAGCAGTAGCTCTGTTTTAAGATCTTTGAGGAATCTTCAGACTGCTCTCCACAGGCCTGGGCTAATTTACATTCCCACCAGCAGTGTGTGAGCATCACCTTTTTTCTTTGGCTTCACCAGCATCTGTTGTTTTTTGACTTTGTAATAATCGCCATTCTGACTGCTAAGCTGGCATCTCATTGGGGTTTTGATTTGCATTTCTCTGATAATGAGAATTTTTTCTTATACTTGTTGGTCACTTGTATGTCTTCTTTGGAGAAGTATCTGTTCCCGTCCTTTGCTTATTTTTTAATGGGGTTGTTTTTTGCTTGTCGATTTAAGTTTCCTATAGATGCTGGATATTAGGCCTTTGTCAGATGCATAGTTTGCAAATATTTTCTCCCATTCTGTAGGGGTCTGTTTCCTCTGCTGGCAGTTTCCTCTGCTGTGCAAAAGCTCTTTCATTTAATTAGGTCTCACTTGTCTTTTTGTTTTTGTTGCAGTTGCTTTTGGGGACATAGCCAGAGTTCTTTGCCAACGCCAACGTCAAGAAGAGCATTTCCTAGGTTGTCTTTCAGGATGTTTATAGTTTGACATCTTGCATTTGAGTCTTTAATCCATCTAGAGTTGATTTTTGTCTATGGGGAAGGGTAAGAGTCCAGTTTCCTTCTTCTGCCTGTGACTGAGCTGGTTATCCCAGCACCATCTCTCGGACAGGGAGTCCTTTCCCTGCGGCTTGTTTTTGTTGGTCTTGTCAAAGATCAGATGGGCATAGGTGTGCAGCTTCATGTCTGAGTTTTCTATTCTGTTCTATATGATAATGAAACCAAATAAATGTCTCTGCTCAGACACCTTCTGACAAGGTCTGTGGCGCCCAGCACTGCGTTAGGGCCGCAGCCGCCTGCCCCATGTGCCTGGCCAGGCTCTGCCCAGTTCCCTGCAGCTGCACCAGTGTGTGCTGTGACTCATGCTCCTGGTTTGTCATCTGCCCTCTCAGTAGACACCATGGCCCTCAAGCTTTCTCCACTCCGTGACCAGCACCTGGGATGGGACCAGCAGTGCCTGTGGCTCTGGATTCATGCTTGTTGAAGGACTGACTGAACAGAGCCTCCCTTACAGAAGTGATCGGCGTGGCCCTCCCTGAGTCCCGGCCTCGCTCTGGATACCAGGGAGCAAGGCGGTCAGGGATCAGAGGCTGAGGCTGAGATGCTAGAGCAGGGAGATTGCCTGGGCGGGGGCTGGCGGGTGTGGTGGAACTGCAGGTTCTCGCCTTGACCTGCTTGTGGGGGAGCCTTTCTCGGCCCACTCTCCGCTGGTTTTCACCCTTCGGCGTTTTTCTCCCTGGTGCATGCCATGCCTTGCACCCCACCCCAGTGATCCAGGAAGGGGACGTGTTGGCCGAGTGAGAGCCTATTTCTGAACACTCTGTGAAGTTGGTGAGAATTCAGGTGCCTATCGGCCGGGCTCCACCTGTGCACCAGGTGTGGCCGCCTCACTGTGACTTCAAAGGACCCCAGGGAGGAGGGAGGCTCCCAGCCGCACACAGGTGAGCCAGTCCCATTGTTCTGCGCGTCTGAAAAATCAATCGGGTCCAAAGTAAAAATATTTATTTAATGAGCAGAAATGTATGGCCAATCGGTTTTTAAAGGATATTGCTTCCTGCTCCTTGATACTGAAAAGGGGCCTTTGACAAAATTCATTTGCAGGGATTGAGTTCTGGGTGAAATAAGGACAGAAAATAGCACAGCACTCACCAAAGACAGCTCATTCTCTTCCTTGGGGTGCTGGGGGACATGGACGCCCCTCAGGGGCAAGAAGATCCCAGCGGGAGGACACTGGGCACTGCGTGAAGTCTCCCCTGGGAGCCCCAGAGAGGGGCAGGCGACGGCCCTGGGTGTCCCTGGGTCTCCCAAACGCAGGCCTGGGCTTCTCTTGGAGGAAGACTCCGCCCTGCAGAAAAGAAGGGTCTGGGTCAGAACCCAGTGAGTCCGGGGCTCCCTCCGCCTCCTTCACTCCCTGTGAGATGGGCACGGAGCCTGGTGGTTCTCGGCTGAGATGGCACCCTCGCGGCACCTGCCGGGGACATGCCTGCTGGCCACCACCGAGCTCCTGCAGCTCCGGTCTGTGGAGAGCACTGCCCCGATCCCTACGGCTCGGAGAACCCGTGGTGTGTTTTGTAGCATCAGCATTTGAGTACTGGGTCTGCTGCGCTCCCTTCCTAGCACAGCTCCCCATTCAGCTCCTTGCAGGCGTCAAGACCTTGCTGCATGGCTCCTCTTCCAAAACCCACAAGGTTCTGAGTTCCTGGGGCTTTGTCCCCCAAGTCTGTGGCCGCCGCAGGGCCTCCTCCTGGACCAGCCCGAAGGGCACATGGAGATGGCGCCTCAGGGCTCAAGTAGCGAAGGCCGCACAGACGTCCCGAGGACCCTGGGAGCGGCCGTGTCCTGCCTCTTGGTCCCTGAGCACCCTGGGCCTTCCTGGCAGTGGAGGCTGGTGTCTCCCGCTCTGTCCAGGTGCAGGCCAGCGCACAGCTCCCGAGGGGAGCGAGGACCCAGGACTCCATGACGGTTCTGGACAAGGCTCTCCAGGCGCCAGGCCTCAGGTCAGAACAGGACTCAACTAAATGCCTTCGGAGCTCTGGGTGAGACGCGCAGCACCCGTCACAGTCAGTCTTTGTGTGTTGGGGTGTGACGGAGACGATGTCTCAGCCCTATGTTCTCGCCAGGCTGTGTTTGGGACGTGTCAGTTTCCCGTGATTGCTGGAACAAGTTACCCCAGCTTTAGGGGCTGAGAACAACACGCAGGACCCTCACGCTTCTGGGACACGGCCCCCACTCCCTCTGGAGGCTCCGGGCCAGGATCCTCCCGTTGCCTCCAGCTTCTGCTGTATCTCTCCACGGCTGGCTCCTCTGTGCCTCTTCTCTGTGTCTCTCTTCTGTCTCTTACAAGGACACGCATGATTGCATTTAGACCCCCCCCACCCCCCGATGACCCAGGAAAAGCACCTCTCAAGATCCCTGCGTTTATCACAGCTTTTGCCTCATAGGTGACATTCAAAGCGCTGGGGTTTTGCACAGATTTGAGGGAAGGTCTTAATCAGCTCAGGTGGCCGTAGCAGAAAATCACACGCGGGCGACCTGAGCTGCAGGCACAGGTTTCCCGCCAACTCTGGAGTGGAAGCCAGAGATCCGGGCACCAGCTGACTGGCCTCCTGGTGAGGGCCCTTCCTCGTTTCCTGGTGCAACAGAGCAAGGGGAGGGCAACTCTCTCCTATGAGGGCACTGATCCCACTGGGAGGGCCCTACTCCACACGCCGCAGCACTGGGGTTGGGCTTCCACCTGTGACTCCTGCGGGAGCACGAACCTGCAGCCAATACACCGCGTGCCTCTGGGCAGCAAAGGTCCCCTCTCACCCGCACTTCATTCTCCTGGTGCTGCCTCTAAGGACAAGGCTGGCTCCAGCAGTCTCGGTGCTGACTACCAGGAGGCAGGAGGCCCGCGCGCTCACCGTAGCCGTGAAGCCAGCTGATTACACTTCAGGCTTTTGTTTGTTCCCCACCCCGACCGGCTCCTTCATCCACACAGACTGCTCGGACCTGGACTCAGGCCAGGCTGGACACCGGGCAGACAGAGGGATGTCCCCAGCAGCCAGCACTCTCTGTCTGAGCAGACAGAAGGATGTCCCCAGCAGCTGGCTCCCCCGTCCAAGCAGATAGAGGGACGTCCCCAGCAGCTGGCTCCCTCTGTCCAAGCCCTGGGAAGGTGGGGTCCTCCAGAGCTCCCCTCCGCAGCTCCAGCCACTCCCATGCTCCAGCTCCTGCCCCCTCCTGGGGCTCTATCTCCCCATGGAGAAAGGGGGTCCCTCGGCTGGGCAGGCACAGCCTCCTTCCAGGCCTTCTTACAGGCACCTTCACATGTGCCTGTGCCACCTATGCTGTGCCCACCACCTCGGCAGATGCCAGGGTCCACAGGAAGGCATTGGGCACAACAGTCACTCAGCTGTCGTGTTTTCTTTCTCTTAGCCGCAGTCCAGGCCTAGCAGCAGTGGCCTTGGTTTGGAGCCCAGGTTGGGCACCTCTGTGATGCCAATTTTCTTTGCCTTCATCATCCCAAGGCGGCTGCTGCAGTTTCAGACATCACAGCTCTGTTCAGCGCAAAGCAGAAGGGGGACAGGGTATGTGCCACTTACACTTGTTTCTTCTTCTGGAAAATCTAAACTTTACCCCAAAATGCCACCGTAGCCTCATGCTTGCTTCTCACCAGTCTGAGCTGTAACAGATGCCTCCATCCTCTACACCAGAAATGGGCAAGGCCCAAGAGGGCTGGGAACTGCCAGTCCCCTCGAGGGCCCTCTTATTTTTACTTTTTAGAGATGTGAAGACTGGAGTTCGGAGATGGGCTTGTTCATGGCCACACAGCCAGGGAGCCTGCTCACCCCAGTGTGTGCCCAGCCGGAAACCTGTATCTGGGCCCCCAGAGCCTGGGATCCTCACAGTGAGGACCCTCCATGTCCACTGCCTGCAGGATCCGACAGAGGCTGTGATGCTGAGCCCCGGCCTCAGCGACAAAGCTCCGCCCAATGGAATGCACCCAGTGGCAGCCAAAGTGGCCCTGGACCCTGCGGGGTTGAGGCGGTGCAGCTTGGTCAGCAGGGGGGTGGGGGGTGGGAGGGGGGACGTGGCCAGGGGCCAGTGGCCAGGGAGCAGTCAGGGCTTGTCGGCTGACCAGAGGCTCAAGGAAAAGGTGAGCTTTGAGTGACGGTCACTGGGCCATATGGGGTGGGGCGGCTCTGGCTGTGAGAGAACTCCTGCTTGGAGGAGGCCTTGGGCTTCCTGAGGCTGGTGGCCCCCAGGCAACACTCCGCCCTGGCCCTAAGGGACTCTGAGCTCTGGGCTCCCCGAAGCCTCAGAGATGAGGAGCAAGCAGCTGCAGGTCCCCAAGCCATAGTGGGGTAAGCCTGGGACTTGGCAGAGGACGCCAGGTTATATCTGATGCTGGCCGCTGGTCCTGATCAACCTGTGTTTAACAGCAGATGGCGGAAAGAGAGGCAGAGGCGGTGTACTAGGCCGTTCTTGCATTGCTATAAAGAAAACCTGAGACTGGGTAATTTATAAAGAAAAGAGGTTTAATTGGCTCACGGTTTTGTAGGCTGTACATGAAGTATAGTGCCAGGATCTGCTTCTGATGAGGCCTCAGGAAGTTTCCAATTGTGGTGGAAGGTAAAGGGGGAGCAGATGCATGGCGTTGTGAGAGGGGGGCAAGTCAGAGGGAGGAGACAGCTCTCATTGTGAGAGGCAGAGCAAGTCAGAGGGGGGAGGCACCTCACATTTTGAGAGGAGAGCAAGTCAGAGGGGGAGGTGCCTCACATTGTGAGAGGAGAGCAAGTCAGAGGGGGGAGGTGCCTCACATTGTGAGAGGAGAGCAAGTCAGAGGGGGGAGGCGCCTCACATTGTGAGAGGGGGAGCAAGTCAGAGGGGGGAGGCGCCTCACATTGTGAGAGGGGGAGCAAGTCAGAGGGGGGAGGCGCCTCACATTGTGAGAGGAGAGCAAGTCAGAGGGGGGAGGCGCCTCACATTGTGAGAGGAGAGCAAGTCAGAGGGGGGAGGCGCCTCACATTGTGAGAGGGGGAGCAAGTCAGAGGGGGGAGGCGCCTCACATTGTGAGAGGAGAGCAAGTCAGAGGGGGGAGGCGCCTCACATTGTGAGAGGAGAGCAAGTCAGAGGGGGGAGGTGCCTCACATTGTGAGAGGAGAGCAAGTCAGAGGGGGGAGGTGCCTCACATTGTGAGAGGAGAGCAAGTCAGAGGGGGGAGGTGCCTCACATTGTGAGAGGAGAGCAAGTCAGAGGGGGGAGGTGCCTCACATTGTGAGAGGAGAGCAAGTCAGAGGGGGGAGGTGCCTCACATTTTGAGAGGGGGAGCAAGTCAGAGGGGGGAGGCACCTCGCACCTCACACTTTTTTAAAAAAGAAATTGAGATGGAGTGTCACTCTGTTGCCCAGGCTGGAGTGCAGTGGCATGATCTCAGCTCACTGCAACCTCTGTCTCCCAGGTTCCACAATTCTCCTGCCTCAGTCCCCCAAGTAGCTGGGATAACAGGTGCACACCACCACACCCAGCTAATTATTTTTGTGTTTTTAGTCAAGACAGGGTTTTGCCATGTTGGCCAGGCTGGTCTTGAACTCCTGACCTCAAATGATCCACTCGTCTCAGTCGCCCAAAGTGCTGGGATTACAGGTGTGAGCCACTGCACCCGGCCACCACACACTTTTAAACTACCAGAACTACCAGAGTGAGAACTCACTCGTCACCAACGGGATGACCCATGCCATTCATGAGGCACCCACTCCTGTAATCCAAACACCTCCTCCAGCCCCCACCTCCAGCACTGACAATTCCATTTCAACATGAGATTTGCGGGGACAAACATCCAAACCATATCGCGTGGGCTCAGGAGGCAGCAGCCCTGGAAGATGCCAAGTGCCTGGGAGGTCAGAGAAAGATGCTGGAGTTCACGGGTGCCACGTGCAGGCGCAGCTCCTGCCAGGTGGCTGAAGACGCGGCTCCAGGTGGTGGCAGTGCCTCGGCCCCACCCCTCCTTCCTGGGGAGAGGGTCACGGCTCAGTGCCTGAGGGGCTGGGGGGCTTTTCTGAGAGGGGTGCATGCCCGCCTGTCAGGCACTTTCAGAAAAAGCTGGAAACCAAGATTTCCCTGAGAAGTCCTGGGCTTTCCGGTGTTGGAAACTGCAGGAAACAGCTGGCCTCTACCTCCCCCCAGGGTCCAGGAGAGAATTTGTTCTGGACAAACCCCTGTAGGCCACGTGCTTGGGGCACCTCTGACCTCGCCCAGTGCCATACCCCCAGCTGAGGCCCAGCCCCTGCTAGGGAGTGGTTCAGGGATGTGGGGCCTGGCACCAGTCCACAGGCCTGTGGGAGCCCTCTGGGCCCCTGGCAGAGTGGGGCAGCAGTTGGCCGAGGACTGCAAGGGCTGAGCTGTCCTGACCCATTCCTGCGATAGCAGAGCCTCCCACCCTGCCTCGGGGCTCCTGGACATCTCCTGCAGCCATGCCACTCATAGCTGGGCTCTATGCATGCTGTCAGTGCAGCCCCAGCAGCCCAAAGCGGTTCACAAGCTCCCAGACCGACTGTACCTGCTCCAGGGCAACTCCTATGAGGGCACTGAAACTTCCCATCGTTACAGGGCTCCGGCCCACAGCCATGGTGATGCCCCTTCCCACACCAGCTCCTGCAACTAGAAGGCTGCGGGCCACTCCCTCTGAGGTCTCTCCTTTCCAGACACAAGGGCAGGAGTCAAGGGCAGTGGCAGCATCCCCCAAAGATGTCGATGGATGGTGTTTCAACCTAAACCGGACAGCCGCAGTCTCTCCCTGGCCACACAGCGGGACAGAGACCACGACACAGCAGCCCACCCGCTGCCCTCACACTCCCTTCCTCCACGGTGTGAACTAAACTGCACACATGGCCTGTCACTCAGACAAGGCTGGAAGGTGTGGCCCCACCCCCTCCTAAGACGTTATGATGCAGGGAACCCCCAAGCCCACCCTCAACTGTGCTCACCTGAAACGGCCCAGCAAGGGCTACGCGTGCCTTCCCGTCTCACATTTGGGAAGGTCAGTGGGTAAAATGCGATATTGACAGTTCTCAAATATTGATGTTGATCTTAACTGCTAGAGATACCGTGAGGGAAAATAACGCTTTTGTTCAACATTTATGAATGGATAAAGGAGGAACCGAAACCAACAAAGGGGCGGCTGGCCCTGGACCAGGTTTAGGAGCTGTGGGCAGGGTGGGCCGGCACCTCCTTTCCTCTCGAGAAGGATGTGAGCAGCCGGTGGCTCGTACCCCCTGTCTCCTCAGCCTCGTTCATGCCTCTGCACTACCCGCTGGGCTCCTGCCACCCAGGGGTGTGGGGAGAGGCCTTGGCATGGGATAGAGGTCCACGTGTGGGTGTGTGACGGGTACTGGTGGATGGAGGTCCACGTGTGGGTGTGCAACTGGGTGTGAGACTGCGTGTGGGTGTGTGACGGGTACTGGTGGATGGAGGTCCACGTGTGGGTGTGAGACTGCGTGTGGGTGTGTGAGCGTGTACACGGGTGTGCATGTGCTCGTACACCTGTGCATGTACGCAGTGTGAGCAGGTGTGTGAACTGACTGTGCTGCGGCTGTGAGCATGTACACACGTGAACTGAGCGTGACAGTGCGAAGGTGTGTGCCGCGAGTTCCACTGGCCACATGAGCACAGGCGAGGCTGCTCTGCTAGCCTGTGGATGTCCAGCCTGGCCACGCTGGACGCCCGTGTCTTCTTCTCAACACAGGGTGGAGAGAGGACAACGCGGGACGCATCTCCGAGCTTGGCTCAGGCGCCCAGCGGCAGCTGGGGTTGGGTGCAGCCGCTCTACGTAGCCCTGGCTTGGATGCTGTGAGCTGGGTGGGCCTGGGGTGAGTGCCCGTCCCTGGGGTGGGTGGAGACCCCCATTTCCCTCTCAAGTCCCCTCACTGCACATTGAAGCCTCCTCCCACCCCCACTCCATTTAAAGGTCAGAGGCGGCCCCTCAGGCTGCACCTCCAGCCCTCCTCTCTGACCACGTGGGTCTCCCTGTTTCCTTCCGCTGGCCTAGTCTCTGTAGGGCCCACTGAGCCTGCAGTCTGGGACCCACAGGCTTGAAGATTGAGGCTCAGGGCCTGGGAGCCTCCCTGGAATGTTCTAGAAAGCTATGGAGGGGCACCTGTCGGGGAGACAGCACACGGAGAGCCTCTCCTGCCTGGGTCCTGCCACAGCAGCCTGGGCCTGTGGGCCTAAAGAGCTGCTCCAGACTTTAACTGGGTCTGAGGGCTGGTGCCCTGTGAGGAACCCAGGTTAGAACCTGGGGACAGAGGCCTCCATTAGTCCTTGGGAGTGGCAGGTAGCCCATGGGGTCATTGTGATCATGGTGCGTCATGGGAGTGTGTGCTGGGATGGGGAGGGGTCGTGGTGATCATGGCACAACGCACTTTCCTCTGGTCTAGGTTTAGGGATGCCAGCGAGACCCGCTGAAGCGTTGGGGCCCCACCCGAGGTGAGGTGTGCCCAGGTCTGGGGACTCCTGTCTTGGGGCCCCTCCCAGGAGAACCAGCCCCCTCCTCTGGCAGGAAGCCCCCAAAGCCGTGGAGGAGCCCTGGGCCCACAGACAGCATCCCTGCTGCTGGGGACCTCAGGCCTGTGCAGGTGCCGCTGCCACGGGGCTGATGGGGCCCAGCCCAGCTACCTCAGCCCCTGTTTCCGCTTTCCAGGCTTCTCCGCGGCTCTCTGCTTTTGCGGCCCCACTCCAGGCCAGAAGGCTCCCACGCCTCCGTGGATCTTCACGATGTGGACAACCAAGGTAAGCACCATGAGGAAGTGGAGACAGACACAATGTTCAGCCGCAGAAGACAGGATAATAAAGTTGGGTTTGGTTTATGATCTAACGTGACCATTAAAAGTGTTTAATAAACAACGTTGAAGACTACATAGTGGCAGATACATACGGCAATGCTTAGCATAACCTCATGACTGTCAATATGCACAGGCTTGAGAAACACCTGCAGGATACATGTGGGCATGTCAGTGTGGGTTAACTCAGTAGGGCGGCATATCGAATCTTGGTGCCCTTCTGTAGTGTCTATGTTTTCTTTTCTTTTTTTTGAGACGGAGTCTCGCTCTGTCGCCCAGGCTGGAGTGCAGTGGCCCAATCTCGGCTCACTACAAGCTCCACCTCCCGGGTTCACGCCATTCTCCCGCCTCAGCCTCCTGAATAGCTGGGACTACAGCTATTCACAACCTAAGGGCTGTGGCAGAGACCAGGAGGGCCATCAGCTCCCACAGCTCTCAAGTCCAACTCAGGGATCCTCCTTGCTGACCTCCCTGGATTGTCGGTGGAGACAGCCATCCTCCCACAGAGCACCTGCCTGAGATGGGCCAGGCCGCCGTGCCTTGACTCTTGCTGCACATGCTGAGGTCAGCACAGAGGCACCCTCGAACACCAGCATGCCCTCGGGTTTGCAGCTTGTCAAATATCTGATGAGGCAATCTGGCCAAATGTGCTCTAACACCACTGGACCAAGAGAACGTCCTGGGCTGACCAGATGCAGCCTTGCATCCACCGTCTGCCACCACCCACTGTGTACACCCCCTGCACACACCTCTGTACACACTCCCCCTGCACATAACCTCTACACACAGCCTGTGTACACTCCTGCACATATCCCCTGCACACACCTCCTGCACACGCCTCTTGCACAATCCTGTGTATACCCCCTGCACACACCTCTGCACACACTCTCCCTGCACATAGCCTCTGCACACAACCTGTGTACACTCCTGCACATATCCCCTGCACACACCTCCTGCACACACCTCTGCAGACACCTCCTACACACACCCTGTGTATACTCCCTGCACGCACCTCCGTACACACCTTCACACACCGTGTATACCCCCTGCACACACCTATGCACACATCTCCTGCACACACCCTGTGTATACCCCTGCACGCACCTCCGTACACACCTTCACACACCGTGTATACCCCCTGCACACACCTATGCACACATCTCCTGCACACACCCTGTGTATACCCCTGCACACCCTCTGCACAAACCTCCTGCACACACTGTTGCACACACCCCCGCACATAGTCCCTGCACACACCCTGCACAGACCCTGTGTGCATCCTCTGTACACACTCGTGTATACTCTCTGCACACACCCCCTACATGTACACCCTCTGCACACTCCTCCTGCATACACCCCATGTACACCTTCTGCACACACTCCCTGCACACATTCTGAGTACACCTACTGCACACCCCATGTACAACCTCTGTACACACCCGCTACACACTCCCCTACACCATCCACACACACTCCCTGCACACAACCCCTACACACTCCCCTACACACTCCCTGCAAACACCCCCTACACACTCCCCTACACCATCCACACACACCCCCTACACACTCCCCTACACCATCCACACACACTCCCTGCACACACCCCCTACACACTCCCCTACACCATCTGCACACAACCCAGTGTACAGCCCCTGCACACACCCTCTATACACACTCTGTGCACACACACCCGTGTACACCCTCTACACATATCCCTACACACTCCCTGTGTACACCCTCTGTGTATACCCTCATCTACTACCACCATACGTACCCCCACTACCCTGCCTTGTGTATGACTCCCCAGGCTGTGAAATACCAGGGACGTTGCCAACGAGCTGGTCTAATCTGAGGTGAGGGTTTCTGGGTGCCCCCTAGACACCAGGAGAAAGGCGGGGAGGGGACACCCCTAGGGCTTTGGACTCACTCCATGAGGCGCTGGGTCACAGTGGTACAGTGACACAGTAGATGTCCTGAGCGGGATTAAAGTCTTCCCAATGAACAGGCTGAACTCTGTCTTCCTTGAAAGCTCTGTAGAAGGACCTCACAGGGATAAACACAGGGAGACCCTCCAGGGCGCGGTCAGCCATGAGCCACAACGCTGGGCCGGTGACATCTCTGGAGGTTCTGGGGTGGAGAAAGACCGGCTGTGGGGAGTGACTGGCTGGGGAGCAGCTCAGCTCCCGCCCACCTCTGCGAGGCCCGGGGCTGGACGGGAGGTGCAGCAGACAAGGCCCCGGGCGGGTACTGGGGGGTCTGGAGGGGTCCCTGCGTGGGGGTCGGGTGGCGGGGAGTCTAAGAGAGTCGGGGATCCCCGGGGCGCGGGGTTCAGGGTGGGAGCGGAGTGTGAATGGGGAAGGGTCCCCATGCGCACCAGCAGCCGCGATTCCACCGCGCCTACTCGGGCTTTCCCCGGGAGGACACGGCGTGTGTCAAGGACCCGGGCCTAGAAGGCGGCAGCGCCCAGGGAAGCCTAGACGGGGCGCTATCTGGGGCGGGGGCTGGGGTGGCGGAGCCAAGTGCCTGGGAGAACCGCCATTCAGGAGCCCCTCCCGGCCAGGCTCTTGGTTCCGCCCACGCAGGTCCCGCCCCCTAGCCCGGCCCCTCTCCCCGCCCCGCCGCGCAGGCCCCGCCCCGTCCCGCCAGACTCTTGGTTCTGCCCACGCAGGTCCCGCCCCTCTCTCAGCCTTGCCCCGCCCGCCGCGCAGGCGCCGTCCGAGGGCTTCGTTTGAAACATGGCGCGGGCTGGTCCGCGGCTGGTGCTGAGCGAGGAGGCGGTCCGGGCGAAGAGCGGACTAGGGCCTCACCGCGACCTGGGTGCGCCAGCGGGCGGGGGTGCAAGCGTGAGGGTGGCGGGGGGTGGGTACCGAGCTTCCCGGGGCGGCCGCGCCTGGTTGCCTGGGCGGCAGACCGTGGGCAGGTGGGGCTCCTCTGCGCAGGCGCCGCGGGCGTCCGGAACGGTCTCGGGCGGGAGGGCGGGGCGCGCGCGCCCAGGTGAGGACCCCGCCCCTCGTGCCCAGGTGCGGCCCCTGCCCGCGTTCCGGTCCCGGAGTCGCGGCTCCTGCTTGTCTATCGGGTCATTGTGGTACCGTGACTGGCGGTTATATCCGCTAAGGAGAGAGAGCCAGCCTTGCTCTCCAGGAGCGCAGCCCGCCCTCCCGCTGGGGACCCCTCTCCCGGGTTCTCCTGGGCCCATTATGCTGATTGTTGGGCTTGGCCTTCTTGAGGATGTTGGTGGCCGGTTGCCTTCTTTTTGGCCTGTTTTTGTCTGGTTTTGGCGTCAGGGGGAAGCCGAGCTCATAAACTGTTGAGAAGTGTTGCCTTCTCATATTTAGAAGAGGTTCTGTAGAGTTTGTGCTCATTGTTTGAATGTTTTGTGGAATTTTCCAGTGAAACCATATGGACATGTCAATTTCTGGTTTTGAAGCTTTTAAATGACCAATTCTGTATCTCTGGTTGTCAGAGAACCGTTCGTATTATTAGTTCACCTTGAGTCGGCTGTGTGGGGTTTTGCGGAGTTGGCTTATTTGAGCTAACTTGTGGAGTGTGTGTGCAGAGTTGTTCCTGGGGTTCTGTTCTTAGCCTGTGAATGTCTCTGTGTGGTCTGCAGGTGTTACTGGACCAACAGGTTCAGTCAGGTGCTGTGGGGCCACAGGCCAATACAATGAGACAGCAGGGTTTGCAGCAGAGAAAGAGTTTAATGCTGGCAGGAGCCCAGCAGGGAGGTGGAAGGAGGCCTCAATCCATCTCCCCAAGGAGATCTGAGCTGGGTTTTTTGGTTTTTTTTTGAGACGGAGTCTTACTCTGTCGTCCAGGCTGGAGTGCAGTTGCATAATCTCAGCTCATTGCAACCTCCACTTCCCAGGTTCAAGTGATTCTCCTGCCTCAGCCTCCTGAGTAGCTGGGATTACAAGCGCACGCCACCAAGCCCGGCTAATTTTTTGTATATTTAGTAGAGACAGTGTTTCACCATGTTGGCCAGGCTGGTCTTGAGCTCCTGATCTCAGGTGATCCACCTGCCTTGGCTTCCCAAAGTGCTGGGATTACAGGCATGAGCCACCACGCCCAGCCTGAGCTGGGGTCTTGAAAGGAACAGGATTGTGAGGGGCTGGAAAATTGATGTTGTCAGTTGGTCGAGGTAAGGGCCATGGAATTATCAGGGTGTGGAAACTGCATTCTTTGGTGAATCCGCTTGTGGGGTCCTTTAGACCAGATGGCATCAGTCCCCAGGTCCTCAAAGAATATCTCAAATGGAAAACTTAATGTTTTATAATGTCCAATAATCTGTAGAGTAGTTCTCTGTAGAGTGGTTAAGGGGAACAGTAACATCGTGACAAAGTCCATGTGATCCTGAGGCATGATTTCTGATTTTTAAAATTTCGTTCTTTCTGCTTGCTTTGCATTTATTTTATACTTTTTCTAGATTCTTGAGGCAAAAATGTAGATGATTGGTTTGAGACTTTCTTATTTTCTATTATAAATAGTGCCACAAGTTTCTCTCTAAGCACTACTTTATCTGTATCCACAAATTTTGTTATGTTGTATTTTAATTTTCATCCAGTTCAGCATATTTTAAGAATTTCCCTTGATACTTCCTGTTTGACATGTGGTTTTATTTATTTATTTATTTATTTATTTATTTTTATACAGAGTCTTGCTCTGTCACCCAGTCTGGAGTGCAGTGGCACAATCTTGGCTCACTGACAGCTTTTTTTTTTTATGTTTATGCCATTCTTCTGCCTCAGCCTCCTGAGTAGCTGAGACTACAGGCGCTCCCTACCACGCTTGGCTAATTTTTTTATTTTTTATTTTTTAGTAGAGACGGGGTTTCACTGTGTTAGCCAGGATGGTCTCAATCTCCTGACCTTGTGATCTGCCCGGCTCTGCCTCCCAAAGTGCTGGGATTACAGATGTGAGCCACCGTGCCTGGCCTGACCTGTGGATTTTTAAGGAGTATGTTTTTAAGGTTCCATGTGTTTGGAGATTTTCCTGTTATTTTTCTGTGTGATTACATTATGGCTAGAGCATAATCTGTATGATTTTAATTCTTTTAAATTTGTCAGGGTTTGTTTTATGATCCAGCATCTGGTCTATATTGTTGAATGTTCCTGCCTCAGCCTCCCAAGTAGCTGGGACTACAGGTGCCCACCACCATGCCCAGCTAATTTTTTGTATTTTTTTTAGTAGAGATGGGGTTTCACCGTGTTAGCCAGGATGGTCTCGATCTCCTGACCTTGTGATCCGCCTGCCTCTGCCTCCCGAAGTGCTGGAATTACAGGCGTGAGCCACTGTGCCTGGCCTTCTTTACAGTTTTACGGTTTTCATCTGTCATCTCCATTTTGCTATTAAACTGCTCTTGTGATCTGTATGTTTCTCTGTTCTGTTATTTTTTCTTCATTCCACGATGCTCTAGGTTTCTTTCTTTTGTCTTTCCTTTATATTTGAAAAAATGTCTTCAGCGATTGTCTTAGGGCCGGTCTGCTTGTGACAGGTTCTCTTAGTTTTTCTTTAGAGTTTTTTTTTTTTCTTGAATGTGTGTGTATTCTGTTGTTGAGTGGACTGTTATGTAAATACATAAATATCAATTAGATCCTGTTTGTTGATGGTATTGTTCAATTCTTCTGTATCCTTGCTGATTTTCTGTCTAGTGACTCTGTTAATGACTGAGAGAGGGGTCTTGAACCCTTAACTGTACTTGTGGATTTGTCTATTTCTTTTTTCACTTTATATGTTTTGAAGCCCTGTTATTTGTTGAATTGAATATCTAGGATTTTTATATCTTCTTAGTGGACTGACCCTTTTAGTGTATGTAGTCTTCCACTTTTTTTTTTTTTTTTTCTTTGAGACAGAGTTTCCTCCTTGTTGCCCAGGCTGGAGTGCAGTGGCACGACTTTGGGTCACTACAACCTCTGCCTCCCAGGTTCACACAATTCTCCTGCCTCAGCTTCCCACGTAGCTGGGATTACAGGCACCTGCCACCACGCCCGGCTAATTTTTGTATTTTTAGTAGAGATGGGGTTTCGCCATGTTGGCCAGGCTGGTCTCGAACTCCTGACCTCAGGTGATCCACCGGGCTCCCAAAGTGCTGGGATTACAAGTGTGAACCACCGTGCCTGGCTCTTGGTCCTCTTTTTTCCTGGTAGTTTTGTTTGTTGAGACATCTGCCTTATTTGATATTACTGTAGCTTCTTTTGATTGGTTTTTGCATGGCATATCTTTTCCTATCCATTTACTTTGAACTTTTAACCTACCTGTATCTTTATATTTGAAATTAGTTTCCTGGTTCATTATTTTTATTCACTCTGCTAATCTCTGTCTTGTAGTAGTGTTTTAGGCCATTTACATTTAATATAATTGTTAAATATTAGAACTTAAGTGTGCCATTTTATTGTTTTTTGATTGTTTCCTGTGTTTTTTCCTTCTGCGTCCCTTTTCCTGCCTCCTGTGACTTACTTGAATATTTTTAGTATCATAATTGATTTATCAGTTATGTTTTGGTGTATGTCTCCTTGTATGGTTTTCATAGTGGTGGCTATACAAATTACAATATACTTATGTAATTCAGCACAGTTTACTTGTACAGACATTTTACCACTTCTGAGTGAAATATGGAAACTTTATCACCATTTAGGTCTCTATCCTCTCCCCTTTACAATTTAGTTGTCTGAAGTGTTTTCTCTGCATACCTTGAGAACCATATTAATATTATGATTTTTTTTAAAACACCTAGCCTTTTCAGTAACTCAGGAGGAAATGTATTTATCTGTATGTTTCTCTGTTCCGTTATTTTTTCTTCATTCCACGATGCTCTAGGTTTCTTTCTTTTGTCTTTCCTTCATATTTGAAAAAATGTCTTCAGCGATTGTCTTAGGGCAGGTCTGCTTGTGACAGGTTCTCTTAGTTTTTCTTTAGAGTTTTTTTTTTTCTTTTTTGAGACAGAGTCTCACTCTCTCTCCCAGTCTGGAGTGCAGTGGCATGATCTCAGCTCACTGCAAGCTCTGCTTCCTGGGTTCATGCCATTTTCCTGCCTCAGCCTCCCAAGTAGCTGGGACTACAGGCACCCACCACCATGCCCAGCTAATTTTTTGTGATTTTTTTAGTAGAGATGGGGTTTCACCATGTTAGCCAGGATGGTCTCGATGTCCTGACCTTGTGATCCACCTACCTCTGCCTCCCGAAGTGCTGGAATTACAGGTGTGAGCCATTGTGCCCGGCCTTCTTTACAGTTTTATGGTTTTCATCTGTCATCTCCATTTTGCTGTTAAACTGCTCTTGTGATTTTTTGTTATTGTATTTTTCTTTGAAATTTCTATTTGTTTCTTCTTTATATCTTCTGTTTCTTTGCTAAGACTAGTTTTTCCTTTGTGTCAAGTGTTTGTAATTGCTCTTTGAAGTATTTTTTATGACAGTCACTTTAAAATCCTTGTTAGACCTGAATTCTGTGTTCTCTGTTGGTGGTATCTATTGATTGACTGTGTTTTCTCATTCAAATTGCCATTTTTCTGGTTCTTGGTCATTTTTTATCGTATTGTGGGCATGCTGGGTATGATGTCATGAGGCTCTGCTTCCTGTTTAAATCCCATTACTTGAGAAGATTCCTCACTCAAGCCTGCTGGGTGTAGCCTCATTGCCGGGACAGTCGTGGGACTCCTGCCTCACCCACAGGCTCTGGCAGACCCTACTGGCTGGGAGGGTGAAGGGCACCACCTCGTTCTAGCCAGCCGGGACAGCAGTCAGGGTCCATTCTCACACCCCAGTGCTGGCTGCTACGCAAAGCCAGGTGGACGAGGGGTGTTTGTGTGTGTGTGTGGTTGTGTATGTGTGTGTGGGTTTGCTTGCAGGAGGGCTGGTGATGTGAAGAGACTCTGTCCTGCCAGGCCCCTCCTGGTCCTTTGGCCATCGAGAGCAGGCTTACGGTTTTTGGTCTTTGGGTGTTTCTGGGCTGCCAGCTTTTGTGGCACCCGGAGTGGGATGTGTAGTAAACAAACATAAACAAAACCCCAGAGTCAACCCAGGGCCTCAGTGCTGGGTTACCTCTCCAGTGCCGAGGCCCGTGGCCGGTTGGCTTCTGTTCATTGCAGTCCGCCGGTGCTTGTTCCATATATTTTCCTCCAGGGCGGTGGGTCTGATATGCGAGAGGAGCAGGGTGAAATGTGTCCCCTCCATCTTGCCTGGAACTGGAGGAGCTCAAACCAAATTGTAAATTTAATCAGAACATATTCTGGTTGGGCGTAGTGGCTCATGCCTGTAGTCCCAGCACTTTGGGAGGCTGAGGTGGATGGATCACTGGAGGTCAGGAGTTTGAGACCAGCCTGGCCAACATGGTCAGGAAACCACAAGACTGTCACGGAATGCTTTTCTTTCGGGAACATGAGCCAAAAGTCACTGCACCTTGTCCCCTCCTGACCCTGTCCTGGTGGCAGGGTGTAGGGGACAATGAGCTGCTTGTCCTGTGTGCCTGCAAGTGGGGCAGAACCACGCAGCGTCCTGCTGTTTAGCTGCGTCTGAGATGATGCCCGAGGGCTACGTGAGGAAACAGGGAAACATGGGGTTTTAGTAGAAACCCCATCTGTACTAAAAACACACAAATTAGTGGGATGTGGTGGCACGTCCCTGTAATCCTAGCTATTCAGGAGACTGAGGCAGGAGAATCACTTGAACCCAGGAGGTGGAGGTTGCAGTGAGCCGAGGTCACACCACTGCACTCCAGCCTGGGCAGCAGAGTAAGACTCCATCTCAAAACAAAAACAAAAAACCCAAAATATATTCTAAAACATAAATGTTCCTGGGAAAGTGTTGGTGTATTCAGATCTAAACTGTCTTTTTGATTGTGGAAACTTTGATCTTGTAGTTAACGTTGATCTAATGACTGCTTATGAGTGCACGTTGCAGAGGCTTGCAGGGTGCATGGAGCTTGCACAGCCCGACCACAGGTGTAAGAGGAGGCCAGCAGACAGGCTACCCGACTAGTGGGTTTCGGATGGTGATGGCTGCAAGGCGTGATGGAACTCAGCAGCCGGAGTGGGGGCGGGAGATGAATTGGGGGTTCCTGGGGAGAGGTGGTTTTGGAGGCAGTAAAGGTGGGAAGAAGCGTGTGGCCTGGAGGTACTGCAGAGATAAACATAAGCTGAAACTTCAGGTACATTCCTTGCTCGTCGTGCTGATAGTCCAACTCCAAAGGAGTTGTACTGGGTTCTAGGTGCCTTTTTCAGATTACGAGGATACATATCTCTCTAAGAAAAGCTGAAAATACAGAAATGTGTAAGAGGGAAAGTAAAGGGATTTATTCCACAATAGGACACGTGTTAGCATTTGTCTCTCAGTCTTTTTACGTGTACTGTTGGAGGAAGAAATGTTCTGAATGACCCTCGTCAGGCACGGGGAGGAAGGCTTTATTCAGAGCCATCGAGGTGGGCCTGGGGTCACAGTGCTGGGATTTTGCAGTGGGGAAGAGAGATGGAGCTCAGCTCCAAGTACAGCAGCGACCAGGGGGAGTTCATAGCCGAGGATGAGGGCAGGGGCAGTGGGTGGAAAATGACTGAGAGGACACATGAGGAGTAAGGGGATTTGAGCTAAACCGACTGAACGGGATTATTGCAAAAGAGAGGCCAGGGTGACCAGACACCACCTGTGGGATCTGGGGATAGGGAACCTGAGCAGATACTGAGGGTGGGGGTTCTGGCCGCACTAAACTGGACTTTACAAGGAAGGGCACAGATGGCCGAGGAGAAGATTCAGGAGCTTGAGTGAAGTTGAATTAAACCAGGAATCTGTGTCAGTGTCTACTCTATATCCAAACACCAAGAACTTGACCTTTATTATAATAATTGTTTTCAAAAGAAAAGATTAAAATCTCATAATTTTTTTTTAATTCTCAGCTGAGCTTCAGTCATTGTCTATTCCTGGAACTTACCAAGAGAAGATTACCCACCTGGGACATTCTCTGATGAGTTTAACAGGTCTGAAATCTTTGGATCTCTCACGCAACTCCTTGGTTAGTCTGGAGGTAAGTTTTAGGTCTCTTTCTTAAAAGAAGATTTATTGCTATCAATCTCAGTGGAAAGTCCATTTGCAGCAGAAACGGTGTGTGTTTTGTAACCCTCTGTTTACACCTGTAAACCGTACATTTGGGGTTGTGTTTTTTTGTGTTTACCGTGGGCTACATTTCATACACATCGCGTTACGTTGTGTTGTAGCCCTCTGATGATGATGGTTATATCTTTAAAGGAAATGAAATGAGACCCCAGAGACTTACTGAGTGGCAGCATAGTGGGCCTGGGGCTGCCTCTGGGCCCCTGGCAGGGTCACCCCGGAGGGAGACGCCTAGGTGGTGGTGAGGGGAGCTGTGCGCACCTGCCATGGCCTGATTGGCCCTGACAGAACCGTGGGATGCGCCTGCCCCGAGCCTGGTGCCTGAGCATTATGGAGGCCGCGTCTGACACCAGCTTGGGAGTTTGCTCCAAGTCAGATGCGGACCCCACCCAGGCTGCACCCAGTGCTGCCTCCTCTTTCCCCCTTCCCAGACCTCAGCTTTCTCATCTGTGAAGGGCAGACCCTGACAGTTCTCACCCTGTAGAGCGGCGTGTGGATTAAATGAAATTGTGTGTGTAAATCACTCAGCTTGGTGCACACTGAGGCCTCAGTAGATATTAGCTGTGCTTAGTTGCATCACGCCATGGCACATGTGGCTTCCCTAAACGATCATCTCACCGCGTGAGGCCCAGAGAACTTCATAGATGAGAACGTGCTTCATTTTTCTACTTTTCCTGGTAACAACGTGTTTATTGCAAATGCGTTCATGAAGTTTGTTGGTCAGTGTGTGTTGCTGGCTTATTTCACTGCGTGTTTCTTTTCTAAAGTGTGAACGAATTCACTGTGTTTTCCTGTTGACAGGGCATCCAGTACCTGACTGCACTGGAGAGTCTCAATCTCTACTACAACTGCATCTCCTCTTTGGCAGAGGTGTTTCGGCTCCACGCCTTAACCGAGCTCGTGGACGTGGACTTCCGGCTGAACCCCGTGGTGAAGGTTGAGCCTGACTACCGCCTGTTTGTTGTGCACCTGCTCCCCAAGCTCCGGCAGCTGGGTAGGCGTTAGGCAGGGCCGTGCGCATGCTTCCGCCCCGCGGGTGTGGGCGTCGTCGTGGGTGTCTGTGTGCTCAGCGTCACGCGCTTGGTTCCTCCTGGAACCAGGAGCTGGTTTTCTACGTGGACGGCTTGAGTTCCTGCAGACTCACAGCTCTAGTGGCCCTGTGTCTGGACAGGACAGTACTGGAAGGTGAGCAGCCTGGGAAGGCGCAGGGCTGGGGCCGTGGGAGCCCAGCCCTGGACCAGGCTGCTCTGTCCTGTTCCGGCGCTCCGCATCATGGCTGTTGGACTTGGGCACGTTCCGAACATCTCCTGTCCTGTTTCCTTGCATAGCCACCAGGCATCACCTCAGGTGCAGCTAAACAGCAGGACGCTGCCTGGTTCTGCCCCAGGACCCAGGAAGCACACAGGACAAGCAGCTCATTGTCCCCCACACCTGCCGCTGGTACAGGGTCGGGAGGGGACCTGAAAGAAAAGGGTTTCCGTGACAGTCTTGTAGGCAGAACTTCCAGGGCCCCCACAGCTGTGCCCAGTAGGGAGGGTCTCTGGGTTGGGGCAGCTGCAGGTCACCTTCCCGTCTGCCTCCTGCCTCCCCAGAGGTATCGTTGCTGTTGCTGTGAGCACCTGGTGGTGTCTCTGCTGACCCTACCCCGAGTCACAGATCCAGGAGAGAGAGCTGGGGCCTCCGCCCAGGGGCACACTCCAGAGTCCACGGGGGAAGAAGAGGATGCAGGGTCTCTTACCTCAGTCCTCCTGTGTGAAGTGGGGGGATAAGAATGCCATGTGGACATGTCGTGGTGGGGAGACCTGAGTTCATATCTGTAAGCTCCCAGACTGCCCGGCATGGCCAGGGGCCTATAAACGTTCACTGGTTATTTCTGTTGTTAGGGTCAGACCTACCATGCACTGCTGTTCAAAACCTGCCCCTCCTTCTGAACCTAGGACCTTATCAAAAACAGAAGAATCACAGAGTCCCGACTATCTTGTTAGAAAAAAAGACCAACAGAATCACAGAGGACGGAACACTTTCCCCCACTGCGAGTGCCCTGAACAGGCTGTTTTCCACGGCCGTGGGGAGCGTTCAGGTTCTTTTAGAGAACTGAGATTCTTATGTCAATTTCAAGTCAACAGCAGCTGAAGGAGGCCCCACAGCTAAAGCACCTCGGTGGGTGATGTGCCCGGCCCCTGGGTACTGTCCGTCGTGCCCATCGGGACTGAGGGCCAGCTGGGGTTTTGCCACACACCAGATGAACACCCAGCAGACCTCACCCTGTCAGCCCCGTGAAGTCCGTGTGATGTCAGTGAAGCTGCACACAGGAGGCGGGAAAATAGGTGGAGGAACGCCTGAGCGCCTCAGTCAGTAGACCGGGTAGGCCGTCTTTGGCCATCGTGGAGCCCATGTGGTGCCTTGTCACCTCATCACAGGGAGGACTGGCCTGTGGTGTCTTGACGGTGACGTGATCACACGTGTTTGTAAATGGAATTCTCACAGTTTATTTTATGTTATTTTTGAGACATAGTCTCGCTTCATTGCCCAGACTAGAGTTCTGTGGCGTGATCTCAGCTTACTGTAATCTCCGCCTCAAGCAATACTCCTGCCTCAGCCTCCCAAGTAGCTGGGATTACAGGTGCATGCCACCATGCCCTGCTGATTTTTGTCTTTTTAGTAGAGATGGGGTTTTGCCATGTGGGCCAGGCTGGTTTCGAACTCCTGGCCTGAAGTGATCCGCCTAGCCTGGCCTCCCAAAGTGCTGGGATTACAGGCTTGGGCCAGAGGCTGGCCAAATTCTAACAGTTTACACGGCACTGCTTTGCTGCTTGGAGAAGTTTCTGGAGGTGCTGGAAAGAGCTGTCTGTCAGCATGCAGCACACACACCCTCTGTTCCCCGTCTGGTGACAGTGTAGGTCAGCAGTATGGATTGAAATCTGTAAAGGAGTCCTCTTGTGAGAATGCCCCAGTCTGCCACAGTTTGACCATTTTTTAGTAACTAATGATCAAAACAACTTTTCTCTGACCTTCTAAAAGTGACTCGAGGAGCTGATAGCAGGCCTGGGTCCTGGTGGACTTTACTTCTGCAGGAGCTCAGCCACCCTGGGCACTGGGGGCTGGCAGCTGGCAGTGGAAGGAGCATCGGATGGGAGGCCAGTGACTGGGGGTGCGTTTGCTGCTCTGCAAAGGCTGGGAGGCGCTCAGGGCGTCTCTGTGGCCAAAGTGAGACCTAGCTCCCAGCATCACTGTCAGGGAAGACCCTGGCTCACCCGCTCATGTGGCAAGTGCTGGGCCCTGGACAGGCCCTGCTGCTGGCCTTCCAAAGCCTGAGCAGTGTGGATAGAGCTCTGTGCTGCAGCTCTTGGCAGCGAGGAGCGCGTCCTTGGGAGCGTGTGGCGCATGCGTGGTGCGGGCGCCTGAGAGCCTGGCTGTGCTGCCTGACACTCTTCCGACTGGGACGGGGCCGTGGCATTCACAGTGGACCCCCCGAGACACAGTGTCTGTTTCCAAACCCAATGAGGATTTCACTGTTGAATTGTGAGAGACATTCACGGTGGACTCCCCAAGACACAGTGTAGTTGGGAGAGGATTCACGGTGGACCCCCCCGAGACACAGTGTAATTGGGAGAGGCATTCACAGTGGACAGTGGACCCCCCGAGACACAGTGTAGTTGGGAGAGGTTGGGGGGAAAAGCGCCTGTTTTGTGGCATTTATTTGGCTGATTAACCAAGTGACTCATAAACACTTGAGTTTGTCTGTTTCAGAAGCTGCTGTCCTTACTCGGGGTAAATTTTGGAATCTTCAGTTCTAAATCATCGCCTCTGTCATCCAGGTTTTAGATTCAGAATCTTAGTGTTTCTACAGAGAAGGAACACAACAGTCTTCCTGCACACGACAGATGCTTCCAGCAGTGGCGCTGGCAGTCAGAGGCGCTGCGGGAACCCGGAGGTGCTGGGCCCGGGGACGGCCTCCCGCCCGCATGGTGCCTCCCGGAGGGGGCTCAGTCCTTGGCTCCACATGGGTCATGGAAAGGCCCTGGTGGTGGAGGAGGCAGATAGCAAGGGCCTGTGTGTGAGGTGGAGGCAGCGTTTGGGGAGACTGCGCCAGCAGGAGAGGCTGGGTTTGGGGTGGAGGTGAGTTTGCATTTGGCTTCAGACATGCCGCCTTAGAATTTATACAAAAGTCCAGAGAAATGTTCTTGGAGTGCGGGATTTGGAACTGACTCAGAAGTGAAGCGAAGTCTTGGTGGGCAGAGAGCTGTGCGTCGTTAGCGCGGGGTGGGTGAAGGCCGGGGTGGAAAGGTTGCGGGAGGGCAGGTCTCCTGGTGCCCATGTCTCCTGGGGGCGTCATGTGTGCTGGGTGGAGAGCGCCCCAGGTTGCAGAGGCCTCTGACTTGGCACCTTTGTGTGATTTTCAGAACTCCTCTGTTTTTCTGCTTTGCACATTATGTTGTGCTGTTACTCATTTCTTACTGTAATTATGTAGTTTTCGAGGTGTGCTATAGGCTCAATGGAGGCAACTGGGAACTTGTCACAGATTTAACATTACGAGGCCGGGCGCGGTGGCTAAAGCCTGTAATCCCAGCACTTTGGGAGGCCGAGACAGGTGGATCATGAGGTCAGGAGATCGAGACCATCCTGGCTAACACGGTGAAACCCCGTCTCTACTAAAAAATACAAAAAAAACTAGCCGGGTGAGGTGGCGGGCGCCTGTAGTCCCAGCTACTCGGGAGGCTGAGGCAGGAGAATGGCGTAAACCCGGGAGGCGGAGCTTGCAGTGAGCTGAGATCTGGCCACTGCACTCCAGCCTGGGAGACAGAGCGAGACTCCGTCTCAAACAAAAAAAAAACAAAACAAAACATTACGAGTAGGGGCTAAGATGTGTTACAAGTTCCAGAGCACCGAGGTTGGAGGCCTGGGGACCTTCTTATCTCCAGGGATTTACATAAGGAAGCTCCAGAAGTTCTGGGTAGGCCTGGGCATGCGTGTCCCTGAGGTCCAGCCCTAAGCACAGACCCTAAAGGCCCCCTGTAAGGTGCAGCCTCACAAGCCGGGCAGCCTCCCTCCCTGGAGGCTTCTCTGAGTTACCCAAGTGTGACTTAAGAATCCCACTTCACACCTGGCGTGCACTTTAGAGAAAGGGTGTGTGTGTATGTGTGTGTATGCGTATGTGTGTGTGTGTGTGTAGGTGTGTATGCATGAGTGTGTGTGTATGCGTGTGTGTACGTGTGTATGCGTGTGTGTACGTGTGTATGCGTGTATATGTAAGTATGTATGCGTGAGTGTGAGTGTATGTGAGTGTGTGTGAGCCTCATCCGTGTGAGGCTGCTCCTCTGAGCAGCAGTGAGCTCTGAGGGACAGGCGGCCTCTTGGCACCACGCTGGGTATCTCCGGGAAGCTGTGGGACCACCAGAGCCCAGCATTCCTGTACTAGGTCAGCAGGAGCAGGGCTGGCCCTGAGGGGATGGACACCCTGCCCTGTGCAGATGCCCCAGGGTGGACGCAGCCGCCCACTGCTTGCCACCTGCGCAGTCTTCTGTGGCCTTTTCTTCTAGATGATCGCCCCGTGAGAGAGAGCGAGCGGAAGGCTTCCCGACTGCATTTTGCATCAGAGGACTCACTCGACTCAAAAGAGAGCGTCCCAGCTTCTTTGAAAGAGGGCAGGTATGAACAGAAGTGCCATGGATGCCCAGAGTGTTTCTGACTGGCCTGCTGTCAGGAGGATTAACTGAACGTCGTTCGCTGTGTGCCAGTCCTCCAGGGGTGGACGCCAGGAGGGAGGAAAGCAGAGCCCGGCTGGCGGGGACTCAGTGGAGGTGGGACGGGGCCTCTCTCCCGTTCTCCGCATTGCTAGGAGTTATTTCTAATATTGAAACTGTTGATTAAGGTAATATGTGTGAAATCAACCCAGGAAAGGGCTTGTCATGTCCCTCTTCCCAGGACTGCAGTTCTCACATCTGTGATCGCCTCTGCTTGTAGCTATTGCTTCAGTTACTTCCTTAGCCGTCCATCCAACCAAATCCCATTTCTGGCCATGAGCACATTCAGCAGGACCCACCTGCCTGGATAGAGGAGGACTCCTTCCTCCTCCACCTTTTCTGTGACGGTGCTGGGATGCGCCCTCCTGTCTCCCTCCCCATGGCTGGTGCTGGTGAGGCCACCTCCGGGGACCATGGGCGTGTGCGTGAGCCGGGCCTGCTTCCCCTTGCAGCCCCAGCTCTGCTGCCTGCATTTCTGTGTTGGGTTGATAGTATCTACGTGTATCCCAAAACCCTAGAGAGACTTTTTTGTTTATGGGTTGATTCAAGGGGCAGAAATCAGGGGACTCTGTCTGCGTCGCCGTGGGAAGTGGTTGGATTATACACTTTCTTGAGCGCTGTTTGTCTTGTCTGAAGCTTTTAATCAAATCATTTTTTTTCTTGTGTGAGATGCTTTCACTCATTTTAAACTCCTAGTGCAGGGGTCAGTCAGCCTTTTTGTGTGAATGTTTTGGGCCCTGGAGGCTGCGTGACCTCTGTCCCATCTTCTTAGCTCTGCCTTTGCAGGGCAGAGGCAGCCATTGGCAGTATGGAGGCCAGGACGCTGTGCCCGTAAAATGCCTGCCCACAGCGCAGGCAGGGGCCCGATTTGGGCCATTCTTTGCTGACTTCTGTTCCGGTATGGCTCTGCATCCTCAGGATCTCCTCTTCCCTCAGATACCCGCCCTGCAGCCCGCACCACCCCGTTTCAGACCAGACCAGTTGCTGCCTGGACAGCGGCACTCTACTACCTGCACCTTCTGCTCATGTGAGCCGTGCGGGAGAAGCTGTTCCGTGCCCCTCCTGGCTGCTGGTGGTCTACGCAGCTGCTGGCGTTGTCTGTCTCAGAGGGCCTCCCTCCAGCCTTGCTCTCACAAGCCGTCGTCCCCTGTGTCTCTTCACAGAATCTCTGCTCCGTGCCTGTCTCTCTACAGGTTTCCCCTTCTTAGAAGGACACCAGTGGTCGTGGATCAGGGCCCACCTTAATGGCCTCATGGTAATTTGATTGGCTGTTTCCAAGACCCTGTTTCCAAGAAAGGTTGCATTCCGAGGCAGTGGGCTAAGGACTTCAACATGTCTTTGGGGCGGAGGGTCGGGGGCCACAGCGCCAGTCCTGACACCTGGAATCCTGCACGCTGGCTGTCATCACTTGTTAGTTTCATGAGGTTTCCTTGTGGATTCTTTGTCATTTTTCACATAGAAAATCATGTCATCTGTGGACAGTTTTATTCCTTCCTTCCGAATCTGTGTACCTTTTATTTCCTTTTCTTGTCTTACTGCCTTATCTGGGGCTTCCAGCGTGATGTTGGGAAGTCTGGTGAGAGGGAGCGTCCTTGCCTCGCCCTCAGTCTTGCTGGGAGCGTCTGGTTTCCAGCGTAGCCTTGCGTCTGCTGGCCGTGGACGATGGGTGCTGTCTTCATGTGGAGAAGCCTCCCTTCTTCTCCCAGTTTGCTGAAAGGATTCATCATGAAAGGGTATTAGATTTTGTCAAATGCTTTTTCTGCATCTATGATGTGATCTTGTGATTTTCTCCTTCAGCCTGTGGCGTGAAGGATTTTCAAACGTTGAACCGGGCCAGGCACAGTGGCTCACACCTGTAATCTTAGTGCTTTGGGAGGCCAAGGTAGGCGGATTGCTTGAGGCCAAGAGTTTGAGACCAGCCTGGACAACATAGCGAGACTCTGTCTGTAAGAAAACTTTTTTTTTTTCAATTAACTGGTTATGGCGGTGCGTACCTGTAGTCCCAGCTACTCGGGAGGCAGGAAGACCCCCTGAGCCTGGGAGTGTGAGACTGCAGTGAGCTATGATGGCACCCCTGCACCTAACATGGGTAACAGAGTGAGACCCTATCTGTAAGAGAGAGAGAAATAAATGTTGAGCCAGCTGTACATCCCTAGAGTAAATCCTGCCTAATTGTGGTGTGAAATTCTGTTGGATTGTTGGATTCAGTTTGCTGATTTTTTTGTTGAGGATTTTTGCGTCTGTATTCATGAGAGATACTGGCCTGTGGTTTTCTTGTATTGTCTTTGGTTTTGGTTTTAGGGTCATGCTGACCGCATAGAATGAGTTAGGAAGCCATTTCTCTGCTTCCATCTTCTGGCAGATACCGCAGAGAATTGGTATAATTTCTTCTATACAGTGAGCCCATCCGGCCTGGTACTTTCTGTTTCGGAAGGTTATTAACTTGACTTGATTTCTTTAATAGAACCCTCTACAGTTTGTCTGTTGTGGCAGATTGTTTCTTTCAAGGAATTGGTCCACCTCATCTGAGTTGTCACGTTAGTGGGCACAGATGTTCGTCACATTCTTTCATTTCCCTTGTAATGTCTCTGGAATCTGTGGTGATAACCCCTTTCATGTCGGTTACTCGTGTCTTCTCTCTTTTTTCTTAGTTAACATTTCCTTTGCGTGTTACGGATTTTGAACTTTTGGATCAGGGCTGCTAAACCTGTACATGGAACTCAGGCTGGCGTTTCCACAGCTACTCTTGAGCTGGGAGAGGGGAGTGGACGCGGCAGGTTAGAGTATCAGTCACAGTCTGTACTGAAAGCTGGCTGTTTTCCTGCACAGTTGCTAGCTGGGTTCTGAGTTCCAAAAAAGCTCATTCTGATACCTTTTCTTGTTTTTTATATAGTTGCTTTTTATGGAGTGCTAGAATTTGGAGCTCTTTTCTCTGCCATTTTTTGCTGACACGACTCCAAATACATTTTTATTCTGATTTACGAGATCATTTCAAATTTTTTCTCTTTTGTTGTAATACACATAGGAATAAAGGAAGCACTTATTCCGTGTGGTTGGAAATGCTGTATTCTAGTCAAAAAATAGCTTATTAGTATTTTACTTGGCTTCAGATTTACTTATATTAAAACTTTACAGTAGTATTTGATTGGTGTAAAAGTCACAAACTTCACAGAAACTGATGAAGAGAAAGGGATAAAAGTCTTCCGCCACCGTTCACGCTGCTGACGATGACCCGCGGCAGCGTGTGGGTGCACTTTCCTGCTTTCTCAGGGTGCGTGCAGACACGTGGCGCTGCTTCACGTAAGATTACTCTTCATACCACACGCGACTTTAACCTCTAGATGATGAGAACAGAATATTCTTCATACTGAGCAGCACAGACATGAGGGTTAGTGATTGACATGCCCCCGGGTCGTCTTTGTGGACGTTCAGAATCATTGTGTCCTGGCATGGAAGCCTCAGTCATGGATTTTCTCACTTGAGATTGTCCACAGTTCCCGTCTTTGATCATCTCAAGACTGAATTATCATGGAGATGAGAGTTCAAGATGATGTGGGTCAATGTCCGTATCACACAGAGGAGGTGGGGGATGCCCACGGAACTGTGCTCAGTGTCGGGCTTCAGGGAGGTCTGGCCCCAGGACCCAGGCCCCCTTCTTTGTGCAGCGCTCTGGAGAACTCAAGTCACAGGCCCCAGGGAGTGGGACTGGCCTCGGGTGGACCAGGTGTCGTATCATGAGCCACTCACAAAAGCAGCGTTCCTGGTCACTGCCCTTGGGTTTGTTTTGTGTAGACATCTCTTAACTGCCTTCGTTAGAAACAAGGTCCCCTTTGAGCACATTCTCCTCTGTATAGAGGGTCACCAAGCCAAGGCGGGTTGTATTGTGACACACCTCTGATTTCAGCCATTATGGAAACATTTTCCCTGAATGTGAAAGTGGGCATTTGGAACACTTAACTTTCTTGATCACGTGTATCTCCTTGTGGATATGCTAGGAAAAGCGTAATTTGAATTTTAACCTGCCAAAACATAGCAGAACAGAACCTTCCAGAACTTTAAGTTTTGAACCAATCCTAGTGGTGTTCTGTCCAGTGCTGGGATTTGGACCTGTCCTGGAGGGGTTCTGTCCAGTGCTGGGATTTGGACCAGTCCTGGTGGGATTCTGTCCAGTGCTGGGATTTGGACCAGTCCTGGTGGGGTTTGTCCAGTGCTGCGATTTGGACCAGTCCTGGTGGGGTTTGTCCAGTGCTGGGATTTAGACCAGTCCTGGTGGGGTCTGTCCAGTGCTGGGATTTGGACCAGTCCTGGTGGGATTCTGTCCAGTGCTGGGATTTGGACCAGTCCTGGTGGGATTCTGTCCAGTGCTGGGATTTGGACCAGTCCTGGTGGGTTCTGTCCAGTGCTGGGATTTGCACCAGTCCTGGTGGGGTTTGTCCAGTGCTGGGATTTGGACTAGTCCTGGTGGGTTCTGTCCAGTGCTGGGATTTGCACCAGTCCTGGTGGGGTTTGTCCAGTGCTGGGATTTGCACCAGTCCTGGTGGGGTTTGTCCAGTGCTGGGATTTGGACCAGTCCTGGTGGGTTCTGTCTAGTGCTGGGATTTGGACCAGTCCTGGTGGGGTTCTGTCCAGTGCTGGGATTTGGACCAGTCCTGGTGGGGTTCTGTCCAGTGCTGGGATTTGGACCAGTGCTGGTGGGGTTCTGTCCAGTGCTGGGATGCTGTCATGTTATCACGTGACCTGGCCATTGCTCACCAGTCATCCTTGGTGAGTCCCTCTTCAGCATCACCGCAGTGGAAGCAACAAGACCCGCTGCCCCATGGTTGCACCAAACTGCTCCCCTCGGAGACCATGCAGGTATTTTCCTTCGCGGGGTCTGTGTGGGCCGGAGTGTACGGCTGGCTTGAGTGATGCGGATGCGTTTGCTTTTCCTTACAGACCGTGCCGCCCCAGAGCTAAGTGCACCGAGGCCTTGGCCAAGCAGAGCCTGGTCATGGACGCGGATGACGAGGCAGTCCTGAACCTCATTGCAGAGTGCGAGTGGGATCTCGGCAGGCCTCCCGGGAGCACGAGCTCCAGCCAGAAGGAGCGCGAGGCCGACTCTCGTGGTTCCCAAGGTGCGCTGCTCCCCCGCCAGGAGGCCAGTGGGGCCGCGGGCTCTGGGATGTGGTGTCACTGGCCTTGGAGTGCACAGTTGCGCTTTTCGTGGGACTTACCTTTAAGGGTGGGATCTTCATGATGTCTTTGTGTGCTTTCGAATGCCAGCCATTTGGACTACAGATTTATAAAAGGACAAAGTTAACGTATTTGAGTATAGTCATACTGCATGATGGGTTAAATTGTGTCCTCCTGAGATCACGGGAAAAGGCAAACTGTCTACAGTAGACAAGAAGCCTGGTGTTCTGTGGCAGGTAGGGCTGACGTCTGCGGCAGCCGCAGGGGGCAGAGTCACTGAGCTTGTGGGAAACCCTGAGCTCAGGCTGCCGCGTGTAGACCTTCAGATCCCAACACGGGTGTCACGGAGACTCCATCGGCCGGCAGTGCCGCCCTCCACTGGGACGTGCTGATAGACTTTAGCTTCATTTATTCCACCTCCATTGTGAGTTTCTGAGAACTTTTCATGGAAACAACAGGTGGAGACCTGAGTTTGGGCTGAAATCTTAGGTTCATCTGTGCCAGGACATCTGCCCTGTGGCAGCAGTGCCCGAGCCGCGTCCTTGCCAGCACTGGGCGCTGAGTCCTTTAATCCTAGCTCCTCTGTCAGGGGGTTGTGGTACCTGTTTATGGCTTTAATTTGCATCCCGCTGCTGTTGAAATACTGGCCGTGTCTGTCTCTTCTTTTCTCTCCAGGTCTGCCCACCTTTGTTCTGGGGTTGCTTCTCGTAGTATGGAGTCCTAAGAGGTCTTGGTTTTGACACAAGCCCTTTCTCAGGCACAAGTGCTGCCAGTTTCCTCCTTTCTGTGGCTTACCTTTTCGTTTTTGGACCAGTGCTTTGAAGAGCACAAATTTTAATTTCAGTACAGTCCAGTTTATGAAGAGCACAAGTTTGTTCTGTGTTTTGTTTTTTTCGAGGTGGAGTTTTGCTCTGTCGCCCAGGCTGGAGTGCAGTGGCGCAATCTCGGCTCACTGCAACCTCTGCCTCCTGGTTTCAAGTGATTCTCCTGCCTCAGTTTCCCGAGCAGCTGGGACTGCAGGCACCCGCCACCACACCTGGCTAATTTTTGTATTTTTAGTAGAGATGGGGTTTCACCACGTTGGCCAGGCTGGTCTCAAACTCCTGACCTCAGGTGACCCACCCACCTCAGCCTCCCCAAGTGCTGGGATTACAGGGTAAGCCACCACACCCGGCTGAAGGGCACAAGTTTTAATTTCAGTACAGTCCAGTTTTTGAGTACTTTCCTTTGATGGTTTGGGCTTTTGTGTGCCCTGTAAAGGAAGCTTTGTCCACCGCATGATCATGAAGATTTTCTCCCGTGTTTCCTTACAGTTGTCCCATAGTCTTAGTGTCTAGGTGTACAATTCACTTTTTGGAGCTTTTGTGTGTATTGTGAGTTAACGAGTCAAGACATTCCCCCTACATGTACAGTTGTCTGTTTGTATCCACTGGTTTTGAATCTCTGGAGTCAACCAACCGTGGATCAAAACTATTTGGAAAAAAACAAAAAAATTTACAATACAGCAATTAAAAAATAATACAGTATAACTATTTACACAGCATTTATTTATTCTGTATTTTTGTAGAGATGGAGTCTTGCTATGTTGCCCAGGCTGGATTCAAACTCCTGGGTTCAGGCGATCCTCCTGTCTCAGCCTCCTGAGCCTCCCGGACTGCCGGCACGTGCCACCGTGGCCAGCTACGGTAGCATTTATGTTGTGTTATGTATCGTATTGTAAGTAGGCAAGAGATGACTTAAAGTACACGGGAGGATGTGTGCAGATTATACACAGATACGCCATTTCACGTAAGAGAGTTGCATGTCCTTGACTCCTGCCATCCCTGGGGGTTGCCCAGAACCAGTCCTCTGTGGGACTGAGGAATGACTGTACATCCATTTGTTCTGTTGCCTGTCATTTACAGAAGTACATTCAGTTGTTCTGATGCCTTTTGTTGAAAAGACTCTTTTTCCTCATTTAGTTACTTGACACTTTTGACCTGAGACTGTCTGGACTCTGTCTTCTGTTTTGTGCATCATTTTGTCTGACTTTGCTCCACTTCATGTGGCTTGATTCTTGCTGCCTTGTCCTGAGTCACGCAGGCGAGTGGTGCCAGTTCCCAGTTCCCAGCTCTCCTGTTGTTAGGAGTCACTGTGGATTCACTCCAGTGTCACCAGCACGTGATTAACCCCTCAGTCTAACAGATACCATATGCTATTCAGAAGCTTAAAATGTAATTTTTAATGAAATAAAATTTTTACAATACTCTATGAAATGTTTTATTTACAATATTTTAATAAAACAGAATCCAGACATCTATTGAGCCCGCAGTTGGTACAGTACCAGTGTGGGGACTCCGGGAGGCAGGGCCATGAGACGAGGAGGAGCAGCTGCAGAGGGTGCTGTCTGGAGAAGACGCCGTGGAGCCGGCCCCGTGGAGAGGTCCCGCCACCTTACGGAGCAGAGCTGGAGGCCTCCCGGCCTCCCGGGCCACACATGTACTTCACCCCAGACCCAGGTACTTACACGTGTCTTAGTCTGTTTTCTGCTGCTGTAACAGAAAACCGCGGACTGAGTAATTTATGAAGAGCAGAAGCTTATGTGGCTCGTGGTTCTGGAGGCTGGGAAGTCCAGGAGCACAGTGCTGGCACCTGGTGCTGGTCCTCCCGTGGCGCAGGTGGCAGCAAGCTCAAGACAGAGAAATGGAGCCAGGCTCATCCTTTATTAGGACCCCAAACCTGCAATACAGCATTCCTACCTCCCTGAGGGCTGGCCCTGTGACCTGATCACCTCTTAAAGGCCCTCCACTTAATACTGTTACAATGGCAATAAGTTTCCAACTTAGGAACTTTGGGGGATTCGTTCAAACCGTAGCAACATGAAATCCCTGTCAACTTTTATTCCCTTCAGTTCCTTTTTAAGTAGTTAAATATTTTTCACAATGTTTGCTTTCACTATGAAATTTCTCCTGTTCTCTTTGTATTTGTTTGTGGAACCCTCCAAAATGTCTTTGGAAAGAATGCAGCACATTGAAAGTTATAATCCATTCATGGTTTAGATTCACGGTTGGTAAATAGGTGCTTTTTCTCTGCACGTGTGTGTGTGCACACCCTCCCTCTTCCCTACCCTCACCCCTCACCAACGCACACACACTTTCTTTTATGTGTATGGGCCTAGGTTATGGCTGTAACTACATTTTGAAAATCAAAGGCGAGAAAAGTTAACCGAGAGCGTCACGTGATACCATGTGATGCTCACCTGTGTGGAGTAAGTATCAGAAAAGCTCCTGCCGCAAGCAGACCGGACACAGTGGCTCACGCCTGTAATCCCAGCATTTTGGGAGGCCGAGGCAGGCGGATTATTTGAGGTCGGGAGTTTAAGACCAGCCTGGCCAACATGGTGAAACCAGGTCTCTACTAAATATACAAAAATTAGCTGGGCATGGTGGTGGGCACCTGTGGTCCCAGCTACTCAGGAGGCTGAGGCATGAGAATCGCTTGAACCCGGGAGGTGGAGGTTGCAGTGAGCCGAGATGGCACCACTACACTCCAGCCCGGGCAACAGAGCAAGACTCCATCTCAGAAAAAGAGAGAAGCCTCGTCTCGAGTGACCCTGGCACCTCTTGGAAGCTCGCTCATGCCCGGCTGGTGAGGAGCAGGGGACTAGCCAGGTTGTCTCTCAGCCACTGCAGGACGTGGTGGGTCATCTTGAGTTGTGCAGGCTGTGGTGGAGGCCAGGGCTGTGCCCGTTTGGTGCCTTCTCCTGCCTTCATTGTCCTTCCACAGACAAGTTCACCCTCCCCTGGGGCTTGTGTGTCCCGGGGCCTTCGTGGTCAGCACTGTGCACAGGACCCACCACTTTATGGACCGTTGAGTCTGTCGCCTGTCTTCAGAGATGGATGTGTCCTTAGATGTTGTTTGGAACGCTTTGTGAAGCGTATTGCATGTCAGTCATCATGGGGTGGACACGCTGAGCTGGGCGGTCCCTGTCTGCTTCATCCAGACTCCCCCAGAGTTCGCGTGTTAGCATGTGTGCTCCAGTGTGCCCCTTCCTCCCTCGGCACCCTTCCTCTGCGTGTGTCTTTGTGCAGGTGGACGGATGTGTGTGCACATGGATGGGTATGCGTGTACATATGTAAGTGCGTGTGTGTGTCCGTGTGCGTATGTACATGGGCACACGCATGCCTTTTAAAAGTTACAGTGCCGAACACTGCACCCAGAGAATTTGGCCTGACGCGGGCCCCGTCCTCTCTGTATTACAGACTCTGTGGATACTGAGGACTCGGCCTCTTCTCAGAAGTTGGATTTGTCAGCGGAAATGGTGCCTGGTTCCCTGCCAGCCCCCGGAAAGTGCAGGAAGCGAAGAATGCCTGGTGGAAGATTCCAGGCATTTTCGGACCAGGAGGGTCTGGGCTGCCTGGAGAGAACTCACGGGTCCTCTGTGGCCGAGGAGAGCCTGAGCAGACAGAACAGCTCAGGAAGCAGGAGTGGGAGGACCTTGTCTCAGCCTGAGGCCTCAGAGACTGAGGAGCAGAGGTCTCAGGGCATGACCGACACCAGAGAGGTGAGAGAAGGGCTGGGGGGCAGAGGCCCACGGTGCCCTGTTCCTAATGTAGGGGTGGTACGGCTTTGGCAATGCCGTGATTACGCCTATGGCACTGACCGTGTCCCAGGATAAAGGGAACCATCACACTTAGGTTTCCAGGGCGCTTGCTGCTGGGTTTTGTTGGACGTGTGCCTCTGTGCCACACGTTGCCCCTGCAGTGCTGTTCTGAGTGGAAGCCTGTGGTGGAGAGGGGGGACTCTGCCTTATGGCGTACGGGGCGTTTGTCTCCAAAGTTGGAGTCGGGCATCTTGGCCGGCTGAGCCACTGATGACCCTGTCGTGAAGGGAGGATCCTGGAGGTCATTGTGATGAGAGACCGAGTTCCTCCGTCCTCAGGGTGGCCTAGAGGCCGGGGGGACAACTGGCACAGGCCCAGTCAGAGGCGTTGAGACACACCTGCTGTAGACACGCGCGCAGACCCCCCAGAGGGGAACAGGCAGGGGCTGTTCACTTGGTGCTTACCACAACGAGGGCTTCAGACTCCCGGGCAGGCAGAGGAGCGGGAAGGTGCGGAATTGTGGGACGGGGAGGGAGGCATGGCTAGAGCTGGAGGCGGCTCCCTAGCAGCACGGGGTGGGGGGTTCCAGAGCTGGGTGGGGCGTGTTTGACGTCCCCGGCAGGTCCTGAGCTGGAAGGGAGGCAGAAATGGGGGAGGCGGGTGGTCTGTTTCAGGGTTATTGTTTGACTCTGGGCCGTTGCTGGGGACAGCGTCTGGCACGCTGCCAGCCTGACCGTGGGCGCCTGACCGTGGGCACAGGCTGCTTCCAGGGCGGCTCCCTTTCAGCGCAGGCTCCGACCATGGCCTGGGCGTGTCTTCCGCTTCCCTGTCTGGGTTGAGGGAAGGAGTCTGGGGCCTGCTTGAGTTGGGAATGTGTGGGCCCCGTCCTGTTGTGTCATCGAGACCTCACTCATCCAGGACCGGTGCACCTGGCTAAGCCTCACTGGGCAGGCACTGCTAAGCCGCCCTCCACCTAGCTCAGGGCTGGGGCCTCACAGCACCTGCCCTCCCCTCCGTGGTGCGAAGGCATCCCAGGGTGTGCTCGGGGCACCTGCTGGCATTCAGGACCTCAGTTACCACACTGACTCACTGGCCTCATGATTTTGTTTCCATCACAGCCATCTCCTGGGTCACGCTCGGCTCTACCCGGGAAGAAGATGACCCTGCAGGCGGCGCTCCTGGAGACGCTCTTGGACCTGGTGGACAGGAGCTGGGGCGGCTGCAGGTCCCTGCACAGCAACGAGGCATTCCTCAGTGAGTCAGGGTGGCCGCTGCTCTTGCCCTCCAGGCAGCGTCTGTGTGGGTTCTGGGGTCCTCGGCGTGTGGTGACCTGAGAGTCATCTCAGCCCCAGGTGTCCTGTGTCCCCTCCCACAAGCGTGTGGTGGTCCCACACCTGGACCCTCCCTGGCAGTCTCCGCCTCTCACAGCGGCCAGGGCTCTTGGGAGGCACCACATGGGCCTGGGCCTGTGTGTCCCCCGCTGTGGTCTGGGGTGTTGGGGGCCTGTGACCTTGTTTTGCTCAAAATGCTGTCCAAAGGGGCTTGGTTCTGAAGGTTGTGTTCACGTGGGGATTTGGAGTTTGGAAGCTGCTCAGCATCTTCTCCCCTGACGTGGACGTGTGGCCTGTGCTGGGCCTGGACTGTAGAGCTTTTGATCGGGGTGGGGCCCAGGAGGGTGGTCCCTCCCCAGAGAGGACTTGGGTCTGTTTGATTCTGCCAGGCAACCCGTACATGAGCACACTGGGGCCTCCCTCATCCGGGGTCACACTGGGAGACCAGGAGATGCCGTGTCCCTGGGGGCACCTTCTCTTTGTCCTGCAGCCTGGGGTGTGGCTCTGTGTGTCCCTCAGGAGCCTTGCCAGTGTGCTCTCCCGGCAGACCCTGGGCACAGCTCTGAGCTGTCTGAGTGCCTCTCGCAGTGTCGTAGCCCCTCGGCTCCTAGAATGAGGACGCCCTGCAGTCGAAGCCCACCCGGACCCCAGCCCCGTAAACCTCCCCTCTCCCTAGGCTGGTGTCCTGCCGGAGCCTCCTGAGCTTGTTGTTGGTGGCAGGGGGACTGTTCCAGGCCCAGGCCACTGTCCCAGTGTGGGGTTGCCAGCTGGCGTCTGCACTGCGGTTTCCACACAGGGGCGGCTGGTGCTTGTGGAAGACGCAGCGAGTTGCGGCGGTGCCTCTGAAACCTTGAGACGCAGCGGCCCCTATTTGCCCCTTTTCTTGGGGTTACCTCTTCTCTTTCTTCAGTTCCCACCCTGCCGGTGTGTGGACGCACAGAGCCTGAGGTGGTTTTGTGGCGCCAACACCCCGTTGCCCCCTCCCTGCCTGCCGTCTTTTTGAAGCATCGTCTGTGAGATTCAAAACATACTGAGCTGATTTTGTTTATATGTCATCTTTTAAGCCTGAGTGCTAATGTAATACTTGATTTTCACTCCTAGCTCAGGCAAGACACATCTTGTCATCTGTTGAAGAATTCACAGCGGCTCAGGACGGCTCTGCGACGGTGGGTGCAGACGTCGGCTCCCTGGCTCTGGAGAGTAAGTCCCTGCAAAACCGCCTTGCTGAGCAGCAGCAGCGGCACGCCCGGGAGATGAGCGAGGCGACGGCAGAGCTGCAACGCACACGCCAGGAGCTGGTGAGCCCGCCCTGGCACCATGTCCGTGTCCATGTGACTGGGGGAAACACGGCTTTGACTTCCAGGAACGAGGGCAGCTCCTTGAGGCCACATTGTCCCAACCACCATCTCTGCAGCCCCACGTCTCCCCTCCCTGCCCAGGACCCGGCCACCCCCAGGAACGTGGCCTGCCCTGTCTCACAACAGGCCTGGAGCACTTTGGAGACAGCAGTGGCGCTGGCCACTTTCTCTCCTTAGAGGGGCTGGGCTGGGGAGGCGGGCAGGGGTGATGCCAGCTGGAGACGATCTTTAGTCCCCTGTCCTCTGGCGCAGTCTCCCCCGTCCCCTCCCGAGAGGTCCAGTGTACCAGGTGATCGCAGGGTCCCTGCTGCTGCCCTGCCTGTGCGTCCTCCCCCGCACCACCGGGCGCTGCTGGGCGCTGCGGGAGCCAGGCCTGGACGTGACTTTGTCTTGCTGACCCGTCTCTCAGGGCCTCGAATTGGAGACAGCTGAGGCCACTCTCCTTTTATGAAGGAGATGACGGCCAGTGTTCCATGGTGAGCTGGGGCTACAGGGCAAGTTACCCCAAAATGAACAGCTGAAAACCCACATTTATCCCCTTGGATTTCTGTGGGTCGGGCCTGAGGCTCAGCTCAGCTCAGCCAGGCGCGTTTGGCTCCGTCTCAGCCGTGGGCCAGGGCCACCGTCTCGTCTGAGGCCTCATGGGGCAGGATCCTCCCAGGATCCCTCCACACTGCAAGGGCCTCCCCATGGGCTGCTGGCGTCCTCAGGACAGGGAGCTGGTGGTCAGAGAGCCACACCCAGACAGAAGCCGCCCTCCGGGAGTCCTGGTATGAGGGCAGAGCCGTGTGAGGAGGTGCACACCCAGAGGGGCCTTGTTAGCCTCTGTAAAATGGGAGTGAAGTCGGCCCGGGACAGCTTTGAAAACTGCCTCTGAATTTATCTGACAAGTACATACTATCTGTTTCATGGGAACCTACATCTGAGAGATCCCACACAGCGCTTCCTCTTTAGAGAAGAAAAAGTACAGATGACAAAACAACACAGGCAGTCTCTGATTAAACGCATGTGCCCCGCCCGCCCTCACCCCCGGCCGGGTCTGGAAGCCTCAGCACGTGGCCTTCATCTGGAAGCCTCTGTATTTCAACACACGTGGGTCCCCATCCCCCCATCCAGAAGCCTCTGCATTTAAACACACGTGGCCCCCGTCTGGAAGCCTCTATTTAAACACACGTGGCCCCCGTCTGGAAGCCTCTATTTAAACACACGTGGCCCCCGTCTGGAAGCCTCTGTTTAAACACACGTGGCCCCCGTCTGGAAGCCTCTGTTTAAACACACGTGGCCCCCGTCTGGAAGCCTCTGTTTAGACACACGTGGCCCCCGTCTGGAAGCCTCTGTTTAGACACACGTGGCCCCCCGTCTGGAAGCCTCTGTTTAGACACACGTGGCCCCCGTCTGGAAGCCTCTGTTTAGACACACGTGGCCCCCGTCTGGAAGCCTCTGTTTAGACACACGTGGCCCCCGTCTGGAAGCCTCTGTTTAGACACACGTGGCCCCCCGTCTGGAAGCCTCTGTTTAGACACACGTGGCCCCCCGTCTGGAAGCCTCTGTTTAGACACACGTGGCCCCCCGTCTGGAAGCCTCTGTTTAGACACACGTGGCCCCCGTCTGGAAGCCTCTGTTTAGACACACGTGGCCCCCGTCTGGAAGCCTCTGTTTAGACACACGTGGCCCCCGTCTGGAAGCCTCTGTTTAACATGTGGCCCCCGTCTGGAAGCCTCTGTTTAGACACACGTGGCCCCCGTCTGGAAGCCTCTGTTTAGACACACGTGGCCCCCGTCTGGAAGCCTCTGTTTAGACACACGTGGCCCCCGTCTGGAAGCCTCTGTTTAGACACACGTGGCCCCCGTCTGGAAGCCTCTGTTTAGACACACGTGGCCCCCGTCTGGAAGCCTCTGTTTAACACGTGGCCCCCCATCTGGAAGCCTGTTTAACACGTGGCCCCCCCATCTGGAAGCCTCTATTTAAACACACGTGGCCCCCGTCTGGAAGCCTCTGTTTAGACACACGTGGCCCCCGTCTGGAAGCCTCTGGATTTAAGAACATGTGGCCCCTTCTCTGGAAGCTTCTGTATTTAAACACATGTGGCCCCCGGTCTGGAAGCCTCTGTTTAGACACACGTGGCCCCCGTCTGGAAGCCTCTAAACACACGTGGCCCCGTCTGGAAGCCTCTATTTAAACACATGTGGCCCCTGTCTGGAAGCCTCTATTTAAACACACGTGGCCCCCGTCTGGAAGCCTCTGTTTAAACACACGTGGCCCCCGTCTGGAAGCCTCTGTTTAACACGTGGCCCCCGTCTGGAAGCCTGTTTAACACGTGGCCCCCGTCTGGAAGCCTCTGGATTTAAGAACATGTGGCCCCTTCTCTGGAAGCTTCTGTATTTAAACACACGTGGCCCCCGGTCTGGAAGCCTTTGTACTAACACACGTTGGCCCGCTGTCTGGAAAGTGAGCTGGGCGCCATCACCGGTGATGTCTTTTCTGTGGGATGCAGCCGGGCACACCCCTTGCCCTTCTGAGCCTGAGACCAGACGGAGCCGACAGGTGGAGCCCGAAGGTGTGCTGAGCGCCATTGTCACCAGGGGTGAGAGTCACGTGCAGCTGTGGCTGCTGTGGACGCCTGCTTTTTCGCCCTCTGCAGTTTGCCCAACCCTGTCCCTTGGGGCAGCCCTGGGCCACAGGACAGAGCAGCCTCGGTTCCCTGTCAGGACGAGTGATCGGAAGGATCTGGCAGCCCCAGGCCCCGTGGGTAAGGAGCAGTCAGTACAGTCAGGAACCCCGCGGAGGGAGCAGCCCGGCAGGCTGGTGGGCGCTGCCTTCCAGGGAGGCGCACATCTGTCACTCCAGAAGCACCCAAGTTTACTCTGCCACATGAGGACGCTCATCCCTCGGTCGCATCAATCTCGAACGTGCTTCCTTCGGAAGCTGCAGTCCAGTGTCCTGAGGCAAAGGTGGCCCCACTCCCAGCTGCTGTGCCTGGCACGGCCTCCGAGGCAGATGGGCTGCGCCCAGCCTGGGTGGAGTCAGTCCTCTGTTCCCTGCGCCTGTTGTGGCCTAGACTCCAAAAAGTAAAAATTAATTAGCTAGGCGTACTGGCACGCTCCTGTCATCCCAGCTGTTTTGGGAGGTAGAGGCAGGAGGCTCAGGAGTTGGGGGCTGCAGTGAGCTGTGATTGCTCCACTGACCTCCAGTTTGGACGACAGAGCAAGACTTTGCCTCAAAGAAACTAATGAAAAAGAGCTGGGAGCTCACAGCCCTGCCTTAAGAGCTCACCGCGTCCTTGGGAGGTAAAACCATGAGACGTGACGCTGCCAGGAGCTTTCTGGACGACCCAAAGCACCGCGTGGAGGGCAGGTCGTGCTGGTTGGCACCACTGCAGCAGACACCTTGGCAGAAGCCGTGAAATGAAGAACTGGCCAGGATAAGCCTGAGGGGGACGGTCTCAGACCCAGTGATCAGCTTTCACCATGGGCATTGGGGGCCTGGCGGGCGCGTGCGTGCTGAGGGGGCTGTCGGCGGGTGGGCTCCTGAGTGGAGGACAAAGTGGAGACACCCCCAGCACGAGGCTTCTGCTGTACAGACTCAGGCGCTCCCTCCCCTGGTGGCAGTGAGTTGGGGTCTGCTCAGCACCCCCAGCCCCAGGATGTGCCTGCTGGTGCCTGAGAGAGCAGCAGCCTGGTGAGCCTGGATCCCTGGGGACCCTGGACGCAGCTGCTGGCAGCTTGGATGGCTCACACCTCACCAAGCACCCTGGGGCCAGCTTGGATGGCTCACACCTCACCAGGCACCCAGAGGCTGCCGTGTGGCTACAGGCATGGCCCTTTCCCCTCCTTGATGACAGCTCGTCCTGTGCTCTGGGTCTTCTCCATACTTTGAGGATGTGAAAGGAGCCAGAACAAAAGGGGGTTCCTGCAGGGCCACCTGTGCCTTACACTGGCACCAAGGCCTGGGACCTACCGTGTCTGTGAGGGCGTCCTGGGAGAGGCAGGGCTCCCCCAGCCACCACCGGCTGCCCTGCCCAGCATCAGGCCTGCGGGTCCTGCTGGAGCACATGCTTCAGGGAGACTCAGGAGTGGGGCTTTCACGGGGCTGGGGCGCTCCTTTCCATCCCTCTCCTCACTCACCCCCTCCCCTGAGGTGCTGCAGGGCTGGGCAGGCGGGCTGGGGGCAGGGAGATGTGCCATGAAACCGAATTATTGCCTTTCGCATCGTGACTCCAAGTATGCAGAAGGAACCCTCTGGGGATTCACAGAAGGTTTCAGTTTTATTTTCTATACACATTTTACTGAATTTGACTTGTGCATTTTAAGTGTATTTTCTGTGTCCCCAGGATGATTTAAGACAACATTTAGATAAATCTTTGGAAGAGAACAGTAGCTTAAAATCGCTTTTGTTGAGTATGAAAAAGGAAGTGAAGAGTGCAGACACTGCAGCCACGTTAAATTTACAGATTGCTGGTAAGTTTGGTCATTTTGTAAACTGTAAGCGTTCAAATGTGCCTAGGTAACGAGGAAGGCAAGCAGCAGCAGACGCAGTTGGTAAGTGGGGAGCCGAGTCCCTGCCTTGCTGGCTGGCATGGAGGCTGCCTCGGCCAGAGTTTATGGCACACACGCGTGTCTGGGGCAGTCCTGGCGTGGATGTGGGAGGCAAGGCCACCTCTGTCCCCCCCCTGCCCGGCCGTCCTCCCCTCAGCACAGGGTGTCAGGGCTGCAGCTGCTGGAGCGGCCTGGTCACTGTGGGATTCGCTGCTTCCTGTCTGGCGTCCTCCCACGGTTATGCTGCCGTCGAATCGGTGAATGAGCCTGTTGCCCAGCGTCTCAGCGTTACAGATTCGGGTTGCATTTCTGGTGAACCCGTGTTTCTCCCGAGCAGGCCTGCTGTGGTCACTGTTTCATCCAGATCCAGATCTTTCTCATTTCCCTCTCTTCACTTTTTTTGTTCTATTTTGCTATTTTTACAAAAGTGTTTTCAGTATTTCAAGTTCAGATACCTGGATTTTAAATAAGGAAGTGCTGATGGAGTTTGCTGTCCATGGTAACCTTCTCGGTGTGGCATGGAGTTTCTTGGAAGTTTTAACTCATGCTTCCCTGAGAATGACCAGTGGAGCATCTTTTCCTGGTCTAACCTCTCAGGGGCCCACAGGCTTTTTCTTAAAATCCAGGTAGTAACTGTTTCCGGGCGCGTGGGCCTCGTGGTGTCTGTCCCAACCAGCCGTGGCCTTTGTGGCAGGGAGGCAGCTGCAGATGAGGCCTGTGGCCGCTCTGTCCTCTAGGGCAGCGTCTCCTCACATCTTTCGCCTGTTGGTTTTTATTGGGTGGTTTTATTGAGTGGCAAGAGTTCCTTAGAGTCTTCTTTTTTATTTACAAATTTCGCTTTTCTATCTTCTGTTTCTTTAAGACATTGTTATGTTTACAACAGGTCCTTGAATAACTGTTCATTCAACATCATTTCGTCGGAAAGGTGATGAGAAAAAACAATCGGTTCTCTGCCCGGGAGAACTGTGTGTGTGGCTTGCTCTCCCGGCTCCGTGGTTTCTCTGGGGGCGCTGGTGTCCTCCCATGCCCCGAAGCCGTGCACACCAGGGCGTTGGCGTGTCTGACCCGTCCCGTCCCGAGTGAGCGCAGGTACGAGCCGCCCGCCGTGCGATGACGTCTGATCAGGGCTGGTCCCCGCTTCACGCCCTGAGCCGCTGGGATGGGCTGCAGCAGTAAATTATGATCTAACTTGTCTATTACTCGGTCTTAAATGTATGCATTGCTTCCATTTACTTTAATGTTTACTATTAGAGGTGTTTTGGTCTTTGGCGGTTTGGTGATGTTCTTGTGACTAGAAAGTGCTGTGGGAGCGTCACTCTTCTCCCGTCGGCAGCCTGTGTGGATGGTGAATTCGGCTTCGTTCTACGGTGGTTGCTTTGCTTTGTGGCCGTTTCCGGAACCATCAGCACGAAGCGAGGACTTGCTGGACTTTCCCTTACACTCCTTCTTAGCAACTTCACTTGCCGTGTGAATTTTTTATTTTATTGCTAATTCTTCCCCGAGTTCAGACCTCTCTTTTCTGACATTTCTGATTGTGACTTACGTTGTTTTTCGTTTCTTCTGTCATTTTCTTTTTGTCTTCAGCTTATTTTGAAACAGTGGTTCTGGTGTGGGTCCATTCTGGGGGTGTGGCTTTCACTGTGGTAGGGCTGTTCTTGTGCCCTGACCTTTTGCCTTACAGAAACTGGGATTTGGCTTCAGTACTTTCTGCTTCTTTTTACATGAAAATTATGCTTCTGAATTTCAAGGAGGCAGGGTCAGGGCACCTTTTCTGACCTCATGGATCAAGGATAGGGCAGTCTCCTTTTGGGGATTCTCAGGCCCTGTTCTCTCCTCCACCCTTCTCTGATGCCGTCGTCCTGGTTGACCTTGACCCTGACCCCACACCAGCTGTTCCTCTTGGTGCAGGCTCTGTTGTAGAAGGGACCAGGCAGGTCAGCTCTGGGGGATCGCAGGGCTGCCTCAGCTTTTCCAGACTGCACGGGGGCCCCTGGCTTCACCCTCATGGGAGGGGCAGGGCTGTGGTTTCCTGGTTGGCCCACTGGGTTTCCCAAGAGGGCAAGGGCACTTGGGGGCTGTCCCGTTCTCAGAGCTGACGGCCACGGCCACCCCCTGCCGATGGCTGCCTCACCCCCGCAGAAGTGGACGTGATGTGTGACTTGTGGCCGTTGGGGGTTTGTCCCAGCCTCTTGTGTTTGGGGTCCCAAGGCTTCCTTGTCCCTGGGATGCTGTAGTGTTGTCCTTGGGGTTCTGGTTTTGCCATCTAAGGACTCTTGGTTTGACCACCATGGGGACTGGAAGGTCCCGAAACTGTGCCACCCTGCGTTTCCTTCATTCCTGCCCTCTGTGAACATGTCTGTGGACATAGACTCCACGTGGCGTGGCCTTTACACTGTGGATGCTGCTGCGGCACTGCTGCCTCGTGGGTGAGAAGAGCCTGCCATCGGTGTCACCGTCACCTTTGCCCACCACCTTCCCCCCCCCGGCTCTCTCACTGCTTCTGTCATGTGTGGTTTTGCAAGAGTGTGTCTACGTGTGGGTTTATTTGTATTCCATGTTTGGATCTGGGGAGCCACTAAATAGTATCTCTCTTTTCCTCTTGCGCTGGAAATCCAGAAACAGGCGGGAATTAGTAGATGGAAACCAGCCACATTTTCAGTCACTGATGGATGCAGAGTCAGAGGGCACTTGGGAGACCTGTGGCCACTGTGGGCTGCTTAGTGCTTTTCCCGAAACCCACAGGCCCTCCCTTCAGGGGTAGAGTGTGCTTCCTGGTGGAGGAGAAACCAGCAGACAGGCCAGTGGAGGGGCTGCCAGCCAGTGCTGCCTCTCCCTGCCCTCACACAGGGATGTGGCTCCGTGGGGGCCTGTGGAGGGCAGACCACACAGCTTCAGCCTGGGGAGGGCCCAGGGTAGAAACAGCACAGGGTGGGGCCGTGGCATTCATGCTTGCCCTGTCTTTGAGTCTCGTTAAAACTGATCTTTTCCAGCTATATTCTTTTTCTGGTAACCAAGATCTAGTTTAAATGTAGAATTGTTTTCATTTTCAAAATGCATGAATGAGTTTTACTAAATAATGGTACTTTTTATTTCTTTCTCTTTCAGGACTTCAAACAAGTGTGAAGAGGCTGTGTGGTGAGATTGTGGAACTGAAGCAGCACCTGGAGCACTACGACAAGATCCAGGAGCTCACGCAGATGCTGCAGGAGAGCCACAGGTGCCTGCCCATGAGGCTTGGGTGGGCCCCGGAGGGGAGAAGGCCCAGGCACAGGGAGGGTGGGGCCGGACTGGGTCACACCCAGAAGGCACAGAGGAGCAGCTCCTGAGTCTTGGCCGATGATATCCAGGACCCACTGCTGATTTGAAACTTCCATAAACTTTCCTCTCTGAAAACTGAGGCCCTTCCTGCTGTTGGATGTGTGAGGCATGGATCATGAAGTGTGACCCATGAGGTGTGACTGTGAGATGTGGATGTGAGTTCTGACCATGAGGTGTGACTGTGAGGCATGGACTGTGAGATGGGACTGTGAGGTATGTGACCGTGGGGTGTGGGCTGTGAGGTATCGACCCTGAGTGTGAGGTGTGAGTGTGAGGTATGACTGTGAGGGGCGTGGACTGTAAGATGTGACCGTGAGGTGTGACTGTGAGGTGTGACTGTGAGGTGTGACCGTGAGGTGTGGACTGTGAGGTGTGGACCGTGAGGTGTGGACCGTGAGGTGTGACCGTGAGGTGTGGACTGTGAGGTGTGACTGTGAGGTGTGGACTGTGAGGTGTGGACTGTGAGGTGTGACTGTGAGGTGTGGACCGTGAGGTGTGACTGTGAGGTGTGGACCGTGAGGTGTGACTGTGAGGTGTGGACCGTGAGGTGTGACTGTGAGGTGTGACTGTGAGGTGTGGACCGTGAGGTGTGGACCGTGGGGTGTGACCGTGAGGTGTGAACCGTGAGGTGTGGACTGTGAGGTGTGACTGTGAGGTGTGAACCGTGAGGTGTGGACTGTGAGGTGTGACTGTGAGGTGTGGACCGTGAGGTGTGGACTGTGAGGTGTGACTGTGAGGTGTGGACCGTGAGGTGTGACTGAAGTGTAGACCGTAAGGTGTGACTGTGAGGTGTGACTGTGAGGTGTGACTGTGAGGTGTGACTGTGAAGTGTAGACCGTGAGGTATGACTGTGAGGTGTGACTGAGGCATGGCTGTGAGGTGTGACTGAATTGTGAATGTGAGGTGTGGAGTGTGAGGTGTGGACTGTGAGGCATGACTGTGAGTTGTGACTGAGGCATGACTGAATTGTGAATGTGAAGTGTGGACTGTGAGTTGTGGACTGTGCGGTATATGACCTGCATGCAGTGTGACCAGGGGAGACAGGCATATGAGAGATGGTCGGGCATGGCGGGACAACCTGGTTCCCCTGGGCAGCTGTGCTTCCCCCTTCACTGCAGTTCGTGTTCAGTTGGAAACATGGAGATTTCACCTTTACTCCCTGGCTATAGGGAGATGGTGAGAAGGGGGCTGGGTGTGAGGGGATCTTCAAGGCAGAATCTTAGTTCATCTTTAAAGAATTGTGTGCTGAGGCCGGGCGCGGTGGCTCAAGCCTGTAATCCCAGCACTTTGGGAGGCCGAGACGGGTGGATCACAAGGTCAGGAGATCGAGACCATCCTGGCTAACACGGTGAAACCCCGTCTCTACTAAAAAATACAAAAAACTAGCTGGACGAGGTGGCGGGCGCCTGTAGTCCCAGCTACTTGGGAGGCTGAGGCAGGAGAATGGCGTGAACCCGGGAGGCGGAGCTTGCAGTGAGCTGAGATCCAGCCACTGCACTCCAGCCTGGGTGACAGAGCGAGACCCTGACTCAAAAAAAAAAAAAAAAAAAAAAGAATTGTGTGCTGGGAAGTGGTTGGAAGCTGGGTGCAGAAAGGAAGAGGCGAGCTGCTGGAGGAGGCAAGGACAGGTTGCTCTGGGCGGTTTTGTGGGTGCTGTTGTGTGAACCCCTGTTCCTGTGGCCTCAGCAGGGAAGGCTGCTCTGGTCAGTTCCTCCCCCTCCCCCTCCCATTCCCTCTTCCTTTCCCCCCATCTCCCAATCCTCCTCCCTCCCCCAGTCCTCAGGCTGAGGCTGCCACACTCACCTGGGTTCGAATACAGTCTGGACATAGGTGTAGCCAGGCTCTGCCCCTTCCAGGATAAAGGCCACAGACCCCCGTGGGCCCATCACAGTTAAGTTATAGAGGGGAAGGGTCCTGAAAAGACTGGGCCAAGAGGAGATGCAGCGGCGCGGAAGGCAGGGGACTGTGGCGGCCATGGGTGCAGTGCACACACTTGTGGGCAGGGCCGCGTCACTCCCTGGAACCTGGCGGGCCTGTCTGTGGCAGGTCAGGGTGGAGTTGGGGGTCATGCCCCTTGAGCACTGTCCTGGACGTGGACAAGGTAGGGTCACGCTCCCAAACACAGTGGGATCAGGCTTCTGCCCCCAGGATTCATGCTGGCTTCATCCAGTCCTGGCCTGCGGCTCTTTTGGTGTTCAGGCAAACAGGGCCTGACCCTGCACAGTGGTCCCGTCAGTGGGGTGCCCATCTCTGTGGCTAATGTGGCCGAGGTCAGTGGGCCTTGCCTTGTCTAATACTTGTAATGCCCTGAGTGTTCTCAAGTCATCGCTGACTGGGTGAGCAGGGCAATTTGGAAATGACAAAGTTGGTAAAATGCAATAGCACTTTATTTCTAAAATAAAAATGGTCAAAAGCATTAAAAACTAGGACTCTTCTATTACACTATTACGATGTCAAAATTATTATATTTGACTGGGAATTAGAAATATTTCAGTCCCTGTATCCTTTCTCGAATTAGAACATTGTTTTGCTAGCCATGAAGTTTATCATCCTCTTCTCATAAAACTGGGTGTAGCTGGAATAGCAGAGGCGCCATTCAGTCACTCATTACCCCGTTCAGCTCATTCATTCATTCCATAGGTGTGAGCAGCACCTCCAAGGCTGCTCCCAGGGGTCAGGGCAGTGGTTGGGAAGGGAGGAGGCAGGTGGGCGGTAGCCAGTGGGACACAGAAGGTGATGGGGCCACAGAGACAGGTCTGTGTGCAGGGCCAGGGCAGCTTCGTGCCCGTGCAGGGAGGTGGGCAGGCCCAGCAGGTGAGGGCGACACCACTGGGGAGGACGGAAGTGCCAAGAAGCCGCTTCGCTGTCGTTCTGCAGCTCCCTGGTCAGCACCAATGAACACCTGCTGCAGGAGCTGAGCCAGGTGCGGGCGCAGCACAGAGCCGAGGTGGAGCAGATGCACTGGAGCTACCAGGAGCTCAAAAAGACCATGGCCCTGTTTCCACACAGCAGCACCAGCCAAGGAGGCTGCCAGGCCTGCTGACTCCTGCCGAGAAGCTGGGCCGCCCCTTAAGCTCCCTGCTAAAGCGACATCGTCTGCACCTTTGTCCTTCTTTACTGAGTGTACTGGCTGGCAAGAGTTCTCTCTTCTGTTTGTAATTATTTAGGAGTTTTGGAATGTATTCAGGGCCTGTAGCATGGTTTTCTAAAGCACTTCCTAAAATGATATGATTACTCCAAGCCCTTTGCATGTTTTCAGACAAAACACATTGACATATTTTGAGACAAACTGACCATTAATCTTTTATCCAGTATCCTGAGATGAAGTAAATGCAGTGTTTTACTGCCTGATGTGAGAGAGAGCTATGTATGATCATTAAAGAAAATAATTTTCTGTGTAACAAGCAATCTTTAATAAACCAATACATTGTTCTGAAAAGTTACTTTTTAAGTGACTGTATACAAACTGTAACTGAGTTTGTCATTGAGTTATTTTATAGAACAAGCTGTGCACCATGATAGGTGAGCGGGAATAATTAAGTTCAAAGACTTAACACAAGTAACACTTATAGATGTGGGGGAAAAAAACCTTGAAAATACTGTCTTATGATATTAACATATCACAGCAAAAACATCTACCCAAGCCCTGGCGCGCTCTTTTGTTTGCAGTGTAGTTCTGAAAATTACATCATAATAGGACACTAGATTTTTAGTTTGGAAACTTCGTATCTTATGCATACTTGCTGTGATTGGTAAAACAAGGTCATTTTTTTAAAATGACGTTTAACTGATATTGGGAAGAATGAGCAGGCCTAAGAAGAAAATGCTGTGTGCTAGCTGTGTGCGCACTTGCTGTGTGTGTGCACTTGGTTTGTGTGTGTGTGCTAGTTCTGTGTTCGTGCGGTTACTGTGTCAGCCGTGTGTGCGCTTGTATGGGTGTGTGTGCATGCATTCGCCTTATCTGTGTGCTAGCTGTGTGTGTGCACACGTGTGTGTGTGCTGTGTGTGTGCACACGTGTGTGCTGTGTGTGCACACTTGCTGTGTGTGCTAGCTGTATGTGCTGTGTGCACGCTTGCTGTGTGTGTGCTGTGTGCACGCTTGCTGTGTGCTCACACGTGTGCTGTGTGTGCACACGTGTGTGTGTGCTGTGTGCACACTTGCTGTGTGTGTGCTAGCTGTGTGTGCACACTTGCTGTGTGTGTGCTAGCTGTGTGTGCACACTTGCTGTGTGCGTGCTAGCTGTGTGTGCTGTGTGCACGCTTGCTGTGTGCGTGCTGTGTGCACGCTTGCTGTGTGCACACGTGTGTGCTGTGTGTGCACACGTGTGTGTGTGCTGTGTGCACACTTGCTGTGTGTGCTAGCTGTGTGTGCACACTTGCTGTGTGTGTGCACACTTGCTGTGTGTGTGCTAGCTGTGTGTACACTTGCTGTGTGTGCTAGCTGTGCACACTTGCTGTGTGTGTGCGTGCTGTGTGTGTGCACACTTGCTGTGTGTGTGCTGTGTGTGCACACTTGCTGTTTGTGTGCTAGCCGTGTGTGTGCACACTTGCTGTGTGTGTACACTTGCTATATGTGTGTGTGCTGTGTGTGCACACGCTGTGTGTGTGCTAGCTGTGTGTGCACACTTGCTGTGTGTGCTAGCTGTGCTGTGTGCACGCTTGCTGTGTGCTGTGTGCACACTTGTATGTGTGTGCTAGCTGTGTGCACACGTGTGTGTGTGTGCTAGCTGTGTGTGTGCACACTTGCTGTGTGTGTGCTGTGTGTGCACACTTGCTGTATGTGTGTGTGCTGTGTGTGTGCGCACTTGCTGTGTGTGCGCTTGCTGTGTGTGTGCACCTGGTTTGTGTGTGTGTGCTAGCTGTGTTCGTGCGGTTACTGTGTCAGCCGTGTGTGCACTTGTACAGGTGTGTGTGCATGCATTCGCCTTATCTGTGTGCTAGCTGTGTGCACACGTGTGTGTGTGTGCTAGCTGTGTGTGCTGTGTGTGCACGCTTGTGTGTGTGTGCTAGCTGTGCTGTGTGTGTGCACACTGTGCTAGCTGTGTGTGCTGTGTGCACACGTGTGCTGTGTGCACTTGCTATGTGTGTGCTAGCTGTGTGTGCTGTGTGCGCACACGTGTGTGCTGTGTGTGCACACGTGTGTGCTGTGTGCACTTGCTATGTGTGTGCTAGCTGTGTGTGCTGTGTGCACACGTGTGTGTGCTGTGTGTGTGCACTTTGTGTATGTGCTAGCTGTGTGTGTACACTGTGCTAGCTGTGTGTGCACTTGCTATGTGTGTGCTAGCTGTGTGTGTGCACTTTGTGTGCTAGCTGTGTGTGCTGTGTGTGTACACACTTTGTGTGCTAGCTGTGCTGTGTGTGCGCATACGTGTGTGCTAGCTGTGTGTGCTGTGTGCACACGTGTGTGCTAGCTGTGTGTGCTGTGTGTGTGCACACTTGCTGTATGTGTGCTAGCTGTGTGTGTGCACACTTGCTGTGTGTGCTAGCTGTGTGTATCTGCTAGCTGTGTGTGCATGCGCTCGCAGTGTGTGCTGTGTGTGCTTGTGTGTATGCTAGCCGTGTGTGTGTGTGTGTGTGTGTGTGTGTGTGTGTGTGGATTGTACCTCTAGGGAAGTCAGAGGTGGGTCTCTGCTGTCTCTTCCCCAAAGAGGACTTCCTGGTTTTCAGGCTGCCCTCTTGTGCCACCTCTGTCCAGTTGTGGTCATAACTCAGCAGGAAAATGTGTCATACCAAATTTACTTTCTGTAGGGTTGGGATGGGGTTGTCATCACATAATTTATGTATGTAAGAGTATTAGAAGATGTTACTATTAGTCCACCTCAAGCTTATAGATGCTTACCTCGTTTGGGTTTCATTGAGCTTCTTGGACCTGTGAGTTCATATTTTTCATCAAATTTGGCAAAGTTTCAGCCACTATTCATATTTCTTGTCTGACCCCCTCTCTCTCTCACTCCTCCCTCCCTGCCCCTGTCTGGGGGCAGCTTTCTGTTAGATTGTGATACTGTCTCACGGGTCACTAAACTCGATGCTTTTTCATCCTTGTTCTCTCATCCTTTCCTTGACGGTTTTATTGTCCTGTTGAGAGGCTTACTAATCTTTTCTTCCACTTGCCTAATTTGATGTTAAGCTTGTATAGTGAATTTTTTATATCAGAAATTAGATATATTTTTAGTTCTAAAATTCCATTTGAGGCTGGGCAGGGTGGCTCACACCTGTAATCCGAGCACTTTGGGAGGCTGAGGCAGGAGGATCACTTGAGGCCAGGGGTTCGAGGCCAGTGTGGCCAACCTGGCAAAACTCCATCTCTGCTAAAAATGAAAACTAGCCAGGCGTGGTGGTGTGCACCTGTAGTCCCCAGATTCTTGGGGGGCTGAGGCAGGAGAATCGTTTGAACGCGGGAAGGCGGAGGTTGCAGTGAGCCGAGATTGCACCACTGCACTCCAGCCTAGATGACAGAGCAAGACTCCATCTCAAAAAAAAAAAAAATCCATTTGATTCTTTTTATTAGTTTTATATCCCATTATTTTCATGTTTCCATTAACTCCTTAACCTCGTTTTTAACAGGCTTACTAGACATTCCCAGCTGTTCCAAAGTGGTTGTACCAGCAGGCCCGACTGCTAGTTGTGTATGACCACGTCTGCCGGTCCATGTTCTCAGCACCCATTGCCTGAAGTATTAGCACCTTCACTCTGGAGGGTGTGGGGTAGACCTCCTGGTTTCATTGGCTTCTCTCTGTTCAGCACCTTTTCACAGGATTTCCTGTTTGTAAAGTACCTATTCAAGTATTTTCCCTACTTTTCTATTGGATGATCTGTCTCATTTATTTGCAGGTGTTATTTATGATTCTGGATAGTAGTGCTTTGTGAGTTACATTTGCAAACAGCTTTTCTTGTCTTTTTACTTTAATGGTGTCTTTTAAGATAAATTTTAAACTTTAATGTGGCCCAATATATCAATATTTTGTTTCATGATCAAAGCATTTTGGATACTAATTTTTAATAATCTTTACTCTGCCTTAATCATAAAGATACTCTGTTATCTTCCAAAAGATTTTACAGTTTTGTATATTTTGGATTTTAGATATAGATTCTACCCAGAATTGATTTTTGTGCCTGTTTTGAAGGTTAAGGATCCAGTTTCATTGTGTTGCAGACATAAGCCCAGTTTCCCCAGCTGTGGCCGCTGAAGATTCCTTTGTCAGGATGATTTCTGTGTCTGTTTCTGCATCTCCTTGTCTGTCTCTGCCGACACCACACACTCTTGGGTGCATACTTCCATCTTACGTTAGGGTGTCTTGGCTGTTTTTGACCCTTTACATTTCATACATTTTAGAACTAGCTGGTTGAGTTGGGATTTTGTTTGGGATTGTATTGAGCCTGTAGATCAACTTGGAATCATTGACATACTTGCAATACTGGATTTTACAAACCCTGAATACAGTATCTGTCTCTCCAAATGATAGCTCTCCTTCAGCGGGTGTTAATACAGCCTGATACTTTTCACAGTGGTCTCGTATGTCTTTTGTTACATTTAATCCTAGGTCCTTGTTATTTTGTGATGCTGTTTTTAAAAATGTGCTTGGATTTCATTTCCTTTATGTGTTGCCATTTCATGGAAATTCAATTTTTGTGCATTAATTTGTATCTAGCAATCTAGTAATTTTAATCATTTGCCTGTAGCTGTTTTCTCATTTTTAGGCACACAGTCATGTTTTCTATGAGTAATGGGGTTTCTTTCCCATTCCTGTTACTCTGGATTTTTACTTTCTGTTTTTTTGTTTTGATTTTTGCTTCTCTACACTGGTCGGAACCCCTAGTGCAATGCTGATTAGAGGTGGTCACAGAGTGGGCGGCGGCGTCTTCTTCCTGATATTCAAAGGGGTGACAAATTCTCACCATTTATCCACTTGTAATAGATTTTTTTTGTTTTAAAGCTGCTTCTATCAATAATTAGCATCAAGAATGGATGAATTTTATCACTTTTTCTGCAACGATTGAGATGACCGCATGATTTTTATCATTTAATGTATTGATGTGGTTAATGACCATAATTTGCTGTTGTTAAAAATAAACCTTGAATTTCTGAGATAAATCCAACTTAATAATTATGGATTTTCTTTTACATACATATTGTTGTATTTGGTTTGTTAATATTTTGTTTAGCATTTTGTGGCCCAGCTATACCACCTACCACCTGTGTTTGGGCCCTGATTTCCTCGTCTATAGAATGGGGAAATAGTGCCTTCCTCACAGGGTTGTTGTGAAGGTAAAATGAGTTAGTATGAATAGAACTCTCAGGCAGCGTCTGGTGCATCCTGAGCACTGGGTAGCTGCGTGCTCTAATACAGCGGTTAGTATCTCTCTTCACGGGTGACAGCCACTTACGATTTTCCTTTGTAATGCTGTTCTTGTCAGGATTCGTGTCTTTACACCACCGTAAAATGAGCTACATTGTGCATTCTTTCTACGTTCTCTAGGAGAATTTATTTAATATTATAATTATTTCTTCCATGGATGTTTAATGGAATTTGCTGGTGAAGTCACTTGTGCCTGGAACTTTCTTTGTCAGGAGGTTTGACTAGTGATCCCGTATAACTCAGTGTTCCAGGATGTGGCAGAGCTGTTCACACAGACCATCCTTATGTCCCCCTTGCCTTTATGCTGCATATCCGTGAGTTGGGTTGGGCCGTGTGACTGCTGAGCAGCAGCCTGTGCGTGGGACTGAGGTGAGTCATTTCAAGGCCAGAGCAGTGGGAGCTGGCGCGTCGCGTTGATAGCTTCCCTGCCAGTGACCTGGGCAGCCGCATCACAGGATTAGGAAGCCAGTTTGTCTTCTCTTGCAAGAGATCTCTTGTTATTCCCGAAGTTGGACGTCGTGTGAGTAATAAATTTTGTGTGTCCGGCCACTGAGGTGTCGGGTTTTCTACCGTCGCTGGCAGTGACTTCCCCTAAGTCGCAAGGCTGAGCAGGCTTTCCATTTCTTTTGGAGTTAGTTTTTATATGTTATGTGTCTCTAAGAATTGGTCCATATTGTCTTAATTTTCCATTTTGGGGGATATAACACACATAATTTGAATGGCTTCAGCATTTGAAGTTGTGTGTGTCCCTGTGGCAGAGACGTAGGGACAGTTGTGTCCCTTCAAGCAAGACCTTGCTATCCAGGGGCAAGGAGCGTAGGGACAGAGACCATCTCTAGCCGCCATGCTGTCAGGCTGTGCCTGGGCTCTGGAGCTGAGGACACACTCATCCAGGCAGCCGCAGCCGGTGTCCAAGCAGGCAGGGCCTGGACCTAATGCAAACCACAGGGAGCTCCCTAGCAGGCCATCTCCAGAGCCTCCCTGAGGCCTCCTGGCCACGCTGCCTCCTCCCCTTGTGCTGTTCAGGGGCATTCCTCATCAGTGAGCCTCTTGTGATACAAAGGCCACCTCAGCATCTGCCTCCCGGGGACCCAGCCCATTCTTGGCCATTCTTCATATTCGTTGTTTGAACTTTCTCTTCAGTTCTTTCAAAAAAACACCCTTTGCCTCCATTTTCTTTTCAATTTCTGATCTGATCTATCGTTAGCCATGCTGAAATAACAAATAAATATGGGTTAAAATATTATTTTATCGATTTCCCTGTTCTGTTTCTTTCTCTTGTTTTATCAGTGAATCTGATTGATCCGCCATCTAATTAGTTTTAATCTGCCATCTTATTTTGTGCTGTTTGTTCTATTCCATGATTTTTTCCCTCTCTACTTTTGCCACTTTTAGATGATCTGTCATCCCACATGTCCCTCTGCTCATTTGGAGACTGTGTACTCGCTTCTGTTCTGTTCTTACGGCATGTGTGTGTTTAGTCCGTGTTCTGACCCACCCCTGGGGTTCCTTGAGCACAAGACGCGCGTCCCTCCCCATGCTCCTGTTCTGCTCACCTGTGGGGGTTCCCAGGTATTTTTATGGAACATTTTAACCTCGCAAAGTATTGATATAGTCACTGTTAATTTGGAGTTATTGACCTATTTATTCTGTCTGCTCCACTTTCTTCACAAACCAGACATGCCATTTGAGATCACCTTTGCTTTCTGCATTTAGAATTTCTCTTAACATCTGCTGCTGGCAAATTCTCTTTTCATTGTCTAAAAATGCCTTTATTGTATCCTCATTTTGGAAAACTGTTTCACTGGGCTAGTATCTCAGGTTGGCAGCCTGTGATGACGTCGCCCTGTTTTGGGGGCTACAGTGGTGTTCACAGTGTTCACGTCTCATGTCCATTCCCTTTGAATTAGACCCCACCCAAGGCTGCACCAGTGCTAGACCAGGACTCACAACTGACAGATGGCTGGTCCGCCTGCTCCTCCTTCACAGTCCTCCTGTCTAGATGAGGAAGCGAGAGGCTCCGTTAGGCAAAGGGGACACAAGGCTCTCAGCCCTGTGAGCTTCAGCCCAGTGGAGGCACTCAGCACACTCCCTACCTGGGGCCCCTCCAGTACCCATCCCCTGTTACCATCTGTTACACATATGTGTGCTCTGAGGAACAGAGAAATCCACGTTTTAAAACACCTTTATTTGTCACTTTACCAACTGGACACACAATGTTAATGACAGCAGACACACAGGGGCATGTGCACACAGACATGAGCTGTTTCACTACAGGTTTGCAAGCCAGGCTCAACAGCAAGTCCAACAGGCGACACCACGCCTCTCACCTGCAGAAGGGACAGCACAGCCACCCCACCCCACAGACGTTCCCAGTGAGTGCGGTTTAGACGTTGGCAGAAGTGCCTTTCAGAGTCAGAACAGCCATGACATGGACATCACCTGTCACACTGATAAAGTGATACGCTCAGTACTCCCTTATGTTAATCACACAGTGTAAAAATATATTGCACATATATATATATAAATTTGTTTCCCTTTCTTGAAAAAAACTTAGTACAAACTAGTAGTTACACGATCCCTTTCAAGTTTCTCTTAAGTTGTGCAGATTTCCTTTGTGGTTTGGCTTAGTTTAGTTTTTTAAGAGGTCAAAAGAAAGAAGTCAAGCATCTCGCTGTGCCCATTATTCCCCATCACAGGCCAGGGGACAAATGCCACACCCTGGACCACCAGAGCTCACAAAGTGTTCAGTAGTAAGAGGAGGAAAGATGCAGGTTCAGTGTTTGAAGGATGTTCTGGCCTATTGATAACATCACCGTCCAGCCTCATCGTCCCCCTGTGCCATCCCCTCATGGTGTGTGGTGTGGGGTGGGAGGGTGGCCAGTGCACACGTGATTGCCCACAGGAGGAGATTGAGCTGGGCCAGTAGAGGGACAGATAAGTGTCCAGGGCCAAGGCGTCTCCATCTCAACTCCTCCCCACTCCAGTTGTACAGCAGAAGGAGCCACAGGCATGTGTGAACACACAGGACAGGCCCTGTGCCAACAAAACACCATTCACAAAAGCAGGCAGCCACAGCAGCCCAGGGCGGGGGCCGGGGTAGGAGGTGATGCCCACACAGGGCTGCTGTGGTTGGCCCTGAGCTGGCACCCCTGGGGTCTGGGATGGAGCGGCACCGACAGGCAAGTGGGGTGGCCTCAGGACATGATGCCAGCCCAACTCCACCATCTGTGCCCAAACTTGGGACAGGATATTAGAAGGTGTAAAAATAGTCCAGTATAAACATATATCTTCTGCTACAATATTTTAAACATATAATTTGAACTTTAATTTTGGTAAAGCTAACTGTTATGAACACTACCTGGTTGCTTATCCTATAGCAGTAAATAAAAATGAGTAAGTACTCTGGTGTGAACAGTCTTCTCAATGCGCTCCCTCTGCCTTTCTCCTTTCCTGATGCTGACACACGATCAGCGCTGTCCTCCCAACAGAACCTGTCCCTCTCTCCTGGTGTCACCCCCGACAGAACCTGTCCTTATCTCCTCTTGTCACCCCCAACAGAACCTGTCCCTCCTCCTGGTGTCACCCCCAACAGAACCTGTCCCTCTCTTCTGGTGTCACCCCCGACAGAACCTGTCCCTCTCTTATCTCCTCTTGTCACCCCCTTATCTCCTGTCACCCCCAACAGAACCTGTCCCTCCTCCTGGTGTCACCCCCAACAGAACCTGTCCCTCTCTCCTGGTGTCACCCCCGACAGAACCTGTCCCTATCTCCTCTTGTCACCCCCGACAGAACCTGTTCTCTCTCCTGGTGTCATCCCCGACAGAACCTGTCCCTCCTGATGTCACCCCTGACAGAACCTGTCCCTCTCTCCTGGTATCGCTCACCGACAGAACCTGTCCCTGTGTCCTGGTGTCACCCCCATCAGAACCTGTCCCTTTCTCATGTCACCCATCGACAGAAATCTGTCCCTCTCTCCTGGTGTCACCCCTGACAGAACCTGTCCCTGTGTCCTGGTGTCACGGACAGAACCTGTCCCTGTGTCCTGGTGTCACCCCCAACAGAACCTGTACCTCTCTCCTGGTGTCACCCCCGACAGAACCTGTCCCTATCCTTGTGTCACCCACCGACAGAACCTGTCCCTCTCTTCTGGTATCACCCCCGACAGAACCTGTCCCTGTGTCCTGGTGTCACCCCCGACAGAACCTGTACCTCTCTCCTGGTGTCACCCCCGACAGAACCTGTCCCTATCTCCTCGTGTCACCCCCAACAGAACCTGTCCCTGTGTCCTGGTGTCACCCCCAACAGAACCTGTCCCTCTCTCCTGGTGTCACCCACCGACAGAACCTGTCCCTCTCTCCTGGTATCACCCCTGACAGAACCTGTCCCTGTGTCCTGGTGTCACGGACAGAACCTGTCCCTGTGTCCTGGTGTCACCCCCAACAGAACCTGTACCTCTCTCCTGGTGTCACCCACCGACAGAACCTGTCCCTCTCTCCTGGTATCACCCCTGACAGAACCTGTCCCTGTGTCCTGGTGTCACCCGACAGAACCTGTCCCAGTGTCCTGGTGTCACCCCCAACAGAACCTGTACCTCTCTCCTGGTGTCACCCCCGACAGAACCTGTCCCTATCTCCTCGTGTCACCCCCAACAGAACCTGTCCCTATCTCCTCGTGTCACCCCCAACAGAACCTGTCCCTTTCTCCTAGTCACCCCCAACAGAACCTGTCCCTTTCTCCTAGTCACCCCCGACAGAACCTGTCCCTCTCTCCTGGTGTCACCCCCGACAGAACCTGTCCCTCTCTCCTGGTGTCACCCCCGACAGAACCTGTCCCTCTCTCCTGGTGTCACCCCCGACAGAACCTGTCCCTCTCCTGGTTTGCAGGCTGTGCAGTTTCTGTTACTCACAAATACACATTTATTTTCTGTTGAACCATGGTTAGTAGAAGCTAATTGGCAGTGCATAAAAACATGCAGAAGAGAACACACACCTGCCTGAATTCACAATATTCAGAAACTGACTGAGGAAGATGCACGGGTCTGTTACGTGCAGTGGGGCTGCTGTCCAAACAATGTTCTGTGTTTGGAGGCGGCACACAGATGCAATCACAGATTCCACAGACAAACTGTAACTGACAATGGTGACCACTATGCCCTCGTGACTTAATTTTTGCTACCCCTCCTGGCTAGGTGCCAGAAACGGGAGCAGAGCGGGTGTTTTCAAAGATTCGCTTTGGAGCTGAGGGGAGAAGGGTGCTCTCCTGGCTCCCGCATGTCTGAGGAAAGCCTGGGGGCCGTTGAGGGAGGGCGGGACACTGGGGAGGCCGTGCCTCTGACTCGTGGGCACAACCCTGGAAGTGTGGAGGGAGAGCGGGGGTGTGGGGCCTCTCCCTCCAGGAGCCCACGGTGCTCCAGGCTAGGACGGGCTGGGTGCCACAGCAGCCTCGATCTCATTCACGAAACCCACAGGGGCGTCCTAGGGTTCGGAATGCAGGCCACGACTTCCCTCAGAGTGAAGGGTCCGCTTCTGCGAAGGAGCTCACCTCCAGGGGCCACGATGGGAGCCATGAGCCCCGCCGCTCCGGTCACTCCAGCCAGGTCTGGGAAGGGCTGTGGTGAGTCGGTGCTGGCCGCGTGGACGAAGTGCCCCGTCGGTGACAGGGCCTGTTCCCCGCGGGGTTGGGTGGTGCCCGGGCTGGGTGGAGACGCTTCTCGTGCTCAGGGCCGGTTTCTGGTGTGCTCCCGATGCGCTTGGTTCTTGAGGCCATTCTTGTCTGAGGCCAACCAGTGACCAGGAGTCGGGGTCCTGGTGCCTCTCTCCTCAGTGTCCCTCGTCCCCACAGACCGCAGCAAGGCCTGGCGAGCCTCTGTGCCTGCCGCGCGTGTGGGGACCTGCGGACCCCAACCCGCCTGTCCCTCCGTCCTGACCCGGCGCCAGGCTCAGCTCCAGGGCGAGGTCCTCTGGAGTCACGTTCGTTCTGTGTGACTTGGCTGTGACTGTGGGGACCGGGCTGCCCATGGACGGAAGAAGGAGAAACGCAGCCTTGGACCAGGAGACACGGCCCAGGGTGGAGGCGCGCTGAGGCCAGGGAGGCCGAGGAGGGCAGCAGTCCGAGGGCGTAAGGGTGCCAGGGTCCTTCGGGTCTCAGGCTTCAGGACCTGGGGAGCCGCCCTGTTCGGTGACCACTCGTCCTCGGCCTCTTCAACACAAGGGCTTTGGAATTGTGATGGGCTGTGATCGGCCGATCCCGGTGACTCGCTCGTCTGTGATTGGCCGATTCTGGCGACTTGCTCGTCTGTGATCGGGTGATCCCGGTGACTGCTCGTCTGTGATCGGGCGATTCCGGCGACTCGCTCGTCTGTGATCGGGCGATCCCGGTGACTGCTCGTCTGTGATCGGGCGATCCCGGTGACTGCTCGTCTGTGATCGGCCAATCCCGGTGACTGCTCGTCTGTGATCGGGCGATTCCGGCGACTGCTCATCTGTGATCGGCCGATTCCGGCGACTGCTCATCTGTGATCGGCCGATTCCGGTGACTCGCTCGTCTGTGATCAGGTGATCCCGGTGACTGCTCGTCTGTGATCGGGCGATTCCGGTGACTCGTCTGTGATCGGCCGATCCCGGCGACTCGCTCGTCTGTGATCAGGTGATTCCGGTGACTCACTCGTCTGTGATCGGCTGATCCCAGTGACCTGCTCATCTGCGATTGGTGATTCTGGTGACCGCTCGTCCTCGACCTCTTCAACACAAGGGCTTTGGAGTTGTGATGGGCTGTGATCAGGCAATTCCGGTGACCGCTCGTCTGTAATCGGATGATTCCACACTGCACATTCAGAGTTGTTTTCAAATGTTTCCGTACGTTAGTTCTGCCTTTCACACGTGGTCCAGCCAGGTTCAGTGGGGGCACAGGGCTGGGCTTGTGCACCCCCCGCCTTCCCCAGGCCGGTGAGGTGACATCCTAAAGGAGCCACAAAGCCTGAGGTTCATTTTTCCTTGGTCTTTATTGCCAGACACCATGAACTTCCCAGCCCTGCCATGAGAAGCTGCCTGCCAGGTCCTCCCCATCCTCAGGTTGGGGTCTACCTGGGGATGAGCCTGCGGCAGTCTGTTGAGGGGCCTCAGAGACCCCCAACTTTCAGCGGACCATGCTGTCTGGGAGCTCCAGCCCTGCGGCTCCTGCTCTGCTCAGGTAGGGGGAGTCCTTCCACAGGGCTGTGGCCGCAGCAGGTACACTCTTGGGAGTCAGGGGAGGCGGGTGGCGCTCATGCGTGCCAGTGAGGGAGGGGCCTCACCATCCTGTGCTGTGAGCCTTGCCCTGGGCGGCCCCCTGCCCTGGCCAGAGCCTCACTGTAGCGCTAACAGGCTCTGGAAGCGTTTCCCCAAGACTGCCGCAGGCTCATCCTCAGGTAGACTCCAGAACCACAACCCAGCAGGTCACACGCGCGGCTGTGGCTGTTTGCGTGCCAAGGGACAGTGGCAGTGCGCCATTGTGACAGTGGGTAGCCACACCCTTCAGCCTCCCCAGGAGGGAGCAGGAGTGCCAGCTTCTCCCCAGGTGCAGATAGGCAAGAGCAGGCCGCCTGGGTGTGTCCTGGCAGTGTGGAGGGTCCTGGATGGGCTCTGCTTGGCCGTCTGCTGGCAGAGAAACCCCCACAGACACTGCAGGCTTGGGGGTCCTCCCTGGTGTCCTGCTCTCCAGGGGGAGGGGCCGGGAGAGGTGAGGCCAAGTCATTTCGGGAGAGTTGAAGAAGGCGCTTGGGCTGTGGCAATGGGAGGTCTGCGAGCAAGCAGGGTGCAGCTAGTGAGGATGGGCAAGCAGGAGGGCCGGGCAGAGGCCCTGTCACGCAGTGAGGCGAGGAATGTCTCAGCACTTCGTGTCTCTTGCCTGGCAACACCACGGGGACCAGACATTCCAAATCTTCCTAGACCTGCTCTGAGAACACAGGCAGCCACCGTGTCTACTCAGGAAAGCAAAGGGAGCTGACTCCACCCTCACAGTCCGGGCCACTGTGGTCAGCTGGGAAGCCGCCCACTGCCCCCCCACAGCTTTCCTTTTTCCGACGTTGCCCTTGGCACAGAGCTGGCCTGTAGGCATGTGTGCATACTTGTGTCCATGTGACCGGCTTCCCCACACATGTGCCAGGTGCCCAGCACCCCCGCCAGGTGGCCTCACTCTGCCCTCTGCCCAGGAAAGCGGGAAGGCCCTGTGGTGTCCACTGCATGCAGTACAGGTCTCGGGCCCCACAGACACCTCCCATGTCTGGTGTGGGGCCAACTCCGTGTTAGTTGCCTGCTGGTTGGGATTAGCTCCTGCCACCCTCAGGGCTCCTGGAAGGTGTCTGCCAGTCAGGAGGTCAGCACAGCCTCCTGTTGCCATGACAGCCAGCTCCTTTAAAACACCCCTTTGACCTGCAAACCACGTGCCCGATGTGGTGTGATCCGGGAGACACTTTGGAAACGGTTGAGGACACAGGTGTATAAGGAGGGTCAGTGAACTGGGGCCCAAACCTGGTTCGAGAGGGGAGTGCTGGGGGCATCTGGCAGGAGGAGGGGCAGGAGGGAGGCCTGGGCCTGGCCTCCCCCCAGCCCCCTCTGGGGCACCCATCTGAGTTCTGCCCGAGTGAGCACAGGAATGTAATGAAGTGCGAGGTGACAGAGTCCCTGCTCCGGGGACACCGGCAGTGCCGTGGGGCATGGAGCGGGGGCTACTTGCCCCCTTGCACCTTCTGGTCATAGGTGCCCGCGTGCTTGTAGCCAGACACATAGCCTGACTCGTCCACCAGGTCCACGCGGCCAGCCTTGCCCTTGCCCTTGCCAGAGGGGTCGAAGCGCTCCTTGTGGGAGCCCGTGAACTTGGTGGTGTCTGTGAGCCTCGACACTGTGGGCGACGAGATGGCTTTCTGCAAGAGGAGCGGGAGGAAGGGGACAGGTAAGTTGCCAGCAGGTGAAGTGGCTGTGCCCTGGGCAGGTCTCCCAGCGGTGGGGCAGTGGGCAAGGGGCAAAAACCCTGGGATTTATGCCCCTTTTAATTTTAATTCTTATTTTTACCTCTTGTGGCCCCCGGGCAGGCTTGGGCCTGCAGGGTGCCACGACCCTAAAAATTGCCCCGGTCCACCTGGTGTTTATGCAGCTGGGGACCCCACCACCTGCACCCTCAGAGGGAAGGGGCTGTCAGGAGAGCCAGGCCCCACCCTCCAGGCTATGGACCCCCAACCCATGCCCCTTTTGACCAAGCCTCCCCAGACCCTGCCCCAGACCATGCCCTCCCGACCACGCCTCCCAGGACCCACCCCACCCCCCCAGGCCAAGCCCCCAATCCATGCCCCTTCTGACCACACCTCCCCAGACCCCACACCAGGCCATGCCCTCCTGACCACGCCTCCCAGAACCCAACCCAGGCCAAGCCCCCATCCATACCCCTCCTGACCACGCCTCCCCAGGCCCCACCCTCCAGGACACGCCCCAATCCAAGTCCCTCCTGACCACACCTCCCCAGGCACCACGCACCTGCCAGCCCCGCCCCCAGCCCCCCTCCAGGCCCCGCCTTCCATCCCCGCCCTACTCACCGTCACCCCTGAGATAATGGGCGCCTTGCCCTCAATGAGCCTGTGCACCTCGCGAACCGCCTCCTCGCTGCTCTTGTCTTTGAATCGCTTCTTGGCGAGCTCCTCCAGGGCCTCCTGGAACTGCTCAAAGGTGATGGTCCGGCAAGACTTCCCTCTGCAGGGGCACAGGCAACTTAGGGCTGGGCGCAGGCCGGCCCAGGGCTGCCCCCGCCGGCGTGGGTCCGAGCAGAGCTGGGCGGCCATTGCCCAGCAACTCACAGGATTCACCCGCAGGCGGCCGCCCTGGTAGCACCGCAAATCCAAACTGTCTTGGAAGAAAGCTTGGCGGAAGCAGGTCCTCTATAAAGCTGGATGCTCACACGGCCCTGCAGGCCGCTCTGACACTGGGTGCCTGTGGGTCTGCACTCTGCTGGGGCGGTGGGGGAGGCCATTAGGGAGCAGAGCCCACCTCCTCTTCCGGGGGCCACCACAGCCCCGCCCAGCTGCGCCAAGAGTTGGAGGTCCTAGGACCTGCTGGGGCCCCCGCTCTGCCTGTGTGTGTTGGGGTCCCAGGTGGAGGTGTCCCCCACACAGGAACATGGTTAGGAGGGGCCGCCGCCCCCATCCCCGGACACTTGGTAGCATGGGCACAGGCCCACACTTCAGACCCCCTGGCTCCAAAACCTGCCAGGCGGCCCGCTGTGCCCCTGCGCTGCCCTGGCCTCAGAGGTGCAGAGCCAGATGCGGGAGGTGTGGTGAGCAGCTCCTGGTCACACAACACAGCTGCATCTAAACACACTCTACACCTTACAACATCCTCCACCACAGGCCATTCAGGCAATTTCAGAGGGTTCTAAACTGACGCTTGGTCTCTTATATAATAATTCTAATTAGAAAACATTTTTCTCCTCTGATCAGATCTACCACAACTAACCCAAAGTAGGGTTTTTCATTGTTTAAAACAAGAGATCCTGTGGATGAGGCTCAGTTCTGCAAAAGCCACCTGCATTTCACCAGGGAAGCCTCTGGAACAGCGCGAGAAGGGCTGCACCCAGCAGGTCAAGCATTCCAAGGGCACTCCCAGTTGCAGAATCCACCACAGTGACCAAGATTCAGGAGACAAATGACCCATAAAACCCCAGCAAGCCTTTCCAGAAGTCAATGAACAGAGGGCCTAGAATAGCCAAAACGATTTCAAGAAATGAGAACAATCAGAGGACTGACTACCCAACTCCAAAGCTCATCCAGGCTTCACTGCAAAGTGGCAGTGACGTGGGCATGGGCACACTGCCAGCCCCGCAGCCCGGGGAGTCCGGCTCAGCCACACGCATGCCATCCGCGGATGTCCACAGGTGCAGAGGCAAGCCAGAGAGAAAGGACTGCCTCTTCCACAAGTGGAGCTGGAGCAACTGGTGATCCCTGTGCAAATTAAAATGCACTTTGGTCTATACTGCACACTATATACAAAACTAACTCAAAATAGAGGACAGTCCTAATTATGAAACTAAAACAAACTTCTAGAAGAACACCAAAAGAAAATCTCTGTGACCTGGGATTAGGTGAAGATTTCTTAGAAATGGCAACAAAACATGGCCTATAGTGGAAAAAATGGATGAACTGGACTTCATGGAAACTGTGCTCTCAGAAGATACCCTTAAGACAATGAGAAGACAAGCCACAGAGTAGGAGACATGCCTGAGAAAGGACTTGTCTCTCAGATACACAAAGGAACCTTAAAACTCAGCAGTGAGAAAAAAAATTCCATGTGAAAAGACGGGCAGAATATTTGAAGCAGCAATATTCAGAGAAAACACGTGCATGCGGGCAAGCACACGGAGAGGCGGCTGCCATGGCGCCCTCAGGGAAGTGCTGACAAACACACGGAGAGGCGGCGGTGGCCGCGCCCTCAGGGAAGTGCCCACAAACACACGCAGAGGCAGCCGCCTTGGCGCCATCAGGGACGTGCCGACAGACAAGCACACGGAGAGGCGGCCGCGTGGGCGCCCCCAGGGAAGTGCCGACAAGTACAGGGAGAGGCGGCTGCCATGGCGTCCCCAGGGAAGTGCGGACAGACAAGCACACCCAGAGGCGGCCGCCATGGCGTCCTCAGGGAAATGCCGACAGACACATGGAGAGGCGGCCGCCATGGCGCCCTCAGGGAAGTGCGACAGACAAGCACAGGGAGAGGCGGCTGCCATGGCGCCCCCAGGGAAGTGCTGACAAGTACACGGAGAGGGGCTGCCATGGCTCCTCAGGGAAGTGCTGACAAACACACAGAGAGGCGGCTGCGTGGGCGCGCTAAGGGAAGCACGGACAGATAAACACAGGCAGAGGCGGCTGCCATGGCGCCCCCAGGGAGTGCCTACAAGCACAGGGAGAGGCGGCTGCGATGGCGCCCTCAGGGAAGTGCTGACAAACACACAGAGAGGCGGCTGCGTGGGCGCCCTCAGGGAAGCACGGACAGATAAACACAGGCAGAGGCAGCAGCCATGGCGCCCCCAGGGAGTGCCTACAAGCACAGGGAGAGGCGGCTGCGATGGCGCCCTCAGGGAAGTGCGGACAGACACACGGAGAGGCGGCCGCCGTGGAGTCCTCATGGAAGTGCGGACAGACAAGCACAAGGGGAGGCGGCTGCCATGGCGCCCTCAGGGAAGTGCGGACAGACAAGCACATGGGGAGGCGGCTGCCATGGCGCCCTGGGGGAAGTGCCCACAGACAAGCACATGGAGAGGAGACAGCATTGCCGCCATCAGGGAAATGCGGACAGACAAGCACACGAGAGGCGACAGCGTTGGCGCCCTCAGGGAAGTGCGGACAAGGACACGGAGAGGCGGCCCGCGTCGGCGCCATCAGGGAAGTGCAGACAGACAAGCACACGGAGAGGCGGCCGCCATGGCGCCCTCAGGGAAGTGCGACAGACAAGTACACGGAGAGGGGCTGCCATGGCTCCTCAGGGAAGTGCTGACAAACACACAGAGAGGCGGCTGCGTGGGCGCGCTAAGGGAAGCATGGACAGATAAACACAGGCAGAGGCGGCTGCCATGGCGCCCCCAGGGAGTGCCTACAAGCACAGGGAGAGGCGGCTGCGATGGCGCCCTCAGGGAAGTGCGGACAGACACACGGAGAGGCGGCCGCCATGGCGTCCTCATGGAAGTGCGGACAGACAAGCACACGGGGAGGCGGCTGCCATGGCGCCCTCAGGGAAGTGCGGACAGACAAGCACATGGGGAGGCGGCTGCCATGGCGCCCTCAGGGAAGTGCGGACAGACAAGCACACGGAGAGGCGGCCGCCATGGCGTCCTCATGGAAGTGCGGACAGACAAGCACATGGGGAGGCGGCTGCCATGGCGCCCTGGGGAAAGTGCCCACAGACAAGCACATGGAGAGGAGACAGCATTGCCGCCATCAGGGAAGTGCCGCCAGACACACGAAGAGGCGGCCGCCATGGCGCCCTCAGGGAAGTGCGGACAAGCACACGGAGAGGAGGCAGCATTGCCGCCATCAGGGAAATGCGGACAGACAAGCACACGAGAGGCGACAGCGTTGGCGCCCTCAGGGAAGTGCGGACAAGTACACGGAGAGGCAGCTGCGATGGCGCCATCAGGGAGGTGTGGACAGACAAGCACAGGGAGAGGGGCCACCATGGCGCCCTCAGGGAAGTGCGGACAGACAAGCACACGGAGAGGAGACAGCGTTGGCGTCTTCAGGGAAGTGCGGACAAGGACACGGAGAGGCGGCTGCGATGGCGCCATCAGGGAGGTGTGGACAAGGACACGGAGAGGTGGTCCGCGTAGGCGCCCTCAGGGAAGTGCGGACAGACAAGCACACGGAGAGGCGGCCGCGTTGGAGAGGCGGCGGCCGTTGGCGCCCTCAGGGAAGTGCGGACAGACAAGCACAGGGAGAGGGGCCACCATGGCGCCCTCAGGGAAGTGCGGACAGACAAGCACAGGGAGAGGGGCCACCATGGCGCCCTCAGGGAAGTGCGGACAGACAAGCACACGGAGAGGCGGCGGCCGTTGGCGCCCTCAGGGAAGTGCGGAGGGAAACCACAGCGAGACCCTGCGCACCCTCCAGGGAGCACAAACAATCAAATAAACAAACTGCCAGCACCGCGAGCTGAGCAGGCCGCCGGGTGGGGGGCGTCCTCATCCACAGCCGGCGGAGCAGCTGGCAGAGCCACTGTGGACAGCTTCTGTCACAGCCAAAGAAGGCCCAGCAGTCACGTTCCTGGGTCCTTGCTCAAGAGAAATGAAAACGGAGGCTCACACATAAATGCAAATGTTTACCACTGTTCTGCTCGTCATCAAACCCCAGACAATCCAATGCCCTGCAGTGGCTAGACCACAGTGCTGTGATGCGTGCGCACGTGGACGGCACCCCACCCCTGAGAACAAGCCCAGGATAGGCACCCCACGCGGTGGGTGCCAAGTGGCCAGGCTTGGAGCCAGACATGCAGGTGCCGCTGGGTGGTTCCCAAACCCCAAGGCGGATGCTGTGTTTAAACAGCACCTGAGGGTTCCCACACACTTTTCAGGCGTGTCCTGAAGACACAACAGACACCATCAGGAACCACACTGTGCCAGAGGAGAAGAAATCCACTCAGAAACACACCAAGCGTTCGGGGTCCCACAGCTCAGACCCCCAGGCCTCATGGGGTCCCAGGGAGGTGAGCGGAGGCCTCACGCTGTGGCCGGAGGGGGCTATGGGGAGACAGAGCCCCAGGGCGGGGCCTGGACGGCTGAGGACAGCCAGGCAGGCAGGGCGCATTCCAGAACCGCACGTTATAGGGTGCTGTTGTTCAGCGGCATCCCCCAGGGGGCGCTGGTGAGCCCGGTGAGCCGGAGAGGCCGTGAGCCACTCCATGGCTTGGGGGTGCACAGTGTTGGGGGCAGGTTTAGCCCCTTGAGGCGCTCAGCCTGGACACCCGCACCATTCCCTGTGGTGCTGGAGGAGCCAGGCCACCCCAGGCAGCTCAGCAGTGCCTGGAACTGACAGTGCCCATTGGGCCCTGTGGGGGGTGTTGACTCTCTAGGGCCCTTGGGGCCTCTCTGTCAGTCCCGGACCATCAAAGGCGCTCTCTCTTCTATTCACACCCTGCCCAAGCTGACATGCGGATGCCAGGCCTGACTGCCAGCTTGGTGACCAGTGCTGGGGCACGCAGCCCTTTCTGACTGCCTCGGAGCCAGGCACCACCAGCATGAGTCACTCCGCGGGGAGGGGGATGGCTGAGGGGGCTCCCCCATCAGAGGCGACATTCAGATCGGGACACCTGCTTTGCCTGTGCCCCGAGTGTCTTGGGGAAAGGGCGCCTGGGTCTCTGCTCCATGCTGGTGGGGAGCTCTCCCCAGGAAACCCGGGTGCCCCTGCCTGGGGCAGTCCTAAGAGTTCTAGAACAGTGGTGCCTGCGTCTTCCCCAGAGACACACAGTCTGGTTGCCTGGCTCTCCCGACACAGAGTGGGCCTGTTCTCCAGATACCAGGGTGCTGGAGGAGCCTCCGAGTGCAGAGCTCGGCATCTTCATTGCCCATGTGCTCCCCAGCCCCGCGCCCTGCCCGGAAGCCGACCCAGCCGGGCGCTGCCACTGCTCACACACGATGCCCTGTGGGGCCTGGACTTACTTCCCAGGCTCTGAGTCCCCTGGTCTCTTAGCCTGGCTCGGTCTCTCAGGGGACACTGGGACCCGGCCTGGGGCCTCCGGGAGCTGGGCTCAAGTCAGGACAGCCCTCTGAGGACCGAGGCCTGTTCCTCCGGGGCGGACGTCACAGGCACTCCTGGCTCGGGACTATGCATCCAGCACCCTTGTGAATCAGGAATGCCCTCCCAGGGTGACCTCTCTGAGGCGCAGGGGCCAGCGGGTGGGGTGACAGCTTGCTGCTCGGGTTCCAGAGAAAGCTACCAGCTCCCCTGGGCTCTCTCGGCCTGCAGCTGCTGTGGCTGGAGTGCCCTGTCCAGAGGCTGCCACAGGTGGGAAGCTGGGGGCTGTGGAGGGGAATCTCAGGGGAAACAGCCTCTCCCTGTACTTAGGCGAGTCCAAGAGTGAGGGGCTGCGGCTCTCCTAGGGCACCAACCTCTGGGATCTTCCATTAGCTCCTGAGACCTGAGGAGGCTGGGAAGGAACCCCTAGCTGGTGGGTCCCGCGGGGGCAGTGGGGGCTTCTGGGGAGGCTCCTGCCTGGTAGGGACATGGCCTTAGGGGAGCCCTGTCTGGCATCGCCATCGTGCACGTCAGCTCCGAGTTCTCACTGCTCCAGGAGGGTCCAGTGGTCCTGGTCCTGCAGGACCCAGCCTGGGGGCCCCCTGCCTCCCCCAAGCCCCAGCAGGATACAGAGGACCTAGAGCAAAGTTTCCTGGGGCCGGCCGTGGTTGGTGGCAAGCCCTCTAGGCCCTGCCCATTCTCCCCTGGCAGGTGACTCCACTAGTAGCTGAGCACCTGGGGGCAGGTGAGGTGATGTCTGGCCACTTGGGAGGGCTTCCCCCCTCATCTCTGGAAACCGGAGCCCTTCCTGCACCCCACTCAGTTTAGCCGATGGATGACAATGTCCACTGGGCCACGGCAGCTCAGGCCCTGGGGTGGGCTGAGAGCCAGGGCCCTCCCATTGCTGCATCAGCTCTAACCCCAGGCAGGACCACCATGAAGCCCCCACACAGCGGGTCGGTGGGGTGCCTGAGCTCCAGAGGTCTGGCTACTGAAGGTCCCACCCTACCTGAGGGGCCGCCTGTGATCCGCCCACTGTTTCCCTCTGAGTGGGACACCCTAAGATTCCTCCTAATTTTGCGTTGCCACCAGCCTTTTTGTTTTCCTGGGAAGGGGTGGGGGTGGAGCATGTGTGGTCACCGCCCTGTGGATGTCACCAGGAAGAGGTGGCCCTTGGTGGGACGTGGACTTGGGGCCCAGAGGGACCCCGGGCAGATGTGAGGGGCCCGACCTTCTCTAGGGGCCCTCAGGGGCTGGGCTGCCTCCATCTGCCCTAGTCTCCGCCCTGGCAGGGCTTGGGTCTATGCACCTGAGGTCAGTTTCTGGCTGTTTGGAAGCCACCCTCTCACATGACCTGTGCTGCCTGGCCAGGCTCATGGGGCAAAGTGGACAGCCAAAGCCACACCCACCACTGGCCGAGCACCACACAGTGCGCTGGGGAGAGCAGAAGAGATGGGTGCTTGTCACCACGCAGTGCACTGGGGATTGCCGGTACTGCACCTGCAGGTCACAGGAGCCACAGGCCTTGACTGCGAGGCCACAGTGCCACGAGCTCATGAACCCTCAGTCACAGACGCACCCACGGTCAAGGGACACCCCTGCCAGGGGCTCCACTCTGCAGAAGCCACTGTCATCCTGCACTTCCAGGGGTGGCCACTAGAGGCTCCCCAAAGACAGAACTGGCCGGAGGGCTCCAGAGCTGCCAAGCACCAGCCCGGGACAGGGTGGCACCCACAGTAATGGAGGGACAGGGTTGGGTGTGGGGAATGCAGCCCACCCTTCCCCGCGGCTGGGTACCACGGGGGAGGGGGAGGGGAGCAATGCTGCCCTGAGGCTCCTGGCCCTTCCAGGGGAACTGACAACTGCTTTTCTGAGATGGACAGACAGGAGGACATCACACACAGCGCTCTGAGGACCTCACCTGCCCTGTGGTGGCTGCCCTCCAAACACGCAGTGACCTGGATTCTCTCCAAACCTGGGTCTTGCTCCTGGGAGGTGGCTGGATCGGCTTCCGTACTGGGAACAGTCTGCAGACTTTAGGACAAAGTGTCCTGCCAGCTCTCCATGCTCGGGGTGACCATAGACCCCAGTGCTGGCTGGCCTGGGGGGTGTACCAGGCTCAGCAGTCCTCCCCATTCGGGGCGACCACAGACCCCAGGGAGCCTGGCCCTGCTGTTCTCAGGCCCCCACTGGCCCTGGTTTCCTCCTAACCTGCGTCCAGGTATCAGTCCCCCAAGCCAAGCCAACACCCAGTCTCCGCCTAGGTGTCTGCAGGAAATATCAGTGCATTTACTTGGGAAAACACACCACACCCAGCACACAAGCGTGGGCCCTGGGGGAGGCTGGGGCTCCCAGCGAGCTGAGACCCCAGCCCAGCCCTCCTTCCTCTGCCTCATCAGATGGGTGCCCCCACCTGGGCTAGCTGGACCCACAGGGGGCCCAGTGAGCAAGGCTGGCAGACCCTTGTCCAGAGGCTGGTGGTGTTTGGTGCAGGTGGGGAGGCAGCGGCTGAGCCTGACCCCAGGGGTCCCGAGGCACCCATGGCATGGGCCCCTCCCCAGGCTCGAGGAGGTGCCAGAAGATTCACTGTCCATGGCCCTACTGGGCCCCACTCCCACCGCTTGTGGTCCGATCCTGCTTGTGCACCTCATGCCTCCATTAATTAATATTTTGAAGCTGCCAATGCGTGCTCTTTGCAGGAGGGAGTCATTGTCTGGGTTAACGGTAGTCTTCAACAAAAACCTGGCATACAGCTGCAAGAAATTTGTTTAAGATTTAACACATAGTAACATCAAAACAAACAAGCGCTGCCATGGCAACGAGGACTAAACAAAGGCTCGCAGATACCCCGAGCTGGCGCCACGCCGGTGGAGCCATGGCAACCTGCCCCGAAAACAGAAATCGGTGGACTTTTTCTCTGCAAGTCCTGTCAGAGTCAGCAGCTTTCTGCGGTACCTAAGGCCACTTCCTCGCGGTCCCCAGGCTCCTGAGGGAGGCAGAGGCTCCCACAAGTGACAGTGGGCATCCCCCTCTCCAAAATGCAAAACAAAAGCAAGCCAATACCCCTCAGGCCTGCTGCCCGCCACCCCTTGCTTTTCCTGGAGATTAAAGGAAAATCTCTAGTGTCGCCAGCCCCTCCTGGTGGCCCTGCCCCCCTCTGTCTTCCTGAGACAAGTGTGTGAGTTTAGGCCCCTTTCTCCTGCACACCTGGGAGGTCAGGACCCCGTGCCAGGATCACAGGGACCCTCCCCCGAAGGGAGTCTAGGCTGCAGGAGGGAAGGACAGTTTGAGGGTGGGAGAGATGCGGAGGCAGTCCTGGGGGAAGCCCGGGGTCACAAGGGTCTGCGGCTGCAGGTGAATTGGGAGGCGGGGAGGTCAGAATCCCTCAGCCTCCCCTCAGGCCACGGTCCCGGTCCTGGCCACCTGAGCTGCTGCCCACAGGACAATCTGCCACACGGCGCCCACCCACAGTGCCCAGCCAGCCGACCAGGCTGCCCAGGACTGGGTCTCAGCCTCAGCCCCTCCCTGGGCTCGGGCCACAGCTGTCTGCTCCCCCAGACCTTGACCCTCATGGCCAGCCAAGGCTGGCACACCCCAAGGCTGGTCTCAGGTTCTGCACTGGGGAGGTGGCCGTGCTGGAGCAGGGGGCCAAGCTTTAGCCCCCAAGTGCCTGAGCAGCTCAAGCCCTGGCTCTGGGAACAGGCCCAGACCAGCTGGGGCTCCTCTGGCCTTCTGGGGTGCCAGCACCCCCATGAGCAGGCAGGGCTCCCATCATTCTCCAAATGAGCCACAGCCGCCAAGCCCCAGCCACCACAGGGAGAGCTCTGCATGTGTGTGCAGGTGTGTGCAGGCGTGTGTGTGCACGTGTGGCCATGTGCACGCACACATGCGCCATAGTTTGAAGGCCACTTTCTGCAGAAGGAATCATACCTGGCACCATACTTGGTGTGTCCGGGCAGTGCCAAGGCTGTGCGCCAAGGCTGTGCGCATGGGGCTGGCCCTGCAGGGCTGATGGCCCCTGGACAGGCTCTTCCCACCTCCCGCCCAGCCCTTCTAGGAGCTTCACCCACAAGCACCGTCTCCACACTGCTTTGCCCTGGGTCTGCTCCTGTGTATCCCAGAGCACACATTGGGCGGCACAGAGGGCACCCAGGGACTCGTCCCAGACGCGCCCACATGCCCAGGCCTGCTGAGGAGCAGCTGCCAGGGCCCAGGAGCACGGGGCTGGGATCCACGAAGGGGCTGGGTCCCCTCCAAACAAGGACACCTGAGGGGGAGGAGGAGCACTGGGGGACACATGGGCCCTGGCGGCCAAGGGGAGGAGCCAGCCCTGCCAATGTCCACACAGGCTCCAGACACCATGGCCGCTCTGCAAACCCCACCTGCCGCTGTATGGGCTAAATATAGCCAACCCAGTTTCCCTCTCCTGGTCTGTGTGCCTGGGACACGTCCCTTGGCAAAGTGAGTTCTGGGCTCAGGACAAGGGCACTGTCTGTGCCAGAGGCTCTGGCCCCCGGCCTCCTGAGCACAGCGCAGGTCAGTGCCGCCTGCCCATGGCTGTTGACCCACCAGAGCGGCCCTGGTCACCAGGACCTGTCAGCAGCTGGCTGGGGGTGTCTACACAAGCCCACACTGCATAGCCCACTGCTGCAGGAGACTGCAGGTTTCCAGCAGGGATGGCGGCTGGTCTGTCTTCCAGGCAGCAGCTGGCACGACAAGCCCTGTGGGTGATATGGGAGCCCCAGCAAGCCTGTGGGAGCTGCCTCTCGCCAAAGAGCCCACAAGTGGGGTCTGGACCTCTGAGTCAGGTACCAGTCGCCTCAGCCACAGTACCATTGGAGGTGCGGCCCCGAGAGTCAGTCCACGAAGGATCTGTGGCCGGGGGTGCAGCGTGTGGGGTGCAGTGTGGCCAGGGGTGCAGTGTGGCCAGGGGTGCAGCACAGGCAGGTGTAGTGTGGCCAGGGGTGCAGTGTGGGGGGTGCAGGCTGTCAGACGGACCCTCGCAGGCCAAGCCCCAGCCCTTGTCGGGGCCCTTCTGGTCCCCTTGCCCTGGCAGGCTCTTTGTGCCTTCCTGGTCTCCAGAGGCCCCAGGGATGAGTGATCCTGGGTTAGTATGGGCTCCAACCACCAAGGTGTTGGCAAATGATGGCCCTGTCCAAGGCTGGGAAGCGCAAGGCTACGTGACTACCTGCCCAGAGGGGCCAGCCACAGCCTCCTCTCACACCGGCCGATGGCTAAGCCCATGAGGACGCTGAGGCTGGGAAGTCACAAAGGAGGTTGGCAGGGGCCACTGGGTCTGGACAGGTCAAGGGTGAGACCAACTTGCACCCGGGTCCCCGGATGGACCCTCCCCTCCAGTTTCTCTAGGACTGAGGCTGTGAGCTGTCAGGACGACGAACAGGACTTGCTGGCCCTGGTTGCCCCTGCCATCCCCTAGAGCTGGGGGAGCCTGCAAGGCAGTCAGCTGGAGAGAAGATCCGGGTTCAGGCATCCTTTTGAGCAGTTTCATGGCTTTTCTGGCATAACTTTCTAAACTCAAAATGCCCTCAGATGCACTCAGATGTGCCGTACACAACAGGAAGCTCACCAGGACATGCACAGTCCGGGAACATGCACGACCCAGGAGACACCCAAGACCCAGGGGACATGCATGACCCGGGAGACACATGTGACATCGCCACAGACCACAGCAGAGACAGCACAGCTGCAAAGGCCACGGTGCCCATCCAGAGCTGGTAGACGGGTGCTGACACCGCAGAGGTGGGCCCCAAAGCCTTCAGCATGGGGGCATCTGACCCACGGCCCAGCCCCTTGCAAAGCCAAGGCCGCCGAGGGGGAGGGCAGCAGGAGCTCTGAGATGAAAAAGTAATGAGGTTGTGGCAACGTAGGAATCTGGCCGCAAGTGGACGCGGGTGCAAACCGCCAAAATAAAGCCATTTCTACACAGATGGACAGGACAGGGCTAGACACGGGGCTGGGGGAGAACCACTGCTTTTCTCAGGCGCGATCATGGTGGGGTGTCGGGACATGAGGTGAAATGTGCCGGGGTGGGTGAGGGTGCCTCAGTGTGCTTCCCGGCAATCATCCAGGAGAAAACAGGCAACGTGTGACACAGCAACAGGTGTGTGCACACATGACACAGAAATGCACGTGCATATGTGCACACACGATGCAGAAACGTGCACACACGTGCACACACGATGCAGAAACGCACGCACACGTTCACACACGACACAGTAACGCACGGGCACACGTGCACACACGACAAAGAAACACATGCACACCTGCACACACGACGCAGAAACACACACACGTGCACACAGGACGCAGAAACGCACGTGCACACACGACACAGAAACGCATGCACACGTGCATATATGACACAGAAACACTTGCACATGTGCACATACGACACAGAAACACGTGCACACATGCACACACGATGCAGTAACGCACGGGCACACGTGCACACACAACACAGAAACACGCAGACGTGCACACACGATGCAGAAACACACACGTGCACACAGGATGCAGAAACGCACGAGCACACACGACGCAGAAATGCACGCACATGTGAACATACGACAGGAACACTTACACATGTGCACACATGACACAGAAACACGTGCACACGTGCACACAGGACGCAGAAACACGTGCACACACGACACAGAAACGCACACCCACACATGCACACACGACGCAGAAACGCGCACACATGCACACACAACGCAGACAAAGCAAACGGCATGATGCTGTTTTGCAGTGATGGCCAGAGCCGCATCCTTGGTGCCCTTTGCTGTTTCGGCACCTGTGGGAATCCCGGGGCAGAAGTGGAGCAGCACAAAGGCTTTGGGAGGGGCTGGGACCTGAATGGCCAGCTCCATGCATGGGGACACAAGCATCCAACCTCTGAGACTCAGCCCCTGAGTCAACCCATGGAGGGTCAGGAACTCTGCCTGCCAGCAGCCAACTGCCTCTCCAGGCTTCAGGCAGGAACTGTCCCCACTCCTGGGGAGGCCCAGTGATCCCAGCCACAGCTCCCTGACTCTGGAGAGCAACATTCACCCTGAGTTTGCTCCGAGGCCAGACACCCCCTCATAGGCCACCTCCCATGCCAAGACCCCGCACAACCATGGGGCCAGGAGGAGCCAGGGCTGCCGCTCAGGACTCGGAACCGAGAGGTCCTGGAATGCCCGGACCCCTGCTTCCGGAGGCCCAGATGGCACATTCAGACTCCCACGTCTGGGCTGCTTCTGAGAAGGGCGGGGTCTTGAAGCACAACCCCCTCGACTCCCCATGGCCCACTCCCCACAGAACCCACCCGGGGGCTCAGGGTCACAGACCCCCATAAGCCAGGTCCCTCAGCCCGTGAGCCTGGCGCACTCACTTGATCTTGCTGAAGACGATGTCCACGTCGGTGACCGTCACGTTCCTACCGTCGATCACCTGGCAGTCCTTGCACAGCTTCGACCAGTTCTTGCCATGCATCTCCCTCCCAGTGGCCCTGGTGTCCCCGTGCACCGCAAAGCGCCGGAAGGCCTCCTCCAGGGCACTGAGCTCGGGGGCCGCGGCTGCACCCTCACCGGCACCCTCTGACTCCAGCGACAGCCTCTTGGCCGCCCGGTCCTTCGAGGGGTCCCCCGGGGACTTGGGGGGCGTCCTGTTGGCAGCTTTGGCGGGCTTCGCCTTGTCAGCCATGTTGCTGTGGAGGAAGGAGAGGAGAAAGGTGTCACCCGGGCCATGTCTCAGCTGACCTGGGTGCAGCCCAGGAGACCCACCATACCAACGAGCACCAGGACGTGGCTGAGACGGGCAGGGGCGACGTGGCGAGGGCTGAGACGGGCAGGCCCTCCCGGGGCGACGTGGCGAGGGCTGAGACGGGCAGGCCTTCCCGGGGCTGGGCATGAGGCCCCTCAGACCCTCAGAGCCAGCTGCCCTGGAGGCACGCGTGTCCAGCTGCCAGGCAGAGTGGAGCCAAGCAAGGCCTTGCCCACTTGCCGTCATTGGGCCAAGGACCCCCTAAGTCAGATAAAGCCAGCAGCTTTAGGATGGGAGCTGAGCTGGGTGCCAGGGGCTCCAGGCCGAGCAGGCTCAGGGTGTGACTGGCAGCATCACAGCCCATCCCGGGTCCTCCCCACCGCCACACTTTTCCACTGCCCCTCCTGTGGACGCCCGCTCTGCAGCTCTGGGGGACACCTGAGGACCACACCCTCCCCAGGGTCTGTGAGGGGACGCCTTCCTCCGGGAGGGTCCACAGCGGTCCTGCGACAGCGGCTCCCACCCCAGTGCAGAGCCTCTGACCATAGATGGAGCTTTGGGTTGGGGGGGGGGTGTGTGTGGTGGCCCTGGGGGCACCTGAGGATGCTCTGCCCAGGTGCCCTGGGCCTGCCGAGCCCACGGTGCCCCAGCCAGGGGAGGGGACTGCGAGTGTGCAGGGTTGAGGCAGTGGTGGGGTCACGGGCATCGGGGCGCAGGGACGCCCTCTGGACTTTGCAAGGCGCCCACCCCCAGAGCAGGTGGCTGGGCCGTGGGGTTGAGAAGACTGAGGGGTGCCGCTCAGGGAGGGTTTGGGGACGCAGGGCTATGCCACAGGGCGGGGCTGCCGAGGCCGCCTCCCCACCATGCATGGTGAGACCCAAGTCAGGCCCTGAAAGACTCAGAGTGAGGTGCTGGCCTCCACACAACAGTCGCTTCCCCAAGGGGCCCGGACGCCAGGTCGGCCCTCAGCACTGCACTGAGAGCTGAACGTCTCCTCGGCCCACAGACACAAGAGCCGGTGGGAGGGTCGGTGCCGAGGACACAGGTGCATGTCCCAACCCTGGGACTCACCGAGCCCTCTCAGATCTGGAGTTCTCAGCACCAGTCATGGCCAAAGTGTGGCTCTGTCATCCTGGGGGTCCTGAGTGTGGCCCCTGCTGACCTTGAGATCCCACAGATTCTCCCAAAACAGCTGGAAAAAAATCCAGGGGTGCTGCCTACACTGAGGACCTTAAGGGCCTTAGGCCCCTCCCATTCACCCCTTTCCTGGAAGGCACCGAAAATGCAGATGCCAACACAGCAGAGGACACAGGGGCAGGACCCAGTTGGGGCAGGACCACGTGGGGCAGGATCCTGGCGGGGGTGGGGCCGCATCGGGGCAGGATCCCGGCGGGGGCGGGACCGCGTGGGGGCAGGATCCCGGCGGGGGCGGGACCGCGTGGGGTCAGGATCCTGGGGGTAGAAGGGCTGGGTCAGGTGTCCAGCCAGGAACAGTCTCCCGTTTTATCGCTGACACCATTTCTTTGTCTGAAACAGGAGCTGCTCACAGGCCTGGCCTGTGTTTCCACTGGGCCTGTGCAGCAGGGGACGCTGGGCAGGAGGAGCGGTTGGGAAATTCCCAGAAGCAATGGTGGGTTTTGTGAGCACCCAGAACAGTGGTGGGCGTGCGGGTCAGAGGAAAAGAACCTTCTGGGATGCTTCAAACTCAGGGCCGCGTTCTGTGGTCTTATCTCCTGTGGGGACGCGCCTGAACAAAGACCCTTATTCACACACCTCCGTGAGTCATCTGAGAACCTGCACCCCATGGGACCCGCCTGGGAGCAAAGGGATGAGGGAAGCCCCTCGGAGCCGCCTTCAGGGCTCACGCAGGACGTCCCACCCATCAGCGCGTGCTTTGCAGGAGTTTTTAATAAGCTTGGAGGTTGGCCTTGGAAGGCTGAGCGGGACATAAAGCGTCCTGCCCTCGTGAGGCCTTCAGTTGGGGCAGGTGATAAACAAATAAACAAGTAATGAAACATCAGGCAGCGAGGAGTGAAGAGGAGAAACTGAGGCAGGTCAGAGGGAGGCCAGCAGGCAATTTCAGACCCGGCGGAAGCGGACACGCGTGAGCAGAGATGCGGGCAGGCGGGAGTCACGGTGCGTGAGGACGGTCCAGCGCAGGGCCCCTGCGCCCAGGTACCCCTGCACCCCTGCTGGGCAGGCACCACCTTCACTGGGCTCAGCCCCCCTCAGCACAGCAACAGCATGAGATGGCACGAACGAGAGCACTGTGGGGTCCGCGGGGCAGAGGGCAGAAAGGAACAGGGGTCAGGCCATCGCCAGATCTACTGAAGACGGACACTGGCTTCAAACTGAGGAAAAATGCTTCCGGCCGGGACTTGGATACCCTCGTCCACTGTCCCCACTCAGGCTGAGGGGAGGGAGGCCACCTGCAGTGGGTGTGAGCTCAGAGACGTGGCCACACCCCCTGCGGAGGTGCTTGGTACTGGGCTTCCCAGGAAGACGAGGGCGACAGCCGTCAACAGCTGAGAAGAAGGAGTAGATGCAGGAACCCACGGCCCTGTCGGGAGGGCCGAGGACCAGGCCCAGGCAGTTTTGGAGGGAAAAGCGGAATCCGTCCCAACTCAGCCCCAGCCTTTCTGCACCAAGGCGTGGAGCGGTGCCGACCTCAGGCGCCGGCTGCCACAAATGCTTCCAGAGCCGGCTCTGCGTGGGGTGCACGCTCAGGGATCTCACACGGGGACTCGCCTCAGAGCCCATCTGAGCTTCACTGTTCTAGGTTCTTGTAGTTTTGTTTTACCTCAAACAGGCATTAGCTTAGCAAACTATTTTTTAAAAGGTTTTTAAATTAAAATAGACAGAATGAATCAGGCGAGACGTGCTGCTGTGGAAGACAGCCAGGCTGCTGCTGGGTCTGGAGGAGAAGGACGCCACGGCCAACCCCAAGCGGCAGCAGAGGAGACGGGAGTCGCACTGTCTGGATCGCTTCACGAGACCCATGTGCTGTTTCCACAATGACGGTAATAGAATACATTTAATTTAAGAGAACGTGGAGGTGTCAGAGGGACAATGAGCCTGGGCGGGCACCTCTCCCTTGGCGCTCACCACCAAGTGTAGTATGCAGCTGTGCCAGCTGCTTCTCCTTGGACGGGCAGAGGCCAGGCGTCCTCCACTTTCTCACAGTTTCTGGACGCAGTGCACCTGAGCCCTGGGTGCAGACCCTCACACCGTTTCCCTCGGAGGCTGTGCTCTGTCACCGTGAGGGAAAAGAAGGTCGTGTAGCAGAAGAGACTCCAGGAAGACAAACTGCTCACCCAGGGATCAAAGGACAAGCTCCCAGGCATGCACCCACCATCTCCAGATGTGTGCCCTGAGCCCCCAGGGGGTTGCTCTGCACTCCCAGGCCTGTGCCCACCATCCCACATGTGCCCTGAGCCCCAAGGGGGTCACCCTGTACTCCCAGGCCTGTGCCCACCATCCCAGCTGTGCCCTGCACTCCCAGGCCTTTGGCTTGCATCCAGGTGTGCACCTGCACCCTCTCCTGCTGGCTGGTGCCTCCCTGGTAGGAGGGACATGCCCAGCCCTGCCCTGACCCAGGTTCCTGCTCACAGCACATACCCCTTCCCTGGCTAGACCCCACGGGAGCCCAAGTGGGGCCCGGCCAGGACCTGCTTGGAGGCTGAGCCCACCCCACTCACGCCCCCACCCCCAGGGCCTCCCCAGGGAGTCAGGAGGATGGCGCCTATGGGCTCACCCATGGGTGGGCTGCACGTTGTTGTACAACTGGCATTTTCAAAACAGGCTTGGAGAGGGCAGAAGACAAGGGTAGAGGTGGTACCACAGACCTCAGAACGGGCAGGCAGAGGCAGACCCCAGAGGGCGACTGTCCTGGGGAACAAAGCATCCCCGCTGGCCGGGAAACGCCTGCCCCAGGTGCGTCGCCAGCTCCAAGGACTTGGCCGCCCAGGCACCCCAGGCCACCTTGCCCCCAACCCCATGGGCTGTCCCTGTTCCCAAGAGGCCCCACGGAAAATCAACTGGGCCCAATTTGTCAGAATGAATCTCCTGGGAAATACCTTAAGACTGGATGCTGGACTGCCCGAAGCCAAACTTACAGAAAAGCTGACGGAACAGAAGTGACAAGGCTGGAGAAACAGCAGCCGGCCTCTGATCACAGAGCTGTCCAGGGGCTGGAAACCCGGGTGCCCATGTGGCATCAGTAAGCAGGGCCAGGGGCAGTCACTAGGACCGACCACGGCTCTGTCACTAGGAACAGGGGTCTCTCACTAGGACCTGGGGTCTGTCAGTCACCAGAGCCAGGGCCTATCCCTTGGGTCTGCAGCCTGTGGCTAGGACCTAGGGTCTGTCACTAGCGCCAGGGGTCTGTCCCTTGGGCCTGGAGCCTGTTACTAGGGTCTGGGGTGTGTCACTAGGGCCTGGGGTGTGTCACTAGGGCCAGCTGCTGTTTTAAAGGTAGCAGCAGCCTCGGTGCTCCCTTGTTCACTGCCCACGCCCACGGGGGGGTGGCGCCGACAGAGCCCACACGACCGCTCTCCACGTGGATGGCTGTGGGGTGGCTGAGCCTTGCTGGCAGAGGAGGCTGGTGGACAGGCCGTGCTCACATCAACAGGAGTGCCGGGTCAGAGGTTGAGGCAGGAGCCACAGAGCCAGTGGGAGCCACCACCCCTCTCAGCTCATCACCCCTCCCTGGGGCCTGAGACCCCAGAGTCAGCCCTCGGCCCTGCTCAGGCTCTGGCCTCCCTGGGAACCTCTGTCCTGGTCGCAGGTGTCCTGCAGGCCCCTTGGGTTGTGCTGGGCTGGACCAGGCCGGGGGTGACCTCTGAAGCTCCACCTGCCTTGGAGAAGCCACCAGCAGCTTCTCCAGCTGCACCCGCTGACCTAAAACAAAGCTGGCAGTTTCTGAGTCTGTGCACTTCCCCCTGCAGCGGAAGATGCAGGATGATCAGTCACTCAAGCCCAGCGTCCCCAGGGCACACTCGAGAGCACACCCCACCCAGAGGCCAGGCAGGCGCACACGGCCAGGTCTGCCCCAGGGTGCCCGTCCAGAGAGGTCACAGTCCTGAAAGGCCACGGTCCTGAGAGGTCCCCATTGTGAGAGGTCCCCAGTCCAGAGAGGTCGCCAGTCCTCAGAGGTCACTGTCCTGAGAGGTCACTGTCCTGAGAGGTCACTGGTCCTGAGAGGTCATCAGTCTTGAGAGGTCACTGGTTGATCCTGAGAGGTCACTGGTCCAGAGAGGTCATCAGTCTTGAGAGGTCCCCAGCACAGAGAGGTCACTGTCCTGAGAGGTCACTGTCCTGAGAGGTCACTGGTTGATCCTGAGAGGTCACTGGTCCAGAGAGGTCGCTAGGATGGGGTCTCCAGGCCTGGGCTGAGGCTCTGCCCCAGAGAGGACCTGAGGTCGGGCTCCTGCTCTTCAGGGACCCTGAGGGCCAGAGCCAAGCCCAGGCTGAGTGCAGTCCCCAAGGAAGTGGGAGGAGGAGGGCAGGGCCGAGTCCTGTGGCAGCGCCCGCAGCACACCACACTTGGACCCTGGTCGTCTCACGTGGCGTCCTCCGGCCATCCTGCACGGGGCCATCGGGACCCCTGCCACTCACCACAACCGCGTGGCCTCAGACCCGGGCAGGACAGGGCAGGCTTCACACTATCCTAAGTCCCATGGGGTGGGAGGGACCCTGCACAAGGAACCTTCCGGTAAGGGGGGCAGGGGAGCAGGGGAGCAGGGGCTGTGCGGCCCCGGCCACCTCCACTCACTCTCCGCCCTCAGAAGAAGAGATGGGTGCACGGGAGCTTCTCGGGTCAACAGGGTGCACCCAGCACCCAGCCCCTGGTGCCCTCTGCCTCTGGGAACCACATCTTGGCCCCCATCTGCAGGATGTGGTCCCCGCAGCCCTCAGCACGGCCACTTTGGGGACGGCCACCGGAGCCCATCTGCACACAGGTGTAGGGATGAGAAGGCAGGGAAGTCACAGAGAAAACCCTCCCAGGCTACAGAGCAAACCCCTTCTGAGTGGGAGACTAAGGATTAAGGATGACAGGGAGACACAGGAGGGAGGATGGAACATTCCAGAGCACTAGGGCCGAGTATCCAGGCCACAGACGCCGGGGCCGTGGGCACCAACTTTGCCACCAAATGGCCACCGTGGGACGGAGGTGCAATGGGGCTCCCGGACTCTGCAAAGGACACTGCAGCGGAGACTCATCCTGGTCTGAGACGGCTGTCCGAGGCCCAAGTGAGAGTTAAACCACATCCCCAGCCAGTGCCCACCACCCACGCCAACACCATTTCTCTAAAGCACCACACAGGACATTCCGCCAACAGAGCATCCCAAAACGGAATAAAATAGATCCCGGCTGGCTCATCCCATCAACCACGTCCGAGACTCGGCGGCTGCAGATGCGGTGGGACAGGCCTCCATTAAAGGCATATCCCATGGGGGCAGCCAGGGCTCTCACGGGGGGCACAGCAGGTTAGAGAACACAGCTGGGGCTCTCACGGGAGGCACAGTGGGTTACAGGAGAAAACAGCCGGGGCTCTCACAGGGGGCAGAGCAGGTTACAGGACACGGCAGAACCAGGGGCTGGTCCCTCATCCAGCGCAGCTTCACTGAGCGCCAGATGCACGAGGACCATTCCCCACCCCAGCCCAGTCACTGCCCTTGGGTTGCCCTCAGGGCTCCAGGTCCAGGGCACCTGCAGGCAGCTGAGACCAGGCCAGCTCTGGGCCAGCGGTGGCCCCATCTAATCCCCAGAACCTGTGAATGCAACCTTGTTTGGAGAAAGGATCTGGAAATGAGATCATCCCGGATTATCCACGGCTGAGCCCTAAATCCAATGGTGAGTGTCTCTACCTAGAAAAGGCAGAAGAGAAGACACACAGAAAAGAGGAGAAGGTGCTACAGGCTGAATTCGTCCCCTCCAAAATCCACACTGGAACCTAATCCCCATTGTGGTGGCATTAAGAGTTAGAGTCTTTGGGGGATGAGACTGAGCTATGGGGGCCAGGTTCCGAGGAATGACTGAGTGCCTTATCAAAGGGCTAGAGCATGAGGACATGGCAACCAGGCCCTGTCTTGGAAGCAGGGAAGGGCCCTTGTCGGACGCCAAGCCTGCCGGTGCCTTGATCTTGGACTCTCCAGCCTCCAGAATTGTGAGAAGTGAACATATCATTTCATAAATTACCACGCCTGGTTTTGTTACAGCAACACCCACGGACTAAGACAGTCGCCGTGAGGCTGGGACTGGAGTGACGCAGCCACACGCGCAGGACAACTGGAGCCACCAGGAGCTGGAAGAGGCAGGGAGGGTCCCCCCAAGCCTCCAGAGGAAGCTGACCCCTGAGATGCCTGGACACTGGGCTTCTGGTCTCCAGGACCATGGGGGAATGCGTTCCTGTTGTGTTAACCCCGGACTGTGTCAATTGTCAGCGGCCTCTGGACACAATGACACAGTGGGTGGGACCAGAAGGCTCAGCATCCCTAATGGGGAACAGAGTCTGCGGAGGCCCTCAGGTAGCACTGAGAGGCCACAGGGGGCTCCAGAGGCCCCTGGGGGTCTGCTTAAGCCAGGATGGGTGTTAGGCCAGGGCTGCCAACAGCACCTGCCTTCTGAGACCCATCCAGCCTCCAGTTGCCCATTTTTAGGTGGAGAAAATGAAGGGTGCATATGTGGCTGGCGTGAGGAAAAGTCAGTTGATGGGAATTTGTTGATTTAAGGGAAGGTTCAGCTGTGTCTGCATGCTAAAGGTTGTCCTCCAGATCAGATCGAGAAGCCTCAGGAAGGTCATGCAAAAGAATTTCTGATGTCCTTGGCGTGGGGGAAAATTGTTACACGGACACAGAAAGCCTTGGCCCGCAGGAAAAGATTCTTAGACGGCACCAGATTAAAAGAAAGGACTTCTGTTCATTGAAAAAATGTCATCAAGAGAGTGAAAAGGCAAACCCTAGAGTAGGAGATGTTTGCTACACACCACAAATGTTGGCTTGTCTCCAGAATATATAAAGAACCTGTACAGATCAATAAGAATTCAATACACAGGCCGGGCGCGGTGGCTCAAGCCTGTAATCCCAGCACTTTGGGAGGCCGAGACGGGCGGATCACGAGGTCAGGAGATCGAGACCATCCTGGCGAACACGGTGAAACCCCGTCTCTACTAAAAAATACAAAAAACTAGCCGGGCGAGGCAGCGGGCGCCTGTAGTCCCAGCTACTCGGGAGGCTGAGGCAGGAGAATGGCATAAACCCGGGGGGCGGAGCTTGCAGTGAGCTGAGATCCGGCCACTGCACTCCAGCCCGGGCGACAGAGCCAGACTCCGTCTCAAAAAAAAAAAAAAAAAAAAAAAAAAAAAAAAGATTTCAATACACAAAGTGCAGCTGGCTTGAAAAGGCCCCTCGGGGATGGGGTATCCAAGTGCCCAGTGCTCGGCGGGAAGCACTCAGCTTTGTTAGTATGACCAGGAAAATGCAAATCATAAGGCTTCCACACAGCCTTAGAAAAGGCTAAAACATTGCAAAGGCTGACAGTGGCAAGTGCCAGCAAGGACACGGGCCAACAGGAAACTGTGTGGGTGAATGGCTTCGACCCCTCTGGGAACTGCTTGGCATCATCTGATGAATGTAAAGACACACATGATCCCGGATCCAACGGCTCCATTTCCAGATTGACCCAAGAGACTCCTGCCCACATGCCCCAAAGAACATCCCAGGAATGCCCACGACAGCTTCATCCCTAGTTGCCAAGAAAGGGAAACCGCGTGGACAGGCGCCTGCTACCAGCATGGTGGTCTGAGGGACAGCGGGCGTCCCCGCGGGAGTGTGGGCAGCATGAGCGCGAGCGCCTGGGGCTCCTCGATGCAGTGTGGACGGACACTCGCGCACACTGTTGACCACGGTGAGCCGGCACGGCAGAGTGCCCACTGCGCGGCTTCTGGTTAAACATTAAAAACACAGGAAAAGCCAGAGCACAGTGCTCAGGAATTGGTGATTCGATGAGAAAACAGACAGTGAGTAAGACCCCATCCCGCTCCCGGAACACGAAGAGAGGCAGCCCACAACGACTGGCACTAGAACTGCAGGTGGACTGTGCCAGGTGCCAGCTGGGGCCCTCACAGCAGGCGGCCTGGGGACACGTGGGCACTGGCGAAGGTGGCAGGAACAAGCCTGGTGGGAGGTGAGGCTGAGATGAGCTTCACCCCAGTGGCTCCGCCCATGGCCCAGGCTCCTCTGGCACTGAGAAGGCAGAGGTGCCACCCCGCCAAGGAGCAGAGGAAACCGGCACTTGGGCAGCCTTAGGAGAAGCGGGGGCTGGTGTGCACAGGAGAGGATGGACACCCCAGAAGCAGCCACGGTGGCCAGGTCACCTGTGAGACACCATGGGTGGGAGATGCAGGTGGCTGTGCACAAGGCAGAGGGTGCTGGGAGCTCGCCTGTGTCATACGTGAGGGCACTTGGGCCAGGGCCTGGGTTGGAAGCCACGTCCAGACCCCATACAGGTGCTCGCTGCTCCTGTCCCCACTGACTGATGACTGATGGCCAGAGGGAGGCAGCGGGTGTGTGAAGTCGCCTGGCAGGTGCGGCTGTTGGTGGCATTCCCTGGGCAGAGGTCACATTGGACGTTTGTGAACAAATGAGCAGGTTGGGGTTACAGGTTATGGAATCTGGGAAATGTGGTCTGTGATGCCATGCGCACTGGGGGATCACGTGGAGCCCACATGGGTGGGCACCTTTGATCATGCCAAGAAGTCAGACGTGGGACACAGAGCCGGCCCGGAGGAATGCACGCACCAATCCCTTCCCTGAGCCACGCTGAACGGGGAAAGGGCTCCAGGTGGCCTTAACCGCTGGGCTTAAAGAAAGGTTAAGAACCTCCCTTCCCTTCCAGAACCTCACTTTTCAACGACGTCCGCACAACTGGGGTCCTCAGAGGAGGCGCTCACCCTTCCACGATGGAAGGGAGAAGCCCAGCTTTCTGAACGGATGAGGCTGCAGAAGGCAGCTGATATGATGAAAAGACAGAAAGCTTTGCCTGCTTCCACTCTTTTGAAAGATTTTTTATATTTCTTCCCCAAAGAAAGTCACGCATTTGGACATTCAGACATTAAATCACAATTCACAATTAAGTAGTGCTGAAGTTAAAGGAGCAACACGGAACCCAGAACAGTCTTAATTTGCGTATCAGGAAATAAGATTTAGGGACAGCTGATGTTTTTCTTAATTCTTTTTCTGAGAACCGCGTGCCACTTTCCTGCGGGGTGCTGCCCTTCCCCAGGCGTGATTCCAGGGGGCTGCAGACCACAGAACCCGCCCCTCCCCTGGATCCAGCAGAGCCAATCAAAGCCATTCCCAGGCAGAGCCCTGCAGCACTGGGGAGGGGCTGCCCCACTGAGGAGGTGCTGCTGAGTTGATGTGCCCTGGAGGCCCTGGCGGGGAGACGGCCTGGAGGTGAAATGCCCAGGATGGGGAAGCCCTGGAGGGGGGAAGTCCTAGGGAGGGGTAAGCCTTGGGGGAGGAACCCTGGGAGGGATGCCCTGGGGAGAGGGAAATCCCCTGGTGGGGGGAATGTGCTGGGGAGGGGGATTTCCCAGGGAAGGGGATACCCTGGGTGGGGATGGCATGTGCAGAGGAAGCCCTGGGTGGGGGGTATTCCCTGGGTGGGGGGATGCCCTGGGTGGGGGGGATTCCCTGGGTGGAGATGCCATGTGGGGAGGATGCCCTGGGTGGAGGGATGCCCTGGGTGGGGGGGTGCCCTTGGTGGAGATGCCATGTGGCGGGGATGCCCTGAGTGGGGGTAGATTCCCTGGGTGGAGAGGCCATGTGGGGAGGATTCTCTGGGTGGGGAATCCTTGTGGACGTTGTCCTGGGTGGTGGAGTCTTGGGGAAGGAATGGCCGAGGGGGTGGCTCTGGGAGGGGGTGGCTCTGGGAGGGGGCAGCTCTGGGAGGGGGATGTCCTGGGAGGGGGATGTCACCTTAGGGGGAAACCCTGTTGCCAATGCCCTAGGAGGGAATCCCTGTGTGAGAGATCATCTGGGTGGGGGCTGCCCTGGGTGGAAGATCATATCAGAGGCATGCAGTGGGTTATGGCCCTGTGGCACCCCCTAACACACACACACCAAGAAGAAAGTGGTCTCCCTAGGAGGAGGATCCATGCAGGGCATCTTGGGGTTTGGCTCGTGGATGCCGGGGACCAGGTCTGAGCCCCAGATGTGGCTGGGCCTGACCCAGGCAGCTCCACCCCTTCCTTCCCAGGAAACACCTTTGGCGCCAGCAGTAGGAACTAGGCGTGTGTAGATTCTGCTGCCTGATCCTGGCTCCTGGTTGAGGGTTTGTGGGCTCAGATGGACTTGACACCCGGCCGCAACCCTCCTGGGCGCAGCTTTCTGGCTCCCCCAGCCCAGGCGGAGGCAATGACTGACTCTCCTCACCCAGAGTGTTTTCCCGAAGGCACTTCTGCCTGAGGGCACCAGGCTGGGCCAGGTACTGCAGGGCGCTGACCAGCACTGGCCTGGGGCCCCCGAGAGCCCCAGATGGCATCCCTCTCACACAGTCCTCCTGTCTCACCACCAGCTATAAATAGACTCGGCTCTCTGCTGGCACAGCGTCTCCCAAGGAAGCTTTTAATTCTCAGCGTCCTCTGCAGGGAGTGGCTCCCACAGGCCTGGGAGGGAACAGACTGCCTGCTCTCCAGAGAGCTCCCCAGTCTCCATCTGCGATGGGTTATCCTAATTTTCTTTAGGAAGTTCTGCTGAGCCCTGCGTGTGGTGCTTTGGCCTTTGTGCCCACGGAGGCCCCCTGCAGCCCCTCCCTCCAGACCCTGCCCAGCCCGGTGCACGAACCCTGTTGACCGATTCCCAGGCCTAGGGCAGCCACTGCCAGTGTGAGGCTTGCAAATTAGGGTAGAGGGGTCAAAAGGAAGCCCCTTTTAGACCATTTCTATGAGCATTTCTATGCGCATTTCCACAATGAGCATTTATAACCTTGTATAATCGTTAAAACATGTATTGAAACTTCAGGGAATTCGGGAAGATGGACCAACCCCAGCTGTAAGATGAAAATGCAGCCAGTGACCGGGGAGCTTCCTCCACGCACACGCGGTCCAGTCCCCGTGACTTCATGCTTTGTGAAGATGCAGAGCGAGTTCATGCCGGCGCCTTTCGGAATCAGGGATCCCATTAGAAACCATGAAAGCTGCAGACCCCTCCCGGGAAAACGCACACACCCTCCTGGAGCTCGCCTTCTGCAGCCGCTCCTGGAGCCCGCCCCTCCCCCACAGGCCCTCCGAGGATCACGTGGTGGGGAGGCGCTGGCACCCAGCTGCTGACAGGCCGAGAGCCCAGTTCAAGGCACCGGCATCAGGCTGCGGCTGCCTCACTCCCCTCCACTTCCTGCCCCTTCCAGGCCTCCGTCCAGCCCCATCTCCTAGTCCCAGGCCACAGGGAGCTGGGTCACCGGCCAGGGGCAGGGGCTGGCTGGGCGCGGGGGGAGACCTCTCCCCCAGAGAAGTCGGGCGGGCAGGGGTGGCCGGGGTGGGCTGAGGGGCCCAGTCCTCTATGGGTCTCCCAGGGGCCCTGCACGCAGAAGAGCCAATAAACATGCCAGGTGGATCAGCGGTGACACTGAGAGGGAACGCAAACCCCCATCCAAACAGCAGCCCCCAAACCTCATCCAAACAGCAGCCCCAACCCCATCCAAACAGCAGCCCCCAACCCCCATCAAAACACCAGCCCCCAAACCCCATCAAAACACCCAAACCCCATCAAAACAGCAGCCCCCCAACCCCCATCAAAACAGCAGTCCTCCAACCCCCATCAAAACACCAGCCCCCAAACCCCCATCAAAACAGCAGCCCCTAAACCCCCATCAAAACAGCAGCCGCCCCAACCCCCATCAAAACACCAGCTCCCAAACCCCCATCAAAACAGCAGCCCCTAAACCCCCATCAAAACAGCAGCCCCAAAACCCCATCAAAACAGCAGCCCCAAAACCCCATCAAAACAGCAGCCCCCAAACCCCCCATCAAAACAGCAGCCCCCACAGCCCATCCAAACAGCAGATCCCAAACCCCCATCAAAACAGCAGCCCCCAAAGCCCATCAAAACAGCAGCCCCGCCACGGCCGGGGAGGGACGCGCTTCTCACCTCCCTCGGCTCCGTTTACGTAACCGAAACCGCAGAATAAAGGGCTCCTCAGATCCTCGGGCGCTGCTCCCAGGGGTGCGGGAAGGTGTCCCGGCAGCGCCTCTCCATCGCCACAGGCCCGCGGGCGGTAGCCAAGGCCCGGGGAAGCCCGAGGCGCTGCGGGGGACGGTCTGACACCCCCACCTGCCGGGACGCGGTGGTGTCAGGACCCCGAGACGGCTCATTCTGGGCCGTTTCTATGGCCCGGGATCTCTCAAAACCCGCTGTGGGCTGTGGCTTCATTCCAGCCCTCCACGCCCTAATTTCCCACGCCTCACATTGGCGGCGGCCCCCTAGGCCTGGGAATAGGGAAACGGTTCGAGTCCCGGGCTGGGGAGGGCCTGGAGGGAAAGGCTGCAGGGGCGTCCCCCGCAGCGAAGAAAGGCCAAAGCGCCAGGCGCAGGGCCCGGAGACGGTGACAGACCTGTCCCTGGCGCGGCGGACGGTGACCCCCGCCCGTGGCCTTTGCGAAACCTCCCTGCCGCCTCCGGGCACCGAGCGCGCTGCGCCGAACTCCGGGCATCCCAATCCGGGGGCGCCGGGACGCGCGGGACGGCCCGGGAAGGGGGCTCGGGTGAGCGCGGGGGGCAGGGGCTGCGGCTCAGGTGGCTGCTGGGGCTGACGGGCCCAGTCTGCGCCCCTGGGTGTCCCCGCGCCGCGCCCGCAGGACCGAGCCCCGCGCCCGCTTACCTTGGAGACGCAGCGATTGCAGCGGCGGCGCCTCCGCGACTCGGCCGCGCGCGACCTGGTGCTCAGCGGAGCGCTCCCGCCGCGGCCCCGCGCCAGCCGGTCCCGCCCAGCCCCGCCCCGCACCGGGCCCGCCCCCGGCCCCCAACGTCCCGTGCCCGCCCCAAGCCCCGCCCCGCGCGCTCATTGGCAGCCCCGCCCCCGACGCCCCACCCGGCTCGGGGAACGCGCGGGGCGCACTGTGGCCTCTGCCATACAAGGCCGGTTCCGCGCAGGCCCCGCCGGCCACCGGGTATCCGCTCAGCGCAGGGCGCGGTCGACCCTCGGGCCGTGGGAACCGCTGGGCAGGGTGCGGCGGGGCCCCTCACCTGGTTCCGGGCCCCCCCGGGGACGACCGGACCTCGATCTCTGCGCCCCGCAGGACGCCCGTGGACGGTGCGGCGGGGGATGGATGAGCGCGGACGCGGCCTCCTGGGGTGGGGTGGGTTGGCGGCGAGGGGCGCGAGGACAGTGCTGGGCGACCCCCGACCGCGTCCAGTTCTTTAAAGAGCTGCAGACGGTGCAGGGAAGCGGCAGGGCCGGGCTGTGAAGGTGCTCGGACCCCAAGGCTGGGCGCAGGCCGGGGACTGGGCGCCCAGGTGGGGGCACCGCGGCCGGGGGTCGGCCTGAGCAGGGAGCCAGGTCCATGCCGGGCGCGGAGCGCAGCACCCCCGCCCTCGGCCTCAGCCTCTGTTCTCCCTGCAGGGCGCCCGTGTGCAGCGCCACCATCCCGGCAGCTCTTCTAATTTCGCCTTTCTCTGGGCACCTGTGGCCCCGCGCCGCTAGACAGGCTTTGCGGAGGGGGCTCATTCTGCCCGGGGCTGACCGGCCCTCCGCAGGAGTTGGCTCCGCACAAGGTTCTGGGCCCAGCTGACAGGGCGGTTCTGTGGTGCCGGGTGCTGGGACTTGAGGGGCACAGGGGCCCCTGCCTTGAGGAGGCCGAGGCACAGCCCCCCAGGAGGAAGGGGTGCCTCTGGTGACTTCCAGCTCCACTGTGTCTGGTGCAGCTGAGCTCCTACCCCAGCCCCGACTCTGTCCCTACACCAGGTGTCCAGCAGGCCCTGGAGCCCACAAAGGCAGCAGGGGAAGTTGGGGTGCTGGGCAGGGGATGCTGAGGCCTCAGAGCCCGGCGGCTTGGCCCCCACCCACCCCACGGTGGTCTCGGGCCCCACACTTCCTCTCCTCTCCTGTGGTTTCTCCTTCCACTCAGAACTGACCAGAGATGGGCTTCTGTGTAATTCTTCTGAGAAATTCCGCACTCAGAGCAGGGAAGTTGGGAGACCCCCAAAGCTGTGCGGCGGCCAGGCTGCGGCTCCTGCTTCCCTCCTGCTCGGTGCGGGCTTGACTGCCTTCTTGTCCCGCGGAGCCCGGGGCGCCTCCCCCTCGGGCAGTTCCTACTAACAGCATCAATGAAATAATGAAATGGTGTCTCCTTGGTGTGTTCTTACTGTCCTATTAGGCACAAGGTGACTCTTCAGTGCATTTTTCGAAACCTGTACAAACTCTCTTGACATAAACGCAGTGATTTTACAATAAAATTGCAGTGGGAGGTAACGTCAGGCTTCAGAGACAGACATGGTCCTGGAGCCTTTGTGAGGAGAGGAGAGGCAGGGGGCGCGGGGCGGCGTCCAGGGGGCTGAGCGAGGTCTCAGCAGGAGGACAGAACTGAGCCTTGGGCTGCCCTGGCCCCTGCGCAGGACACACAGTGACCGGGGCTGGGGTGGGCACCTGGTTCTACCGTCGGGAGTCGGGTGTTCATGGAGTCTACTTCCTTGTCTGCGGGTGAAATTTTGGTTTGGGGTCACGGATGTTATTTCCCAGCGGCAGTCGGTTCAGTCAGCACTTACAAAATCACCAGAAACGGGAGCACAGGATCTTGCCCAGTCGGGAGAGGTGGATCCTGATTCGGGACTCCAGGCTCTTCACCTGGCCATGGCTGCCTGTCCAGTGGCCCTTCCTGACCCCAGCTCTGGCTACACCGCCAGACCTGGATGGCCTCCATTTACCCTGCAATTACTGAAAACTGACGCACAGCCAATGATGTGATCCACGCACAGTGTCCGGTTTTAAGACGTTTCCTGGGCTCCTGAGAAAATCCTACAAATGGGTTGAACAACAGGGGTTCCCTCCTAAGGCTTAGGAGGCCAGAAGTCCGATATCAAGGCCTGTGCGCTCAGGAGGTTCCCACCTCTTCCAGCTTCTGTGGCTCCAGGTGGTCCTGGGCGGTGGCCCCATGGCTCCACCTCTGCCCCTGTCCTCACGGGGCCTCCTTCCCAGAGTTCGTGTCTGTCTCCTCCTTTGCTTATCAGGACACCTGTCACTGGATTTAAGGGCCACCAGGATAAGCTGGGATAATCTCAAAATCTTTAATGGAATTACATCTACAAAGACCCTATTTTAAAGGTCTTACTCTGAGGTTCTGGGTCGATGTGAATTTTTTGGGTGGGGGGCACTACCCCCGCAACACCAAAGCTTTTCCCAGCTCCACCTGTGGCGCCGCGCCAGTGACCAGCAGCGTTCACCGAGGCGCCTGCCTGCGGCTGTTTCCACGGCTTTCTGCACAGGTTCTGTGTCCGCAGTTGGGAGCACCAGGCCAGGCAGCTGTCACATAGGAGGAGGCCGGCTCTCAGGGACAAGCCCCTGCTGCCCAGCACCCTCCCCCACCCTGCCTGGGTTTGGCATTGGGTTTTGTGGGCAGAGGTTCAGGCTGACAGTGGAGGTTGGGCAGGGCAGACACAGCGTGGTGGGTAGCACTGGAAGCCCTGGGCGGAAGCGATGGCGGAAGATGCTGGGCCATCCGGGTCTGCAGTGGGAGACCAGGACAGGAGCCCAGGTCCGTTGGGAGGCCCCATGCTGAAGATGGAAGCACAGGGAGTAGGGGGAGGAATGGACTCCTGGGGACAGACAGCAGCAGACATGAAAAGGCCTCCGACACCAAGTATGGGGATGCCAGGTCCCAGCAGCTGAGGTGGAGCCGCTCCCACCAGGCCTGCAGCTGGACCTGTCAGGCGTCCACCCACCCCTGGCAGCTGAATGTCCTTTGATGGCCTATGGGCTGAGCAGCTTCTTTGGGCCCCGTGGGGGTGTGGCCCACAGCAGGTGAGCAGTCACAGCCCCTTGAGAACCCTAAGCAGCTCCTGTGTGGGTCCTGGGCTGGGGACAAGCTACAGCCTGGGTGCATGGGGCCTGAGGGGGTGGTCAGTGTGACACCTGTCACTGAAGGAACGACGTGCCTGCCTGGGTGTGGGTCCTGGAAAGGCTCATGGGGGTGTTGAAGTCACTCCCACGGGTCCTTGGCAGCTTAGGTAAAATGTCTGCGGGGATGTGGGTGTGCACGTGAGTGTGTGTGCACATGCATGCGTGTGTTTGTGTATTCCTGTGTGTGAATGTGCACCTGTAGGTGTGAGTATGCATGCTGGTGTATGTCGGTGTGTGTTCAGCTGCGTTATGTTCAGCTGTGTATTTGTGTGTCTCTGTGTGTTTGCACGAGTGTGTGCATGTGCTTGTGTCTCTGTATGTGTGCATGTGTTTGCACCTGTATGTCCACCTGCTTGTGTGCCTGTGTGTGGATGTGTTCACATGCCCGTGTCTGTGTGTTTGTGTGTGCACGTGCCTGTGTGCCTGTGTGTGCCTGTGCCCGTGTGTCTTTGTGTGTGTGCATGTGTGTGTGTTTGCACCTGTGTGTGTGCACGTGCCTTGTGTGTTTGGGCTATGATTGCATCTGGTTATATTGTTTAAAGAAGTCAAGTTCAATTTTGGGGTTGGAATTGCTGTGGAACATGGAATGAAAGTGCAGGTTCTGGGTCTTGCTGCCAGGGAGCGACTCTGGCTCCGCTATCACACACCTGTGACCCAGAGAAGGGCATTTGAGCCTTGTGGCCTCACTGTTGCCACTGGTCAGATGCTGATGAGGAGGGGAAGCCACATGGGGGGTGTTCAGCCCTAGGCAGAGCTGCTTGGAGCACATTCTTAATATGCCAGCCATTGCTACCTCAGTTCCACAGCCGATGCTAGGGAAGAAGGATGCGGGGACACGGCAACAGGACAGTGTGCTGGGCAGAAAAGATGTGGACGGGAGCCCATGCCTGGCAGAGACACGGAGGACCAGAGAGAGGATGGCGTCGCAGAGCTGAGGGCTGCAGAGAAGGGGGGCGCTTGTGTCTGCAGTGGAGAGGACACACCCCAGCTGGCCGGGGCAGGGGCGGAGGCCCTGGGTGTGGCTGTCAGAGGCAGTGGGCAGTGAGCTCTGTGAAGCCGAGATGGCTCCAAGCAGACCACACGGAGCCTGGTTCGCTTCTGTCCCTGCAATTGATTTCTCCGCTGCCGGAAGTGGCTTCACTTGTTGTGTTAATGCCCTGCACTCAGCCCAGGACTAGATGGATTCACAGCCAGATTCTACCAAACATATGAAGAACTAATACCAATCCTTCTGAAACTATTCCAAGAAATTGAAGAGGGAGGATATCTCTCTTTTCTATGAGGCCAGTATCACCCTTGGACCAAAACCAGACAAAGACAGAACAAAAAAAGAAAACTCCAGATCAATATCCCTGTGAATATAGACGTAAAAATCCTCAACAGAATACCAGAAAATAGAACCCGACAGCACATCAAAATGATAATGCACCTTGATCAGGTGGGATTTATCCCAGGGATGCAAATCAATAAATGAGACATGGCACATGAACAGAATTAAGGATAAAAACCGTATGATCATCTAAATAGATGCAGAAAAAGCATTTGATCAAATTCAGTCTCCCTTCATGGTAAAAATTCTCAAAAACTAGAAATAGAAGGAACATGCATCAACATAATAAAAGCCTTACATGACAAATCCACAGCTGACATCATACTTAACGGGGAAAAGTTGAAAGTATTCCCTCTAAGAACTGGTACAAGACCTGGATGCCCACTTTCAGCACTCTTATGCAACATAGTACTGAAAGTCCTGGCCAGAGCAATCAGGCAAGAGAAAGAAATAAAGGGAATGCAAATTGGAGAAGAAGGAGCCCAAACTCTCCCTTTCTGTTGGTGAAATGATATTCTGTATAGAAAACTCTAAAGACTTGTATTAGTCCATTTTCACACTGCTGGTAAAGACATGCCTGAGACTCAGTAATTTATAAACAAAAAGAGATTTAATAGACTCACAGTTCCACATGGCTGGGGAGGCCTCACAATCATGGTAGAAGGCAAAAGGCACATCTTACCTGGCAGCAGGCAAGAGAGAGAATGAAGGCCAAGTGAAAGGGGCTTCCCCTTATAAAACCGTCAGATCTCGTGAGACTTATTCACTACCATGAGAGCAGTATGGTGAAAGCTGCCCCCATGATTCAATTATCTCCTACCAGATCCCTCCCACAACACATGGGAATTATGGCAGCTAGAATTCAAGATGAGAGTTGGGTGGGGATACTGCCAAACCGTATTAAGACTCCACTAAAAAACTCTTAGATTTGATAAATAAATTCAGTAACATTTAAGGATACAAAATTAATGTACAGAAATCAATAGCATTTTTATACACCAATAACAATCTGGCCAATAACCAAATCAGGAAGGTAATCTCATTTATTATAGCTACAAAAAATTACCTAGATATATATTTAACCAAAGAAGTAAAAGATCTTTATAAGGAGAACTACAACACATTGATTAAAGAAATCATACATGACACAAACAAATGGAAAAGCATCCCAGGTTTATGGATTGAAAGAATCAACATTGTTAAAAATTATCATACTGTTCAAAGGAATCAACAGACCCAACACAGTCTCTATCAAATTAGAAAAAAAATCCTAAAATTTACATGGAACCCAAAAACAGCCCAACTAGCCAAAGCAATCCAAAGCTAAAAGAACAAAGCTGGAGGCATCACATCACCTGACTTCAAATTATATTACAAGGGTATGGTAACCAAAACAGCATGGCAGTAGTACAAAAATAAACATATAGATTAATGAAACAGAATAGAGGACTCAGAAATGAAGACACAAAGTCCATAAAAAGATACATTGAGGAAATGACACCCTTTTCAATAAACGGTGCTGTGAAAACTGGATTGGCATATGCAGAAGAATGAAACTGGACCAATACCTCTCACCATATACGAATGTTAACTCAAGATGGATTGAAGACCTAAACGTAAGACCAAAATCTATAAAAATCCTAGAAGAAAACTTAGGAAAAATTCTTCTGGACATTGGCCTAGGCAAATAATTTATGACCAAGTCCTCAAAGCAATTGCAACAAAAACAAAAATAGACAAATGGAACTTAAACTAAAAACCTTCTGCACAGTGAAATAAACTATCAACAGGGTAAATAGACATGGGAAAATAGTTGCAAAGTATGCATCTGACAAAGGGCTAATATCCAGAATCTACAAGGAAGTCAAACCAAATAAGCCCATTAAAAAGTAGGCAAAGGATATGAACAGACATTTTTCCAAAGAAGACACAAAAGTGGTCAAAAAATATGAAAAAATGCTCATCACTAATTATCAGAGAAAGGCAAATTAAAATCACAGTGCGATACCATCTTAGACCAATCAGAATGGCTATTATTAAAGTCTAAAAACAAGAGATTTTAGTGAAGATGTGGAGAAAGGGGAATGCTACTGGGAATGTAAATCAGTATAATCTTTCTGGAAAACAGTATGGAGATTTCTCAAAGAACTAAAAATAGAACCACTATCTGGTTCAGCAACTCCACCACTCGGTATATACCCAAAGGGAGAGACTTAATTATATGAAAAACCACCTGCACTTGTATGTTTATCACAACACTATTCACAACAGAAAAGATAATGGATCAACCTAAGCATCCATCAGTGGAGGACCGGTTAAAGAAAATGTAGCATATATACACAAGGTAATACTATCCATCCATAACAAAGAATGAAATCATATCTTTTGAACAACATGGATAGAGGCCATTATCCTGAGTGAAATAACTCAGAAACAAAAAGTCAAATACCACATGTTCTCACATATAAGTGGGAGCTAAACAATGTGTACACATGAACATATGGAGTGGAATAATAAGACACTGGACACTCCAAAAGGTGGGAGGGTGGAAGGGGGTGAGAGTTGAAAAATTACTTATTCAGTACAATGTTCACTATTCAGGCGATGGGTAAACTAAAAGCCCAGATGTCACCACTATGCAATATATGCATGGAAGAAATCTGCACTTCTACCCCTTACATCTATAAACACTTTAAAACTCTGTTCTTAAATAACTGCATCTCAGAATGAGATTTTATCTTATCTGCATCCCCGAATAAGATTTACCTAGGTGTGGATTCCTTCTTTTTATTTATGCAGCTTGTCATAATTAACTCATCATATACCTGTGGATTTGTGTCTTTTGTCAGTTCTGTGAAATCCTCAGGAATACTGATAGGACTCCAGAAATATCCAACACCAGAGAAGGCAACAATTTTTGACATCCAGTCAGAAATATTATACATACAAACAAGTAGGAAAATAGGAGCCACAAGAAGACAAATTAGTCTATTAAAACTGATCCAGAACAGACTCAAGGGCATTGAAACAATATCAAAACTCTATTCCACATACTGTAAAAGTTAATTTGAGGCATGGAAGATATAACAACACTCTGGATCACTGTTCTAGAGGTGAAAGCTACAATGTATAAAATAAGAACTGCACTGCATGGGATTAATGGCAGATTAGATGTTAAAGAAGAAAAGATTATTCATCGTGAAACCATAGCAATATAAACGATCCAAAATGAAACCAAAAGAAAAGAGGATTAAAAAAATTTAAGCTAAATTATCTGTAATCTGTGGGACAACTTCATGTGGCTTAATATATATTTAATTGAAGTCCCTGAAGGAGAGAAGAAAACATGAGGAATGAGGGTAGTGCATTAAAAAAGATGTTTGGGGCCGGGTGCGGTGGCTCAAGCCTGTAATCCCAGCACTTTGGGAGGCAGAGACAGGCGGATCACAGGGTCAGGAGATCGAGACCATCCTGGCTAACATGGTGAAACCCCGTCTCTACTAAAAAGTACAAAAAAAAACTAGTCAGGCGAGGTGGCGGGAGCCTGTAGTCCCAGCTACTAGGGAGGCTGAGGCAGGAGAATGGCGTGAACCCGGGAGGTGGAGCTTGCAGTGAGCTGAGATCTGGGGACTGCACTCCAGCCTGGGTGACAGAGCGAGACTCCGTCTCAAAAAAAAAAAAAAAAAAAGACGTTTGGAAAAATAATGACTTTTTTTTTCCAAATTTGACGTAAACTATAAACCTACAGATGCAAGAAGTTGAATGCACCTCAAGCACAAGTACCATTGAATAAAATTACATCATGTCTCATTATAATCAAATTGCTTAATCCCAGTGATAAATAGAAATGTTAAAAGCAGACAGGAATAACTGTCAGACAAAATATGTAAAGGGAAACACTGGTCCATCCCATAGAAGTTATTTGAGACTTGTTGAAGCCAGCAAGCAGTGTTTTGGGCAATATTCCTTGTGTGACTAAGGAGAACGCACATTTTCTATTAATAATAAATGTGCTTCCAGTTCCACTGCTGTCCAATAAATCAAGCCTGTTGATGGTGTTGTCCAAATCTATAGTTTTATTATTTTTAAAATATGGTTGACCTAACAGTGATTGAGAGTGGCACTGAAAACTTCCACGAGTGATAGTGAATTTCTAAAAATTATTCCCTGTAGGCTCTGTGTTTGCTTTACACATTTTCCATCAATAAAAACATCTTTTTTGATGTCCCATAGTGTAGGATTGTTGGTGGTAAACTTGGCTTTTATTTATCTGAAAATATGATTAATTTGCTCTTTTTCCTAAAGATAGTGTTGCTGGATACATAATTCTAGGTCAAAAGTGTCTTTTGTTGTTGTTGTTGCAACATGATTTATCTATCTACTGTTGTTACGATTAACACATCTGCTGTCTAATTGCTTTCCTTCTGTGGATGATTTGTTGTTTCTTTCTGGTTATTTTTAAAGTTAGATTTTCTTCTGTGTTCCGCCTTACCCTACAATGTATCTAGGCCTGGATTTCTTATTTTCATTTGTGTAGCTTGTCATGAATTATTCATCATGAATACCTATGGATTCAGGTCTTTTGTCAGCAATTACCCAGGTTCAGTTATTTCTTTATAGCAATGCAACAATGGGTTCATTCAGAAAATTGGCACTGAGGAGCAGGACACTGCTATAAAGATACCTGAAAATGTGGTAGCAGGTTTGGAACTGGGTAATGAGCAGAGGTTGGAAGACTTTGGAGGGCTCAAAAGAAGACAGAAAAGTGAGGGAAAGTTTGGAACTCAGTGACTTAATAAGTGGCTGGAACCAAAATGCAGATAGAAATATGGATAATGAAGGCCAGGCTGACAAGGTCTCAGATGAACAGGAGGAAGTTATTGGGAACTGGAGCAGAGGTCACCCTCCTGTGCCTTAGCAAAGAGCTTGGCTGCATTGTAATTGTGTCCTAGTGATCTGTGGAAGTTTGAACTTAAGAATGGTAACCTAGGGTGTCTGGCAGAAGACATTTCTAAGCAGCTAAACATTCAAGAAATGGCATGGCTGCTTCTAACAACCTGTGATCAGATATGGGAGCAAAGGAATGACTTCAAGTTGGAATTTATACCTACAAGGAAAGCAGGGTGTAAAAGTTTGGAAATTTTGCGGCTTAGCCATGTGGTAGAGAAAGGAAAAAATGTTTTCAGGACAGGAATCCAAACAGGCTGCAAAACAACCACTTAGAGAGATTTGCATGGCTAAAAGGGAGCCAAGTGCTAATATCCAAGACAATGGGAAAAAGACCTTGAAGACATTTCAAAGATCTTTGCAGCAGCCTCTCCCATCACAGGCCCAGAGGCCAAGCAGAAAACAATGGCTTAATGGGCCAGGACTAGGGCCCTGATGCCCTGTGCAGCCTGGGGACACTGGTACCTGTATCCCAACTTCTTCAGGTGGTTCAGTGGTGGTTCAACAGTCTCCAGGCACAGCGTGGACTGCCGCTCTAGAGGGTAAGCCTTGGTGGCTTCCAAGTGGTGTGAAATCTGCAGGAACACAGAACGCAAGAGTGAAGGGGGATTGGCGGCTTCCCTCTAGATTACAGAGGATGTGTGGGAAAACCTGGCTGCCCAGGCAGAAGCCTGCTGCAGCAGCAGAGCCCTCACAGAGATACTCTATGAGGGCAATGCTGGGAGGAAATGTAGGGTTGGAGCCCACATAGAGTCCCCACCAGGGCACTGCCTCGTGGAGCTGTGGGTAGAGGGCTTCTGCCCTCCAGACCCCAGAATGTTTGATCTACTGGCAGCCTCAGCCTGGAAAAGCCACAAGTACTCAACTCTAACCCATGAGATTGGCTGCAGGGGCCACAAGCTGCAAAGACACCGGGGTGGAGCTGTACAAGGCCTTGGGAGCCCACGCCTCACACCAGTGTGCCTCATGGAGTCAAAGGAGATTATTTTGGAACTTTAAGGTTTAATGTCTGCCCTGCTGAGTTTCGGACTTGCTTGGGGCCTGTGGCCTCTTTCTTTTAGCCAATTTCTTCCTCTTGGAATAGGTATGTTTACCCAGTACCTGTACCATCATTGTATCTATTGTATCTGGGAAGTAAATAACTTGTTTTCGATCTCACAGGCTCATAGGTGGAAGGAACTCATCTCCAGGGGAGACTTTGGACTTGGCATTTTTGATTGAGTTGATCCTGGAATGAGTTTAGACTTCCAGGGACTATTGGGAAGGGATGATTGCATGTTGCAAGGTGAGTTGGACATGAGATTTGAGGGACCAGGGGTGGAATAATATAGCTTGGATTTTTGTCCCCTCCAAATCCCATGTTGAGATGTAAACCCCAGTGTTGGAGGTGGGGCCTGGTGGGAGGTGTTTGAATCATGGGAGCAGGTTCCTCATAAATAGTTTAGTGCCATCCCCTTGGTGATGAGTGAGTTCTTGCTCTGGTAGTTCACTTGAGATCTGGTCATTTAAAAATGTATGCCCGCCCCCCAACCCCACCACTCTCTCTTGCTCCTGCTCTCACTGCATGATGTGTTGGTTCCCAACCTACCTTCTGCCACGATGGAAGCTTCCTGAGCCTCACCAGAAGCCAAGCAGATACCAGCACTGTGCTTCCTGTACAGCCTGCAGGGCTGTGAGCCAGTTAAATCCGTTTTTTTTTTTTAAATAAATTACCCAGCCTCAGGTATTTCTTTATAGAAACACAAAACAGCCCAATGCATGTAGTAACTTAGAGATATATTTAGAAAACAGATTATCTTTTAAAATATGACTACAGACTAAAATGCAGAGTTCATTAAAATACAGATGATGACTGTGGTTCTCTGGTCTTCTCTTGACTCTTGTTGTCTACTAAGATAAGAAGTCTGGGCTAGGCTGAAGAACTCAGAATCCAGGTCTGGGGTTTCCCAGTACTGTGCTCCCATTTCTCAGTACTGCGCTCCATCTCTCAGCACTGTGTGCTCCCATTTCCCAGTACTGTGCTCCCATTTCCCAGTACTGTGCTCCCATTTCCCAGTACTGTGCTCCCATTGCCCAATACTGTGCTCCCATTTCCCAGTACTATACTCCCATTTCCCAGTACTGTGCTCCCATTTCCCAGTACTGCGCTCCATCTCTCAGCACTGTGTGCTCCCATTTCCCAGTACTGTGCTCCCATTTCCCAGTACTATGCTCCCATTTCCCAGTACTGTGCTCCCATTTCCCAGTACTATGCTCCCATTTCCCAGTACTGTGCTCCCATTTCCCAGTACTGTGCTCCCATTTCCCAGTACTGTGTTCCCATTTCCCAGTACTGTGCTCCCATTTCCCAGTACTGTACTCCCATTTCCCAGTACTGTGTTCCCATTTCCCAGTACTGTGCTCCCATTTCCCAGTACTATGCTCCCATTTCCCAGTACTGTGCTCCCATTTCCCAGTACTGTGTTCCCATTTCCCAGTACTGTGCTCCCATTTCCCAGTACTGTGCTCCCATTGCCCAATACTGTGCTCCCATTTCCCAGTACTATACTCCCATTTCCCAGTACTGTGCTCCCATTTCCCAGTACTGTGCTCCCATTTCCCAGTACTCTGTGCTCCATTTCCAAGTACTGTGTGCTCCATTTCCCAGTACTGTGCTCCCATTGCCCAATACTGTGCTCCCATTTCCCAGTACTATACTCCCATTTCCCAGTACTGTGCTCCCATTTCCCAGTACTCTGTGCTCCATTTCCCAGTACTCTGTGCTCCATTTCCAAATACTGTGTGCTCCATTTCCCAGTACTGTGCTCCATTTCCCAGTACTTTGCTCCCATTTCCCAGTACTGTGCTCCCATTTCCCAATACTGTGTGCTCCCATTTCCCAGTACTGTGTGCTCCATTTCCCAGTACTGTGTGCTCCATTTCCCAGTACTGTGCTCTATTTCCCAGTACTGTGCTCCCATTGCCCAATACTGTGTGCTCCCATTTCCCAGTACTGTGCTCCCATTTCCCAGTACTCTGCACTCCCATTTCCTAGTACTGTGTGCCCCCATTTCCCAGTACTATGCTCCCATTTCCCAATACTGTGTGGTCCAATTTCCCAGTACTGTGTGCTCCAATTTCCCAATACTGTGTGCTCCCATTTCCCAGTACTATGCTCCCATTTCCCAGTACTGTGCTCCCATTTCCCAGTACTGTGTTCCCATTTCCCAGTACTGTGCTCCCATTTCCCAGTACTGTGCTCCCATTGCCCAATACTGTGCTCCCATTTCCCAGTACTATACTCCCATTTCCCAGTACTGTGCTCCCATTTCCCAGTACTGTGCTCCCATTTCCCAGTACTCTGTGCTCCATTTCCAAGTACTGTGTGCTCCATTTCCCAGTACTGTGCTCCCATTGCCCAATACTGTGCTCCCATTTCCCAGTACTATACTCCCATTTCCCAGTACTGTGCTCCCATTTCCCAGTACTCTGTGCTCCATTTCCCAGTACTCTGTGCTCCATTTCCAAATACTGTGTGCTCCATTTCCCAGTACTGTGCTCCATTTCCCAGTACTTTGCTCCCATTTCCCAGTACTGTGCTCCCATTTCCCAATACTGTGTGCTCCCATTTCCCAGTACTGTGTGCTCCATTTCCCAGTACTGTGTGCTCCATTTCCCAGTACTGTGCTCTATTTCCCAGTACTGTGCTCCCATTGCCCAATACTGTGTGCTCCCATTTCCCAGTACTGTGCTCCCATTTCCCAGTACTCTGCACTCCCATTTCCTAGTACTGTGTGCCCCCATTTCCCAGTACTATGCTCCCATTTCCCAATACTGTGTGGTCCAATTTCCCAGTACTGTGTGCTCCAATTTCCCAATACTGTGTGCTCCCATTTCCCAGTACTGTGCTCCCATTTCCCAGTATTGTGTGTTCCCATTTCCCAGTACTGTGTGCTCCATTTCCCAGTACTATACTCCCATTTCCCAGTACTGTGTGTTCCCATTTCCCAGCACTGTGCTCCCATTGCCCAATACTGTGTGCTTCCATTTCCCAGTACTGTGCTCCCATTTCCCAGTACTCTGCACTCCCATTTCCCAGTACTGTGCGCTCCCACTTCCCAGTACTATGCTCCCATTTCCCAATACTGTGTGGTCCAATTTCCCAGTACTGTGGGCTCCCATTTCCCAGTACTGTGGGCTCCCATTTCCCAGTACTGTGTGCTCCCATTTCCCGGTGCTGTGTGCTCCCATTTCGCAGTACTGTGTGCTCCCATTTCCTAGGACTGTGCTCCCATTTCTCACTACTGTGCTCCCATTTCTCAGCACTGTGCCCACAGGTGTGAGCCAACGTGCCCGGCCCATCAGCTCTTCTTGAGCAGCAAGAGGCCCTGCAGCTGGCTGGCTGGCTGGACAGCACAGTTAAGCAGGTGGCCACATCTCTGCAGTTGCTGGCAGCCCATCGTCCTGGAGATGTAACCCCGCCTGCCAGGCTTGCTCTTCTTTGGTTGTGATGAAGATGATGACAGTGATGGATGCTGGGCTGTGAGGGTCCTGGTTCCTTCGAAGGACATACAGGGGCCTCTGAGATGATGGGCTCTGGCTGCTGGCCTGTGGCATGTGTAGGAGCAGGAGGCTTTGCAAGGCTCTGAGATGATGGGCTGTCGTTGCTGGACTGTAGCATGTGTAGGAGCAGGAGGCTTTGCAAGGTAGACTCTCCAGGCAGGACCTTGGTGCAGGGTGGGGTTTCAGGGTGGAAGACCTGGATCACAGGCACCTCCGCTTCTGCAGGACAAAACAAAGTCACTCTCTGAGCAGCCACCAGGGACGGAGCTCAGGTCTCCTTGTGATGGAAACCCACCAGTGGCTTTTACCCCACCCTCTTCCCTGGAGAGGCAGGGCTGGCTTCCGGGAGGATCATCACCTTGGCTTAGCCCCACTTCCCAGCTGGGTCTAGTGAGAGTCCTCCTGAGCAAGGCTCCTGCCCTCCCCATCCTTCCAGAAAGCTTAGAGATGAGTGCATCACCAACATAGGCCATTTTCTATTGTTCTTCTTGGGAAATGCATCTTTTTGAAAGACAACCCATCTTTTTTTTTTTTTTTTTTTTGAGATGGAGTCTCGCTCTGTCGCCCAGGCTGGAGTGCAGTGGCCGGATCTCAGCTCACTGCAAGCTCTGCCTCCCGGGTTTATACCATTCTCCTGACTCAGCCTCTCGAGTAGCTGGGACTACAGGCGCCCGCCACCACGCCCAGCTAGTTTTTTTGTATTTCTTTTAGTAGAGACAGGGTTTCACCGTGTTAGCCAGGATGGTCTCGATCTCCTGACCTCGTGATCTGTCCGTCTCGGCCTCCCAAAGTGCTGGGATTACAGGCTTGAGCCACTGCGCCCAGCCAAGACAACCCATCTTTTATCACTAGATATTTTAAAAAATATTTCTCTGGCCGGGTGCGGTGGCTCACACCTGTAATCCCAGCACTTTGGGAGGCCGAGGCAGGTGGATCACGAGGTCAGGAGATTGAGACCAGGAGATCTGGCTAACACGGTGAAATCCCGTCTCTACTTAAAATACAAAAAATTAGCTGGGCGTGGTGGTGGGCGCCTGTAGTCCCAGTTACTCGGGAGGCTGAGGCAGGAGAATGGCGTGACCTGGGAGGCGGAGCTTGCAGTGAGCCGAGATCATGCCACTGCATTCCAGACTGGGGTATAGAGCTCAATATATATATATATATAGACAGAGAGAGAGAGAGACTCTGTCTAAAAAATATATATATACATAGATTATATATATATTTCTTTGTTTAGGGCATTTATCAATTGAATTATGTTGTGTCTAGAATTTTATTTACCCTTCTTGGATTCACTGCACTTTATAAATCTGTGAGTTGGTGTCTTCTAACAATGTTGGCAAATTCTCAGCCAAATCTCCTTAAATACAACCTCTTGCCAATTTTCTCTTTTCTCTTTCTGGGACTCTAATTAAACATAACATAGTCTTCAAACGGTATTCTCATTAATGTTTTCGACATTTCGCATTTCTGTCACTTTGTGTCTATTTCAGTAATTTGTTCAGCTCTAGATTCTAGTTCTCTAATTCACTTTTCAATTGTGTCTAATTTGTTGTCAAATCCATCCATCAATTAAAAAAATTTGTATTAGTTTTATTTGGTATTTTTCTCATTTGTATTAGTTTTATTTGGTATTTTTCCAAATCTGCTTGGTAATTTAAAAAATAGTTTTCTGTTCTCTCCAGATATTTTTGAGTTTGTGTTTTATGTTTTGGTCAGCCAAATTCAGTATCTGAAGTATTTGTGTGTCTGTTTCTACTATGGTTTCTGTTGCTTCTCACTCATAGTGCTTTGTTTTCATGTGTGGTGAGTTATTTTTCATTAAGAGTTGCTCATTTGCTTGTAGTTTTATTTGTAAGAAATCTTTGAGCCGTAGGATGAAGGTTTGTTACTCATAAGGAATGATGCTTGGCCCCTGGGAATGATCAGTGCAGAATCACTCTACGTTAAACTCTCCGCTTGGGGAGTTTCGGTCACTCACCTCGCACACAGTTAGGGACAACCTGTTGCTCCAAATACTCGGCAGTGTTTTTTCTCTCTTTCTTTCAGCTCTAGGGCTCGAGATGACTGATCACTCCTGATTTCTTTGCGGGTGGAGAAGTGAGTTGCTTCTAGTTTGCCACTGCAATGAGGGTACCACCATCTGGGGGTGCCAACTTTAAGAGATTACTGATTGGCTTGCCATTTTGGCTGTGCTCTCAGCTTGATCTTCTCTTTCTATCTCTTGTAAAGCTGAAAATGAAGTTCACCAGGTTTCCCAAACGCCCTCGGGGCAAAGGCCAGCTGCACTCCCCACTGGGTTTCTCTCTGGGTTCCTCTGTGCCTTCAGTCCCGGCCTGAAAATTCCTTATGTCGCCTCAGTTCATTGATGCCTTTAAGAATACTTACCCTCACACTCACATGGACGCGGACACACACGCGCACACAGCCCCTAACTTCTCGCACTCACATGTACCCGGACACGCACACGCGCACACACACACAACCCTAACTTCCTCGGACACGCACGCACACACACAACCCCCTAACTTCCTCAGTTTTCAGAGCATTCTCCGATCCTCGTAAGTGACTTGCCACATGACTAGAACCTCAAGCTTCATATCACTACCTTCTTTCTTTCCCCTTCCTTTTCCCTTTATGCCATCAGTCTGTATTCCACGATCTTTAAAATCTACCTTAAGTCCTTTCTGGGATTACATAAAAATCAGACAACTCTCTTAGCCACCATCTCCTTTTCTAGAGATAGGAGTGACTGACTCCTACCCACAGGCACTTTGAGAAGGGGAAGGCATACTGAAGACGTGTTTCATGTGGGCTACAGTAATTCACAACTGTAAGATGTTATCACAGCCAACATCTGCTTAAAACCTTAGTGGTGAATACTTTTTTTTGAATGAGGCTAAATCATTTCAAAAGCACCCCAGGAAGACCACATGCTTTAGAAATGATTTAGCCTCATTCAAACATAATACAAATGATAAAGAACATGCAAACAATAAAGAATGTGACCTGAAATTATCCATAACTTCAGCAGACAAGCTGTGGTTGGCTGAGTTTGAGCTTCCATAAAACACACTGAATCATCTTGTTTCAATCACTAATCAAGCTCTGCCATGGGAACTTGCTGTTTGCTATGGTTTGGACATCTGACCCTTCCAAACCTTATGTTGAAATTTGATCTCCAGTGTTGGAGATGGGGCCTCACAGGAGGTGTTTGTGTCATGGGGTGGACCCCTTACGAAGAGAGTAAAGCCCTCCCTCTGAAGGGAGTGAGTTCAGCTCCAGTAGTTCTTGCTCTAACCAACCCATGGGCTCTTGTTGAAAAGGGCCTGGAGCCTCCTCCACCCCTTCGCCTCCCCTCTCTCCATGTGATCTCTGCACATGTCAGCTTCCTTCACCTTCTGCTGTTGGCGGAAGAAGACTGAGACCATCACCGCATACACAGCTCAATCTTGAACTTTTCAGCCATCAGATTCACAAGCCAAATACATTTTTTTCTTTATAAATTACCCAGGGTCAGGTGTCTCTTTCTAGTAACACCAATGGACAAAGACACCGCTTGTGTCCATCACTGTTAGCCACTGTTGCTCACGGCAGGGAGTCCACGGCTCCATTTGATGCTCACATGGAAGGATGTCCACAGCAGCTGTCAGTTGTTTGCAGATGATTTGCAAGTTGACGCATCAGCCAAGTGTCCAGCTCCACTTCTTGGGCTCTGCTACTCCTCAGCCGTTTCACTGTTGCACACAGAGGGAATGGTGGGAGAAGCACGTAGAATCAGGTGCTGTTCTGTAGACATTCTACATGAACTCAAGTTGTAGCTTCTTAAGTTTATCCTCCATATGACTGAGACAGTTTTTACAGCACCACTTTACTTCATCTTTCCTTGAAAGATTTTAATTTTGCAATACATGGTCAGTTTCTTGCAATCTTTCCATATCTCATTCAGCTCCCCTTTGATCTCAGGGGATTTGTCTTCTCATCTCAGCTTGTCTCCAATTATGATTTTGGCTCCTGCCTCATTAAGCCCCTGTGCTATGCATCTCAAACACTGTTTTTCTAGAGAACAATTTTCCTAGGTTTGCTGTCTCTCTGGGCTTTCCTGGTGATGTCTATTCCCAGTTCTGCAACATTTTCACAGGATATACACAGAACCATCAGTCCTGCCCTCTTGTCCTCTAGGGTGCTGGTCAGGGCTGTGCTGCTGGGAGACCTTGACCTTCCTCAGGGCTCCAAGGCACCCAGCCAGCTGTGGGAAGCTGCCGGGAGCACAGGAACCCTGAGGATCGGATCCCAGGGCTCTTGATGTTTTCCCCGATCACAGGACTTTTCTTGTATGGATCATGCCTTTGAGGATTCAGTGTGCCCTATACCCTTTTCCTGTCCAGCTGGTTTTTGCGAGGTGCTTCTCTGAAGCATTGTGAGAAGGCAGGTACTGAATGGTAGAGTTCAGGGTGCAAAGGAGCTTGCCTTGCCTTGGAAAGCACAGGTAACAGCTTAGAGAAAGGGCTGAAGTCTCATTTTCAGATACAATCATGTCTCGTGTTTCTTAGCTGAGGGGATATAGAAGTGGAGGGACAGCATGCTCCTCTGTTTTCAAGTGCTCAGCTTCCTATTCTGATGGCAGAGCATGGCTGGATGGTTTCCCAACTCATGTGTGTGCCTCATAGCAGATTCCTTTAGCCTTCTAGTGAGTAAACTTTCCCCCTGATTCTGGTAGTCAATGATCATTTGTTTCACAGTTAAATTTCACTGCATTCTGTGGATCGTCCTAAAGGTTTGAGCAGAAAGCTCGGATAGGTAGGGTCAGAGGCTTCTAATAGAAATCATCTTAAAATGGCAGGTGTTCATTATTTAAAGTTCTTAGATAAGTACAATTGGGTGAAAATAATTCTTAGTTTAGACTTAAAGGCAAGTATGAAAATGAGCGGTCTACAATTTATACATTGTTTACTGCCGAGAAAATAAAGATGAATTGATATTTTCATACCTCATCTGCCATGCACTACTTCTACAGACGGACACGTGGCTCACATTCTGGGGTTACTGTTGACATCAAGAGACAAGGAAACAAGCAGCATCCTAGCCCTTGAGTTTGCACTGGTGATTTTTTAAAGAAGATATTGCACTCTCTAGAGAACCAAACCTGGGCAGATTTCAACACGACCCGTACTGCCACATACCTTACCTGAATCTCAGGCTTCACTTTCAGCACTGTCGGTTTTCATGGGCTGTCTTCTTTCTTGTTGCAGCCTGTTTGCAGTATTCAGAAAGAGAAACAACAGAGAACGTGTGATGTAATATTTGTTATACTGCCGAAGTGGACAAAATGTGTCAACGAGAGTACAGTTTAGAGATGAGCTTGTGACGGGGGCAATCGCTTCACCTCTCTGAGTTTCGGAGCCTTCGTTTTTGTGAAGATGGTGATAAGACCGCACTGCTGGAAGAATGTTGCTGTTTTCTTCTGCATGTGTGCTGATACAGCGAGATAAAGTGTGTTTTCCCTGATCAATAAGAGGGTCTTGTGGTAGCCAAGGAGGCTGGTTTGGATTTCTAGCATGAAAAGTGGGGAAATATGGGCCCACAAGAGGTCATCCCATGCCTGGCACCTTCTCACAACTCTTGCTTGATTGTGGCGAGTTCTGGCTGTCAGGGAGCCTTAAGTGTTTTTACACCCACATCTTGGGTACAGGTGTTTTGCTCTCTGCCCTGATGCGACACCAGCCCAGCCAGCCAAGGACTTGATGGTTTATGCATGCTGGCCAGCTGGCAGGAGAAGTGACCGTGTTGCTGCCCAGACTCTGCAAAGGTTTGGAGTTCGGGCTTATCTTAACTTGCAATGCTGAATGTGTCAGGAATTAGAGACCAGAAATGTGCAAAATCTTGCTGTGAAAGTTTTTGAAAGACCCACAAGCAAAAAAGTCACTAGGAGACTTCTAAATCAAAATAGCGTATCTATCACATGCTATAGTCTTCCTTCTCTGATCCAATCCTTAAAAATTATAATCAGCCGGGCACAGTGGCTCACGCCTGTAATCCCAGCACTTTAGGAGGCCGAGGCGGGCAGATTACGAGGTCAGGAGATCGAGACCATCCTGGCTAACACAGTGAAACCCCGTCTCTACTAAAGAATACAAAAAATTAGCCGGGCGTAGTGGTGATCGCCTATAGTCCCAGCTACTCATGAGACTGAGGCAGGAGAATGGTGTGAACCCAGGAGGCGGAGGTTGCAGCGAGCCGAGATTGCACCCCTGCACTCCAGCCTGGGCAACAGAGCAAGACTCCATCTCAAAAATAAATAAATAAATAAATAAATAAATAAATAAATAAAATAAAAATTATAATCAGGATATAAATGGATCCATAAATGAGTAAAGACAGGACATCAAAGAAAAGCAAGAAGGGAAACCTTTGTTGGATCAGAAATGATGACTCCTAGAAGGAAAGAATGCAAATGGAAGCCGATGCAGAAGGTTCGGTCAGGACGTGCTGCAGAACCTGGAAGAGCCCCCCAGGAATCGCCAGTGAGGAGCAGTGGATGCTCCGCTGGGCAGGGCTCCTGATGGGACAATTAGCTGGGGGACTTGCAGGCTGAGCAGCCAGGCAGTGACTGCTGCTGCAAAACTTCCCACACCATAGGCAACAACGGGAGTGTCTGCCACCAGATTATTGCAGTGGGCGCAGTAGTCTTAGTAGACACAGAAAAGTGCAAGGAAAAAATGTACAGTAGGAAGTGACAGGACTCAATAAGCAAAGGAGAGCTAAGGTACCACCAAGCTAATCCAAAAATTACTGAGAATAAAGAGAAAATAAAATATTAATTTGAAATGAAAATAAAAGCATGGCAAAGTATGACAGGTGAAATGGTGGAGGATTTTGAAATGGAAGTTGGTGGGGAAGAATGTAGATAACGTTGTAAAACTGTGTTTAAGTCTGTATATAAAAATGCAGAAGTAGTTTACCTAAGGACAAAATGGTATTGTAGGAAGCTATAGAGGCTGGTCCTTCCACTAGAACAACCATTGAGCTATAAAGAGTAATTGCAATGAATTATTTGGAAACTCTGGAACCGGGTCAGGCATCTATGGGAGAATGCTTGAAGACAGGAGAAGCTGGGCCTGGAGCGGTGGCTCATGCTTGTAATCCCAGCACTTTGGGAGGCTAAGGTGGGCCGATCACGAGGTCAGGAGATCGAGACAATCCTGGCTAACACGGTGAAACTCCGTCTCTACTAAAAATACAAAAAAAAAAAAAAAAAAAAAATTAGCCGGGTGTGGTGGTGGGAGCCTGTAGTCCCAGCTACTCAGGAGGCTGAGGCAGGAGAATGGTGTGAACCCAGGAGGTGGAGCTTACAGTGAGTGGAGATTGCGCCACTGCACTCTAGCCTGGTGACAGAGCAAGACTGTCAAAAGAAAAGAAGAAAGAAAGAGAAAGTGGGGGGGGGGGGGAGAGAGAGAGAGAGAGAGAGAGAGAGAGAGAGAGAGAGAAAAAGAAAAGAAAAGAAAAGAAAAGAAAAGAAAAGAAAAGAAAAGAAAGAAGGAAGGAAGGAAGGAAGGAAGGAAGGAAGGAAGGAAGGAAGGAAGGAAGGAAGGAAGGAAGGAAGGAAGGAGAAGCGGCTGGTCCTTTGTGAGTGGTGGACATGAGCCAGCTACTGCCTCCATTTCTTAGTCCTGCTGTGCCTATAAGAGTAGCAACCCACATTCCTGGAGCAGCTGGCTGATGTCAGAGTGAGCATCAGGGACCTTGTCCTCAAAAAATTTGACGTGGTACATTTTGGTCAGTCTGGTGGTGCCTGAGGGATCAATACGGAGACTGCCTTGGTTTTGATCCACTTGGCAGCAGTGGCTTCCTCCAGCAGCATCCACTGGAAGATTTAAAGAGATAGACCTTCCCCCTTGTTTGTAGCTGGATATTTGAGGAAATCTTTGGTAGTTCACTAACTGGTCGTAGAGATAAAGGAAGAACAACTTCAGTGACAAGAAATACACATTTTGCAAAACTAGTTTGAAAAAGTCAGAAACTGATGGTTCCAGCCTTTAACAAGAGAAAATCCACAGTCCCAGAGGAGGAGAAGCACCTGATTTTTAGAGTTATCACATTATGATACTCATAATATCCAGTTTTTAACAAAAAATTATAGAACATGTAAAGAAATAGAATAATATGGCCTATTCACAGGAGAAAAAAACTTGGCATAAACTATGTCTGTGAAAGCTCAGAAATTTGAATTACTAGCCAAAGACATTAAAGCAGCTGTCTTAAATATTCTCAGTGAACTAAAGGAAGTCGCTGACAACTAAATAAAATAGGAAAATGACATATGAGCAAATTAGATTATTAATAGAGATAGAAATTATATATTTTTTAAAAACCAGAAAGAAATTGGAGCTGAAAAGTACATAACTGAAACAAAAAGTTCATTAGAAGAGTTCAACAGACTTGAGCAAGCAGAAGAAAGCAGAAGACAGTGACACGCGGTATGGACAGACCTCGGCAATTCAGTATTAAGTGAAAAAAGTGATTCCCCAAAGAGTCCAGATATTACATACATACAACGTCCTTTCTGTTAAAAAGAAAAAAAAGAAAAAGTTACCAATGTATTGCATGTATGTACTCTTTAGGAATATACATCTATATCTATATAGATATCTAAGGAACAAAATTTAAAGGAAAGCAAGAGAATGAAGAACATGAGCGGGGTGCAAGGACTTGGAACGGGGGCCCTGACAGCAGACAAAGACAATGTCAGACTCTGCTTTTGTTTTTGGTGCTTCCTCCATCATCATAAATAAACAAAATACAGAGTCAGTGAAGGAAGCAGGTCACTCAGATCAAGGATGCATCAGTGTTCCTACCCAGGATTGGGATTAGTGTGACTCTGGGCACCTGGGATCCAAAACAAGGGGAAAGAGGCAACTACCATTCACTACGCCAGACGCTGGCAGTGACGTTCACAACTCCAGGAGCTCACACATGACCTTCTTGGGAAGCGATACGAATATCCCTCATATCCTTGTGAGGAATAGGGGCTCAGAGTGGATTAAAAACTTACGAGGTTACAGAACCAGCAGCATCTCCACACTGGCCTAGAACCCAGGTCTGTCTGATGCCAAAGTCCAAATGCAGGTTACGGTGCCAATTAGCTCCTGATCGCTCTGCTAAGAGGAGCTTTGGATTCCTGCAAAGAGTGAGAGAGGGGGGCCTGGGATGCCTCTGGGGGATATCAGAGCAGCAGGATCAGACGCAGGTCCTGGACTGAGCCTGCAGCTAAGAGAAGCAGCTCACAGGCCGGGTCTGGGGGTACAGGCCAGTCCCCATCAGACTCTCCGTGACTGTGGCCACTGGAGTTAAGGGCCAGGGTGTGACCTTCCATGGTCAGAATGGGGCTCTCCTAAGTGGAGTGAAAGACAAACCTTAGATCTTCAGGTGGGTCCTTCTGAATCTCTGGGGCCACAGAAGGAAAACTGGGCACTGCAGCCTGATGGGGATGGGAGGGGTCAAGTTGTGCAGCCTCCCTCTCGCTGCGCAGCCTCTTGGGAGCGAGCGCGTGGGACGTCTGCGAGGACCTGCGCCCTTAGCCTTACACCCTTTGCTGGGTGTGTGAGTGCTCAGCTCTCAGTGCAGACGCGGGACATCTGTGAGGACCTGCGCCCTTAGCCTTACACCCTTTGCTGGGTGTGTGAGTGCTCAGCTCTCAGTGCAGACGCGGGACATCTGTGAAGACCTGCGCCCTTAGCCTTACACCCTTTGCTGGGTGTGTGAGTGCTCAGCTCTCAGTGCAGACGCGGGACATCTGTGAGGACCTGCGCCCTTAGCCTTACACCCTTTGCTGGGTGTGTGAGTGCTCAGCTCTCAGTGCACAGAGACAGCCCGATGGTAGCTGCATCTGCCCTCCTTTCCTCTCCGAGCTCCTCTGCTCTGCCCGAGCTGACCTCCGGGTGTGGGTCCAGACCTGCCCACACATCCTGTGCTGTGTCCTCAGTGCTCCCAGCCCTGCCCCACTTGCAGGCTCCCTCACTCAGTTCCCCTTGGACGTCTGCAAGTGTCTCCAACACACTCCCATGCTCCATCGTATTTATTTATTTATGTATTTATGTATTTTGAGACGTAGTCTCACTCTGTCACCCAGGCTGGAGTGCCGTGGCACGATCTTGGCTCACTGCAACCTCCACCTCCTGGGTTCAAGCAATTCTCCTGCCTCAGCCTCCCGAGTAATGGGATTACAGGAGCATGCCACCAAACTCCGTTTTTTTTTTGAGATGGAGTCTTGCTCTGTCGCCCAGGCTGGAGTGCAGTGGCGCGATCTCGGCTCACTGCAAGCTCCGCCTCCCGGGTTCCCGCCATTCTCCTGCTTCAGCCTCCCGAGTAGCTGGGACTACAGGCGCCCGCCACCACTCCCAGCTAATTTTTTTGTATTTTTAGTATAGACAGGGTTTCACCGTGTTAGCCAGGATGGTCTCAATCTCCTGATCTTGTGATCTGCCGTGTTGGCCTTCCCACATGCTCCATCTTTTGACCATCAGTAGAATGGCCATAATTTACAAAATAAAGAAAGAACAGATGTTGGCATGGATGTGTTGAAAAGGGAACACTTTTACACCGCTGGTGGGAACGTAAACTAGTATAACTACCATAAAACACAGTATGGAGATTCTGTAAAGAACTAACGGTAGAACTATCATTTGATCCAGCAATCCCACTACTGGCTACCTACCCAGAAGAAAAGAACTTATCTTATGAAAAAGATATTTGCACTCACATGTTTATAGCGGCATAATCTGCAATTGCAAAAATATGAAAGCAGCCTAAAACAAATCAGTGGATAAAAAAAATGTGACATAGTCTTGTGATCTGTACATACGTACATACCACGGAATACTACTCAGCCATAGAAAGGAATGAAATAGCGGCACTCACACAGCCTGGGTGGAGTTGCGGACCATTATTCTAAGAGAACTAACTCAAGAATGAAAAACCCAACATCATACTGTCTCACTTATAAGTAGGAGCCAAGCTATGAGGATGCAGGCATAAGAATGATGTAATGGTCTTTTGGGACTCAGGGGGAATGGTGGGAGGAGGGTGATGGATTAAAAACTACACATTAGGTACAGTATACACTGCTTAGATGGTGGGTGCACCAAAATCTCAGAAATCAACACTAAAAATCTTTGCCATGCAACCAAACACCTTGTTCCCCAAAGTTCATTGAAATAAAATAAAAATAAAAAGTATAACTAGGCCGGGCGTGGTGGCTCACATCTGTAATCCCAGCACTTTGGGAGGCCGAAGCGGGCAGATCACAAGGTCACGAGATCGAGACCATGCTGACTAACATGGTGAAATCTGTCTGTACTAAAAATACAAAAAATAAACAATTACCCGGGTGTGGTGGTGGGCACCTGTAGTCCCAGCTACTCGGGAGCCTGAGGCAGGAGAATGGCATGAACCCAGGAGGTGCAGCTTGCAGTGAGCCGAGTTTGCACAACTGCACTCCACCATGGGCAACAGAGTGAGACTCCATCCCAAAAAATAAAAATAAAAAAATTATAACTACATAAGCAAAGCGTATTGGAGGATATTTGTATAACCCTAGAGTAATTAAGGCTTTTTAAAGCAAGACAAAAGGAAAAGAAATGTTGTCATATTTGGCTTCAGAAAAGTTCACAACCTCTACACTGTGAAAGATCCCATAGGGTTCCTAATATGCAAAGAGTCACTATGTTTGATAATCCAAATAACCCAACTGGTAATTCACACCAGAAATGTTAATTCACACCGGAAAATTTGTAAAATGGTCAAAACATGAAGAAATCTTCAGTCCTAATGGTAGTAAGGAAATGCATATTAAAATATTACATATTTTCTTTGAATAAAACTAAACATATTGTTAGTATCTCACGCCGAAAAGAGTGACAGGGTTGAATGAAGTGTGAACTGCTCCACCCTTCTGGGGAAGTCATCAGAAAGAGTCTGTGAAGACGGAAAATGCACATGCCCTTTGACTCTTAGCCTCCAAAATAAAGCGACCTGCACTGCACAACACTGGCTCAAAGACGCTTCCTGAAACCCTGTTTGTGAAGCCAACCCTGGCCCTGCTGGGCGGGGCTCCAGGGTCACGGTGCCCCCAGAGCTCCCATTTACTTACCACTTTGACTCAGGAACGGGTTGGACTCTCAGAGCTTACAATTTATACGAAACACTATTAGAGATCATCAGAAATACATTCAGACTCACAACTACACATGTGTTCATGGAGAGATGTAGAAATAAATAAGGGGGTCTTATTCTTGTGCTTTAGTTTAGATGTTAGTTATGAAGAAGGGAGTGAAGACTGTAGTTTCTGCAAGTAAGACAAGCACATCGAGATAGATGATTTGGTATAATTTAACAAAGTTAAACAAAACTATTTTATCTTCTACTGCATCATCCCATGATGCCAAAATGTCTCATCATAGGTGAATTATTTTCCAGTCATTTGAGTTAAGAAAAGAATACAGCTATTCTTCAGTGACCAAGCAACTGCAGGAAGCTGGCAACTTACCCCTGTGCAGATGAGCCCAGGGCGCCGTCTCCTTGCTGTGGGGTAAACGAAAATTCGTAACATGAAAAAAGAAGTTATTGACATGCAGCTGATTCTTACATAAAAGTCAAGTCTATTATTAGTGGGTTTTGAGGAACGGTACCTGGAGTTCTCTTGGGTCCTGAGTTCAGGTCTCAGAACCACTTACGTGTACACGCATTTTCATTTCTCTGGTGAGAAACTGGGAGTGGGATTCCGGTCATAGACATTTATCTTTTAAAGAAATGCCAAACTACCTTCCAAAGTGGTAGCACTTTACACCTTCATTTAACTCCCACTAGCAATGCAGGAGACTTGCAATTTCTCTACAGCTTCACTGACCCTTAGTGGTGTCTTTTTTTTTTTTTTTTTTTTTTTTTTTTTTTTGAGATGGAGTCTCGCTCTGCCGCCCAGGCTGGAGTGCAGTGGCTGGATCTCAGCTCACTGCAAGCTCCGCCTCCCGGGTTCACGCCATTCTCCTGCCTCAGCCTCCCGAGTAGCTGGGACTACAGGCGCCCGCCACCGCGCCCGGCTAGTTTTTTGTATTTTTTAGTAGAGACGGGGTTTCACCGTGTTAGCCAGGATGGTCTTGATCTCCTGACCTCTTGATCCGCCCGTCTCGGCCTCCCAAAGTGCTGGGATTACAGGCTTGAGCCACCGCGCCCTGCCGGTGTCTGTCTTTTTGATGACAGGCATTCTCCTGGGTGTGTGGTAGTATCTGGTTGTGGTTTTAATTTGCAGCTGCCTGATGTAGAACGATGTTGACATTTTTTTCCATGTGCTTATGTGGCATCCATATATCTATGTATCTACCTTGGTAAGGAGTTTGTTCAAATCTTTTGCCCATTTTATGTATGTATGTATGTATTTTTATTTATTTTTGTAGAGATGCCCAGGCTGGTCTTGAACTTCTGGCCTCAAGCAATCCTCTTGCTTGGCCTCCCACGGCAGTGAGATTATAGGAGCTTCCCATTGTGCCCCGCTCTCTTGCCCATTTGAAAAACTAGGTTTCTTGTTTGTTTGTGTGTTTTTGTTTGTTTTTTACAATTGCACTTTGAAAGCTCTTTTGTGTCTTTGTGTACTCCGGACATCAGTCTAAGACTTGAAAATATTTTGTTTGTCTGTGGCTTGCACAGGAACGAACACCTTGCTGTATTGTGCTTTGCTTTACCGCACTTCACAGATGCTGTTTTTTTTTTTTTTTACAAATTGAGGGTTTGTGGCAACCCTGGTCAAGCAAGTCTATCGGCACCATTTTCCCCGCACCATGTGCTCACTTTGAGTGTCGGTGTAAGCAGCTTTCAGCAATAAAGCACGTTTAATTCAGACACATAGTTTTTAGACATAATGCTGTTGCACACGTGTCATGTAAACATAGCTTTTATACGCACTGGGAAACCAGAAGTTCACGTGACTTGTTTTACTGAGAAGTTCACTTTATTGTGGTTTTCTACAACCAAACCTGCAATCTCTCTCATGTGTGCCTGTATTTTTATTTTCTTAATGGTGACTTTTGAAAAGCAAATATTTTCCAATTTGGTAAAGTCCAAACTATGATTTTTTTCTTTAATAGGCAGTGATTTTGGTGTCATATCAAAGAAAAGCTTTGTCTCACTAAAGATCACAGAGATTTCATTCTATGCTTGCTTCTAGAAGTGCTCTATGTTCAGCTTTTAAGTTTAGGTGTCAGATGGATTTGGGGCTAATTTTTGTGTGGGGAATGAAGTGGTCCAGGGTAATCTTTGTACAGGTATGAAGAACTCAAATCATTCCTTTTTCTTTTCCATGTGGATATCCAATTGTTAACAGTACCACTTGTTGAACTATAATTTCTCCCCATTTAATTATTTTAGTACAATTATTTAAAGTCAATTGACCATAAATGAAAGGTTTAACTTTGGACCTTTCTTCTGGTCCATTTCTCCACATCTGTCTCTACATCAGTGCCACACTGTTTTTATTACTGTAGCTTTATGTCTCTCTCTATGTCAGCGCCACACTGTCTTTAGTGCTACAGCTTTATAGCAAAATTTAAAGTCTCATTGCCTAAGTTCTCTAATTTTATTTTTTCTCAAAATTGTTTTTGCTTGTATAGTAGTCTAGGTCTTTTGAATTTGCATATACATTCTACGACCACTTTGTCATCTCTGCTAAATCAGAAGCCTGCTGGGGTTCAGCAGGGATTGTGGTAAATCTGTAGATCAGGTTTGGAGAAAATTGCTCTTTCAATAGTATTTTTTTCCAATCTATGAATGCTGTATACCTTTTCACTCAATAGAGTATCTCGACTTCTCTCAGTCATGGTGTGTAGCTTTCAGTGTATATATCTGCACAAGATTTGTCGAATCTATTCTTTTTTATAAGATTGTGAAAGGAAGTTTTAAAAATATAACCCAGATTTTTCATTGCTGGTGGACAGAGATGTGTGAGGATGTATTTTAATATATGCCCCACATCCTTGTTAAGCGATTTTATTATCTTAACTGGGTTTTAAAACATACTTTTAGGATTTTGTTGTCTGCAAATAAGCACAGTTTTACTTCGTATTCTGTGTGCCTTCATTTTCCCTGCTGCGTTGGGCCGGCCGGAATGTTCCAGCAACGTCAGAAGTAGGAGGAGGGGGCGTCATCGCCTGTGCCCAGCCTCAGAGAGAGGGTCACCAGCCTTTCACCAGGAAATGTCATGTCAGGTACACGGGGTGCTTTCCTGTCATTCCTAGGTCACTGAGATTTGTTAAAAATCATGAATGGGAACTTGCTGGTAACAAACTCTTTTCTGCATTGATTGGCTTGATCACATGGTCACTGTTCTCTATTGGACGAACGTGCTGAGCTGTAGTAATTGATTTCTAGGCCTTAAGCCACTGCTTACCCCGGAGCGATATCACTTGGCCACAGTGCATGGTCCTGCCTGGTGCTGCTGGATTTGGTTTGCCAAGGTCTTATCAGTGGTCTTTGACTGTGTCTCCTGAATGTATTGGCTTACGAACGCCTGGCTTTGGTGTCAGGTTGATGGTGGCATTGCTGAATGAGTTGGGAAGTGTTCCTTCCTTCTCTGTTTTCTGAAAGAGTCTGTGTGTAGTTGGTATTATATTTTTTTCTTAAAATCTCTGCTAGAATTCATGCATGAAGATTTCAGGGCCTGGGATTTTTCTTCACTGGGAGATTTTAAATTAGTAGTTCAGTCTCTCGGCAGCTCTATGTCTGTTGAGATTTTCTGTGTCTTCTTGAGTTAGTTATAATAATTCATGTCACTTAACTAGAAAGGGAACTAACTTCCTTAAGTTAAAAAGCATGTTTCAGGCCAGGTACAGTAGCTCAGGCCTGTAATCCCAGCACATTCGGAGGCCAAGGCGGGCGGATCACCTGAGGCCAGAAGTTTGAGACCAGCCTGGCATGTCAAAATCACGTCTCTACTAAAAATACAAAAATTAGCCAGGCATAGTGGCACACATCTGCGATCCCAGCTACTTGGGAGGCTGAGGCAGGCAAATTATTTGAACCCAGGAGGTGTAGGCTGCAGTGAGTCGAGATTTCACTACTTCACTCCATCCTGGGCAACAGAGCGAGACTCTGTCTAAAAAAAAAAAAAAAAAAAAGATGCAAAAAGCACATTTCAACCTTAGAAGAGTTAGAAGATGTATAATGAAGTATAGAAATGTTTAGGAGACCCAGTTCCATTACTCTCTTTGCACTAGGAAGTCATTGGTGCATTTCCGGTATTTAAGTTCACAAAGACACACAGACACACCCATGCACATAGCCTCACACACAGACACACACACACTACACACACTCACAGCAGTGTCCACAGGCTGCACCAGCCCTGAAGCAAAGGAGCATGGCTGAGAGGTCCCAACCACAGAGTGACCTTAGACATTGTCCCAGGCCTGAGACACGGAACAGAGACACAAGCAGTACCTGGAGAAATCCGTCCTCCATTTGCGTGCATGGATCTTTCCTCGCCGCTTGGTGTTTTGAACTCTCTTCTTTGAGGGTCTTAATGAGATACTCAAAGGTGGTCAGCTTCTTGGCCTCTGGAAAGCGGAAAGGAGGAACAGGACAAGTTACCAGCCCTGCAGCTTTGCGCAGCGCCCACAGGACAGTTCAGAAAGGCAGCCAGTGCCACTGACCCAGCCCCTGCGCAGGGAGCGGTGCTCCGCCCACCACGCAGGCCCTGTGAGGCCAGGATGGGTGCAGGCGCCTCGTGGGTCCAGCTCCACAGCTAGCTGATGGTCAGCAAGAGAGCTCTGCAGCTGTGACCTGGGGACCGGCACCGCTCCACACCCCCCTGCCCACCAAGGCCTCACTGAGCTGCACGTCAGTGGTGTCAGAAGAGAAGCTGCCTCTCACAGACCTGGGTCCCCCATACCATGCAGCCTGAGAGGTTGCTCCAGATCCCCTGGGAACACTGGCGGGGGTCAGAGGCCAGCTCAGGAGGGGCCGCTCTGTCTGAGGGTCCAGGTGGCCTGCGGGATTCCTCACATCTGGACACGGGGTGGGGCACACCTTGGGGGATTCACAGAGACCCCGAAGTCGGAGGACGACAGTGCGGCGGCCACCCCGAGGTGCTGGCTAGCGGGTCCTGGGACCACACACTCCTGCGGGCGCTCAGAGCCCCAGGCCCAGGAGGTGAACAGGAGTGCCGTCAGTGCCACTCAGCACAGCCTCTGATGGGGCCGAGACAGGTCACATCCCTGCAGCCCTGCACAGAGCCCACCTCAGCAGGCCGGCCAGAGCCCCATCCACCCAGCCTGCACTGCAGGCAGCAAAGCAGCACATTGAAGCAAAGGAAAACCTGAGACACCCGTTTATCTAAAAGACTCGTCTTAATAAACGTTAATAAAATGGACTCTACACCTATTCCAGCCACGAGCTTCCGGGGAGGTGCCAAAATCTCCATGCTTCTTTCCCTAAGCACCAACACCGTGAGAGCTGATGTCTCGTGACTATTTCTGGAGACTGGGGCAGCCGCCCAGAGGCCTATTTGCAGTGAGGAGCAGATGGCGGTGGGTGCCCTATGGAGTTGCCTGCAGCCAGCCCAGCCCATCCCTGCAGTGTTTTGGGTGTTCGGGCCTGGCCGGGCCTTGAGCTGCTTCACATGGCTCGGGCTAGTCCTCCACGCCCCCCAGAACCTGTTGTGGTTTGAGCACACGAACTTGTGCTTGTTTATATTCAAGTTAAAATATATGTTCTTTTGCCCAGGTTTGCACAAATACCATCAAAACCAGATTTTCAGCGTGCCCTGTGGCTGCCAGAGGCCCACTTGGTGCGGGTGAGCTCTGTGGGAAACAGAACCTGAGCGTCATGGTGAGGTTGAGGGCAGGGAAGCTGCAAAACCTCCCAGGCGGGCCCAGGGTCTCCAGCATGGCCGGGGCTCCCTGGCCGGCCGGGCAATGTGGGGAAGGCTGTGCTTCCCTGACCTCATCAAGCAGGTTTTCTCTACAATCTACCGTGAATGTGGCTCCCATCCATCTCTGGAAGGCAGCCCCACATCACTCACCTGCTCAGGGAATTGTGCCCTCACCACGAGCACTGAGGACTCTCCAAGGTCCGTCCTTCAGCTTCAAAATGAAGTCTGAGTGGCCAGCTGCTTCTGACACAGCTCCCCATGGCCCCCCACCCGACACCTGCCCCCAGAGGAACAGAACACACATGCAGGCCAGGCTGCACCTCCAGGAGCCTGCACAGGAGACTGGCGACCTTGGCCTGAGGACCACCCTCCACAGCTGCCTCAGCCTCATGGAGTGGGAGACAGATGGCCTCTCAGGCCTCTGGAGGAGACACAGCGACGACCAGGCAGGTGGTCCCAGCCCTCCTTCCTGGTGTCCTGGTTCCTGATGCCGCCAGTGCACTCTCCTGCCAGCGCCGAGCCTGGGAGCCTGGCCTGGATGTGGCCACGCAGTGCGGAGGACGTGGTGAGGCCTTCCATGCCCAGCCTGGGTTTCCAAAGCAGCAGCCCCTCCAGGCAGCCTACATGCCCTACCCTGCCCCCAGTCCTCCTGGGCTTGAGCCCACTTGTGGGGAGTAAAGACCCCTCATCTTCATCCCACTGTCTGGACAGGACATGGGGATGGACAGGAGCCCATGTCTGTGGTGGGTGCGGACGCCGGAGCGTAGACCACCCCCCAGCCTTCCTGCACCAGCCTCACTCTGGGCAATAGCCCTGGAGGAGGCCGCACCTGCCCTATGGTTCCAGGACTTGAGGCTGGGGGCTTGGATCCCACCTGTGCCTACAGGACCTCCCTTGCAGCCGACAGCAGCCCTGTAGCCACCCCCTAGGCCATCACGGATGTCCCCAGGGCCCCTGGAGACACTGGAACCCTTCCCTCCCTCTTTCCCTGGGGCTTGCCTTGAAAACCCCCAAGAAAGACAGCGCTCTCTTGCCCTGGGATCACAGGGGAGGGACCTCGTGCACGAAATCCACTGAGGATCAAACATGCCTGAGTGCCACCGCGTTCCGTTCCAGGGGAGCAGCGGGTCACCTGCAGGTGACAGACACAGCCCTCCAGCCTCAGCCCTGCCTGCAGAGGAGTTGGGGCGGCCTGGCACTGTGCCCCCTTCACAGCACGATGAAGGGCTATCCACCCGCAGCCACAGGGCCGGTCCCTGGAAGCTCCATTAGCGTCAGCTGTGGCCATGGCAGGGGCCCTGTGGGGCCAGCAGTGACCTAAGCCCCTGGGCCCCTGGAGGTGACCCTGACAGCACAGGGCCTCGGCGAGGGTGGGCACTCACACGGTGACCTTGCACAGGTGGCAGAACTGGTTCTGGATCACGTGTGCGTGTTTTGATCTGTCGAAGATCGGCATGGGCTGAGAGTAGTTCTTCATGAGTCTGACATTGAAGTCGGCCGGGTCGATGCAGGAGGCAATCAGGTGGACGACGAGGTGGAAGAAGAAGATCCTCCCGGTCACCTGGCACATCAAGGAAGAACCTGGCCCAGGGCCTCGTTGGCCTGGTCAGCCTGGCACGAGGCGTCCCCATGAGGCCCAAGGGCCCAGGGGAGGTGAGGCCACCAGTCAGCCCTACTCACCCAGCCCTACTCGCCCAGCCCTACACACCCAGCCCTGCACACTGGAGCCCAGCTCAACCAGGCTTGGCCCTGCACACCCAGCCCTGCTCACATGGCCCTGCAAACCCTGTGCTGCACACACAGCCCTGCTCACCCAGGCCTAGTGAAGACAAGGCCACCCATCAGCCCTGCACACTTGGCCCTGCACACCCAGTCCTGCCCACTCAGCCCTGTTTACCCAGCGCCACACACACAGCCCTGCTCACCCAGACCCAGAGGATACAAGGCCACCCATCAGCCCTGCTCACCTGGCCCTGCTCACCTGGCCCTGCTCACCTGGCCCTGCACACCCAGTCCTGCCCACTTGGCCTGTTTACCCAGCGGTGCACACACAGCCCTGCTTACCCAGGCCCAGAGGAGACAAGGCCACCAATTAGCCCTGCACACACAGCCCTGTGCCAGGCGGGGACCGGGATGGCTGCCCCCATGCCCTTTTTGTTCATCCCTATTGGACACAGGGCAAATCCCCTACAGAATGCACCGCACCCCCAGAGGCTCAGCCAGCCCAGCCAAGCACAGTCACCCCAAAGCCCTTTACACCGTGAGGGACAGAGCAGGGCCGCAGGAGGGACGCCCGGGTGTAAACACAGCCAGATGCAGCCTCAAAGGCCGGGGGGAACCTGGTTCTTTCATACCAGAGACCCGGGAGCACTGGGAGAGAAGCACAGCCTCAGACAACAGGAGGGGGGAGGAGGCAGGGAGCTGCACAATCTACCCGCTCCCTCTAGACCCCAGACGGCTCGCTCAGGGACCCTCTCCCCGAGACTCGCTCAGGGAAGCCCCCGCTAGACTCGCTCATGGACCCCAGACTCACTCAGGGCCCTTCTGGACCCTCTCAGGGACTCCAGACTCTCTTAAGGACCCCAGACTCACCTGGGCCTCTGTCTCCGAGCCTGGCTGCGGGGCCACTGGGGAGAGGGTCCTTGTCCCCTGGAGCCAGGAGAAGCTGGGTTCCCCATGACCGGGACATCAGCTCCCGCCCTCAGATCCTGGCTCCCTCCTCCTTTCACCCTGGGACCAACACAGACTCCCCATGGCAACCAAACAGAAGGGGTGGAGCGCGGGGCCCTCCCGTCACCCTGCCTGGCCCCTGGACCGCCTTCTAGCCAGGAGTTCAGGGTTGACAGCCGTCTCCGCGGGGCGGCCCAGAGGCCCTCACCGTGTGGCCTAAGCTTGGCAGGGAAACCCAGGCTGCCGACCTGCGGGGCACAGCGCTGTCCTCCTTGGCACAGGGGCGAGGAGGAAGGTGCTGACCTTGTGCAAAAGGCTGCGCAGGGAGTTTAGCAGAAGGCTGCCAGCAGGGCGGGTCTGGCGCCAGGTCAGGGGGCTGCTGTTCCTTCAGACAGAGCCCCTCTCTGGAGCCACCTCAGGCAACGTTGGGACAGCTTCACTGCTGCTGGGCTCACACTCCGCCTTGTCCTGGCACCACCCTGGGGCATGGGGTCAGGGTTTTTATGCAGCAGCCCTTCCCTGACGAGGGCCCCGTAAGAAACGTGCTGTAATGCATGGGAAGCCTAAGTGTGAAGCTGGTTCCGACCGAAACGCAGACACAGGAGCCGAAGCCCCTCAGCAGGACACGGCACACACCCTGCGTCTTCCAGGCCCCCCGCGGCCCCGGCCCCGGGTGCTTGTGAGCATGAGCTGAGGAGGAGGCTCTGTGGTGCAGACATGGCTGCAAGGAGGACAGGACAGAATGATCTGGATGCCAAGGGGATGGGACTAGGGAGCTGCTGCCCAGGCGGGGGTGCAGTGGGAGTTGGACAGTGCGGCTGGAGGCCAGCCAGGCTCTGGGGAACTCACATGGGGGCCAGGACTGATCAGATCAGTGGCCACTCTGATCCCACCATGCCAGAGGAGAGGCCTGCAGGGGCCCCGCCAAACGGGAGTGGACTGAGGCTGCAGGGCTTACTGTCCAGCTGGTGACACCGACGTGACGAGGATGCATCCCGGCTGCTGTCTCGTGCACCCGCTCCCTGCAGGCTGAGCTGGGGACGCTGCACTATTTACGTGGTTGCCGGGGCAACGGAGAGCGCATCTGGAGCCTTGGGATGCTCTCAGTGGCCGCTGTGGACAATGAGACCAGGCAGGAAGCTGCACCGTGGCCCAGGAGAAGCCCCTTCCTCTGCAGAGCTGGAGCAGCACTTCCCTCGCTGGAAACCGGTGGGCAGGGAGGGTGGGGCCAGGCAGGGCCAGGCAGGGCCTCTGCCCGGGCAGCAGGTGAAGCTCAGGCTGAGGACGCCCACCCAGGCCCTTGGTCGCCACATCCAACTGCAGCCTCACATTCTCCAGGCTTTGCACACAGAAGCCCACTGCCAGGGAGACGGTGCTGCTGCAGGGGGCCACCAGGAGACAGCCTGGAGATGGTGTGGCCCTAACCAGGACCCCTTGACTTCCATGTGGAGGAGCTCAGGGCTGTCCTGAGCCTGAACCTGCCAGGCAAACCCTTGGCGCTCCCGAGCCAGTCCCCAAACCTGCAGGTGCCGAGGCCGGGCGGTCCCCCTGAAGGCATCCACCCAGAAACAAGGGTTCAGCTGGCAAAGGACACCCCCGCTAAGATTCCAGGGCAGTGTCTCCCCCTGGACAGCTCCCTGGACTCAAAGCTTTTCTCATGAGAACCAGGTTGAAGCAAATCTTTCACTGCACACTACGGTGCCCTGCTGTCCATCGGCCGCACTTCGGCCAGTGAGGGCCGCGCTCTGCAAGAGGATGTCCTCCTGGGACATCCATCACCCACAGGAATGATGCTGGTGACCTTAAGTTGGCTACGTTTTGCCCAGACTGACCCAGCTGGCCACTCTGCCCATCACCCACCCCCGCGGGTGACCCTTCCTGAGCTGGCAGGAGCCCCAGGATAGGAGACACTGGGTACTGTATTCTCAATTTTCTCTGCTTCTACTTTCACATTTAATTTTATCCTGGTAGTGCTTTATGTTCCAACGAGCAATAAACAGTAAAAGAAGTAGAGTAAGTGTCTCCCTTTCACCACGCAAACCGCCTGCCCTCTGGAAGTTTCGGTCTCAAGCTGTCATGAGAACCTAGCTATGTCGGAACCTCCCCTAGCAACAATCTGTATTTTGTAAACAAACAGTGCCGCAGCACCAGCCCAGGACACACGCCCTGTGCCCTTTGTAACACTGCTAACCTTTTCCCCGCCCTGTTCTGCAGGCAGGAAAAGAGAGGAGGCGGAGAGTGAGCCCACAGCCCCTGATCCTGGGGCCCAGCGCAGTCCCCGTCACGTCTTGTCACCTTATCAGTCCCTGCGGGGCTCAGAGCTGACACGTGCTGCTGAAGGCGCAGCGCCGCTCTGTGCTGGTGAATCTTCCCGCGCGGCCGCCAACTCGTGCTGCCCTGGGCCACAGCACAGGACTTTGCTGGGAAGAGATTTCTCCAGATTAAACAGAGTTACACAGATTCCAATCCCTTCCACACACCAGGCCCTATGGACGTGGCGGCAGCGGAGTCTGTTTCCCTCTGCAGAAGAACAGATGCGGCCACGTGTGCCCTGAGGCACGCTCTGGAAGGGCTCAAGCACGAGGCCACTGACCGTTGGCCAAGCCTGGCACTCAAATGTCGGCCTAACCTGGGGTCTTTACTCCATTTCTTCCCCGCTGTCCACAATACAACATCCCTCACCCTGCACCTGACCTCCCCCGGGGTCAGGGGCTGCAGCCACGGGGCCTGGGTGGTCACTTCCCAGACCCGCCCAGGTCCCTGAGGTGCCAGATAGCGTGGGCACCCTCCAGTGGCCACAATGGAAAGCCACATGCTGCTGGCCCAGGGGGCCGAGGGGGTCGCTGAGGCACGGGCACGGGGGGTGCAGCTGGGGAGGCCGTCCTGAGCCTGGCGCTGGCCAGCGGGAGGGGCAGCATGGACGAGGGCTGGGACACCAAAGGCTCTGTTAGAAATGGAGATCCAGGTGTGGAGTGGGGGGTACAGGGGAGCCACAGAGGGTTCACCTACCAGAGAGCAGGTGACAGCCCAGAGGCACATGGCCAAGCCACAGGCCAAAGGAAGAGTGGAGAGAAGGGATTCTAGCAGCGCATAAGGAAATAGCCAGGTGTGGAGGGTCAAATCATCCCCCACATAGGTCCAAGCCCTGACTCACAGCACCCGTGGCTGTGACTGCAGTTGGAAATAGGGTCTTTGCAGATAGTCCTGTTAGGGCAAGGCCGTTTCAGGTAGGCCCTACTCCAATGACTGGCATCTTTACAAAAACGGGTACCCAACAGCCGCAGACACACACAGAGACAAGACGGCGTGAACACCAGAAGACGAGCCACGGACAGCGGCCGGAGCCAACCCCATCCCCTCTAGTAGCTTCAGCGGGAACAGGGTGCAGCCAGCACCCGATTCCACACGGCCGGAGCCACCCCCTCCAGCAGCTTCAGCGGGAACAGGGTACAGCCAGCACCCGATTCCACATGGCTGGGGACCCCGGGCCCCGGAACTGTGAGACCAGATATGTCTGCTGTTGCAGGCACCTGGTTTTTGGTGCTTTGTGATGGCAGCCCCAGGACGTGCCGCGGCCACCTGGTGATGCTGAGGGAGAGAGACAGACGGTGGGCAGAGCAGCAGGGGAGGGCGCCTTCCTCTGCAGAGCGTCCACTGGGCCATGCAGTGGAATCACAGACGGAAACACAGCATTTTACACCCCCAGCATAACTGTGATTCAGATGAGGGTTGCAGCGGAAAGCAACATACCTGAGACCCAGAGTCCACCTGTGCACCACTCTGGATTGGCAGGGGCAGAGACCCGGCCCACCCTCCCAGGGAACCGCTGCATCCCCACCTACTGGGCCTCCGGACAGAGCAGTGGGACAGGCCGACGCCACCTGCGCCACGTTCTTCTAAAACTGCTCAGCCTCAACCACACAGACCCCCAGATGGTGGAGCAAGACGCTGGTCTGGACACGCCGTGATGCTGTGGTCAAGGAGACGCCAGCAGCTGCCAGGAAAAGGCAGGCGGGCACTGTGCTGACCTAAACACACCCAGAGACTCGGTCGCAACATGCCCAGAACCTTGGCCAGATTCTGGATTAAAAATCCTATCAAGTGCATCTGGGGGCTGTTGGAGAATGTTGACGTGGACTGCCTCAGGCATGGTCCGATCACAGCCTGTCTTCTCACCTGCCATGAAGGTGCAATAAAGGAGGACACCCATGTCTGGAGGGCATGTGCTGGAGCAGGGAGGCGGGCCGTGCAGCACACGGTCAGTGACTGTGGGCTTCAGTGACATCCTCATCCCTCACTGCAGGACACCTGGGGCCAATGGCGCTGCCATGCAGCTCTGTGGGTCTGTGGGTTTCCGGGCTCTGGAGGTGGGGGAGGCCATCTGGGACCCAGGCCTTGGGGGTGTGGGGACTCGGGGCTGTAGGTGGAGAACTCGGACGCTGGGCCACAGCAGAAGCTCGGCCAATGGCAGGGGATCTTGGGGAATGCCAGCAGGGCCATAGGGCACATCCTGGGCCTGGCAGAGACAGGCCACTACTCAGAACTATGATCTGTCCTGATGAGTGGAGGGGTGCAAGACTGGCAGTGTGTGCCGGGTGGAAACATGGGTTGCCACATTCCAGCACCCCCCATGGTAGGAGCCCGACCCCCCACACGTGTGTCCAGGCATGGTCTTAGACCCCACGGAACCCCCACTCTGGTGACTGGGCACACTCAGGGCCTCTCAGCAAAGGCCTCCTCTTGGGAAGTGAGCACTGCTTCCCTAAATCCCCTAGGACTGGGGAGGCCAGGGAGCAGACAGGGGGACACAAAGTCTTCTACTCACAGCCCCAGACGGTCACTCGAAGTCCCAGTCAGTCACTCACAGCCCGGACGGCCACTCACAGCCCCAGAGAGACATTCCCAGTCCCGGACGGACACTCCCAGCCCTGGACGGTCACTCGCAATCCTGGAGGGCCACTCATAGCCCCAGACAGACATTCCTAGTCACAGACAGACACTCCCAGCCCTGGACAGCCATCCCCAGCCCCGGATGGTCACTCCCAGCCCCAGACGGTCACTCGCAGCCTGGACGACTACTCACAGCTCCAGGCAGACACTCCCAGCCCCAGACAGACACTCCCAGCCCTGGATGACACTCACAGCCCCTGAAGGCCACTCACAACCCCAGATGGCCACTCACAGCCCTGGAGAGCCACCTGCAAACAGGACGCAGGTTGCAAGACGGATGGAGCCAGAGAGCACCCAGGATGAGTCAGCACTCACGTCTCTCACTAAAGCACATCCTTGGACCCCTGGCAAGGCTCTCTGCGAGGCCAGCTGGGCCCAGCCCATTTCAGACTTGTAGATAGGGTGTGGCCTGACCTCCCAAGGGAACTTTAGCCACACAAGGCACCCCAAGACCCAGAGACTGAGCCTCAAATCCCTGGGGAGACACCCTTGAATCACTGAGCCAAACAGGGTTGGTTGAATGAGAGGCCAAAAGCCTTACTGGCAGTGTGTGTCTGTCTGTGTGTGCCCGGGTCCGCATGTGTGCTTACAGAAAACACATGTGTGCACCCAGGTCCATGTGTGTGCTCACAGAAAACACATGTGTGCCCGGGTCCGCGTGTGTGCTCACAGAAAACACACGTGTGTGCCCGGGTCCACGTGTGTGCTTACAGAAAATATATAGCTTTAAACATACATTAAAAAGTGAGAAGGTCTACAATCAATGACCTAAGTTTCCATCTTAAGATGATAGAAAAAAGAGCAAAGTAAACCCAAGGTCAGTTGAAGGAAGTAGTAAAAATAAAAGAAAATATTTTTTTTAAATAGAAGAAAAACAGGCAAACGATAGAGAAAATTAATAGATTAAAAAGCTGATTCTTTTCAAGATGAATGAAAGGGATAAACCCCAGGAAGACTGATGAAGGAGGAGGAGGAAGACACAAAGGGCCAGGATAGTGAGGAAGGAGGGTGCAGCACTACAGACCCTACAGACGGGAAAAGGCTAGCAGGAAACACTGTAAACACCTGTATTCCAAGCAATACGACAACCTACGTGCAATACTCCAATTTCCTGAAAAATACAACTTATCAGCTGGGTGCCGTGGCTCACGCCTGTAATCCCAGCACTTTGGGAGACCGAGGCGGGTGGATCACAAGGTCAGGAGTTCAAGACCAGCCTGGCCAACATGGTGAAACCCCGTCTCCACTGAAAAATACAAAAATTAGCAGGGCGTGGTGGCGTGCACCTGTAGTCCCAGCTACTCAGGAGGCTGGGGCAGGAGGATTGTTTGAAGCTGGGAGGCAGGGGTTGCAGTGAGCCGAGATCACACCATTGCACTCCAGCCTGGGTGACAAGAGAGAGACTCCATGTTCGAAAAAGAAAAAAAAGAAGAAAAATACAACCTATGAAAATAGAAACAAGAAAACAGAGAAACAGAATAGCTCTTTATCAAAGAAATTGAATTCATTATCAAAAGCCTTCCCACAAGGGAAACTGTTGCACTTGGGGAAAAATCCAGCCAACTCTAGACTGAGGGGCCTCCTGTGGGCAAAGGCACCAGTTTCTCTGACCAGTCAAAGGCCTGGGAGCAAAACGGATGGAGGAAGGGGGGCTTCAGGGACACAGCAGCCCCAGGCACGTGGCTCCCGATGTGAGCCATGCATCTGCAGAAAGACTTGTTTAGAAAATTGGGGAAATGGCCATACGGAGAAGAAGGAATATATGATGTTAAGAAATGGCTATGTAATTTTTAAGTGAGATAAAGCACGGTGTTATAAAAATAAAAATAGTTTTTCAGACACAAACTGGAGCATTTACAGGTGAAATTTCACGATGTCTGAGATTTTTTAAGGTTACTCCGGTACACATGTGTGAGATGTAAAACAAGGTTAGCAAAAGCTTCACTGTTGAAGCAGGTGACTGGCACCCGTGGGTCTGCTTGACTGTAGTCTCTACCTCTATAAACTGAAAGACACCACAGGAACAAGTTTCAGGAAAGAGGGACATGGCCTTGCCGGTGGCTGAGGTGCTCAGGCTGGCGGGCTGCACACCTGGTCACTCTGCATCTGGCCCCTACACCTCCCTGTCTGTGCCGCAGCAACACACACCAGGCTCGCCATTCACCAGAGACCTGCCCAGGATGGCCCAGCCGGAGGACCACACAGTGGTGTCACCGCTTCCCCACTGAGGCAGGCTCTAGTGAGGAGTGACACATCCCACTTTTAGAAATAGGGTACTAGTGCCCCCAGGCACCAAACGCAGGCCAACTGTCCCCAGGCCCCTTTGTCCTCACACACTCATGTCTCAGCAACCCTAGGGGGCCGGGGTTTCTTGACTGAATGACATGGTCTGCTGGGGGTAGGGCAGAGCCCACATGCTCCACGGACATGCACCCTGGGAGATGGGAGCAGACGCAGGCTCCTGCCTGCCGGAAGATGATGGGAGCAGATGTAAGCCCCCACCTGCTGGGAGATGACAGCAGACACAGGTCCCCCACCCACTGGGAGATGGGAGCAGACGGTCTGACATGGGGTCAGTGACTGCCCTGTCCACCCTGACCCTGAGCCACACAGGAATGGCCTAATGTGGGGTTAGCAGTTGTCTTGTCCACCCTGATCCTGAGCAGGGGCTGCACAGAGCACCAGTGGCCACTGGGCCCACCTGCAGGCTTTGGGGACATAGTCTGGCCCAGGGCAGGTGACTGGTGCCGCCGGGCAGCCATGGACCAGATCCCAGAGCCAGGTCCACTGCAGGGTCCTCCAGGCACGCCTCCCGCTCAGACCGTGCCACGGTGAAAAGGATACCACGTAGGCGATATATTTCCACACATGAGGCAGGAGGGGAATGAAGATCCCGAAGGTGGCCGAGGAAAGGCCCAGGAAGACAGCCCAGGTCACCACCTGGAAGTAGTGCAGGGGTAACGACCAGCCGTTCACTCTGGAGATGCGGGGCGGCAAGACCAGATCTCCGTTGTTGAGCACGGCTTCTGGGGCGACGGAACACTGGCTCCCGGAGCGGGTGTCCATCTGCAGGATCCAGAAGGGGAGACCAGCCCCGTCAGCCCCAGGGAGGGCTGGCCCCGCCCACTGTCAGGGAGACCTCAGGGACTGGGAACATCATCCCCGAGGACCAGCACTGAGAGCCAATGGCCCAGCACTGCCTGGGGCCGCGTCCCCGGGAGCGGGGCCTGCTCAGGGGAATGAATAGACATGCTGCAGAATCTGACCCCGGCCACAGCCGAGCGGCTACAGAAAACGGCTCTCCAGGGTGTGGGGGCCCCTGGGCGGAGGACCTGGCCAGGCACCCGGTGCTGGTGCTACCGCCCCTCAGTTCCCCCGAGGATTTAAGTTCTGGGGAACCCTCGACAGCCCCCACACAGCGATAGGTCCCAGAACCCGTTCACGAATACACAGGCTCACCCAAGACTCCCCAGGTGCCAGAGGAAAACCCACATCAGAAAGAGGCCACACGGAGCAGAGGGGTGCGCCTGAGAGAAACTGAGGCAATGCCGGAAGAGCTCCTGAGCCGATACTAACTGCTGCAACACTGAAATCTCCCAGATCCTCCCTGAGAAGCCTCCCTGAGCTTCCCAGAGGAGCAGGACCCGAGAGCTCACTTCACGGGGTCCTGTGTGTCTCCCCTTCCACAGGACAGGGTAGCCCATCCAGCCACGCGGGGCTGGGGCCTGTCCAGGTGGGCAGTGGCTGCGAGGTTCTGAACGCACACTGCGGCGGCTCCTGGCCAGTCAGACGGGGAGGGAGGCAGGGGAGGGAGGGACGTGGTGTCAGGAGAGGGAGGAACGTGGTGTCAGGGGAGGGAGGGACGTGGCGTCAGGGGAGGGAGGGAGGGGCAGTGAAAGGCACTCAATGGCTGCTATGGGGTGGGGGATCTGGAGGGGCTGGGCGGTCTCAACAGGAGTGTTAGGAAGCTTCCCCCCGTTATGCCTCGTGCAAAGCCCTTATTGTCTCTTTGGGAAAAAACCTTCAGAAAATGAAGTTGGTATTACATGTACTACTTTGGGAAGAGAGACACTGAGAACTAGTTCACAATTCTTCTTCCTTGCAGTCGTGAACGTCCACGATTCAGTGGCTCTGCGCTGCCTTTGGGGCTCCTCCCTGGTCCTCCAAATGTGACGCCAGGCGGATGCGGGGCCATAGGGCCCTGGGGCTTGAGCCACACAAGAATGTCTCAGGGAGACCCGAGAGACTCACAGCTGTGAAACAAGACCATGGTGCCTGGGCCGGGCGCGGGGCTCACCCTGTAATCCCAGCACTGTGGGAGGCTGAGGCGTGCGGATCACCTGAGGTCAGGAGTTCGAGACCAGCCTGGGCAAAATGGCGAAACCCCGTCTCTACTAAAAATACGAAGATTAGCAGGGCATGGTGGCACATGCCTCTAATCCCAGCTACTCAGGAGGCTGAGGCATGAGAATTGTTTGAACCTGGGAGGTCGAGGCTGCAGTGAGTCAAGATTGTGCCACTGCATTCCAGCCTGGGTAACAGAGGGAGACTCCATCTCAAAAGAAAAGAAAAGGAGGGGAGGGGAGGCGAGGGGAGGGGGAAAGAAAAGTCCAAGGTGCTAAGGAAGGAAACAGAAACACAGAAAGACAATCTTGTACATTAAAAACACAACTCCCAATTAAAAACAAAACCCAAATGAAAGTGCCAACAAACAGAAATGATGTTGCCAAAAATCACATTGGTAAAACCCGGACGATCACATCCAGGAAGGACCACAGATCTCAGAGAGGAGGAGAGAGGAATCGCTCAGCAGCCTGGAGCCTGGAGCCTGACCCTGTGCATCTGTCAGGCTTTCAGAAGAGGAAGGTAGAGTGTCTGTGAGAGAAGAAAACACTGAAGAACTTTGAGAAGATTGAAGGCTTCAGGTCCACACTGTGCACAAGGGCCAGAAAGGATGATTGGAAAAAGAAATACATCCACACCGGTGAAAATGTGAGCGGCAAGGATGTAGAAAAAAATCCTGCAGTGTTCTCAGAAGAAAACACGAGGGAGATTCATTACAATATATGGATACCTGCAAATTGTACTGCATCCGTTTTTTAGACGTAGAGCAATTCTTCAGGTTCTGAGAGCATTTTAATCTAAAATGCATCTGGCCAAAGGATAATCAAAGTTTGAGACAAAACAGATTCTTTCGGAATGTGTGAATATTCAAAGTACACCAACCATTAATCATTTCCAAAAAGAATTATTTAGAGATTTACTCCATCAAATAAATTATCACAGATAAAACATGGTGAGCAAATTAATCTAAAATTATATCTAAATTAAATCCAAAACAAAACCAAATTTAAGTGACAGACGACAGAACCATGAACCTGCACCACGGGCCGCAGGCGCGGAGCGTTGGGGTCGCGCTGTTCCACGGAGCCACGCGCGGGGGCGTGGGAACTCCATGCTGGCCAGCACACAGCCATCTCCTCACAGGATCTCGGTGCGGCCCAGGACAGCGGAGCAGCCCAGCAGCAGGCGCCGCACCTGCCCCACGGAGGACAGCGAGCCGGGGAGAGATACCCCACGGAGGACAGCGAGCGAGTGGGACAGACCCCACGGGGGACAGTGAGCAGAGGAGAGATACCCCACGGAGGACAGCGAGCCAGGGGACAGACCCCACGGAGGACAGCGAGCCGGGGAGAGATACCCCACGGAGGACAGCGAGCTGGGGAGAGATACCCCACAGAGGACAGTGAGCGAGTGGGACAGACCCCACGGGGGACAGCGAGCCGGGGAGAGATACCCCACGGAGGACAGCGAGCCGGGGAGAGATACCCCACGGAGGACAGCGAGCGAGTGGGACAGACCCCACGGGGGACAGTGAGCCGAGGAGAGATACCCCATGGAGGACAGCAAGTGAGTGGGACAGACCCCACGGAGGACAGCGAGCCGAGGAGAGATACCCCACGGAGGACAGCAAGTGAGTGGGACAGACCCCATGGAGGACAGCGAGCTGAGGGGACAGACCCCACGGAGGACAGCAAGTGAGTGGGACAGACCCCATGGAGGACAGCGAGCTGAGGGGACAGACCCCACAGAACACAGCGAGTCGGGGGCACGGACCTCACAACAGCCAGGGAAGACTCCAGGACAGCTCCTTCCCCTCAGGCCCACGCTCAGCCTCGATACCACCGTGGCCTGTGAGCACATTCACAACCCACACACCACACACCACACACCACAGGTCACACACCGCACACCACAGGTCACACACCACACACCACAGACCACACACCACACAACCCACACCACACACCACACAACCCACACCACAGGCCACACATCACACACCACATACCACACAGGTTACACACCACACCACACAGACCACACACCACACATCACACCATACACAACACACCACACACCACACACCACACACCACACACCCCACACCACACACCACACACCACAGACCACACAACCCACACCACACACCACACAACCCACACCACAGGCCACACATCACACACCACATACCACACAAGTCACACACCACACCACACAGACCACATACCACACATCACACCATACACAACACACCACACAACCCACACCACAGGCCACACACCACATACCACACAACACACCACACACCACACCATACAGACCACACACCACACACACCACACATCACAGCATACACAACACAACACACAACCCACACCACAGGCAACACACCACACCACACAGACCACACACCACACCACACACAACACACCACACAACACACCACACAACACATACCACACAAACCACACAGACCACACACCACATACCAGACTACATACCATATACCACATAGAACCCACACCACACACCACGCATCACACACCATGCACAGAGACCACACAACACACCACATACCACACAGACCACACACCACACACACCACACAACCCACACCACACACCACATATCACACAGACCACACACCACACCACACACAACACACAACACATACCACACAAACCACACACCACATACCACATAGACCAAACAACCCACACCACATACCACGCACTACACACCACGCACCACACAGACCACACAACACACCACATACCAGACCACACACCACATACTGCACAGACCACACACCACACACACCACACCACACAACACACACCACCACATAACTTACACCACACACCACAGACCACACACCATACAACATATACTACATAGACCACATAACGCACACACACCACACAACACAAATGACAACACACAATACACACCACATACACCACACAACACACAACACAGACCACACACCACACACCACATACACCACACACCACATACCATACTACACAGCACACACATCATACAACACAACACAGACCACACACAACACAAACCACACAACACAGAAACCACACAACACACACCACACAAGACACAACAAACACTACACATCACACAGCTCATACACCACACACACCACATACCACAAAACACGCACCACAGAGACCACACAATTCACAACACACACACACCACACAACACACAAAACAGACCACACACCACACAACAAACTCCACAAGCCACACACCACACAAACCACACGCACACACCTCACGCCACACTGCACACACATATGTAACACAAGCAAAACACAAATACCACACAAATCACACACTGCACATGCACCACATGACACGTACCAGACACCAGCCACAAATGCATCACACTCCACACACCACACATGCACACATCACACACTACACATGAACCACACACAACACAGGGACCACACAATACACACAACACACAGCACACTGCATACACACCACACACCGCACACCACACACCAAACCACACACCACACACCACACCACATACTGCACACATACCACACCCCCCACAAAATACCACACAACACACAATGCTCACATTCTCACACACACCACACAATGGACACATACTCCCACACACCACACAATGCTCATATTCCCACACACACACCACACAATGCACACACTTGCACACACCACACAATGTACACACACTCCCACACACACCACACAATGCACACACTCCCACACACACCACACAATGCACACATACTCCCATACACCACACAACGCACACACACTCCCCCACACACCCCACAATGCACACACATTCCCACACACACAACGCACACACTCTCACACACACAACGCGCACACACACACCACACAACGCACACACACTCCCACACACGCCACACAATGCACACACACTCCCACACACCACACAACGCACACACACTCCCCCGCACACCACACAATGCACACACATTCCCACACACACAATGCACACACTCTCACACACACCACACAATGCACACACACTCCCCCGCACACCACACAATGCACACACATTCCCACACACACAATGCACACACTCTCACACACACCACACAATGCACACACACACACCACAACACACAATGTACACACACTCCCACACACACCACACAATGCACACACACTCCCCCACACACCACACAATGCACACACACTCCCACACACCACACAATGCACACACACTCCCCCCCACATCCCACAATGCACACACATTCCCCCACACACAACGCACACACTCTCACACACACCACACAACGCGCACACACACACCACACAATGCACACACACTCCCCCACACACCCCACAATGCACACACACTCCCACACAACGCACACACACTCCCACACACACCACACAATGCTCACACTCCCCCACACACCACACAATGCACACACACTCCCACACACAATTCAAGCGAAAGGAGCATCTGTGAGTCATGCCACTGAAGACTTGTGATGTTGGGTTCAGGAAGTGAGCACAACTGAGGATGGATGGGCCCCCCGTGTTATGACAACTGGCAACTGGACTGAAGCCCGGGGAACTGGCTGTCGTGCACCGGGACCGGCAGTGCAATCCTGTGTGGTGGACCCCAGGCGCCTCCTGTCTGCCCCCATCTGTGCATGTGGACACGGCCCCCTTCTCAGACTGGGCCTCCATCCGTCTCTGCACGAGAACCAGCCCCTGACACGCACCCCAGAGACCACAGGTGCCCATCCCACCCTATCAGGTCTGTAAGATGCCATGGCCTCCTGAGTCTTTCCTGTTCCCATCTTTGTATATGTCACCAGGCCCCGAGAGTCTGTCCCGGCCCTGTCCCTACGTTTATGACTCCGTGGTCCCCTGAGTCTGTCCTGTTCCCCGTCCTGTCTTGATGACACCAGGCCCCAAGAGTCTGTCCCGGTCCCGTCCCTGTCTTTATGACACTGAGGTCCCCCGAGTCTGTCCTGGCCCCCGTCCCAGCTTTATGACACCATGGTCCCCCAAGTCTGTCCTCTTCGTCCCTGTCCCTGCCTTTATGACACTGTGGTCCCTGAGTCGGCCCTCACCCTGTCCCTGCCCTTATGACAGTCTGGCCCCCCTGACATGTCCTCGCTCTCCTCCAGCCCCCCAAATGTGTCCTCGTCCCCCTCTGGGCCTGCTCAGCCATGCTTTTTCCACGGGGACCCTCTGGAAGCCACTCCACCCTGGTGAAACCTTCCATTCCTGTACTCCACACAGCGGAAACGGCCTTTTCTGAGGCCCCTTAGGAGACAAATCCTCATTGCCCGAGTCCCCGACAGTCTTGCTGTGTCGCCTTTACTGCTTGACTCCTTCAGGGTGCAGGGATTGCATCTGCCTTTTGGGAACACGGGAAAGTAAGCCCCCACTTTCCTTACCGCCAGAATCCACAGTTCCCTCTCACGCCAATCACATCACAGGTCCAGGCTGAAGAGCAAGAGAAAAGCAGCGTCGCTCTCGCTCACTCCAGACCAAAGTGAGAGGTGGGTGAGCCGCCCTGGTCGACACGGTAGCCACGGAACCTGTAGCAGGACAAGCCGCAGACAAAGCTCCTCAGACACCGAATTAAAGAAGGAAGAGGTTTTTATTCGGCCAGGAGCGTCGGCAGACTTGCGTCTTAAGAGCCGAGCTCCCCGAGAAAGAAATTCTCAGCCTTTTTAAAGGCTTACAACTTTAAGGGGTCCACGTGAAAGCGTCGTGATAAATTGAGCAGGCGTGGGGAACGTGGCCGGGGACTACATACATCAGCTAACAGAACAAAAAGTTTTACAACGCTTTTTTCATACAGTGTCTGGGATTTACAGATAACACAAGCAGTTTAGGTCAGGGGTTGATGTTATTATTATTACTTTTTTTAACTCCTAGGGCTGGGTGGTGGTGCCAAGGTTGTCTGGCTATTTACCTTACTTTTGTTTCTTTCTAACTTTTTGCTTTCTCTCTTTCCTCTCGTCTTGTGAACTAGGCAAGGTGGGGGGAGGAGGGCAGCAGGAGTAGTAGTGGTCTCCTTCCTTAAACCCAGGGCGCCTCATAAAGCCATGGCAGTTGGGAGGATGAGGGGACAAAGAGGCATGAGGAGGAGGGAAAGCGTGAAATGGACTCGGGCATTGGTGAAATAATGCATGCAGTGGTCTATTTCCAAGACAAGGTGCCTTGAACCGGTTTAGGTCAGCAAACTACAGAAAAACAGGATGTACTAGGTCCCTGCTTGGATTGCCGATGCCTGCTTGTCGGCCTCTCCTTCCCCACCTTCCTACCTGCTTAGCTGCCCTCACCTGAACCAAAGAAGTTTAGTCTAAGATCAAAGTTTACTAACCTGCAAAAGAGCTCGCTTTGTCTGTTATCAGTCTGCCCAGTTACTCAGCTCCAAAGTCAAATACCTGAAAGCCCCTGAGCTGACTAGGATTGCAATGCACTGTGGTCCGCAACAAAATGCAGCAAGACAACTGTAAAAAAAAAACCACCTAAAACCCAACAACCAACAGGCAACGTCCAGGAAGACTGCGACCCCAGAGTACTCAGCCTAGGAGGAGCCAGGAACACTGCAAGCCCAGAGTACTCAGCCTAGGAGGAGCCAGGAAGACTGCGACCCCAGAGTACTCAGCCTAGGAGGAGCCAGGAAGACTGCGACCCCAGAGTACTCAGCCTAGGAGGAGCCAGGAAGACTGTGAACCCAGAGTACTCAGCCTAGGAGGAGCCAGGAAGACTGTGAACCCAGAGTACTCAGCCTAGGAGGAGCCAGGAAGACTGTGAACCCAGAGTACTCAGTCTAGGAGGAGCCCAGGGAGGGACCTCCGCAGCTGGTTCTGAGGAAAGACGTCAGCCACCATGGTTCTGACTGAATTCGGCACGTTTCTTCTCAGTCTCACAAGTGGAGGGAATTTCAGCATTTTAGCAAGTTGTTTCATTGGCCGTCCTGTGAGCTCAGGAATTCGGTCACTGGCTTAACTCAGGGCACAGTTTCACCATGACCCACGCCAAGGAAGGGTTTCTCCTGAGAAGGGCCAGCAAGTGTGTTGAAGGGCATCCTCCCTCCCGTCCCTGCAGCCCTCCTCCCTCCCGTCCCTGCAGCCCTCCTCCCTCAGCACTCAAGGCATTTCCAGTTCCTGTCAGCTGGGGGTCTCCACTGACTCCTATCTGAATGCCTCCGATGTGGGTCAGCTGCTGACGCTGCCTTTGGGGGTGAGGATGGGAAGGTGGACAGGGATGCACCCCTTTCTGTTAGCAGTAGCCCCTCCAGGACCCCCGCCGTGAGGAAGTTGCCCACAGTCAGGGGCCCTCTTGCCGGCTGAATCCTGCTGGGTCTCACTCTGGTGCCCGGAACCTGCAGTGGCCAGAGGTCTGCTGCCCATGGACATCCTGTCTGTCAGGGGCACACACGAGGTACGCAAGTATGAGGAACAGCTGGGCTGGGGCAGGTGCCCAGGACGACACGGGGAAGGGGCAGGAAAGCCTACCTGACAGTTCTCCAGCACTCGGGAGCCTCTGTGCACTGTCCATCCAGATCTGACCTCTCTGCTCAGGACAATAATTGCTCTGGAAGCTGAGTGGACGAGCTCACGGCAGACAGGCGGACAGGCCTGGAGGACAGACATTACCCTTAGCAGTGAGCGAAGGGAAGGCAGACGCCCAGGGTCCTTTGCTCCAGCAAAGCATCAGACAAGACCCAGCACTGCACAGACCAAGTCATGTCACGCACAGACACTGTGGAGGGATGTGGCCACAACCCAGGATGGGCCTGGCGCGGGCTCCTGTCCTCAACACACAAAGGCCAGACAGCTGGATGGAGGGTGCGAGAGGCCTGCAGACCCTGGTACCCGCCCAGCTCACTGTGGAGCAGGTTCCAAGCCACAGCCATCAGGGACCCAGAACGTCCAACTGGCAGGTGGAAAGGACGAGCTCCCAGCCCATGCCTGGACCATGCACCAGACATGCCAAGAGCCTGTACGCAGGTCTGTGGTCACCTGAGCCCCACCAGCCAGGGCCTCCAGTCAAGTCCTGGGACAGGTGCAGCCGGACAGGGGACCAGCTTCACCCTCCTCCGGGGTGGCTCTGGGCTTACCCTGACAATGTCTGGGGAAGGTCCCACAGAGTCTAAGCCACTTCTCAAACTCTGAACAAAGGCCGCCAGGTCTCAAAGGTGTGTAAGCAGACCCATCACCCGATGGCGCCAACTACAAACTCCACCTGGTATCCAGTAAATGATTCCCACACACACAAGGGGGCAGGAAAACACAACCCAAACCAGGGGAGACTCAAAGCTGAGATCAGGGAATCAGCAGACAAAGTGTAAGAACGGTGACTACAGACATGCTCTGTAGAACTGGGTAATGGGCAGAGGCTAGAACAGTTTGGAGAGCTTAAAGACAGGAAGATGAGGGAAAGTTTGGAACTTCCCAGAGACTTGCTGAATGGCTGTGATTCAAATGCTGATAGTGACATGGACAGTGAGTTCCAGGCTGAGGTGGTCTCAGATGGAGGTGAGGAACTCAATGGGAATGGGGGCAAAGGTCACTCTTGCTATGCTTTAGCAGAGACTGACAGCATTGTGGCCTTGCTCTAGAAAGCTGTGGAACTTTGAACTTGAGAGAGATGATTTAGGGCACCTGGTGGAAGAAATTTCTAAGCACTAAAGCGTTCAAGAGGTGACCTGGCTGCTTCTAAAAGCCTATGCTCACTTGCATCAACAAAAAAATGACCTGAAACTGGAACTGACATTTAAAACTGGAACTGACATTTGAAGCACAGTGTCAAAGCTTGGAAAATTTGCAGCCCAGCCATGTGGTAGAAAAGAAAAAAATCATTTTCTGGAGAGGAATTCAAGAAGGCTGCAGACATTGCGTAAGTAAAGAGGGGTCAAATGTTAATAGCCAAGACAATGGAGAAAATACCTCAGAGACATTTCAAAGACCTCTGCACAGTCCCTGCTCAGGCAAGCCTGATGGTCTACGAGGGAAAAATGGTTTCATGGCCAGGCCCAGGGCCCCAATACTCTCTGAAGCATTGGGACATGGTGCCATGGTGCTCTGTGTCCCAGCCATGGCTAAAGGGACCAAGGCACAGCTTGGGCCAATGCTTCAAAGGGTGCAAGCCCCAAGCCTTGGTAGCTTCCACGTGGTGTTGGGTCTGTGGGAAGGCAGAAGGCAAGAGTTGAGGTTTGGGAACCTCCACCTAGATTTCAGAGGATGTATGGAAAAGCCAGGGTGTCCAGGCAGAAGTCTGCTGCAGGGGCGGGGCCTTCACGGAGAACCTCTGCTAGGGCAGTGCAGGGGGGAAATGTGAGGTTGGAGCCCTCACCCCACAGAGTCCCCACTGGGGGACTGTCCAGTGCAGCTGTGAAAAAAGGGCGACCGTCCCCCAGACCCCAGAATGGTACATCTGACAGCTTGCACCATGTCATCTGGAAAAGCTGCAAGCACTCAACACCAGCCCGGGAAAGCAGCCACAGGGGCTGTACCCTGCAGAGCCACAAGGACGGGGCTGCCCAAGGCCGTGGGAGCCCATCCCTTGCATCAGTGTGGCCTGGATGTGACACAAGGAATCAAAGAAGATTATTTGGGGGCCTCAAGATATAATGACTGCCCTGCTGGGTTTCAGATTTGCAGCCTGCAGCCCCTTTGTTTTGGTTGATTTCTCCCTCTTGGAATGGGTCTATTTACCCAATGCCTGTACCCGATTTGTATCCTGGAATTAACTAACTTGGTTTTGATTTTACAGGCTCACAGGCAGAAGGAACTTGCCTTGTGTCAGATAAGACTTTAGACTCTGGACTTCTGAGTTAATGCTGGAATGAGTTAAGACTTTGGGGCACTGTTGGGAGGGCATGACTGTGTTTTGCAATGTCAGAAGCACAAGAGATTCGAGAAGAGTCAGGGGCAGAATGATCTAGTTTGGCTCTGTACTCCTGCCCACATCTCACGTTGAACTGTAATTCCCAATGTTAGGGGAGGGTCCTGGTGGAAGGATCATGGCAACGGATTTCCCCCTTGCTGTTTTCCGTTCTCACGATAGTGAGTGACTTCTCATGAGATCTGGTTGTTTAAAAGCACTTCCCCCTTTGCACTCTCTCCTGCTGTGCCATGTGAAGACACGCATGCTTCTCCTTCATCTTCCACCATGACTGTAAGTTTCCTGATGCCTCCCAGCCAGGCCTCCCAGCCAGCCTGAGGAACTTAAACCTCTTTTCTTCACCAACGACCAGTCTCAGGTGGTTCTTTACAACAGTGTGAGGACAGACTAACACACCACAGCACTTCAGCACCGAGCTGCTGAAAAGTAGTAATAAGGTCAAAATCTCAGAAGCGCTGAGAAAAACAGCCGCTGTGCAGAAAAGTGCTGTCACAGCAGCCTGGGGCCAGGGTCCCCTGGAAGGCGAGGCCAGTCACGGCTGGCGTCTGGGGTCCCCCCCACCGTGCTAGGGATTGTTCACAGCTCCAACGACAGGCACAGAGCGGTTTATGCTAAAGCTCACCTTCCCTCTGGGGTCTGGATTTTGGTACCTGCCTGGCAAGGGGGTGCCCTGTGACCAGACCCCAGTGACCCTGGGCACCAAGCCTCTGATGAGCTTCCCTGGTAGGCATTTCACACGTGTTCTCACAGCTCACTCCTGGGAATTAAGCACGTCCCATGTGCCTCTGCTGGGAGCGGATCTGGGCCTCACGCTGGATTCCCTCGGACGTCACCCACGCTCTTGTCCCTCTGCTGCTGTTGGCGCCCATCCCCTATAATCAATCATGGCCATAAGTGCCTGAACAGAGCCAGGGGAGACAGGTGGAATGTCACCATGGGAACCAGTGGGACCCATGGATCCAGGCTCCACAAATGCCGCTGGAGGTCAGAACAGCTGGGAGGCGCTGCACAGGCAGCCTTCCAGGTGAGGGCTCAGTCTCCAGGACTGCCCCACCGGCTGATGCCAACTGAAAGCCACACACAATCCACGCAAACCACAACTTCCCAACACGAGCCAGACAGACCACAACTTCCCAACACACAAGCCACGCAGACAACCTCCCAACATGTGAGCCACACAACACGTGAATCATGCAAACCACAACTTCCCAACACATAAGCCACACAGACGCAAGCCATGCAGACCACAACCTCCCAACACATAAGCCACACAGACCACAACCTCCCAACACATAAACCACACAGACCACAGCAGCTTCCCAACACACGAGCCACGCAGACAACCTCCCAACACACAAGCCACACAAACAACCTCCCAACACACGAGCCATGCAGACTACAACTTCCCAACATATAAGCCACACAGACAACCTCCCAACACGTGAGCCATGCAGACTACAGCAACTTTCTAACACGTGAGCCACGCAAACCACAACTTCCCAACACACAAGTCACACAGACCACAACTTTCTAACACATGAGCCACACAAACCACAACCTCCAAACACATAAGCCACACAGACCACAGCAATTTTCCAACACACGACCCATGCAGACCACAACCTCCCAAAACACAAGCCACACAAACAACTTCCCAACACATGAGCCATGCAGACCACAAATTCCCAACACATAAGCCACACAGACCACAGCAACTTCCCGACACGTGAGCCATGCAAACCACAACCTCCCAACACGTGAGCCAAGCAGACCACAACCTCCCAATACACAAGCCATACAGACCACAACCTCCCAATACACAAGCCACGCAGACCACAACCCCCCAACACGTAAGTTATGCAGACCACAACCTCCCAACATGCAAGCCACGCATACCACAACATCCCAACACGCAAGCCACGCAGACCACTGCAACTTCCCACCAGGTGCAGGCAAACAGAAGCAGACGCCTCTGAAATGCCCCCACTTCAGCATTCTTTACATCCCATCCTATGTGCATTTTGAAGACTTAATATGAAAAAAAAACATAAAGTTCAAGTTAATGTTTTCTACAGACTACATGTTGAGAGGTGAAATAAAACCTGCCGGGATTAATGTCACCTGCATTGTTCTACTTCTATTATCAGGGCTAGTAGGAAACCTGAGACTGCAGACAGCCTGTGCTGTTTCCATTGGAGACACTGGGTCTAGAACGTCTTCTGCCAGAAAGGAGAGTGCAGTCAGCTGAGTGGGCTCCACCACCACACAGACCATCTGTGGCAGGAGCCACGGGAACAGGGTCGGTGGCCTATCATGGACCATCTGTCGGATCCAACACCAGCCTACAGACCCCATGAGCCAGGTCCCTCGGCCCGTGAGCCCAGCGCACTCACTTGATCTTGCTGAAGACGATGTCCACGTCGGTGACCATCACGTTCCTGCCGTTGATCACCTGGCAGTCCTTGCACAGCTTCGACCAGTTCTTGCCGTGCATCTCCCTCCCAGTGGCCCTGGTGTCCCCGTGCACTGCAAAGCGCCGGAAGGCCTCCTCCAGGGCACTGAGCTCGGGGGCCGCTGCTGCACCCTCACCGGCACCCTCCGACTCCAGCGACAGCCTCTTGGCTGCCTGGTCCTTCAAGGGGTCCCCTGGGGACTTGGGGGGCGTCCTGTTGGCAGCTTTGGCGGGCTTCGCCTTGTCAGCCATGTTGCTGTGGAGGAAGGAGAGGAGAAAGGTGTCACCTGGGCCATGTCCCAGCTGACCTGGGCACAGCCCAGGAGACCCACCATACCAACGAGCACCAGGATGTGGCTGAGACGGGCAGGCCCTCCCGGGGCGACGTGGCGAGGGCTGAGATGGGCAGGCCCTCCCGGGGCGACGTGGCGAGGGCTGAGATGGGCAGGCCCTCCCAGGGCTGGGCGTGAGGCCCCTCAGACCCTCAGGGCCAGCTGCCCTGGAGGCACGCGTGTCCAGCTGCCAGGCAGAGTGGAGCCAAGCGAGGCCTTGCCCACTTGCCGTCATTGGGCCAAGAACTCCCTAAGTCAGATAAAGGCAGCAGCTTTAGGGTGGGAGCTGAGCTGGGTGCCAGGGGCTCCAGGCCGAGCAGGCTCAGGGTGTGACTGGCAGCATCACAGCCCATCCTGGGTCCTCCCCACCGCCACACTTTTCCACTGCCCCTCCTGTGGACGCCCGCTCTGCAGCTCTGGGGGACACCTCAGGACCATACCTTCCCCAGGGTCCGTGACGGGACGCCTTCCTCCGGGAGGGTCCACAGTGGTCCTGGGACAGCCGCTCCCACCCCAGTGCAGAGCCTCTGACCATAGATGGAGCTTTGGGTTGGGGGGGGTGTGCGTGGTGGCCCTGGGGGCACCTGAGGATGCTCTGCCCAGGTGCCCTGGGCCTGCCGAGCCCACAGTGCCCCAGCCAGGGGAGGGGACTGCGGGTGTGCAGAGTTGAGGCAGTGGTGGGGGCACCGGAGTCGGGGCGCAGGGACGCCCTCTGGACTTTGCAAGGCGCCCACCCCCAGAGCAGGCGGCTGGGCCATGGGGTTGAGAAGACTGAGGGGTGCCACTCAGGGAGGGTTTGGAGACGCAGGGCTACGCCACAGGGCGGGGCTGCCGAGGCCGCCTCCCCACCACGCATGGTGAGACCCAGTCAGGTCCTGAAGGACTCAGAGTGAGGTGCTGGCCTCCGCATGACAGCCGCTTCCCCAAGGGGCCGGGACGCCAGGTGGCCGTCAGCACTGCACTGAGAGCTGAAGGTCTCCTCGGCCCACAGACACAAGAGCCGGTGGGAGGGTCGGTGCCGAGGACACAGGTGCATGTCCCAACCCTGGGACTCAAGGAGCCCTCTCAGATCTGGAGTTCTCAGCACCAGTCATGGCCAAAGTGTGGCTCTGTCATCCTGGGGGTCCTGAGTGTGGCCCCTGCTGACCTTGAGATCCCACAGATTCCCCCAAAACAGCTGGAAAAAAATCCAGGGGTGCTGCCTACACTGAGGACCTTAAGGGCCTCAGGCCCCTCCCATTCACCCCTTTCCTGGAAGGCACCGAAAATGCAGATGCCAACCCAGCGGAGGACGCAGGGGCAGGACCCAGTCGGGTAGGACCAAGTGGGGCAGGATCCCGGCAGGGGCGGGGCCGCGTGGGGGCAGGATCTCGGTGGGGGCGGGGCCGCGTGGGGTCAGGATCCCGGCGGGGGCGGGTCCGCGTGGGGGCAGGATCCCGGCGGGGGCGGGGCCGCATCGGGGCAGGATCCCGGCGGGGGCGGGGCCGCGTGGGGTCAGGATCCCGGCAGGGGCGGGACCGCGTGGGGTCAGGATCCCGGCGGGGGCGGGGCCGCGTGGGGGCAGGATCCCGGTGGGGGCGGGGCCGCCTGGGGTCAGGATCCTGGGGGTAGAAGGGCTGGGTCAGGTGTCCAGCCAGGAACAGTCTCCCGTTTTATCGCTGACACCATTTCTTTGTCTGAAACAGGAGCTGCTCACAGGCCTGGCCTGTGTTTCCACTGGGCCTCTGCAGCAGGGGACGCTGGGCAGGAGGAGAGGTTGGGAAATTCCCAGAAGCAATGGTGGGTTTTGTGAGCACCCAGAACAGTGGTGGGCGTGCGGGTCAGAGGAAAAGAACCTTCTGGGATGCTTCAAACTCAGGGCCGCGTTCTGTGGTCTTATCTCCTGTGGGGACGCGCCTGAACAAAGACCCTTATTCACACACCTCCGTGAGTCATTGGGACCGTGGGCACCAACTTTGCCACCGAATGGCCACCGTGGGACGGAGGTGCAATGGGGCTCCCGGACTCTGCAAAGGACACTGCAGCAGAGACTCATCCTGGTCTGAGACGGCTGTCCGAGGCCCAAGTGAGAGTTAAACCACATCCCCAGCCAGTGCCCACCACCCACACCAACACCCTTTCTCTAAAGCACCACACAGGACATTCCGCCAACGGAGCATCCCAAAACGGAATAAAATAGATCCCCGCTGCCTCATCCCATCAACCACGTCCGAGACTCGGCGGCTGCAGATGCGGTGGGACAGGCCTCCTTTAAAGGCACCTCCCGTGGGGACAGCCAGGGCTCTCACGGGGGGCACAGCAGGTTAGAGAACACAGCTGGGGCTCTCACAGGAGGCACAGTGGGTTACAGGAGAAAACAGCCGGGGCTCTCACAAGGGGCAGAGCAGGTTACAGGACACGGCAGAACCAGGGGCTGGTCCCTCATCCAGCGCAGCTTCACTGAGCGCCAGACGCACGAGGACCGTGCCCTACCCCAGGCCAGTCACTGCCCGTGGGTTGCCCTCGGGGCTCCAGCTCCAGGGCACCTGCAGGCAGCTGGGACCAGGCCAGCTCTGGGCCAATGGTGGCCCCATCTAATCCCCAGAACCTGTGAACCCGACCTTGTTTGGAGAAAGGATCTGGAAATGACATCATCCTGGATTATCCATAGCTGAGCCCTAAATCCAATGGTGAGTGTCTCTACCTAGAAGAGGCAGAAGAGAAGACACACAGAGAAGAGGAGAAGGTGCTACAGGCTGAATTCGTCCCCTCTAAAATCCACACTGGAACCTAATCCCCATTGTGGTGGCATTAAGTGCCACCAAGGACACGGGCCAACAGGAAACTGTGTGGGTGAATGGCTTCGACCCCTCTGGAAACTGCTTGGCATCATCTGATGAATGTAAAGACACACATGATCCCGGATCCAACGGCTCCACTTCCAGATTGACCCAAGAGACTCCTGCCCACGTGCCCCAAAGAACATCCCAGGAATGCCCACGACAGCTTCATCCCTAGTTGCCAAGAAAGGGAAACCGCGTGGACAGGCGCCTGCTGCCAGCATGGTGGTCTGAGGGACAGCGGGCATCCCCGCGAGAGTGTGGGCAGCATGAGCGCGAGCGCCTGGGGCTCCTCGATGCAGTGTGGACGGACACTCGCGCACACTGTTGACCACGGTGAGCCGGCACGGCAGAGTGCCCACTGCGTGGCTTCTGGTTAAACGTTAAAAACACAGGCAAAGCCAGAGCACAGTGCTCAGGAATTGGTGATTCGATGAGAAAACAGTGAGTAAGACCCCATCCCGCTCCCGGAACACGAAGAGAGGCAGCCCACAACGACTGGCACTAGAACTGCAGGTGGACTGTGCCAGGTGCCAGCTGGGGCCCTCACAGCAGGCGGCCTGGGGACACGTGGGCACTGGCAAAGGTGGCAGGAACAAGCCTGGTGGGAGGTGAGGCTGAGATGAGCTTCACCCCAGTGGCTCCGCCCATGGCCCAGGCTCCTCTGGCACTGAGAAGGCAGAGGTGCCATTCCGCCCAGGAGCAGAGGAAACCGGCATTTGGGCAGCCTTAGGAGAAGCGGGGGCTGTGTGCACAGGAGAGGTCGGACGCCCCAGAAGCAGCCACGGTGGCCAGGTCACCTGTGAGACGCCATGGGTGGGAGATGCAGGTGGCTGTGCAGTGGTGCCCTGGGCTCAGGGGGAGGGGCTGGGTCAGGTCCCTGGGGCTGGCTGGGGCCTGGACATGGCTCCCTGGCCCTTAGGTACCAGCAGCACTGCTGAGTGGGTGGGACTGACCTGGTCTGTTTCTGGGCGGGGATCCAGTGTGAGAGGGTGAACCGCAAGTGGCAGCCATTGGCATGGTGAGCTAAGCACACTTGGCACACCACTGTGGGCCAGGAAGGTGTGTCACACACTTCCTGACAACGCAGAGGGTGCTGGGAGCTCGCCTGTGTCTGACGTGAGGGCACTTGGGCCAGGGCCTGGGTTTGAATCCACATCCAGACCCCATGTAGCAGGACGAGCCATAGACAAAACCCTCAGACATCCGATTAAAGAAGGAAGAGGTTTTATTCAGCCAGGAGTGTCGGCAGACTCACGTCTTAAGAGCTGAGCTCCCTGAAGACAGAGTTCCTGGCTTGTTTAAGGGCTTACAACTCTAAGGGGTTCCATGTGAAAGGGTCGTGATAGATTGAGAGCACATGTGGTTAGAGTGGGGGGTTAATCTTTTAACCTCAGGCCTGGTCATCAGTGGCACCTGCTGGTCTTGCCACTGACTTCATTTCTATTGTTTTTCAAATTTTACTTCCTCCTCCTCTTCAGAGACAGGAGACAGTAAGAGAAATGGCTTCTCTCCTCACCCATACGGGTGCTCGCTGCTCCTGTCCCCACTGACTGATGACTGATGGCCAGAGGGAGGCAGCGGGTGTGTGAAGTCGCCTGGCAGGTGCGGCTGTTGGTGGCATTCCCTGGGCAGAGGTCACATTGGACGTTTGTGAACAAATGAGCAGGTTGGGGTTACAGGTTATGGAATCTGGGAAATGTGGTCTGTGATGCCATGCGCACTGGGGGATCACGTGGAGCCCACATGGGTGGGCACCTTTGATCATGCCAAGAAGTCAGACGTGGGACACAGAGCCGGCCCGGAGGAACGCACGCACCAATCCCTTCCCTGAGCCACGCTGAACGGGGAAAGGGCTCCAGGTGGCCTTAACCGCTGGGCTTAAAGAAAGGTTCAGAACCTCTCTTCCCTTCCAGAACCTCACTTTTCAACGACGTCCGCACAACTGGGGTCCTCAGAGGAGGCGCTCACCCTTCCACGATGGAAGGGAGAAGCCCAGCTTTCTGAACGGATGAGGCTGCAGAAGGCAGCTGGTATGATGAAAAGACAGAAAGCTTTGCCTGCTTCCACTCTTTTGAAAGATTTTTTATATTTCTTCCCCAAAGAAAGTCACGCATTTGGACATTCAGACATTAAATCACAATTCACAATTAAGTAGTGCTGAAGTTAAAGGAGCAACATGGAACCCAGAACAGTCTTAATTTGCATATCAGGAAATAAGATTTAGGGACAGCTGATGTTTTTCTTAATTCTTTTTCTGAGAACCGCGTGCCACTTTCCTGCGGGGTGCTGCCCTTCCCCAGGCGTGATTCCAGGGGGCTGCAGACCACAGAACCCGCCCCTCCCCTGGATCCAGCAGGGCCAATCAAAGCCATTCCCAGGCAGAGCCCTGCAGCGCTGGGGAGGGGCTGCCCCACTGAGGAGGTGCTGCTGAGTTGATGTGCCCTGGAGGCCCTGGCGGGGAGACGGCCTGGAGGTGAAATGCCCAGGATGGGGAAGCCCTGGGCAGGGGAAGCCCTAGGGAGGGAGAAGCACTGGGTGGAAGAACCCTGCGGGTGGGGGATGCACTAGGGGGCGGGATGCACTGGGGAGGGGGAAATCCCCTGGTGGGCATACGCTGGGGAGGGGGATTACCTGGGGAAGGGGATACCCTGGGTGGAGATTCCATGTGGGGAAGAAGCCCTGGGTTGGGGGGGATTCCCTGGGTGGAGATGCCATGTGGGGAAGATGCCCTGGGTGGGGAGATGCCCTGGGTGAGGGGGATGTGCTGGGTGTGGGGGGGTGCCCTGGGAGGGGTGGTGCCCTGGGTGGGGGAGTACCCTGGGTGGGGGGGTGCCCTGGGTGAAGATGCCATGTGGGGAGGATACCCTAGGTGGGGGGGATTCTCTGGGTGGGGAATCGTTGTGGGGATTGTCCTGGGTGGTGGAGCCTTGGGGAAGGAATGGCCTAGGGGGTGGCTCTAGGAGGGGGTAGCTCTGGGAGGTAGAGGTATTGGGAGGAGGATGTCACCTTAGGGGGATATCTGTTGCTGATGCCCTAGGAGGGAAGCCCTGTGTGGGAGATCATCAGAGTGGGGGGTGCCATGGGTGGGAGATGCAGTGAGTGGAAGCTGCCCTGGGTGGGTGTTCTACTGTGTGCAGGATCACCTGGGTGGGAGCTGCCCCAGGTGGGGGATCATCCAGGTGGGGGATCATCTGGGTGGGGTATGCCCTGGGTGGGGGATCATCTGGGTGGAGGCTGCCCTGGGTGGGGGCTGCCCTGGGTGGAAGATCATATCAGGGGCATGCGGTGGGTTATGGCCCTGTGCCACCTCCTAACACACACACACCAAGAAGAAGGTGGTCTCCCTAGAAGAAAGATCCATGCAGGGCATCTTGGGGTTTGGCTCGTGGATGCCGGGGACCAGGTCTGAGCCCCAGATGTGGCTGGGCCTGACCCACGCAGCTCCACCCCTTCCTTCCCAGGAAACACCTTTGGCTCTAGCAGTAGGAACTAGGCGTGTGTAGATTCTGCTGCCTGATCCTGGCTCCTGGCTGAGGGTTTGTGGGCTCAGATGGACTTGACACCCGGCCGCAACCCTCCTGGGCGCAGCTTTCTGGCTCCCCCAGCCCAGGCAGAGGCAATGACTGACTCTCCTCACCCAGAGTGTTTTCCCGAAGGCACTTCTGCCTGAGGGCACCAGGCTGGGCCAGGTACTGCAGGGCGCTGACCAGCACTGGCCTGGGGCCCCCGAGAGCCCCAGATGGCATCCCTCTCACACAGTCCTCCTGTCTCACCACCAGCTATAAACAGACTCAGCTCTCTGCTGGCACGGCGTCTCCCAAGGAAGCTTTTAATTCTCAGCGTCCTCTGCAGGGAGTGGCTCCCACAGGCCTGAGAGGGAACAGACTGCCTGCTCTCCAGAGAGCTCCCCAGTCTCCATCTGCGATGGGTGATCCTAATTTTCTTTAGGAAGTTCTCCCAAGCCCTGCGTGTGGCGCTTTGGCCTTTGTGCCCACGGAGGCCCCCTGCAGCCCCTCCCTCCAGACCCTGCCCAGCCCGAGGCAGGAACCCTGTTGACCGATTCCCAGGCCTAGGGCAGCCACTGCCAGTGTGAGGCTTGCAAATTAGGGTAGAGGGGTCAAAAGGAAGCCCCTTTTAGACCATTTCTATGAGCATTTCTATGCGCATTTCCACAATGAGCATTTATAACCTTGTATAATCGTTAAAACATGTATTGAAACTTCAGGGAATTCGGGAAGATGGACCAACCCCAGCTGTAAGATGAAAATGCAGCCAGTGACCGGGGAGCTTCCTCCACGCACACGCGGTCCAGTCCCCGTGACTTCATGCTTTGTGAAGATGCAGAGCGAGTTCATGCCGGCGCCTTTCGGAATCAGGGATCCCATTAGAAACCATGAAAGCTGCAGACCCCTCCCGGGAAAACGCACACACCTCCTGGAGCTCGCCTTCTGCAGCCGCTCCTGGAGCCCGCCCCTCCCCCACAGGCCCTCCGAGGATCACGTGGTGGGGAGGCGCTGGCACCCAGCTGCTGACAGGCCGAGAGCCCAGTTCAAGGCACCGGCATCAGGCTGCGGCTGCCTCACTCCCCTCCACTTCCTGCCCCTTCCAGGCCTCCGTCCAGCCCCATCTCCTAGTCCCAGGCCACAGGGAGCTGGGTCACCGGCCAGGGGCAGGGGCTGGCTGGGCGCAGGGGGAGACCTCTCCCCCAGAGAAGTCGGGCGGGCAGGGGTGGCCGGGGTGGGCTGAGGGGCCCAGTCCTCTATGGGTCTCCCAGGGGCCTCGCACGCAGAAGAGCCAATAAACATGCCAGGTGGATCAGCGGTGACACTGAGAGGGAACGCAAACCCCCACCCAAACAGCAGCCCCCCAACCCCATCCAAACAGCAGCCCCCCAACCCCATCCAAACAGCAGCCCCCCAACCACCATCAAAACACCCAAACCCCATCAAAACAGCAGCCCCCAAACCCCCATCAAAACAGCAGCCCCCAAACCCCATCAAAACAGCAGCCCCCAAACCCCATCAAAACAGCAGCCCCCCAACCCCATCAAAACAGCAGCCCCCAAACCCCATCAAAACAGCAGCCCCCAACCCCATCAAAACAGCAGCCCCCCAAGCCCCATCAAAACAGCAGCCCCCAAACCCCATCAAAACAGCAGCCCCCCAACCCCCATCAAAACAGCAGCCCCCCAAACCCCCATCAAAACACCAGCCCCGCCACGGCCGGGGAGGGACGCGCTTCTCACCTCCCTCGGCTCCGTTTACGTAACCGAAACCGCAGAATAAAGGGCTCCTCAGATCCTCGGGCGCTGCTCCCAGGGGTGCGGGAAGGTGTCCCGGCAGCGCCTCTCCATCGCCACAGGCCCGCGGGCGGTAGCCAAGGCCCGGGGAAGCCCGAGGCTCTGCGGGGGACGGTCTGACACCCCCACCTGCCGGGACCCGGTGGTGTCAGGACCCCGAGACGGCTCATTCTGGGCCGTTTCTATGGCCCGGGATCTCTCAAAACCCGCTGTGGGCTGTGGCTTCATTCCAGCCCTCCACGCCCTAATTTCCCACGCCTCACATTGGCGGCGGCCCCCTAGGCCTGGGAATAGGGAAACGGTTCGAGTCCCGGGCTGGGGAGGGCCTGGAGGGAAAGGCTGCAGGGGCGAAGAAAGGCCAAAGCGCCAGGCGCAGGGCCCGGAGACGGTGACAGACCTGTCGCTGGCGCGGCGGACGGTGACCCCCGCCCGCGGCCTTTGCGAAACCTCCCTGCCGCCTCCGGGCATCGAGCGCGCTGCGCTGAACTCCGGGCATCCTAATCTGGGGGCGCCGGGACGCGCGGGACGGCCCGGGAAGGGGGCTCGGGTGAGCGCGGGGGGCAGGGGCTGCGGCTCAGGTGGCTGCTGGGGCTGACGGGCCCAGTCTGCGCCCCCGGGTGGCCCCCGAGCCGCGCCCGCAGGACCGAGCCCCGCGTCCGCTTACCTTGGAGACGCAGCGATTGCACCGGCGGCGCCTCCGTGACTCCGCAGCGCCCGACCCGGCGCTCAGCGGAGCGCTCCCGCCGCTGCCGTGCGCCAGCCCCGCCCCGGCCCGCCCCTGGCCCCCAGAGTCCCGCGCCTGCCCCCACCCCTGCGCTCCTTGGCATCCCCGTCCCTGCCGCCCCACCCGGCAAGGGAAACGCGCGGTGCGCCCCGAGGCGTCTGCTTACAAGGCCGGTTCCGCGCAGGCCCCGCCGGCCACCGGGTATCCGCTCAGCGGAGGGCAATTACTGAAAACTGACTCACAGCCAATGATGTGATCCACGCACAGTGTCCCGTTATGTTTCCTGGGCTCCTGAGAAAATCACTACAAATGGGTTGAACAACAGGGGTTCCCTCCTAAGGCTTAGGAGGCCAGAAGTCCGACATCAAGGCCTGTGCGCTCAGGAGGTTCCCACCTCTTCCAGCTTCTGTGGCTCCAGGCGGTCCTGGGCGGTGGCCCCATGGCTCCACCTCTGCCCCTGTCCTCACGGGGCCTCCTTCCCAGAGTTTGTGTCTGTCTCCTCCTTTGCTTATCAGGACACCTGTCACTGGATTTAAGGGCCACCAGGATAAGCTGGGATAATCTCAAAATCTTTAATGGAATTACATCTACAAAGACCCTATTTTAAAGGTCTTACTCTGAGGTTCTGGGTCGATGTGGAATTTTTTGGGTGGGGGGCACTACCCCCGCAACACCAAAGCTTTTCCCAGCTCCACCTGTGGCGCCGCGCCAGTGACCAGCAGCGTTCACCGAGGCGCCTGCCTGCGGCTGTTTCCACGGTTTTCTGCACAGGTTCTGTGTCCGCAGTTGGGAGCACCAGGCCAGGCAGCTGTCACATAGGAGGAGGCCGGCTCTCAGGGACAAGCCCCTGCTGCCCAGCACCCTCGCCCACCCTGCCTGGGTTTGGCGTTGGGTTTTGTGGGCAAAGGTTCAGGCTGACAGTGGAGGTTGGGCAGGGCAGACACAGCATGGTGGGTAGCACTGGAAGCCCTGGGCGGAAGCGATGGCGGAAGATGCTGGGCCATCCGGGTCTGCAGTGGGAGACCAGGACAGGAGCCCAGGTCTGTTGGGAGGCCCCATGCTGAAGATGGAAGCACAGGGAGTAGGGGGTGGAATGGACTCCTGGGGACAGAGAGCAGGATACCTGAAAAGGCCTCTGATGCCAAATGTGGCGATGCCAGGTCCCAGCAGCTGAGGTGGAGCCGCTCCCACCAGGCCTGCAGCTGGACCTGTCAGACGTCCACCCACCCCTGGCAGCTGAATGTCCTTTGATGGCCTATGGGCTGAGCAGCTTCTTTGGGCCCCGTGGGGGTGTGTCCCATAACAGGTGAGCAGTCACAGTCCCTTGAGAACCCTAAGCAGCTCCTTTGTGGGTCCTGGGCTGGGGACAAGCTACAGCCTGGGTGCATGGGGCCTGATGGGGTGGTCAGTGTGACGCCTGTCACTGAAGGAACGACGTGCCTGCCTGGGTGTGGGGCCTGGGAAGGCTGATGGGGGTGTTGAAGTCGTTCCCACAGGTCACTGGCAGCTTAGGTAAAATGTCTGCGGGGATGTGGGTGTGCACGTGTGTGTGTGCACATGCATCCGTGTGTTTGTGTATTCCTGTGTGTGAATGTGCACCTGTAGGTGTGAGTATGCATGCTGGTGTATGTATGTTGGTATGTGCTCAGCTGTGTATGTTCAGCTGTGTGTGTGTCTATTTGTGTGTCTCTGTGTGTTTGCACGAGTGTGTGTCTGCATGTGCCTGTGTATGAATGTGTGTTTGCACCTGTATGTCCACCTGCCTGTGTGCCTGTGTGTGCTTGTGTGCACATGCCCGTGTCTGTTTGCGTGTGTGTGTGTGCATGTGCCTGTGTGTGCCTGTGCCCGTGTCTTTCTGTATGTGCATGTGTTATGTGTTTGCACCTGTGTGTGTGCACGTGCCTTGTGTGTTTGGGCTATGATTGCATCTGGTTATATTGTTTAAAGAAGCCAAGTTCAATTCTGAGGTTGGAATTGCTGTGGAACATGGAATGAAAGTGCAGGTTCTGGGTCTTGCTGCCAGGGAGCGACTCTGGCTCCGCTATCACACACCTGTGACCCAGAGAAGGGCATTTGAGCCTTGTGGCCTCACTGTTGCCACTGGTCAGATGCTGATGAGGAGGGGAAGCCACATGGGGGGTGTTCAGCCCTAGGCAGAGCTGCTTGGAGCACATTCTTAATATGCCAGCCATTGCTACCTCAGTTCCACAGCCGATGCTAGGGAAGAAGGATGCGGGGACACGGCAACAGGACAGTGTGCTGGGCAGAAAAGATGTGGACGGGAGCCCATGCCTGGCAGAGACACGGAGGACCAGAGAGAGGATGGCGTCGCAGAGCTGAGGGCCACAGAGAAGGGGGGCGCTTGTGTCTGCAGTGGAGAGGACACACCCCAGCTGGCCGGGGCAGGGGCGGAGGCCCTGGGTGTGGCTGTCAGAGGCAGTGGGCAGTGAGCTCTGTGAAGCCGAGATGGCTCCAAGCAGACCACACGGAGCCTGGTTCGCTTCTGTCCCTGCAGTTGTTTTCTCCGCTGCCGGAAGTGGCTTCACTCGTGTGGATGCCCTGCACTCAGCCCAGGACTAGATGGATTCACAGCCAGATTCTACCAAACATATGAAGAACTAAAACCAATCCTTCTGAAACTATTCCAAGAAATTGAAGAGGGAGGAAATCTCTCTTTTCTATGAGGCCAGTATCACCCTGGGACCAAAACCAGACACAGACACAACAAAAAAAGAAAACTCCAGATCAATATCCCTGTGAATATAGACGTAAACATCCTCAACAGAATACCAGAAAATAGAACCCGACAGCACATCAAAACGATAATGCATCCTGATCAGGTGGGATTTATCCCAGGGATGCAAATCAATAAATGAGACGTGGCACATGAACAGAATTAAGGATAAAAACCAAATGATCATCTAAATAGATGTTTTTGATCGAATTCAGCCTCCCTTCATGGTAAAAATTCTCAACAAACTAGAAGGAACATGCATCAACATAATAAAAGCCTTACATGACAAATCCACAGCCAACATCATACTTAACAGTGAAAAGTTGAAAGTATTCCCTCTAAGAATTGGTATAAGACCCGGATGCCCACTTTCAGCACTCTTATGCAACATAGTACTGAAAGTCCTGGCCAGAGCAATCAGGCAAGACAAAGAAATAAAGGGAATGCAGGGAATGCAAATTGGAGAAGAAGGAGCCCAAACTATCCCTTTCTGTTAGTGAAATGATATTCTGTATAGAAAACTCTAAAGACTTGTATTAGTCCATTTTCCCACTGCTGGTAAAGGCGTGCCCGAGACTGGGTAATTTATAAACAAAAAGAGGTTTAATGGACTCACAGTTCCACATGGCTGGGGAGGTCTCACAATCATGGTGGAAGGCAAAAGGCAGATCTTACATGTCAGCAGGCAAGAGACGGAATGAAGGCCAAGTGAAAGGGGCTTCCCCTTATAAAACCATCAGATCTCGTGAGACTTACTCACTACCATGAGAGCAGTATGGTGAAAGCTGCCCCCATGATTCAATTATCTCCTACCAGATCCCTCCCACAACACATGGGAATTATGGCAGCTACAATTCAAGATGAGAGTTGGGTGGGGACACTGCCAAACCATATTAAGACTCCACCAAAAAACTCTTAGATTTGATAAATAAATTCAGTAACATTTAAGGATACAAAATTAATGTACAGAAATCAATAGCATTCTTATACACCAATAACAATCTGGCCAGGAACCAAATCAGGAAGGTAATCTCATTTATTATAGCTACAAAAAATTACCTAGATATATATTTAACCAAGGAAGTGAAAGATCGTTATAAGGAGAACTACAACACGCTGATGAAATAAGTAATACATGACACAAACAAATGGAAAAGGATCCCATGCTCATGGATTGAAAGAATCAATATTGTTAAAAATCATCATACTGTTCAAAGGAATCAACAGACCCAACACAATCTCTATCAAATTAGAAAAAAAATCCTAAAATTTACATGGAACCCCAAAACAGCCCAACTCGCCAAAGCAATCCAAAGCTAAAAGAACAAAGTTGGAGGCATCACATCACCTGACTTCAAATTATACTACAAGGGTATGGTAACCAAAACAGCATGGCAGTAGTACCAACACAGACATATAGATTAATGGAACAGAATAGAGGACTCAGAAATGAAGACACAAAGTCCATAAAAATATACACTAAGGAAATGACACCCGTTTCAATAAATGCTGCTGGGAAGACTGGATTGGCATATGCAGAAGAATGAAACTGGACCAACACCTCTCACCATATACGAATGTTAACTCAAGATGGATTGAAGATCTAAACGTAAGACCAAAATCTACAAAAATCCTAGAAGAAAACTTAGGAAAAATTCTTCTGAACATTGACCTAGGCAAATAATTTATGACCAAGTCCTCAAAGCAACTGCAACAAAAACAAAAATAGACAAATGGAACTTAAACTTCTGCACAGCAAAAGAAACTATCAACAGGGTAAATATACAACCTGCAGAATGGGAAAATAGTTGCAAAGTATGCATCTGACAAAGGGCTAATATCCAGAATCTACAAGGAAGTCAAACCAAATAAGCCCATTAAAAAGTGGGCAAAGGATATGAACAGACATTTTTCCAAAGAAGACACAAAAGTGGTCAAAAAACATGAAAAAATGCTCATCACTAATTATCAGAGAAAGGCAAATTAAAATCACAATGCGATACCATCTTAGACCAATCAGAATGGCTATTATTAAAGTCTAAAAACAAGAGATTTTAGTGAAGATGTGGAGAAAGGGGAATGCTACTGGGAATGTAAATCAGTATAATCTTTCTGGAAAACAGTATGGAGATTTCTCAAAGAACTAAAAATAGAACCACTATTTGATTCAGCAACTCTACCACTTGGTATATACCCAAAGGGAGAGACTTAATTATATGAAAAACGACCTGCACTTGTATGTTTATCACAACACTATTCACAACAGAAAAGATAATGGATCAACCTAAGCATCCATCAGTGGAGGACTGGTTAAAGAAAATGTAGCATATATACACAAGGTAATACTACCCATTCATAATAAAGAATGAAATCATATCTTTTGAGCAACATGGATAGAGGCCATTATCCTGAGTGAAATAACTCAGAAACAAAAAGTCAAATACCACATGTTCTCACATATAAGTGGGAGCTAAACAATGTGTACACATGGACATATAGAGTGGAATAATAAGACACTGGACACTCCAAAAGGTGCGAGGGTGGAAGGGGGTGAGAGTTGAAAAATTATTCAGTACAATGTTCACTATTCAGGCGATGGGTACACTAAAAGCCCAGATGTCACCACTATGCAATATATGCATGGAAGAAATCTGCACTTCTACCCCTTACATCTATAAACACTTTAAAACTCTGTTCTTAAATAACTGCATCTCAGAATGAGATTTTGTCTTATCTGCATCCCCAAATAAGATTTATCTAGGTGTGGATTCCTTCTTTTTATTTATGCAGCTTGTCATAATTAACTCATCATATACCTGTGGATTTGTGTCTTTTGTCAGTTCTGTGAAATCCTCAGGAATACTGATAGGACTCCAGAAATATCCAACACCAGAGAAGGCATCAATTTTTGACATCCAATCAGAAATATTAGGCATACAAACAAGTGGGAAAATAGGAGCCACAAGAAGACAAATTAGTCTATTAAAACTGATCCAGAACAGACTCAAGGGCATTAAAACAATATCAAAACTCTATTCCACATACTGTAAAAGCTAATTTGAGGCATGGAAGATATAACAACACTCTGGATCACTGTTCTAGAGGTGAAAGCTACAATGTATAAAATAAGAACTGCACTGCATGGGATTAATGGCAGATTAGATGTTAAAGAAGAAAAGATTATTCATTGTGAAACCATAGTAATATGAACTATCTGAAATGAAACCAAAAGAGGATTAAAAAAATTAAGCCAAATAATCTGTAATCTGTGGGACAACTTCAAGTGGCTTAATATATGTTTAATTGAAGTCCCTGAAGGAGAGAAGAAAACATGAGTAATGAGGGTAGTGCACTAAAAAGGATGTTTGGAAAAATAACGACAACATTTTTTCCCAAATTTAATGTTAACTATAAACCTACAGATGCAAGAAGTTCAATGCACCTCAAGCACAAGTACCATTGAATAAAATTATATCATGTCTCATTATAATCAAATTGCTCAATCCCAGTGATAAATAGAAATTTTAAAAGCAGACAGGAAAAACTGTCAAAGTATGTAAAGGGAAACACTGGTCCATCCCATAGAAGTTATTTGAGACTTGTTGAGGCTAGTAAGCCGTGTTTTGGGCAATTTTCCTTGTGTGCCTAAGGAGAATGCATATTTTCTATTAATAATAAATGAGCTTCCAGTTCCACAGATGCCCCATAAATCAAGCCTGTTAATGGTGTTGTCCAAATCTATATTTTTATTATTTTAAAAATATGGTTGACCTAACAGTGATTGAGAGTTGCATTGAAAACTTCCATAAGTGATAATTTTTTCTAAATTATTTCCTGTGGGCTCTGTGTTTGCTTTACATGTTTTCCCTCAATAAATACATCTTTTTTGACGTCCCATTAGTGTAGGATTGTTGGTGGTAAACGTGGCTTTTATTTACCTGAAAATATGATTAATTTGCTCTTTTTCCTACAAACAGTGTTGCTAGGTACATAATTCCAGGTCAAAAGTTTTTTTTTTTTTTTGGTCACACTTTGTACATATTACTATTTATCTACTATTGTTACTATTAATACATCTGCTGTCTAATTGCTTTCCTTCTGTGGATGATTTGTTGTTTCTTTCTGGTTGTTTTTAAAGTTAGATTTTCTTTTGTGTTCCGCCTTACCCTACAATGTATCTAGGCCTGGATTTCTTATTTTCATTTGTGCAGTTTGTCATCAATTACTCATCATGAATACGTATGGATTCAAGTCTTTTGTCAGCAATTACCCGGGTTCAGTTATTTCTTTATAGCAATGCAACAATGGGTTCATTCAGAAAATTGGCACTGAGGAGCAGGACACTGCTATAAAGATACCTGAAAATGTGGTAGCAGGTTTGGAACTGGGTAATGAGCAGAGGTTGGAAGACTTTGGAGGGCTCAAAAGAAGACAGAAAAGTGAGGGAAAGTTTGGAACTCAGTGACTTAATAAGTGGCTGGAACCAAAATGCAGATAGAAATATGGATAATGAAGGCCAGGCTGACAAAGTCTCAGATGAACAGGAGGAAGTTATTGCAAACTGGAGCAGAGGTCACCCTCCTGTGCCTTAGCAAAGAGCTTGGCTGCATTGTAATTGTGTCCTAGTGATCTGTGGAAGTTTGAACTTAAGAATGGTAACCTAGGGTGTCTGGCAGAAGACATTTCTAAGCAGCTAAACATTCAGAAGTGGCGTGGCTGCTTCTAACAACCTGTGATCAGATATGGGAGCAAAGGAATGACTTCAAGTTGGAATTTATACCTACAAGGAAAGCAGGGTGTAAAAGTTCGGAAATTTTGCGGCTTAGCCATGTGGTAGAGAAAGGAAAAAATGTTTTCAGGACAGGAATCCAAACAGGCTGCAAAGCAACCACTTAGAGAGATTTGCATGGCTAAAAGGGAGCCAAGTGCTAATATCCAAGACAATGGGAAAAAGACCTTGAAGACATTTCAAAGATCTTTGCAGCAGCCCCTCCCATCACAGGCCCAGAGGCCAGCAGAAAACAATGGCTTAATGGGCCAGGACTAGGGCCCTGATGCCCTGTGCAGCCTGGGGACACTGGTACCTGTATCCCAACTTCTTCAGGTGGTTCAGTGGTGGTTCAACAGTCTCCAGGTACAGCGTGGACTGCCGCTCTAGAGGGTAAGCCTTGGTGGCTTCCAAGTGGTGTGAAATCTGCAGGAACACAGAACGCAAGAGGGAAGGGGGATTGGCGGCTTCCCTCTAGATTACAGAGGATGTGTGGGAAAACCTGGCTGCCCAGGCAGAAGCCTGCTGCAGCAGCAGAGCCCTCACAGAGATACTCTATGAGGGCAATGCTGGGAGGAAATGTAGGGTTGGAGCCCACATAGAGTCCCCACCAGGGCACTGCCTCGTGGAGCTGTGGGTAGAGGGCTTCTGCCCTCCAGACCCCAGAATGTTTGATCTACTGGCAGCCTCAGCCTGGAAAAGCCACAAGTACTCAACTCTAACCCATGAGATTGGCTGCAGGGGCCACAAGCTGCAAAGACACCGGGGTGGAGCTGTACAAGGCCTTGGGAGCCCACGCCTCACACCAGTGTGCCTCATGGAGTCAAAGGAGATTATTTTGGAACTTTAAGGTTTAATGTCTGCCCTGCTGAGTTTCGGACTTGCTTGGGGCCTGTGGCCTCTTTACCCAGTACCTGTACCATGATTGTATCTATTGTATCTGGGAAGTAAATAACTTGTTTTCGATCTCACAGGCTCATAGGTGGAAGGAACTCATCTCCAGAGGAGACTTTGGACTTAGCATTTTGATTGAGTTGATCCTGGAATGAGTTGAGACTTTCAGGGACTACTGGGAAGGGATGATTGCATGTTGCAAGGTGATTTGGACATGAGATTTGAGGGACCAGGGGTGGAATAATATAGCTTGGATGTTTGTCCCCTCCAAGTCCCATGTTGAGATGTAATCCCCAGTGTTGGAGGTGGGGCCTGGTGGGAGGTGTTTGAATCATGGGAGCAGGTTCCTCATAAATAGTTTAGTGCCATCCCCTTGGTGATGAGTGAGTTCTTGCTCTGGTAGTTCACTTGAGATCTGGTCATTTAAAAATGTATGCCCGCCCCCCAACCCCACCACTCTCTCTTGCTCCTGCTCTCACTACATGATGTGTTGGTTCCCAACCTACCTTCTGCCACGATGGAAGCTTCCTGAGGCCTCACCAGAAGCCAAGCAGATACCAGCACCGTGCTTCCTGTACAGCCTGCAGGGCTGTGAGCCAGTTAAACCTGCTTTTTAAAATAAATTACCCAGCCTCAGGCATTTCTTTACAGAAACACAAAAACAGCCCAATGCATGTAGTAACTTATAGATATATTTAGAAAACTGATTATCTTTTAAAATATGACTGCAGACTAAATTGCAGAGTTCATTAAAATACAGGATGCCTGCAGTTCTCTGGTCTTCTCTTGACTCTTGTTGTCTACTAAGATAAGAAGTCTGGGCTAGGCTGAAGAACTCAGAATCCAGGTCTGGGGTTTCCCAGTACTGTGCTCCCATTTCTCAGTGCTGCACTCCATCTCCCAGTACTGTGCTCCCATTTCCCAGTACTATGCTCCCATTTCCCAGTACTGTGCTCCCATTTCCCAATACTGTGCTCCCATTTCCCAGTACCGTGCTCCCATTGCCCAATACTGTGTGATCCCATTTCCCATTTCCTGTGTTCCCATTTCCCAGTACTGTGCTCCCATTTCCCAATGTGTGCTCCCATATCCCAGTACTCTGTGCTCCCATTTCCTAGTACTGTGCTCCTATTTCCCAATACCATGTGCTCCCATTTCCCAGTACTGTGCTCTCATTTCCCAGTATTATGGGCTCCCATTTCCCAGTACTATGCTCCCATTTCCCAATTCTTTGTGCTCCCATTGCCCAGTAATGTGCTCCCATTTCCTAGGACTGTGCTCCCATTTCTCACTACTGTGCTCCCATTTCTCAGCACTGTGCTCCCATTTCTCAGTACTGTGCCCACAGGTGTGAGCCAACGTGCCCGGCCCATCAGCTCTTCTTGAGCAGCAAGAGGCCCTGCAGCTGGCTGGCTGGCTGGACAGCACAGTTAAGCAGGTGGCCGCATCTCTGCAGTTGCTGGCAGCCCATCGTCCTGGAGATGTAACCCCGCCTGCCAGGCTTGCTCTTCTTTGGTTGTGATGAAGATGATGACAGTGATGGATGCTGGGCTGTGAGGGTCCTGGTTCCTTCGAAGGACATACAGGGGCCTCTGAGATGATGGGCTCTGGCTGCTGGCCTGTGGCATGTGTAGGAGCAGGAGGCTTTGCAAGGCTCTGAGATGATGGGCTCTCGTTGCTGGACTGTAGCATGTGTATGAGCAGAAGGCTTTGCAAGGTAGACTCTCCAGGCAGGACTTTGATGCAGGGTGGGGTTTCAGGGTGGAAGACCTGGATCACAGGGCACCTCCGCTTCTGCAGGACAAAACAAAGTCACTCTTTGAGCAGCCACCAGGGACGGAGCTCAGGTCTACTTGTGATGGAAACCCACCAGTGGCTTTTACCCTCTTCCCTGGAGAGGCAGGGCTGGCTTCCGGGAGGATCATCACCTTGGCTTAGCCCCACTCCCAGCTGGGTCTAGTGAGAGTCCTCCTGAGCAAGGCTCCTGCCCTCCCCATCCTTCCAGAAAGCTTAGAGATGAGTGCATCACCAACATAGGCCATTTTCTATTGTTCTTCTTGGGAAATGCATCTTTTTGAAAGACAACCCATCTTTTATCACTAGATATTTTAAAAAACAGTTTTTGGCCTGGGGCGGTGGCTCACGCCTGTAATACCAGCACTTTCGGAGGCCAAGGCGGGTGGATCACGAGGTCAGGAGATTGAGATCTTCCTGGCTAATATGGTGAAACCCCATATCTACTAGAAATACAAAAAATTAGCCGGGCGTGGTGGCGGGCACCTGTAGTCCCAGCTACTCGGGAGGCTGAGGCAAGAGAATGGCGTGACCCCAGGAGGTGGAGCTTGCAGTGAGCCGAGATCACACCACCGCACTTCAGCCTGGGTGACAGAGCGAGACTCTGTCTAAAAAGAAAAAAAAAAAAAGATTGTATATATTTTTTTCTTAAAAAATACATATGTATGTATATAAATTTTTTCTTTAAGGCATTCATCAATTGAATAATGTTGTGTCTAGAATTTTATTTACCCTTCTTGGATTCACTGCACTTTATAAATCTGTGAGGTGGTGTCTTCTAACAATGTTGGCAAATTCTCAGCCAAATCTCCTTAAATACGACCTCTTCCCAATTTTCTCTCTTTTCTCTTTCTGGAACTCTAACTAAACATAACATAGTCTTCAAACTATATTCTCATTAATGTCTTTGACATTAATGTCTAATTTGTTGTCAAATCCATCCATCAAGTTAAAAAAAATCAGTGATATTTCTCATTTGTATTAGTTTTATTTGGTATTTTTCCAAATCTGCTTGATAATTTAAAAAACAGTTTTCTGTTCCCTCCAGATATTTTTGAGTTTGTGTTTTCTTTCTTTATGTTTTGGTCGGCCAAATTCAATATCTGAAGTATTTGTGTGTCTGTTTCTACTATGGTTTCTGTTGCTTCTCACTCATAGTGCTTTGTTTTCACGTGTGGTGAGTTATTTTTCATTGAGAGTTGCTCATTTGCTTGTAGTTTTATTTGTAAGAAATCTTTGAGCCTTAGGATGAAGGTTTGTTACTCATAAGGAATGATGCTTGGCCCCTGGGAACGATCAGTGCAGAATCACTCTACATTAAACTCTCAGCTTGGGGAGTTTCAGTCACTCACCTCGCACACAGTTAGGGACAACCTGTTGCTCCAAATACTCGGCAGTGTTTTTTCTCTCTTTCTTTCAGCTCTAGGGCTCGAGATGACTGATCACTCCTGATTTCTTTGCGGGTGGAGAAGTGAGTTGCTTCTAGTTTGCCACTGCAATGAGGGTACCGCCATCTGGGGGTGCCAACTTTAAGAGATTACTGATTGGCTTGCCATTTTGGCTGTGCTCTCAGCTTGATCTTCTCTTTCTAACTCTTGTAAAGCTGAAAATGAAGTTCACCAGGTTTCCCAAACGCCCTTGGGGCAAAGGCCAGCTGCACTCCCCACTGGGTTTCTCTCTGGGTTCCTCTGTGCCTTCAACCCTAGCCTTAGAATTCCTTATGTTGCCTCAGTTCATTGATGCCTTTAAGAATACTTACCCTCACACTCACATGGACGCGGACACACACGCGCACACACCCCCTAACTTCTCGCACTCACATGGACACGGACACGCACACGCACACACCCCCTAACTTCTCGCACTCACATGGACTCAGACACGCACGCGCGCACACACACAACCCTAACTTCCTCGGACACGCACGCACACACACAACCCCCTAACTTCCTCAGTTTTCAGAGCATTGTCCAATCCTTGTAAGTGACTTGCCACATGACTAGAACCTCAGGCTTCATATCACTACCTTCTTTCTTTCCCCTCCCTTTTCCCTTTATGCCATCAGTCTGTATTCCACGATCTTTAAAATCTACCTTAAGTCCTTTCTGGGATTATGTAAAAATCAGACAACTCTCTTAGCCACCATCTCCTTTTCTAGAGATAGGAGTGACTGACTCCTACCCACAGGCACTTGGAGAAGGGGAAGGTATATACTGAAGACGTGTTTCATGTGGGCTGCAGTAATTCACAACTGTAAGATGTTATCACAGCCAACATCTGCTGTTTAAAACTTTAGAGGTGAATATTTTTTTTTTTAATGAGGCTAAATCATTTCAGAAGCACTCCAGGAAGACCAGTTGCTTTAGAAATGATTTAGCCTCATTCAAACATAATGTAAACGATAAAGAACATGCATTTATCAGTAACTTCAGCAGACAAGCTGTGGTTGGCTGAGTTTGAGCCTCTATAAAACACACTGAATCATCTTGTTTCAATCACTAATCAAGCTCTGCCATGGGAACTTGCTGTTTGCTATGGTTTGGACATCTGACCCTTCCAAACCTTATGTTGAAATTTGATCTCCAGTGTTGGAGATGGGGCCTCACAGGAGGTGTTTGTGTCATGGGGGTGGACCCCTTACGAAGAGAGTAAAGCCCTCCCTCTGAAGGGAGTGAGTTCAGCTCCAGTAGTTCTTGCTCTAACCAACCCATGGGCTCTTGTTGAAAAGGGCCTGGAGCCTCCTCCACCCCTTTGCCTCCCCTCTCTCCATGTGATCTCTGCACATGTCAGCTCCCTTCACCTTCTGCTGTTGGCGGAAGAAGACTGAGACCATCACCGCATACACAGCTCAATCTTGAACTTTTCAGTCATCAGAATCACAAGCCAAATACATTTTTTTTCTTTACAAATTACCCAGGTTCAAGTGTCTCTTTGTAGTAACACCAATGGACAAAGACACCGCTTGTGTCCATCACTGTTAGCCACTGTTGCTCACGGCAGGGAGTCCATGGCTCCATTTGATGCTCACATGGAAGGATGTCCACAGCAGCTGTCAGTTGTTTGCAGATGATTTGCAAGTTGACGCTTCAGCCAAGTGTCCAGCTCCACTTCTCGGGCTCTGCTACTCCTCAGCTGTTTCACTGTTGCACACAGAGGGAATGGTGGGAGAAGCACGTAGAATCAGGTGCTGTTCTGTAGACATCCTACATGAGCTCAAGTTGTAGCTGCTTAAGTTTGTCCTTCATATCACTGAGACAGTTTTTACAGCACCAGTTTACTTCATCTTTCCTTGATTTTAATTTTGCAATTTCATGGTCAGTTTCTTGCAATCTTTCCACATCTCATTCAGCTCCCCTTTGATCTCAGGGGATTTGTCTTCTCATCTCAGCTTGTCTCCAATTATGATTTTGGTCCTGCCTCATTAAGCCCCTGTGCTATGCATCTCAAACACTGTTTTTCTAGAGAACAATTTTCCTAGGTTTGCTGTCTCTCTGGGCTTTCCTGGTGATGTCTATTCCCAGTTCTGCAACATTTTCACAGGATATACACAGAACCATCAGTCCTGCCCTCTTGTCCTCTAGGGTGCTGGTCAGGGCTGTGCTGCTGGGAGACCTTGACCTTCCTCAGGGCTCCAAGGCACCCAGCCAGCTGTGGGAAGCTGCTGGGAGCACAGGAACCCTGAGGATCCCAGGGCTCTTGATGTTTTCCCCGATCACAGGACTTTTCTTGTATGGATCATGCCTTTGAGGATTCAGTGTGCCCTATACCCTTTTCCTGTCCAGCTGGTTTTTGCGAGGTACCTCTCTGAAGCATTGTGAGACAGCAGGTACTGAATGGTAGAGTTCAGGGTGCAAAGGAGCTTGCCTTGCCTTGGAAAGCACAGGTAACAGCTTAGAGAAAGGGCTGAGGTCTCATTTTCAGATACAATCATGTCTCGTGTTTCTTAGCTGAGGGGATACAGAAGTAGAGGGAGAGCATGCTCCTCTGTTTTCAAGTGCTCAGCTTCCTATTCTGATGGCAGAGCATGGCTGGATGGTTTGCCAACTCATGTGTGTGCCTCATAGCAAATTCCTTTAGCCTTCTAGTGAGTAAACTTTCCCCCTGATTCTGGAAGTCAATGATCATTTGTTTCACAGTTAAATTTCGCTGCATTCTATGGATCGTCCTAAAGGTTTGAGCAGAAAGCTCGGATAGGTAGGGTCAGAGGCTTCTAATAGAAATCATCTTAAAATGGCAGGTGTTCATTATTTAAAGTTCTTAGATTAGTACAATTGGGTGAAAATAATTCTTAGTTTAGACTTAAAGGCAAGTATGAAAATGAGCGGTCTACAATTTATACATTGTTTACTTCCTAGAAAATAAAGATGAATTGATATTTTCATACCTCGTCTGCCATGCACTACTTCTACAGACGGACACGTGGCTCACATTCTGGGGTTACTGTTGACATCAAGAGACAAGGAAACAGCAAGCATCCTAGCCCTTGAGTTTGCACTGGTGATTTTTTAAAGAAGATATTGCACTCTCTAGAGAACCAAACCTGGGCAGATTTCAACACGACCCGTACTGCCACATACCTTACCTGAATCTCAGGCTTCACTTTCAGCACTGTCGGTTTTCATGGGCTGTCTTCTTTCTTGTTGCAGCCTGTTTGCAGTATTCAGAAAGAGAAACAACAGAGAACGAGTGATGTAATATTTGTTATACTGCCGAAGTGGACAAAATGTGTCAACGAGAGTACAGTTTAGAGATGAGCTTGTGACGGGGGCAATCGCTTCACCTCTCTGAGTTTCGGAGCCTTCGTTTTTGTGAAGATGGTGATAAGACCGCACTGCTGGAAGAATGTTGCTGTTTTCTTCTGCATGTGTGCTGATACAGCGAGATAAAGTGTGTTTTCCCTGATCAATAAGAGGGTCTTGTGGTAGCCAAGGAGGCTGGTTTGGATTTCTAGCATGAAAAGTGGGGAAATATGGGCCCACAAGAGGTCATCCCATGCCTGGCACCTTCTCACAACTCTTGCTTGATTGTGGCGAGTTCTGGCTGTCAGGGAGCCTTAAGTGTTTTTACACCCACATCTTGGGTACAGGTGTTTTGCTCTCTGCCCTGATGCTACACTAGCGCAGCCAGCCAAGAACTTGACTGTTTATACGTGCTAGCCAGCTGGCAGGAGAAGTGACCGTGTTGCTGCCCAGACTCTGCAAAGGTTTGGAGTTCCGGCTTATCTTAACTTGCAATGCTGAATATGTCAGGAATTAGTGACCAGAAATGTGCAAAATCTTGCTTTGAACGTTTTTGAAAGACCCACAAGCAAAAAAGTCACTAGGATACTTCTAAATCAAAACAGCGTATCTATCACATGCTAAAGTCTCCCTTCTCTGATCCAATCCTTACTAATTACAATCAGGATATAAATGGATCCATAAATGAGTAAAGAGAGGACATCAAAGAAAAGCAAGAAGGGAAGCCTTTGTTGGATCAGAAATGATGACTCCTAGAAGGAAAGAATGCAAATGGAAGCCGATGCAGAAGGTTCGGTCAGGATGTGCTGCAGAACCTGGAAGAGCCCCCCAGGAATCGCCAGTGAGGAGCAGTGGATGCTCCGCTGGGCAGGGCTCCTGATGGGACAATTAGCTGGGGGACTTGCAGGCTGAGCAGCCAGGCAGTGACTGCTGCTGCAAAACTTCCCACACCATAGGCAACAACGGGAGTGTCTGCCACCAGATTATTGCAGTGGGCGCAGTAGTCTTGGTAGACACAGAAAAGTGCAAGGAAAAAAATGTACAGAAGGAAGTGACAGGACTCAATAAGCAAAGGAGAGCTAAGGTACCACCAAACTAATCCAAAAATTACTGAGGATAAAGAGAAAATAAAATATTAATTTGAAGTGAAAATAAAAGTATGACAAAGTATGATAGGTGAAATAGTGGAGGATTGTGAAATGAAGGTCGGTGGGGAAGAATGTAGATAATGTTGTAAAACTGTGTTTAAGTATGTATATAAAAATGCAGAAGTAGTTTACCTAAGGACAAAATGGTATTGTAGGAAGCTATAGAGGCTGGTCCTTCCACTGGAACAACCATTGAGCTATAAAGAGTAATTGCAATGAATTATTTGGAAACTCTGGAACCTGGTCAGGCATCTATGGGAGAATGCTTGAAGAAAGGGGAAGCTGGGCCTGGTGCAGTGGCTCATGCTTATAATCCCAGCACTTTGGGAGGCCGAGGTGGGCCGATCATGAGGTCAGGAGATCGAGACCATCTGGCTAATATGGTGAAACTCCATCTCTACTAAAAATACAAACAAAACAAACCAAAAAAATTTGCTGGGTGTGGTGGCAAGCGCCTGTAGTCCATGATACTCAGGAGGCTGAGGCAGGAGAATGGTGTGAACCCGGGAGGTGGAGCTTACAGTGAGTGGAGATTGTGCCACTGCACTCTAGCCTGGGTGACAGAGCAAGACTGTCTTTAAAAAAAAAAAAAGAGAGAGAAAAGAAAGAAGAAAGAAAGAAAGAGCGAAAGAGCGAGCTGCTAGTCCTTTGTGAGTGGTGGACACGAGCCAGCTACCGCCTCCATTTCTTAGTCCTGCTGTGCCTATAAGAGTAGCAACCCACATTCCTGGAGCAGCTGGCTGATGTCAGAGTGAGCATCAGGGACCTTGTCCTCAAAAAATTTGACGTGGTACAATTTGGTCAGTCTGGTGGTGCCTGAGGGATCAATACGGAGACTTGCCTTGGTTTTGATCTACTTGGCAGCAGTGGCTTCCTCCAGCAGCGTCCACTGGAAGATTTAAAGAGACAGACCTTCCCCCTTGTTTGTAGCTGGATATTTGAGGAAATCTTTGGTAGTTCACTAACTGGTCATATAGATAAAGGAAGAGCAACTTCAGTGACAAGAAATACACATTTTGCAAAAGCAGTTTGAAAAAGTCACAAACTGATGGATCCAGCCTTTAACAAGAGAAAATCCACAGTCCCAGAGGAGGAGAAGCCCTTGATTTTAAGAGTTACCACATTATGATACTCAGAATATCCAGTTTTTAGCAAAAAATTATAGAACATATAAAGAAACAGAATAATATGGCCTATTCACAGGAGAAAAGAACTTGGCATAAACTATGTCTGTAAAAGCTCAGACATTTGAATTATTAGTCAAAGACATTAAAGCAGCTGTCTTAAATATGCTCAGTGAACTAACGGAAGTCGCTGACAAATAACTAAATAATATAGGAAAATTACACATGAGCAAATTAGATTATTAATAGAGATAGAAATTATATATTTTTAAAAAGTCAAAAAGAAACTGGAGGTGAAAAGTACATAACTGAAATAAAAAGTTCATTAAAAGAGTTCAACAGATTTGAGCAAGCAGAAGAAAGGATCAGCTAACTTGAAGACAACTGAAATTACCCTGTCTGAGGAACAGAAAAAAAAAGCATGAAGGAAAATGAACAGAGTGTGAAGGATCTGTGAGATACCATCAAGGGTACCAACATATGCAACACAGGAGTCTCCAAAGGAGAAGAGAAGGAAAGAGGCAGAAAAATACAGTGTTCCCCCATTATCAGCCGTTTTGTTTTCTGCACTTTCAGTTACCTTTGGGCAACCACAGTCCAATAATATTAAATGGAAAATTCCAGAAATAAACAATTCACAAGTTTTAAATTGTGTGTAGTTCTGAGTAGCATGATGAAATGTCATTCTGCCCTGCTCTGCCCACGCAGGACATGAATAATCACTTTGTCCAGCATATCCATGCTGTATACACTATCTGCCCATTAATGTACAGGAAAAAAAAACATACTGTATAGAGTGTGGTACAATCTACAGTTTCAGATATTCACTGGGATTCTTGGAACGTATCCCCCACAGATAATGGTGGAGCAGGAGACTACTGTATTTAAAGAAATAATGGCTGAAAACTTTCTGAATCTAATTAAAGAAATGAATCTACACATCCAAGGAGCTCAACGAATTCCAAGCAGGCTATACGCCAAAAGATCTATGCCAAGACACATTACAGTTAGATTGTCAAGACATATACAATGAGAGAATTTTGAAGGCAGGCAGAGAGAAGTGACTAATCACAATCAAGGGGTCCTTAATAAAATTATCAGGTGATTTCCCAATAGAAACTAAGGAGGCTCAAAGGCAGTGGGGTGACATATTTAAATGCCCTGGAAGGGGGAAAATACGTGTCAACCAAGAATTCTGTATGTGACAAATCTATCCTTCCAGAATGAAGCAATAACTAAGACATTCTCAGATAGACAAAAGTTGAGGGAATTCATTACCAGTAGACCTACCCTAAAAGAAACGTTAAAGAAATTATTTAGTCTTAAATGAAGAGACACTAGACAGTAACTCAAAACCATACAAATAAACAAACAACATTGGTAAAGAAATAGAGAACATAGGTAAATATACAAGTCAATAATATTGTACTTTTGGCTTATAACTCTTTTTTTTCTATAAAATTTAAAAGTCAAATGTATAATACAATAACTATAAACATTGTTAATGGGCACACACTGTATAAAGATGTAATCATTGACAACAGCAATATAGAGGGTGATGGATGGAGATGGATAAAAGCAGTGTTTGTGTACTATTGAAACTAAGTTGGAGCTGACTGTAGTGGCTTACACCTGTAATCCCAGCCTTTGGGAGGCTAAAGTGGGAGGATCGTGTGAGACCAGGAGTTCAAGTCCAGCCTGGGCAATATAGTGATACCCCATTTCCACAAAAAACAATTTAAAATTAGCTAAGTGTGGTGATGTGTGCCTGTAGTCCTAGTTACTTGGAAGGTTGAGGTGGAAAGATTGCTTGAGCCCAGGAGTAGGAGGTTGCAGTGAATTAAGACTATGCACTCCAGCCTGGGCAACAGACTGAGTCCTGTCTCAAAAAAAAAAATTCTAAGTTGGTATTCAAACTAGGGTGTTATAAGTTTAAGACATTAATTATTATCCCCAATGTAACCATTCGGAAGATAATTAGAAAATGTACAAAAAGGAAAGAACAAAGGGATCAAAATGGAACATTACAAACATTCAACTAAAGAATTTTTAAATGGGCAGGAATTGAGAAATAAAAAATATATATGATATACAGAATGCAAAAAGCTAAATAGCAGAAGTGAATCATTTCTTATCAGTAATTACTTTAAACATTATATATATATATATATAGCTTGAACTTTTTAATTAAAAATCAGAGATTGGGAGATTGGATTTTTAAAAAGCTGAATGTGGACAAAGATGCTGAGTTAAAGGAGGTTGTCTTCCCTACCAAGTAATGGAGAAGCTCCAGGGCCCCAAGATACGGTGGGTCCCAGGGGAAAGGGGGAGGAGTGAGGATGGGGTTGGGATGTGAGGTTAAGCACAAGGGTGGTAGCTAAGTGTCCATATATGGAACATGTTGCTGACCCCACACAGCAAGCAGCTAGCCTCTGCCAACCCACAGGAGATAAGAAGGGTCTGATGTCAGGATACCAGAGGTATGGCAGGTGGGAGAATGGGGGACGCGCTAGAAAGGAAAGAGTGGGGTTTGTGACCATAATACTGAATAACTAGAGTCTTTTGTGGGAGAGAGATGAAGTACTTACTTCTCAGAACTTATGAAGCTATGGGAAGTAAGATGACAAGAAATTAGTGCAGGGATAGACAAACTGACAAGTGGAATTGACTACACAGCCCAGAAATAGACTCAAGTATGCGCATAAATGGAGCTGAGGACATAGGTAGCTTTTTATGCCAGTGGGGATCAATGAATGGAGCTGGAAACAATACAAATCCATAGAGGAAAGAATGAAGTTAGATCTCTACCTCACACCATACACTGAAATCAACAAAAGATAAAGACTTGGCTCTCAAAATCAAAACTTAAAACCTTTAGTAGAAATAACAGATGGCTATCTTTTAGATATTTTGGTGGAAAGATTCATTAATCAATAACTAAAAGCATTCCTTTTACAATATGAATAAACATGACTATATTGTAATGCATGATCTGGTTTCTAGAATGGTATATTAAATTAAGCATGGAGTTAAGCTGCACATGGACAGACTCTATCTGTAATTCACCCAACTGACAAAAGGTGTGTATAAAGAATATATAAAAACTCATATAAATCAATGAGAAGCACAAAGAGTCCAATGGAAAAATGGACTAGGGACATGAGCAAGTGCTTCATGGAAGAGAAAACTCGCATGGCTCACATGTGTTCAGATTCATTAATAATCAGGAAAATACTGGAGGAGGCCACAATAAGCCACCAGTTCACACTATTCGACTGTCAATTCCAAGTGTGGAGAGGACACGAAGCAATAGGACTTCTTATAGCCTGCTGTGAGAGTGTAACATGTGCAACACCTTTAAAAAATAGTGGCCTTATCTCTGAGAGCTGGACATTCTAGCAATTGCACCACTAGGAATAGCCCCGGGAGAAATGGTTGCACCTGTACAACAGGAGATCTGTCAAGATTGAGCTGCACAGCTGGGTAGCGAAAAACTGGAAACCGTCTCCATGCCCAACCATAGCAGAGCGGGTAATTAAGTGCGGTATGGGGTAGAACAGCCACAGAAGCAAACGCGAACAGACTACAGCGACACGCAGTATGGACAGACCTTGACAATTCAGTATTAAGTGAAGAAAGTGATTCCCCAAAGATTCCAGATATTACATACATACAACGTCCTTTCTGTTAAAAAAAAAAAAAGAAAAAGGAAAAAGTAACCAATGTATTGCATGTATGTACTCTTTGGGAATATTATACATCTCTCTCTCTATACACACACACACACACAAACACACACACACACACACACACACACACATCCATCTAAGGAACAAAATTTAAAGGCAAGCAAGAGAATGAAGAACATGAGCGGGGTGCAAGGACTTGGAACGGGGGCCCTGACAGAAGACAAAAACGATGTCAGACTCTGCTTTTGTTTTTGGTGCTTCCTCCATTATCATAAATAAACAAAATACAGAGTCAGTGAAGGAAGCACGTCACTCAGATCAAGGATGCATCAGTGTTCCTACCCAGGATTGGGATTAGTGTGACTCTGGGCACCTGGGATCCAAAACAAGGGGAAAGAGGCAACTACCATTCACTACGCCAGACGCTGGCAGTGACGTTCACAACTCCAGGAGCTCACACATGACCTTCTTGGGAAGCGATACGAATATCCCTCATATCCTTGTGAGGAATAGGGGCTCGGAGTGGATTAAAAACTTACGAGGTTACAGAACCAGCAGCATCTCCACACTGGCCTAGAACCCAGGTCTGTCTGATGCCAAAGTCCAAATGCAGGTTACGGTGCCAATTAGCTCCTGATCGCTCTGCTAAGAGGAGCTTTGGATTCCTGCAAAGAGTGAGAGAGGGGGGCCTGGGATGCCTCTGGGGGATATCAGAGCAGCAGGATCAGACGCAGGTCCTGGACTGAGCCTGCAGCTAAGAGAAACAGCTCACAGGCCGGGTCTGGGGGTGCAGGCCAGTCCCCATCAGACTCTCCGTGACTGTGGCCACTGGAGTTAAGGGCCAGGGTGTGACCTTCCATGGTCAGAATGGGGCTCTCCTAAGTGGAGTGAAAGACAAACCTTAGATCTTCAGGTGGGTCCTTCTGAATCTCTGGGGCCACAGAAGGAAAACTGGGCACTGCAGCCTGATGGGGATGGGAGGGGTCAAGTTGTGCAGCCTCCCTCTCGCTGCGCAGCCTCTTGGGAGCGAGCCCGTGGGACGTCTGCGAGGACCTGCGCCCTTAGCCTTACACCCTTTGCTGGGTGTGTGAGTGCTCAGCTCTCAGTGCAGACGCGGGACATCTGTGAGGACCTGCGCCCTTAGCCTTACACCCTTTGCTGGGTGTGTGAGTGCTCAGCTCTCAGTGCAGACGCGGGACATCTGTGAGGACCTGCGCCCTTAGCCTTACACCCTTTGCTGGGTGTGTGAGTGCTCAGCTCTCAGTGCAGACGCGGGACATCTGTGAGGACCTGCGCCCTTAGCCTTACACCCTTTGCTGGGTGTGTGAGTGCTCAGCTCTCAGTGCAGACGCGGGACATCTGTGAGGACCTGCGCCCTTAGCCTTACACCCTTTGCTGGGTGTGTGAGTGCTCAGCTCTCAGTGAAGACGCGGGACATCTGTGAAGACCTGCGCCCTTAGCCTTACACCCTTTGCTGGGTGTGTGAGTGCTCAGCTCTCAGTGCACAGAGACAGCCCGATGGTAGCTGCATCTGCCCTCCTTTCCTCTCCGAGCTCCTCTGCTCTGCCCGAGCTGACCTCCGGGTGTGGGTCCAGACCTGCCCACACATCCTGTGCTGTGTCCTCAGTGCTCCCAGCCCTGCCCCACTTGCAGGCTCCCTCACTCAGTTCTCCTTGGACATTTAAATGTGTCTCCAACACACTCTCGTGCTCCACCTTTTAAAAAAATTAATTAATTAATTAATTTTGAGACGTAGTCTTGCTCTGTTGCCTAGGCTGGAGTGCAGTGGCACGATCTTGGCTCACTGCAACCTCCACCTCCTGGGTTCAAGAGATTCTCCTACCTCAGCCTCCCGAGTAACGGGATTACAGGTGGTGCCATCAAACCAGGCTAATTTTTTGTATTTTTAGTAGAGACAGGGTTTTGCCATGTTAGCCAGGATGGTCTCGATCTCCTGACCTCGTGATCTGCCTGCCTAGACCTCCCCACATGCACCATCTTTTGACCATCAGTTAGACGCGCGCACACACACAAACACACACACATTATTTAATCCCACTTGTCTCCTATATGCACAGTTTTCCCAACATTTTATTAAAATTTCAAACATAAACAAGACTGGAAAAGGCTTTACAGAAAAAAACCAAAAAACAAAAAAACCTGAACCCAGCACCTGGATGCCACCAGGGCTAACGATTGTCCTCCGCCCCATCACATAACTGCCCGCCCATCGCCCTGGTCTGCCGCATTTCAGACTGGTTGCAGACGTCCACACACCTCGCTGAGATGCACACACGGTACTTCCGGCACTGCAACACCTATTTTTGTGTTCTGTCTACTTCTGTCACACACACACACGTGTTTCATAGTTGAAAATATTTTCTGTCCCCGACTTTTTCTTCTATTCCACACCTGTCTTTGATGTTGTTCCACAGGACCCTTCCTGTAGACGGAGTGCCCGTGTCCCCCAGATTCACATGCTAAAGTCCTAACCCGAGGGTTGTGTGTCATAAAGCAGAGCCTTTGGTGTCAGCTCACGAACGAGGGACCCTGATGACAGGATTCGTCCAGTGTCTTTAGAACAGGCATCCGAGTCGGACCTCACTCTCAACTCCCTGTGTGTGAGGACAACCAGAGGAGGCCATCGGAGGACCAGGAAGGGGCTCTCACCAGACACCAGATCTGCTGGCGCCTTGACCTGGGACTTCCCAGGCTCTGGAATGGTGAGAAATACATGTTTGTTGCCTAAGCCCCTGGTGCGTGGTACTTCTGTGGAAGCAGGCGGAACAGACTAGAACACCTATGAATGCTTACAATTAGTCAAACAAGCAACTCAGAGTATTGTTGCAACCTCCACTGTGGAGGAAGACTGCTTGGTGCTCACTGGAGGGAAGAGGCCAGCAGCTTTGGGGATACCCCAGACGGCGAGGTCCTTTCTAGATGCCAAACAGCGGCAGGACTCAGGCTCAAGGCCTGGCGGGGAGACAGGAGCTCCTCATGATCCCCTCTGCTAGGAAGCAGAGGAGGAAGGAAAGACCACCTGTCAGCAAAGCAGAGTCTTACTTTGGCGGGGAGCTCACAACAGGCCATGAAGGCTCCAAAGTTCTGCAAGCACCATTACCATGGTTTCTGCTTGTCAGCAGATCCCAGGAACAGGTAGCTCCTGGGAGGTTGTGTGAGTGCTCAGAAGTGTACCACACAACAGACACCACGTGGGCATGAGTCTCACATGGAAAGCACCCTTGATGCTTGCTAGTGGGATAATACAAAGGAACGGCCCCAGCCTCCAGTGGAAAATTAATACAAGCCACTGAATGAGGCGCTGGGGATTAGGGTCTTCACAAGGGCAATCCTGCTCCCTATTCCCACTTTCATTCCAGCTGGTCAGCCTGAATCCACCCATTCCCTTCAACATCCCACAGCAAACATGCAGACCAGAATATCCCCATAACTCTGTCTAATATCCACCACTAGAGACACTATAAATTCCTACACATTTCCCACTAAAATAGACCTGTGATTAGCAACATCACACCGCACAGGCACTTAATGGATGGATTTTCCCCCTGTGGCAAAGCATGACACGATTTAAACAAAGTCCCTGATCGCTACAAACTGATGTTTGTAATGTGCCCAGTGCCCAGCAGGCAGAGCCTGAAATAAAAGGCTGTGAGGGAGTCTATAAGGTGGACCAGCTGGATCCAAACTGTTAGGTGACCATGGAAGCATTTTCTGTGACAAGAAAAAGGGTTAATGGCAAGTTATCGCCTGTTGCATCTAGAGGCTTTGTAAACTTATGTGTTGTTAGTGTAACACTTTTCACGTTAAACGAGGTTAGGTTAGCTCATTCTCCTATGGAGAAGACTCGATTGAAATGAAGACAGCTTCCAACAAAGAGGAGTATGATTTAAGGATGGAGTGGTTTATGCCCATCAGACAGAACAACGTAGAGTTTAAAAAGCAGGTCCTAAAGAGGTGTATAACATGATTATAATTTCATTTAGAAAATGGGTCTCATACACAGAAAAAATGTTAACAGGGAAGCTGCAGGAGGTGCCAATCAAAATGCCTGCAGTAGCCATTGGTGGGTGGGAGGACTGTGAGTGAGTTAGGTTTTTACACCAAGAATTTTTGTTTTCCATTTTGAATGTGTACTGATAAAACATATATATTTTTTCAAAGTGAAAATTTACAATCCTGGTCACAATCAATTTTCTATCATTCTTGCCAGAAACGGATCAAAGAGAAAATGTCTTAGTTTTTACCTAATATCAGAACCATAGTCAGGCTATACTTCGAAGTAAAATTCAGCATAACCTGGATTCACTAAATCAAAGAAAACCAATTTAGAAGAAACATTAGTGGGTTGTGTGAAAGAGCATTTTCACACTAAGTGATATTTAATCCTTGATGGCTGAAACCAGGCACAACTCTTAAGCAATTCTCAGGTTTGAGAAACTGATGAACGGGGCACACCTCCTGGGCGGCCTTTCTCTGACCCAGGAAGCTGCCTGCCTCTTGAGCCGGCTGGCCTTCCCTGGCCCGGAACTCTGGCACTGCCCCCAGAGCGTTACCATGAAGGGCAGAGCTTCTGGGGCACTCAGGAAGAGCAAGACAGGAACTTCTGTCCTCTGCTCAGCTGGGGGAGACTGACTTACTGGGGCTCCCTGTGGAGTTGGGATGCAGGGAAAACACTATGGGCCGCTCTCAAAATAAGGTGTACGTTTAAGGCAACTTTGCTCCAAATTCCAGGTTTCCTGGAACTGAAACAAAATGTATTTTCCATATAAATTTTAAATAAACTTACATGAAAAAATTAACTTTAAAAATTGTCAGAACTTTTAGAAATGAAAAAACCTGAGAATGTGCCTGTCAGACATTAAAGTGTAGCTCAGGAAGGTCCAGTAATTAAAACAGCATGGTTTAGGACACAGATCAACAAGACAGAAATAAACGTGTAGAAACAGATCTGAGTCTAGTGCTTATGGCAAGCACTAGAAAAGGGGGCCTTTGAATTAGATGGGAAAGGTGTATTGTTTCATAAACAAGGTGGTAACCATTAGTTAAGTCTTTGAGATAAAATAACCTTAGCTCTCTCCCTGTATGCAAAAGTAAGTTCAGGATGGCTCGAAAATCAAAATATAAGGAAAACCAAAAGAGAAAAATTACGAAAATATCAGCAAAGAGTTCTAGATGATATTTGTAAAACTCTGGAGTAAGAAACACTTTTTAAAGTAAGACAGGAACATTTGACAACTTTGACTTCAGAAAAATTTATGACCTTCACATTGCAAAAGACATGATAAACACAAAATTTTAAGAGACAGACTGAAAGAAATACATTGGAAACACATAGATCACAGAAGTATTATCCCTAATGTGCAAAGACCACTTAATATTGACAATACAAACAACTCCATTTAAAAGTGTGCAAACATTTGAAAAGCTAATTCATACAAGAGGAACTGTGAAACAGTAAAAAGAGAATGACACTATGTTCAGTGTCATTAGTAACAGAGAGAAAACAATATTGTCAGTGTCTGCCAACACTGGCACAAAGGTGCTTCTTGCAATTTTGTTTGCAAAACCTAAACTTGGCCATAAACTTAATATCCCGTAGTGAACAACGGTTGACTAAGCCACGGTATATGCACATCATGAAAGAGGGTGAAGTTCCTCACAAGAAGAAAACATATCTCACATCTCTGTGAAACGCCACGCACGTAATCCACGCCAGCCACGCGCGTGATCCACGCCAGCCACGCGCGTGATCCACGCCAGCCACGCGCGTGATCCACGCCAGCCACGCGCGTGATCCACGCCAGCCACGCGCGTGATCCACGCCAGTCACGCGCGTGATCCATGCCATACTGTTGAAGAAATCAAAAGAGGAAGCTGCAGAATGATTCATATGGTGTACGGTAACCTCTCAACGTGAGTGAATATGTAGAGAGAAAAAACATGTATTTACCCTCTATTATTAAAATGGCATTTTGAGGTGGTATTCAGGAAGGGAGGTGCAGAATATTTTTAACTTATGTACTATGGTATTCAAACTGATACAATGAGCATGTCATAAGGCTTTAAGTTCTAAGTATAAGTTAGGTATTCAATTCTCCCCCATCTAAATGTTGCTCCACGGCCAGACACAGTGGCTCATGTCTGTAGTCCCAGCACTTTAGGGGGCTGAGGCGGGCAAATCACTTGAGCTCAGGAGTTTGAGACCAGCCTGGGCAACGTGGTGAAACCCCATCTCTACAAAAGTTGGCTCAGCGTGGTGGCATGAGCCTGTGGTCCCAGCTACTTGGGAGGCTGAGGTGGGTGGATTGCGAGAACCCAAGTGGCAAAGGTTGTAGTGAGCTGAGATTGTGCCACTGCACTGCAGCCTGGGTGAGACAGTAAGACCCTGTCTCAAAAAAATAATAAATAATAATTTTAAAAATGTTGCTCCATGATCCAGGGCAGCTGGGTTGGGAGGATGAGGCCAGCTGGGTGCACTGATCAGTGAGGGGGAGACCCAGGAGGCATGCGGTGACCTCAGCAGTCTGGGGTCCCAGGTGCCTCTAGAGGAACCCCGAGCAGCTCTGAGCCATGAGGTGTGGGTGCTCCTTCTTCCAAGCATGAGGAGCCTCCCTCACACACCCTCCCTGAATAATGTCGGTCCTGTCTCTGGGCGTATGTCCACTGGGCCCTCCATGGTTTGGCCATCTGGCCCCGCTCAGCAGCATGACCTAATGGAATGGTGGCAGAGACCCCAGAGGACCTGGGCCAGGACAGCTGCAGCTGCTGGGTGCCCAGAGTAGAGGACGGGGCTGTTCTGTGCAGGCTGAGGTGGGCGCTTCCCCTGTGGGGCCAGCTGGGACTCCCTGCAGTGACAGGAGGAGTATGGCAGGCAGGGTGGGGACCGGGATGTGATGTGAGGGCAGGAAGGAGGCTGTGTCAGTGTGAGAGAGAGTGTGTGTGCATTTGACTGTGTGCGAGAGAGAGTGTGTGTGTATGTGCACACGTGCATGCCTGTGTCTGTGCACCTGGAGTGCTTTGAGACAATGATTCTTATCTTTCCATTTCATTTCATTTTAGACTGTATTAAATGGTTCTGGATGAAACTTATTATAGAGGGTAGGAGTGCAATATCTAAACCCTGAAACCCTGGGAAATGATGTATAAAGTTGCTTTTTAAAATATAAAGTTAGTATGTCTTCATTTTATGGAAAGGAAAATGAAATTGCAAACAAAGAGTAAATAACTTAGCATCATGTGTGAGTAGATTTCCTATTACTCTATGTTCTGTGACAAGTGTATCCTGTACTTGAGATTCTCTGTACTTGAGATATCCTGTACTTGAGATTCATAACAAATGCATAACAAAAGAATATGCATTTATTATGGCTGCACAATATTATTTCATCAAGGAACAGGGTACCCTTTAGAATGTATGCTTAAAACCGGATCATGGTCCTCTTTATAATGGTCCTCTTTCAGCTTTCGTAGTTTGGAGGGTGAAAAAGTGGTGTGCAGTTGGGCTGGAATTGTGCAGTGTTGGGGCAGAGCTGTCATTAGTGGATATATTTAGAGTTGAAACGACAAGACCTAATTCTCAATGAATCCCTATTAGAAACATTAAAATACATTCAGTCTCACAACATTACATGTGTTTAAAGAAAGAAAATAACTACACTTGGCCTTATTTTTGTGTATACGTTCAAATGTTATTTATGAAGAATTCTGTAATTTTTTTCAAGTAAGATAAGTGCAATACGCTACATGAATGGCTATAAATGTTAAGTGAAACATTTCTACTTTCCATTATGTCATCAGCTTCTTGGAAGACATTAAATAGAGGACATACTTTCCTAAGTAATTCTAGTTCAGGCAAGGGTACAACTATGTTTCAGACAGATAAAACATTCCCATTAAACTTACAAACTTACCCAAGTGAAGATAGACTTGGGGCATCATCTGTTTCCTGTGGGAAAGCGAAGCAAAATTCATAGGATGAACAAAGACCTTGTTGACATTCAACTTATTCTCAAACAAAATTCAAGTTCATTACTAGTCAGTTCTGAGTAACGGTACATTAAGAATGCCTGGACATGGAATAGGATCTCAGTGGTGGGACATCACCCTTCCTCCCAATCCTTGTATTATGGGCTGAACTATATCCTCCTCCAAATTCATAGGTTGACATCCTGACAACCAGTGACCTAGAATGTGGCTGTATGAGGAGACCGGGTATTGAAAGAGGTAACTGATGTTAGATGAGGCTATTACGGTAAACCCTAATCCAGAGTGACTGGTGTCCTTATAAGAAGCAGAGATGATGACAGAGACACAAACAGAGGGAAGACTGTAGGAGGACACAGAGAACAGGTGGCCATGTACAAGGCAAGGAGAGAGGCCTTGGGAGAAACCAACCCAGCAGACACTGTGCTCTGGGACTTCCAGCCTCCAGATATGTGAGAAAACACATTTCTTGTTTCAACACCCCATGTGTGGTTCCTGCTTGTGGAATCTCTAGCAAAGAAAAACACCTGTTATATGTGCACACACATTGTTTTCAGTGCTCTTGGGTAAGAACCTGGGAGTGGGAGTGCTGGGTTATATGATAAGTATATGCTCAGCATCTGAAGCTTTGCCAGAGCGCCTGCCAACGTGGCATCATCTTTCATCCCCATGAGCAATGGATGAGACTTTCAATTCTCCCACCTCTTCACCAACACTTGGTATTGTTCATCTTCCTTTTAATTTTTTTTTTAGAGACAGAGTCTTGCTTTCATTGCTCTTGGGTAAGAATCGGGGAGTGAGAGCGTTGGGTCATATCAAAAGTACCTACTCAGCATCAGAAGGTTTGCCAAACTGCTTGGTGATGTGGCATCATCTTTCATCCCCATTAGCAATGGATGAGACTTCCAGTTCTCCCACATCTTCACCAACACTTGGTGTTGTTCATCTTTTTAAAAATCTATTTTTTTAGACATAGGTTGCCCAGGCTGGTCTCAAACTCCTGGCCTCAAACAATCCTTCTGCCTCCTTGGACTCCCAAAGTGCTGGGATTTCAGGTGTGAGCCACTATGCCTGGTTTACATTACAAATCATTTTTTATTGTAGCCTTTCTAACATGGGTGCCATGCTATCTTATTGGGGCTTTTGCTTGTGGATCCCTGATGGTAAATGATGTTGAGCACCATGTGCTTTGTCATTCATATTACGGCCTTGGGGAAGTTTTGTGTTCAAATCTTTTGCCCAATTAAAAACAGAGTTTTCTTGTTACTGAGTTTTGAAAATTCTTTAAATATTCTGGATACAAGTATATGACTTGTAAATATTTTATTTCAGTCTGTGGCTTATATTTTCGTTCTCTTAATGGTGTCAATTGAAGGGAAATTTTTAAATGCTTAAAGTCAAATTATTCTTTTTTTCAGAAATAGTGTTTTTGGTATCTATCAAAGAAAACATTGCCTAACAGAAGATCACAAAGATATCCTATGGAGGGAGATGCAGAGGTGGACAAGATGGCGGCAGCAGCTGCCCGGGCAGGAGGCACCGCAGTGGTGGTGGTGGCGGTGGTGGGGCTGGCGGGGGTTCCAGCTGTGGGACAGGCAGAGGCCGTAGCGGCATGTTGGATAAATGGAAGATAGATGATATGCCTGTAAAAACTGACAAGTGGGATGGATCAGCTGTGAAAACTCTGGATGATTCTGCCAAAAAGGCACTTCTGGAAAAATACAAATATGTGGAGAATTTTTGTCTAATCGACGGTCACCTCACTATCTATACAATCTCCTGTTGCTTTGCCATAGTGGCTGTGACTTGGGATTATACGCATCCCTTTCCAGAGTCCAAGCCCGTTTTGGCTTTGTGCCTCATATCCTGTTCTGTGATGATGGGAATTCTGACCATTTAGACCTTATCTGAGATCACCATCTTTCTCGTGGCCCACAGAAAAGAGCCTACAGGAGTGGATTCTGGTGATATCTGGGAGCTGCCCTCCAGTCTTAAAAGGTTTGATGGCAAATACACCCTGAAGCTGACCTTCATCAGTAGGAGAACAAAACAGCAGCGGGAAGCCCAGTTCACCAAGTCTATTGCTGAGTTTTGACCCGAGTGGGACACTGGTCATGGATGCATGAGCCTGCAATGTCCAGGCTCCATGACAGTCTCACCATAGGAAGAAACATTAAATAGCCAATTCCAAAGGTAGTCCTCTTTCTGCTGGATCTTGCTGAATTACTGAACCGGGTGGTGGGGGAGATAAAAATAACTTAAAATGGGTAAAGTAAGAACTGTTAAAAAGTCCATGTTTTGTCCTGAAATTTTAGTCTATTCTGGATAAACACGATTGTCTGACACAGATATGAGAAGTTGTAGCTCTGATGTCTAGCTGTAGTCACCTCGGAATTCTGTTTGCATTATTTTAATTTGCTTTTCTGCAAAAGCATTTTTGCTAAAAGTTGTACAGACTTTTCCCTTTGTACCTACCAATACTTTATGTACTACAGCTTTGTGCCATGCAGCATTTTAAGATACAATTTAAAAAAATTATTAATGTGGGCCAGGCGCGGTGGCTCAAGCCTGTAATCCCAGCACTTTGGGAGGCCGAGACGGGCGGATCACGAGGTCAGGAGATCGAGACCATCCTGGCTAACACAGTGAAACCCCGTCTCTACTAAAAAATACAAAAAAAAAAAAAAAAAAAAAAAAAACTAGCCGGGCGCGGTGGCGGGCATCTGTAGTCCCAGCTACCGGGGAGGCTGAGGCAGGAGAATGGCGTAAACTCGGGAGGCGGAGCTTGCAGTGAGCTGAGATCCGGCCACTGCACTCCAGCCTGGGCGACAGAGTGAGACTCCGTCTCAAAAAAAAAAAAAAAAAAAAAATTAATGTGTTGCTGACACTATTAATTCCTATTTGAACAGTTAATGTGTTACTGACTCAATTAATTCCTATTTCCTGTTTCCTTGAAGAATTCAGGACACAACTCCTTCTGTATGACAGCTTTCCTTCACACACTATTTTTGTGGGTGTGTATATATCTCACTTGGGGAAAATTTTAAAAACACATTTCAAAAACACATAGCTTTTTAATTTATTTGAAACAGACCTTCTGCCTGTTACATTTTGTGCTCTTAGCCAATTTAAGAGGTCGACTGTATACTTAGTGTTAAAAAAATATACTCTATGAGTTTTCTAGGGATGTTAAACTTTTCTCTAAATATGAGGTCTGTGATGGATTCTGCATTGCTTTCTACGTGGTACTGAGCTGTGAGTGTTTGGCATGTGGTTATCAAGCTGCTGCAGCACATTCATTAGAGATGCTTCCATTTCTCGCCTGGGCGCGGTGGCTCAAGTCTGTAATACCAGCACTTTGGGAGGCCGAGACGGGCGGATCACGAGGTCAGGAGATCGAGACCATCCTGGTTAACATGGTGAAACCCCATCTCTACCAAAAAAAAATACAAAAAACTAGCCAGGCGAGGTGGCGGGCGCCTGTAGTCCCAGCTACTCGGGAGGCTGAGGCAGGAGAATGGCGTGAACCCGGGAGGTGGAGCTTGCAGTGGGCTGAGATCCGGTCACTGCACTACAGCCTGGGCGACAGAGCGAGACTCCGTCTTTAAAAAAACAAAAAGAAAAAAGAAATGCTTCCATTTCTCCCCATTGCCTTGTCTTGGCACCTTCCATTTAAGCCAAACAGCAAAAATGTTAACAAGGGCTTGTTTCCGGAATTTCCAGTTTGTTCCATTCATCTACTCAGGCTGTCTTCTTGGGACAACGCTGTCTGCAGCCGCAGGCCCACTCCAAGGGGAGGCGATGGACTGCAGGTCTGTGGAGCGCAGCACAGGGCTGTGCCACGGACGCGGGTGCCAGTGAAGTCACGCTCACTTTCAGACGGAATTCTCCTCCCCGAGGTGAACAATGAACCAAGGGAGTCGTTTTTATAGGATTGTCCTGTAGCCCACAGAGATGTGGGCTTGGGATTCAACCTCATGCTGAGCGGATCTTCTCTGCTTCAGACCAAGCGTCACGTGGCTTCACGCGAGAGTGACTGTAAATCATCATCTACAGCGAGACGCTGCGGAGAGACCAAGGGGACTCACGATTGCACCCGGGCAGCATGCGTCCACGCGGACGATCGCAGGCAGAGAAAATCCCGTGAGCCCGTGTGCCACATGGAGTGAGGGAACTTTGGTGGCTGAGTCTGGGTCGGGGAGGGCTGGGGGCTCGATCGGTTTCCACTGAGTGTGTCTCCAAATCTTCTCTGGAAGTGCAGGCAAGGGGCAAGGCTTGGACGCCAGTGTCGCTGTTCCTCCAGGCTGGGCTGATCCCTTTTCACTTCCAAGTCTCAAGAGCCTGTTCCCTGAAGTCTGGGGAAGTGTGGTGAGGTGGCCCTGCCCCCACAGAGAAGGGGAAGTCACCTGTAGCCTCCAGAAGTTGGCCGCCTCACAAAGCCTGCTCAAAACAATTTCCCCACAGCCTAGCACAGTGGCTCATGCTTGTAATCTCACTGCTATGGGAGGCTGAGGCCAGAGGCTTGCTTGAGACCAGAAGTTCCAAACCAACGTGGGGAACAGAGTGAGACCCCATCTCTTAAGAAATAAAAAATAAATTGGCTGGGTGTGGTGGCACACGCCTATAGTTTCAGCTACTCGGGAGGCTGAGGTAGAAAGAACACTTCAGCCCGGGAGGAGGAGGCTGCAGTGAGCCCTGATCCCACCACTGCAATCCATCCTGGGTGACAGAGTGAAATGCCATCTCTAAAAATAAATAATGACCCAGCAGAAACCACTGGAATCCAGCCCCAGAGCAGGAACAGAAATACGTGGCCCTAAAGCCAGCAGCCGTGCTGGTCTTTCCTGTGACGGACAGACACGGAGTCCATGTAACACACACACACCATTCACACATATACACGACCACACACCACACACAAAACCACACCCCCATAAACACACACCCCGACATACCTGCACATGTGTCCACACACACATCTCTATCCCCATCTGTCTCCTACACACAGTCCTTCCTCAGCATTTTATTTTAAAAACATAGTACATGGATTCTGCCATGGCTAACAATTTCCCTCCATCCTTTATGACAGCACTGTCCCTCGCTGTGTCTTCTGGGCACTTCAGAGACTGCCCTGGGCATCTGCCCATCACCGCAGCCTGACGGTGGCGCTCCAGTGCTGGGGGCTCCCGCTTTGGTACCGTCTGTGTCTCTCACCCACAGCTGGGAAACGTTCCTGCCTCTCACTCCATCTCTCTTCCGTGCTCCACCCACCATCATTCCCATGGGAGCAGCACCCTTGGACACAGAGTGCTTCCATCTGAATACTGCCTTAACCTCAGCTTGGGGGACCTCAGACCACACATTCTGCACACAGCCCTGTCCTCGGGTTGCAGCACTCGTGCCTGCAACTTACCCGTGCCGTCGAACCCCCTTCCGGGTGAACAGTACTGGAGAACGGACTGGGGCGCCTGTAAATCTGCAGGGAGTCCCTGGCATTGACTCTGGTGGGGCAAGCAAAAGGAGAGAAACACATCTCAGCTTTGTGGGAGGCTCAGGGCAGCACTGGAGGCCACAGAGTGTCCTGTAAGCACCACTGCTGGGGCCCACGTGTCTCAGAACCTGGAGACTAGCAGCTCCCAGGAAGTTGTGTGAGTGCTCCCGGGTTACTGCACAGTGGGAAACAGAAGGAGTTTTTGGTGTAAAGGCCCAGGACTCCTTCCCACTTGGATTCTGTAAAGCAGTGCCTCCCACAGTGTGCGAGCCCCGCCCTAGACCAGAGCCTTGGACAGGTTGTGTCCTCAGTCAGTGTAGTTGGGCTACACTGAGCTACAAGGTGACTGTAATTTTATAAAACACCACATCACGCATGTCACAGGGGCTTCAGGTGGGCCAGGTGACTTTCATTTTTGCCTAGGAATCTTTGCTATTCCCACATTTTCTACAATGTATATACATTGATGTGGCAATCATTACACAATTTTTCAATTTGTTTTGGCTTTCATAGAGAAAGTTTGCAATTCTGGTAATAGTTACGTTCCTATTAATTTTGATAAAAATGCATCATAGAGAAAGCATTTTTATATTTTACTTAAAAGACCACAGTTACACGGTAGTTCAAAGTGAAATTCAAGTGCTTCGGATCTACACAGTAGTTCTGCCAATCACCCTTCTGAGAAAAGCAATTTCATAGAAGACTTAATGGGTCATTTGAAAGGGAATGAACTTTTCCCAATAAGCCATACACCTCGACTGCTGAACTAAGCAAAAGTCTACATGAATTCTCTGCAGGTGTGATAACTACCAACAGGGCCTTGTCCAGATCCAGGGAAGCTCTCCATCCCCTGGCTGTGGAGTAAGGGACGGTGACTTTTCCAGGGACACAGGCCCTGTCTCTTCTGCCCAGGAAGGTTTGGGCCGAGCCCCTGCTGGTGTCTGTGAGGGCTGGGGCTGGTGCACACCTGGGGAAGGGGGGCTGCGTGCCACTTCCTGGCCATGGTGGAGAGTCTGGCTTCTGGGACCTTTGCTGCTTCTCTGTGGGGGCTGTGATGTGGGCCCCTCCCTATGGAGAGTGTGTAACTAAAGTAACTGCAACCTGAATTCCATGTGTCTAGGACCTGGACAAAGTCATTTGAAAGCTCATATGGAAAAATAAATGTGTAAGGATCGTTGAAAGTAAATGAAAAATGAAAAAATCTTAAGATGCTTATTTGCCTGCAGGATATTAAAATATAGTAGCTAAATAAGGTACCATAATTCAAACAGATGGTACAGCTCCAGGACATAGACCCATGAGACAGAGACGACCATCCAGACACAGACCTGGGCCTGTGTTTAGGGAATCACAGTGAACCATGAAAGGGGTCTTTCAATTTGAGGGGGAAAGGTGCAATATTTAATACACAAGGTGAAAACCACTAGTTACTTTGTTGGGATAAAATAACCTTATCTCTTATCTCCCTGAATACAACAATAATTCCAAGTGGCCTGAAAAATCAAAATGTAAAATAAACAAATCAAAATATGAATAATGTCTTCATCCTCCTCCAGCCCCTCTGCAAAGAAATAGAGATCACAAATAAAAAACAATATGCTCTCTGCTGCTCCCCCCGGGGCAGTAGAAGAAGGAAGAGGGCCGGGGGTCCCCTGCCCGCACTCTCCATGATGCCAGAGACAGCAAGGTGGCCAGGCGGCCACAGTGCAAGGCGACATTGGAGCGGCCTCAATTTCCACTGTGCCTCCTCCCAGAGCCTATCCCCCATGAATATGGATGCAAAAATCCTCAACAAAATACTAGCTAGCCGAATCAAACAGCATAACAAAAAGATAACACACCATGGTCAAGTGGGTTGCATAACAGGGATGCAGGAATGGTTTAACACATGCAAGTCAATAAATGTGACACTTCACATAAACAGAATTAAAAAAAAAATCCGAGATGATTTCAATAGATGCAGGAAAACGATGTGACAAAATGTAGCATGCTTTTATAATTAAATCACTCAGCAAAATCAGCAAAGAAGGGACATACCTCAAGGTAATCAAAGCCGTCTATGACAAACCCACAGCCAACATTATCCTGAATGAGGAAAAGTCGAAGGCCCTGCCCCTGAGAACTGGAGCAAGACACTTGTTCACCTTCATCACTTCTATTCAACACAGGACTGGAAGTCCTAGCCACAGTAATCGGAGAAGAGAAAGAAATAGGTCTGGAGTTCGAGACTGGCCCGGCCAACATGGTGAACCCTGTCTCCACCAAAAATACAAAAGTTAGCTGAGTGTGGTGGCGGGTGCCTGTAATCCCAGCTAAACGAGTGGCTGAGGCAGGAGAATCACTTGAACCCAGGAGGCGGAGGTTGCAGTGAGCCAATATCATGCCAGTGCACTTCATCTTTGGCAACAAGAGCGAAACTCCATCTCAAAAAGAAAAAAAAATTTTTTTAAGAGAAAGAAATAAAGAGCATTCAAATAGGTAAACAGGAAGTCACACTGTCGCTATTCTCTGACGATATGATCATATACCAGGGAAACCCTAAAGACTCATCCAAACGCTAATAGATCTCATGAATGAATTCAGTCAAATTTCAGGATACAAAATCAATTCACACAAATCAGTAACACTGCTATGTGCCAACAGTGACCAAGCTGAGAATCAAATGGAAAAGTCAATCCCTTTTGCCACAGCTGCAAAAGAAACATAGAAAAAAAACAAAAAAACAAAAACAACTTAGGAATACACCTAATGCAAGAGGTGAAAGAGCTGTACAAAAAAAGTACAAAAGACTGCTGAAAGAAATCATAGAAAACACCAATAAATAGAAACACATCCCATGCTCATGGTTGGGTAGAATCAGTATTGTGAAAATGACTATTGTGCCAAAAGCAAACTAAAAATTCAATGCAATTCCCATCAAAATATCATCATCATTCTTCACATAACCAAAACAAAACAAAAAACAAAAAACAAAAAACACGTAAAATTCTTATGGAATGAATAAAGACCACACATAGCCAAATAAGACTAATGAAAAAGAACAAGTCTGGAGGCATCACATTGCCCGATTCTGAACTATACTACAAGGCTATAATTACCAAAAGAGCATGGTACTGATATAAAAATAGGAATGTAGACGAATTGGACGGAATAGAAAACTCAGAACTAAAGCCAAATACTTACAGCCAACTGAGCTTCGACAGAGCAAACAGAAACATCACGTGGGGAAAGGACACTCTATTCAACAAATGGTGCTGGGATCATTTGCAAGCCACATGCAGAAGAATGAAGCTGGATCCTCAACTCTTTCCTAATACAAAAATCAACTCAAGATGGATCAAAGACTGAAATCTAAGACCCAAAACCATAAAAATATCGACAAGAGAACATCGCAAAAACTCTTCTAGACACTGGCTTAGGCAAAGAGTTCATGACCAAGAATCTAAAACCAAATGCGACAAAAACAAAGATGAACTGATGGGATTTCATTAAACTAGAAAGCTTGTGCACAGCAAAAGAAATAATCAGCAGAGTAAGCAGACAACTCACGGAACTGGAGAAAATACTAACAATCGATATATCCGACAAAGGACTAATATACAGAATATAAAAAGGAACTGAAACAAATCAGAAAAAAAAAAAAATCATCCAGTAGGGTGTGCTGGCTCACTCTTGTAAGCCTGGTCCTCTGGGAGGCTGAGATTGGTGGATCACTTGAGATTAACAGTCGAGGCCAGCCTGGCCAACGAGGTGAAATCCAGTCTCTACTAAAAATACAAACATTAACTGGGTGTGGCGGTGGGCGCCTGTTATCCCAGCTACTCAGGAGGCTGAGACAGGAGAAATGCTTGAACTCAGGAGGCAGAGGCTTCAGTGTATCATGATCACACCACAGCACTTCAGCCTGTGCAACAGAGTGAGACTCAGTCTCAAAAAAAAAAAAGAATCCCATCAGAAAGTGGGCAAAGTTCATGAAGAGACAATTCTCAAAAGAAGATATGCAAATGGCCAACAAGCATATGAAAAAATGTTCAACATCACTAATTATCAGGGAAATGCCAATAAAACCCTCAATGCAACACCATCTTACTCCTGCAAGAATATTCATAATGTAAAAACTCAAAGAATAACAGATGTTGACATGGATGTGGTGAAATGACACTGTTGGTGGGAAGGGAAACTAGTACAACCACTGTGGAAAACAGTATGGAGATTTCTTAAGGAACTGCTACTACTGTGCAACACATTGGAGCAATGAGCGTGCAACACAGTGAACAGCAGTAAGAACGAGTTGGGATTAAATCTTCCCCATGTACATGCTGTTCCATACCCAGGGCAGCTGGGTTGGGAGGATGAGTCCAGCTGGGTGCACTGATCTGTGAGGGGGGAGACCCGGGAGCCACGCGGTGACCTCAGTAGTCTGGGATCCCAGGTGTCTCTAGAGGAACTCCGAGCAGCTCCGAGCCATGAGGTGTGGGTGCTCCTTCTTCCCAGCACGAGGAGCCTCCCTCACACACCCTCCCTGGATGCTGTCCCTGTCTTTGGGCTTATGTCCACTGGGCCCTCCCTAGTTTGGCCATCTGGCCCCCCTCAGCAGCATGACCTCCTGGAATGGTGGCAGAGACCCCAGAGGTCCTGGGCCAGGACAGCAGTACCTGCCGGGTGCCCAGAGTAGAGGACGGGGCTGTTCTGTGCAGGCTGAGGTGGGCGCTTCCCCTGTGGGGCCAGCTGAGAATCCCTGTAGTAACGCGGGAGTACAGCAGGTAGGGTCAGGACCAGGACGTGATGTGAGGGCAGGAAGGATGCTGTGCCACAGTGTGTGTGTGTGTGAGTGCATGTGTATGTGTGTATATGTGAGTGTGTCTGTGTAGGAATGTGTGTGTGTGAATGTGGGTATGTGTGTGGGGTGGGCGTGCACGCCTGGGATGGATTCAGTCAATGACTTTTATCTTTCAATATCATTTCATTCTAAATTGTAGTATATCACTGCAGATGAAAAGTTCCTCAGGTTAGAAGGCAGAAGTGCAATATCTAAACCCTGAAACCCTGGGAAATGTTGTCTAAAGTAGCTTCTAAAATACAAAGTTAATCTGTGTTCATTATATGCAGAGGAAAATGGAACAGGAAACAAAGGTTAATAATTCACTCACCATCATGTGTGACTAGATTTCCTGTTACTCTGTGTTCTGGGAGAAGTGTATCCTGACTTGAGGTTCTCTGGGAAGAATCTGTACTTACCATGGCTGCAAAGAAGTTTCATTTCCTCATGGAAACAGGTTAGTGATTAAAATGTGTGCTTAAAACTGGGTAATGACCTCTATAACGGTCGTCCTTCAGCTTTTGTAGTTTGGAGGGTGACACAGTTGTGTTCAGTTGGGCTGGATTTGTGCAGTGTTGGGTCAGAGCTATCATCAGTGGACATGTTTAGAGGTGAAATGACAAGACCTGTGTCTCAACAAAACACTATTAGAAACATTTAAAAAATACACAGACTCAGCCATTACATGTGTTTAAAGATAGACTTAGAAAATAACTATGCTTGGCCTGATTTTTGGTCATGAGTTCAAATGTTAGCTATGAAGGATTCTATAATTTTTTCAAGTAAGACACAAGTGCAATAAGTTATGTGAATGGATATAAATGTTAAGTGAAACGTTTTGATTTTCTAATGTGTCATCAGTTTATTTGAAGACATTAAACAGATGACATATTTTCCTAAGTAATATGAGATAAGACGAGTGTGTAACTATGTTACTGATGGATAAAATAATCCGATTAAACTTACAAACTCACCCAAGTGAAGACAGACTCCGGACACCATCTGCTTCCTGTGGGGAAGTGAAGCAAAATGCATAGGATGAACAAAGACGTTGCTGAGGTTGAGCTTACTCTTAGAATTCATGTTCATTACTAGTCAGTTCTCAGTAATGGTACTTCAAGGATGCCTGGATCATGGAATAGGATCTCACTGGTGGGACAGCACCCTTCCCTCGAATCCTTGTATTATGAGCTGAACGCTATCCTCCTCCAAATTCATAGGTTGACATCCTGACTCCCAGTGACCTAGAATGTGACTGTATGAGGAGACAGGGTCTTGAAAGAGGTAACTGACGTTAGATGAGGTTATTAGGGTGAGCCCTAAACCAGAGAGACTGGTGTCCTTTTAAGAAGGGGAGATTATGACAGAGACAAAAACAGAGGGAAGACTGTGGGAGGACACAGAGAACAGGTGGCCGTCTACAAGGCAAGGAGAGAGGTCTTGGGAGAAACCAACCCTGCAGACACTGTGCTCTGGGACTTCCAGCCTCCAGATATGTGAGAAAAGACGTTTCTTGTTCCAACACCCCATGTGTGGTTCCTCCCTGTGGAATCTCTAGCAAAGAAAAACACCTGCTACATGTGCACACATGTTGTTTTCCATGCTCCTGGGTAAGAATCTGGGAGTGGAAGTGCTGGGTCATATGATAAGTATACGCTCAGCATCTAAAGCTTTGCCAGAGTGTTTGCCGATGTGGCATCACCCACAGCTGGGAAGCGTTCCTGCCTCTCACTCCATCTCTCTTCTGCGCTCCCCCCATCATTCCCATGGGAGCAGCACCCTTGGACACAGAGTGCTTCCATCTGAATACTGCCTTAACCTCAGCTTGGGGGACCTCAGACCACACATTCTGCACACGGCCCTGTCCTCGCGTTCCAGTGCTGGTGACTGCAACTTACCTGTGCCGTCGAACCCCCTTCCGGGTGAACAGTACTGGAGAACGGAGAGGGGCGCCTGTAAATCTGCAGGGAGTCCCTGGCATTGACTCTGGTGGGGCAAGCAAAAGGAGAGAAACACATCTCAGCTTTGTCGGGGGCTCAGGGCAGCACTGGAGGCCACAGAGTGTCCCGTAAGCACCACTGCTGTGAGGCCCACGTGTCTCAGAACCTGGAGACTAGCAGCTCCCGGGAAGTTGTGTGAGTGCTCCCGGGTTACTGCACATTGGGAAGCAGAAGGAGTTTCTGGTGTAAAGGACCAGGACTCCTTCCCACTTGGATTCTGTAAAGCAGTGCCTCCCGCAGTGTGACAGCCCCGCCCTAGACCAGAGCCTTGGACAGGTTGTGTCCTCAGTCAGTGTAGCTGGGCTACACTGAGCTACAAGGTGACTGTAATTTTATAAAACAGCACGTCACACATGTCACAGGGGCTTCAGGTGGGTCAGGTGACTTTCATTTTTGCCTAGGAATCTTTGCCATTCCCACATTTTCTACAATGTATATACATTGATGTGGCAATCATTACACAATTTTAGTTTTTCCTTTTGCTTTGGTTTTAGAGTGAACGTTTGTAAGTCTAGTTATAGTTATGTTCCTATTAATTTTGATAAAAATGCATCATAGAGAAAGCATTTTTATATTTTACTTAAAAGACCACAGTTACGCGATAATTCAAAGTGAAATTCAAGTGCTTCGGATCTACACAGTAGTTCTGCCAATCACCCTTCTGAGAAAAGCAATTTCATACAAGACTTAATGGGTCATTTGAAAGGGAATGAACTTTTCCCAATAAGCCATACACCTTGACTGCTGAACTAAGCAAAAGTCTACATGAATTCTCTGCAGGTGTGATAACTACCAACAGGGCCTTGTCCAGATCCAGGGAAGTTCTCCATCCCCTGGCTGTGGAGTAAGGGACGGTGACTTTTCCAGGGACACAGGCCCTGTCTCTTCTGCCCAGGAAGGTTTGGGCCGAGCCCCTGCTGGTGTCTGTGAGGGCTGGGGCTGGTGCACACCTGGGGAAGGGGGGCTGCGTGCCACTTCCTGGCCATGGTGGAGAGTCTGGCTTCTGGGACCTTTGCTGCTTCTCTGTGGGGGCTGTGATGTGGGCCCCTCCCTATGGAGAGTGCGTAACTAAAGTAACTGCAACCTGAATTCCATGTGTCTAGGACCTGGACAAAGTCATTTGAAAGCTCATATGGAAAAATAAATGTGTAAGGATCGTTGAAAATAAATGAAAAATGAAAAAATCTTAAGAGGCTTATTTGCCTGCAGGATATTAAAATATAGTAGCTAAATAAGGTTCCATAATTCAAACAGATGGTGCAGCTCCAGGACATAGACCCATGAGACAGAGACGACCATCCAGACACAGACCTGGGCCTGTGTTTAGGGAATCACAGTGAACCATGAAAGGGGTCTTTCAATTTGAGGGGGAAAGGTGCAATGTTTAATACACAAGGTGAAAACCACTAGTTACTTTGTTGGGATAAAATAACCTTATCTCTTATCTCCCTGAATACAACAATAATTCCAAGTGGCCTGAAAAATCAAAATGTAAAATAAACAAATCAAAATATGAATAATGTCTTCATCCTCCTCCAGCCCCTCTGCAAAGAAATAGAGATCACAAATAAAAAACAATATGCTCTCTGCTGCTCCCCCCGGGGCAGTAGAAGAAGGAAGAGGGCCGGGGGTCCCCTGCCCGCACTCTCCATGATGCCAGAGACGGCAAGGTGGCCAGGCGGCAACAGTGCAAGGCAACACTGGAGCGACCTCAATTTCCACTGTGCCTCCCCCCAGAGTCTAAGCAGCTCCAAGCCTGTGGCGCCCAGCACTGAAACAAGGAGATGGCGGCTCATCCAAGGCATTTAGGATGGAAACCAGTTAGTTTCAATATTCAGGACGGCATCTTTGCTGCTGAAGGGGTGTGAACTACCCTTCTGATCTCCACCACACAACACAACTGTTTTGGGAAGCAAGTGAAAGCGTGCAGGGCCGATGGCAGATGGGAGACAGTGCTGACGTGCAGCTCCCACCAGGACAGAGAGAACAGCATGTGGAGACTCACACTGCGGACTTCTGCCCCAGGAACCACCACAGAACCGTACCAGAAAAATAACAACAACAAATCACAGAGCCTTGAAAGAAGCCGCAGGCTGCTGCGATTCCACAGGACAGGTGACAGTTTTGCTGCTCTCTCGAAAGTGCTACCTCCCGGCTGGAGGCCAACCAGCTCGGGACATAAAAGCAACTCATGACAGAACAACCCTGCTCCTTGGAAGGAGGAAACGAGCTAATTCCACCTCCTGCAGCATCCTGGATAACCAGAGGTCCTGAGTCTGTCCACGTGACAACTTCACTGCTAGAATAACCAGTCTCTGAGAAAGTCACCACAGTAAACCTATCGACAGTCGAGGACCCCACAGAGTCCACTTCAGTCCCCTGTCACCTCCACCGGGGCAGGTGCTGCCATCCACAGCTGGGAGACCTGAGGACGGATCACATCACAGGCCTCTGGGCAGACACTCCCCAGCACCAGCCTGGCAGCCCTGCTGGGTGGAGAGACCCAGAAGAACAATAGCAATCACTGCTGTCTGGTTTGCAGGAAGCTCCATCTCCAGGGGAAGGGGAGTGCACAAATCAGGGACCACCCCTTGGGATTAAAGAATCTGACCAGCAGCCCTTGAGTTCCAGATCTTCCCACTGAAATAATCTACACACATGAGAAGGAATCAGACAAGTGATGCTGGTAATACGATGAAACAGGGTTCTTGTCCACCCTCAAAAGACCACACTAGCTCCCCAGCAATAGATCCAAACCAAGAAGAAAATCAGAATTCCTGGAAAGAATTCGGAAGGTTGATTTTTAAGCTATTCAAGGAGACACCAGAGAAAGGTGAAAACCAACTTAAAGAAATTTAAAAATCAGTACAGGTTAGAGATGAAAAGTACTGCAAAGAAATAGAGATCACAAATAAAAAACAAACACAATTTCTGGAAAAGAATGACACACTAAGAGAAAAACAAAATGCATCAGAAAGTTTCAACAGTAGAATTGAATGACTAGAAGAAAGAACTTCAGAGGTCACAAACAGGGCTTTGTAAGTAGACCAATCAGAATAAGGGGAAAAAATAAAAAGAATTTTAAGAAAAGAACAAAGCCTCCAAGAAAGCTGGGATTAGGTTAAATGGCCATACCCAAAAATAATTAGTGTTCCTGAGGAAGAAGAGAAATCTACAAGTTTGGAAAACTTATTTTATGGAATAATCAACAAAACCTTCCCTGGCCTTGCTAGAGTTCTAGACATCCAAAGACAAGAAGCTCAAAGAACACCTGGGAAATCATTGCAAAAAGATCGTCACCCAGGCACATGGTCATCAGGTTATCTGAAGTCAAGACATACGAAAGAAACGGAAGAGCTGTGAGGCAAAACATCTAGTAACCTATAAAGGAAAACCTCTCATATTAGCAGCAGATTTCTCAGCAGAAACTCTATAGACTACAAGGTATTTGGGTCCTATCTCTAGCCTCTTAAAACAAAATAATTAACAGCCAATAATTTTGTATTCAGCAAAATTAAGTTTCCTAAATGAAGTAGAGATAAAGTCATTTTCAGACAAACAACTGCTGATAGAATTAGCCACTGCCAAGCCAGTAGTACAAGAAATGCTAAAAGAAGTTCTAAATCTGAAACCTCAAAATACACCAAAATAGAACCTCCTTAAAGCATATATCTCACAGGGCCTATAAAACAATAGAACAAAGAAAAACACCACAACTACCATGATGAATAAAACACTACCTCACATTTCAATAGTAACATTGAATATAAATGGTCTAAGTGCTCCACTTAAAAGATACAGAATAGCAGAATGGGGAAGAATATATCAATCAAGTATCTGGTGTTTTCTAGAGCCTCACCTAATACATAAGGACTCACATAAACGTGAGGTAAAGGGGTAGAATAAGATATTTCATGAAAATGGAAATCAAAAGCAAGCTGGAGTAACTATTCTAATGTCAGACAAACAGAATTTAAAGCAACAACAGCTAAGACAGACAAAGAGGGACATTATATCGTGATAAAAGGATCACTCCAATAGGAAAATATCACAATCCATGCCGGGCACGGTGGCTCAAGCCTGTAATCCCAGCACTTTGGGAGGCCGAGACGGGCAGATCACGAGGTCAGGAGATCGAGACCATCCTGGTGAACACGGTGAAACCCTGTCTCTACTAAAAAATACAAAAAACTAGCCGGGCGAGGTGGCGGGCGCCTGTAGTCCCAGCTACTCGGGAGGCTGAGGCAGGAGAATGGCGTAAACCTGGGAGGCATAGCTTCCAGTGAGCTGAGATCCAGCCACTGCACCCCAGCCTGGGCGACAGAGCGAGACTCCGTCTCAAAAAAAAAAAAAAAAAGGAAAATATCACAATCCTAAATATATATGCACCTAACATGTGATGTCCCACATTTATAAAACAATTATTATTAGATATAAGAAATTACAATGACAACACAATAATAGTAGGGGACTTAATACTCTATGGACAGCCCTAGACAGGTCATCAAGACAGAAAGTCAACAAAGAAACAATGGACTTAAACTATATCCTAGAACAAACGGACTTGACAGATATTTACAGAAAATTCTGCCCAACAAGCGCACTATGTACACTCTTTCCATCAGTACATGGAACGTTCTCCAATATACATCATATGACAGATCACAAAACAAGTCTCCATGAAGGTAAGAAAATAAAAATTATCTTAAGTATTTTTCCAGACCACAGTGGAATAAAGTGGAAAATGACTTCCAAAAGAAACCCTCAAAACTACAGAAATACATGGAAATTAAATAATTGCTCCTGAATGATCTTTGGATCAATAATCAAATCAAGAGGGAAATTAAAACATTCTTCCAACTGAACAATAATAGTGACACAACTCATCAAAACCTCTAGGGCTGGGCGCAGTGGCTCATGTCTGTGATCCACCACTTTGGGAGGCCGAGGTAGGCGGATCACCTGAGGTCGGGAGTTTGACATCAGTCTGACCAAAATGATGAAACCCCACCTCTACTACAAATACAAAAATTAGCTGGGTGTGGTGGCGCACACCTATTATCCCAGCTACTCGGGAGGCTGAGGCAGGAGAACTGCTTGAACCTGGGAGGTAGAGGTTGCAGTGAGCTGAGATTGCACCATGGCTCTCCAGCCCGGGCAACAGAGCAAGACTCCATTTCAAAAAAACAAACAAAAACACCTCTAGGACACAGCAAAAGCGATGCTAAGATGATCATTCATAGCATTAAATGCTTCTATCAAAAAGTCGGAAAGAGCATAAACAGACAATCTAAGGTCACACCTGAAGTAGATAGAGAAACAAGAACAAAACAAACCCAAACCCAGCAGATGAAAAGAAATAACAAAGATCAAAGCAGAACTAAATGAAATTGAAACAAACAAACAAACAAACAAAAACCCCACAAGATAAATGAAACAAAAAGCTGGTTCTTCGAAAAGATAAATAAAATTGATAGACCATTAGCAAAACTCACCAAGGAAAGAAGAGAGAAGATCCAAGGAAGCTCAATTAGAAACGGAATGAGAGATACTACAACTGATACCACAGAAATACAAAAGATCCTTTAAGGCTACTATGAACACCTTTTTGCACACAAACCAGAAGATCTAGTGCAGATGGATACATTCCTGGACATATACAACCCTCCTAGACTAAACCAGGAAGAAACAGAAATTCTTAGCAGATCAATAGCAAGCAGTGAGATTGAAACAGTAATTTAAAAATTGCCAAAAAACAAGTTCAGGGTGAATTCACAGCATTCAAAGAAGAATTAGTGCCAATCTTATGGAAACGATTCCAAAAGATAAAGAGGGACTCCTCTGTAAATCATTTCATGAAGCCAGTAGCACCCTTATACCAAAACCAGGAAACGACATAACAAAAACAGAAAACTACAGACCAATATCCCCCATGAATATGGATGCAAAAATCCTCAACAAAATACTAGCTAGCCGAATCAAACAGCACAACAAAAAGATAACACACCATGGTCAAGCGGGTTGCATAACAGGGATGCAGGAATGGTTTAACACATGCAAGTCAATAAATGTGACACTTCACATAAACAGAATTAAAAAAAAAATCCGAGATGATTTCAATAGATGCAGGAAAACGATGTGACAAAATGTAGCATGCTTTTATAATTAAATCACTCAGCAATTTCAGCAAAGAAGGGACATACCTCAAGGTAATCAAAGCCCTCTATGACAAACCCACAGCCAACATTATCCTGAATGAGGAAAAGTCGAAGGCCCTGCCCCTGAGAACTGGAGCAAGACACTTGTTCACTTTCATCACTTCTATTCAACACAGTACTGGAAGTCCTAGCCACAGTAATCGGAGAAAAGAAAGAAATTGGTCTGGAGTTTGAGACTGGCCCGGCCAACATGGTGAACCCTGTCTCCACCAAAAATACAAAAGTTAGCTGAGTGTGGTGGCGGGTGCCTGTAATCCCAGCTAAACGAGTGGCTGAGGCAGGAGAATCACTTGAACCCAGGAGGCGGAGGTTGCAGTGAGCCAATATCATGCCACTGCACTCCATCTTTGGCAACAAGAGCGAAACTCCATCTCAAAAAGAAAAAAAAATTTTTTTAAGAGAAAGAAATAAAGAGCATTCAAATAGGTAAACAGGAAGTCAAACTGTCGCTATTCTCTGACGATATGATCATATACCAGGGAAACCCTAAAGACTCATCCAAACGCTAATAGATCTCATAAATGAATTCAGTCAAATTTCAGGATACAAAATCAATTCACACAAATCAGTAACACAGCTATGTGCCAACAATGACCAAGCTGAGAATCAAATGGAAAAGTCAATCCCTTTTGCCACAGCTGCAAAAGAAACAAAGAAAAAAACAAAAAAACAAAAACAACTTAGGAATACACCTAATGCAAGAGGTGAAAGAGCTGTACAAAAAAAGTACAAAAGACTGCTGAAAGAAATCATAGACAACACCAATAAATAGAAACACATCCCATGCTCATGGTTGGGTAGAATCAGTATTGTGAAAATGACTATTGTGCCAAAAGCAAACTAAAAATTCAATGCAATTCCCATCAAAATATCATCATCATCCTTCACATAACCAAAACAAAAAACAAAACAAAACAATAAAACGTAAAATTCTTATGGAATGAATAAAGACCACACATAGCCAAATAAGACTAATGAAAAAGAACAAATCTGGAGGCATCACATTGCCCGATTCTGAACTATACTACAAGGCTATAATTACCAAAAGAGCATGGTACTGATATAAAAATAGGAATGTAGACGAATTGGACGGAATAGAAAACTCAGAACTAAAGCCAAATACTTACAGCCAACTGAGCTTCGACAGAGCAAACAGAAACATCACGTGGGGAAAGGACACTCTATTCAACAAATGGTGCTGGGATCATTTGCAAGCCACATGCAGAAGAATGAAGCTGGATCCTCAACTCTTTCCTAATACAAAAATCAACTCAAGATGGATCAAAGACTGAAATCTAAGACCCAAAACCATAAAAATATCGACAAGAGAACATCGCAAAAACTCTTCTAGACACTGGCTTAGGCAATGAGTTCATGACCAAGAATCTAAAACCAAATGCGACAAAAACAAAGATGAATTGATGGGATTTCATTAAACTAAAATGCTTGTGCACAGCAAAAGAAATAATCAGCAGAGTAAGCAGACAGCTCACGGAATTGGAGAAAATACTAACAATCGATATATCCGACAAAAGACTAATATACAGAATATAAAAAGGAACTGAAACAAATCAGAAAAAAAAAAAAATCATCCAGTAGGGTGTGCTGGCTCACTCTTGTAAGCCTGGTCCTCTGGGAGGCTGAGATTGGTGGATCACTTGAGATTAACAGTCGAGGCCAGCCTGACCAACGAGGTGAAATCCAGTCTCTACTAAAAATACAAACATTAACTGGGTGTGGCGGTGGGCGCCTGTTATCCCAGCTACTCAGGAGGCTGAGACAGGAGAAATGCTTGAACTCAGGAGGCAGAGGCTTCAGTGTATCATGATCACACCACAGCACTTCAGCCTGTGCAACAGAGTGAGACTCAGTCTCAAAAAAAAAAAAAAAAAAAAAAAGAATCCCATCAGAAAGTGGGCAAAGTTCATGAAGAGACAATTCTCAAAAGAAGATATGCAAATGGCCAACAAGCATATGAAAAAATGTTCAACATCACTAATTATCAGGGAAATGCCAATAAAATCCTCAATGCAACACCATCTTACTCCTGCAAGAATATTCATAATGTAAAAACTCAAAGAATAACAGATGTTGACATGGATGTGGTGAAATGACACTGTTGGTGGGAAGGGAAACTAGTACAACCACTGTGGAAAACAGTATGGAGATTTCTTAAGGAACTGCTACTACTGTGCAACACATTGGAGCAATGAGCGTGCAACACAGTGAACAGCAGTAAGAACGAGTTGGGATTAAATCTTCCCCATGTACATGCTGTTCCATACCCAGGGCAGCTGGGTTGGGAGGATGAGTCCAGCTGGGTGCACTGATCTGTGAGGGGGGAGACCCGGGAGCCACGCGGTGACCTCAGTAGTCTGGGATCCCAGGTGTCTCTAGAGGAACTCTGAGCAGCTCCGAGCCATGAGGTGTGGGTGCTCCTTCTTCCCAGCACGAGGAGCCTCCCTCACACACCCTCCCTGGATGCTGTCCCTGTCTTTGGGCTTATGTCCACTGGGCCCTCCCTAGTTTGGCCATCTGGCTCCCCTCAGCAGCATGACCTCCTGGAATGGTGGCAGAGACCCCAGAGGTCCTGGGCCAGGACAGCTATACCTGCTGGGTGCCCAGAGTAGAGGACGGGCCTGTTCTGTGCAGGCTGAGGTGGGCGCTTCCCCTGTGGGGCCAGCTGAGAATCCCTGTAGTAACGCGGGAGTACAGCAGGTAGGGTCAGGACCAGGACGTGATGTGAGGGCAGGAAGGATGCTGTGCCACAGTGTGTGTGTGTGTGAGTGCATGTGTATGTGTGTATATGTTTGTGAGTGTGTCTGTGTAGGAATGTGTGTGTGTGAATGTGGGTATGTGTGTGGGGTGGGCGTGCACACCCGGGATGGATTCAGTCAATGACTTTTATCTTTCAATATCATTTCATTCTAAATTGTAGTATATCACTGCAGATGAAAAGTTCCTCAGGTTAGAAGGTAGAAGTGCAATATCTAAACCCTGAAACCCTGGGAAATGTTGTCTAAAGTAGCTTTTAAAATACAAAGTTAATCTGTGTTCATTATATGCAGAGGAAAATGGAACAGGAAACAAAGGTTAATAATTTACTCACCATCATGTGTGACTAGATTTCCTGTTACTCTGTGTTCTGGGAGAAGTGTATCCTGACTTGAGGTTCTCTGGGAAGAATCTGTACTTACCATGGCTGCAAAGAAGTTTCATTTCCTCATGGAAACAGGTTAGTGGTTAAAATGTGTGCTTAAAACTGGGTCATGACCTCTATAACGGTCGTCCTTCAGCTTTTGTAGTTTGGAGGGTGACACAGTTGTGTTCAGTTGGGCTGGATTTGTGCAGTGTTGGGTCAGAGCTATCATCAGTGGACATGTTTAGAGGTGAAATGACAAGACCTGTCTCTCAACGAAACACTATTAGAAACATTAAAAAAATATACAGACTCAGCCATTACATGTGTTTAAAGATAGACTTAGAAAATAACTATGCTTGGCCTGATTTTTGGTCATGAGTTCAAATGTTAGCTATGAAGGATTCTATAATTTTTTCAAGTAAGACACAAGTGCAATAAGTTATGTGAATGGATATAAATGTTAAGTGAAACGTTTTGATTTTCTACTGTGTCATCAGTTTATTTGAAGACATTAAACAGATGACATATTTTCCTAAGTAATATGAGATAAGACGAGTGTGTAACTATGTTACTGATGGATAAAATAATCCGATTAAACTTACAAACTCACCCAAGTGAAGACAGACTCCGGACACCATCTGCTTCCTGTGGGGAAGTGAAGCAAAATGCACAGGATGAACAAAGACGTTGTTGAGGTTGAGCTTACTCTTAGAATTCATGTTCATTACTAGTCAGTTCTCAGTAATGGTACTTCAAGGATGCCTGGATCATGGAATAGGATCTCACTGGTGGGACAGCACCCTTCCCTTGAATCCTTGCATTATGAGCTGAACGCTATCCTCCTCCAAATTCATAGGTTGACATTCTGATTCCCAGTGACCTAGAATGTGACTGTATGAGGAGACAGGGTCCTGAAAGAGGTAACTGACGTTAGATGAGGTTATTAGGGTGAGCCCTAATCCAGAGGGACTGGTGTCCTTTTAAGAAGGGGAGATTATGACAGAGACAAAAACAGAGGGAAGACTGTGGGAGGACACAGAGAACAGGTGGCCGTCTACAAGGCAAGGAGAGAGGTCTTGGGAGAAACCAACCCTGCAGACACTGTGCTCTGGGACTTCCAGCCTCCAGATATGTGAGAAAAGACGTTTCTTGTTCCAACACCCCATGTGTGGTTCCTCCCTGTGGAATCTCTAGCAAAGAAAAACACCTGCTACATGTGCACACATGTTGTTTTCCATGCTCCTGGGTAAGAATCTGGGAGTGGAAGTGCTGGGTCATATGATAAGTATACGCTCAGCATCTGAAGCTTTGCCAGAGTGTTTGCCGATGTGGCATCACCCACAGCTGGGAAGCGTTCCTGCCTCTCACTCCATCTCTCTTCTGCGCTCCCCCCATCATTCCCAGGGGAGCAGCACCCTTGGACACAGAGTGCTTCCATCTGAATACTGCCTTAACCTCAGCTTGGGGGACCTCAGACCACACATTCTGCACACGGCCCTGTCCTCGTGTTCCAGTGCTGGTGACTGCAACTTACCTGTGCCGTCGAACCCCCTTCCGGGTGAACAGTACTGGAGAACGGAGAGGGGCGCCTGTAAATCTGCAGGGAGTCCCTGGCATTGACTCTGGTGGGGCAAGCAAAAGGAGAGAAACACATCTCAGCTTTGTCGGGGGCTCAGGGCAGCACTGGAGGCCACAGAGTGTCCCGTAAGCACCACTGCTGTGAGGCCCACGTGTCTCAGAACCTGGAGACTAGCAGCTCCCGGGAAGTTGTGTGAGTGCTCCCGGGTTACTGCACATTGGGAAGCAGAAGGAGTTTCTGGTGTAAAGGACCAGGACTCCTTCCCACTTGGATTCTGTAAAGCAGTGCCTCCCGCAGTGTGACAGCCCTGCCCTAGACCAGAGCCTTGGACAGGTTGTGTCCTCAGTCAGTGCAGCTGGGCTACACTGAGCTACAAGGTGACTGTAATTTTATAAAACAGCACATCACACTTGTCACAGGGGCTTCAGGTGGGTCAGGTGACTTTCATTTTTGCCTAGGAATCTTTGCTATTCCCTCATTTTCTACAATGTATATACACTGATGTGGCAATCATTACACAATTTTAGTTTTTCCTTTTGCTTTGGTTTTAGAGTGAACGTTTGTAAGTCTAGTTATAGTTATGTTCCTATTAATTTTGATAAAAATGCATCATAGAGAAAGCATTTTTATATTTTACTTAAAAGACCACAGTTACACGATAATTCAAAGTGAAATTCAAGTGCTTCGGATCTACACAGTAGTTCTGCCAATCACCCTTCTGAGAAAAGCAATTTCATAGAAGACTTAATGGGTCATTTGAAAGGGAATGAACTTTTCCCAATAAGCCATACACCTTGACTGCTGAACTAAGCAAAAGTCTACATGAATTCTCTGCAGGTGTGATAACTACCAACAGGGCCTTGTCCAGATCCAGGAAAGCTCTCCATCCCCTGGCTGTGGAATAAGGGACAGTGACTTTTCCAGGGACACAGGCCCTGTCTCTTCTGCCCAGGAAGGTTTGGGCCGAGCCCCTGCTGGTGTCTGTGAGGGCTGGGGCTGGTGCACACCTGGGGAAGGGGGGCTGCGTGCCACTTCCTGGCCATGGTGGAGAGTCTGGCTTCTGGGACCTTTGCTGCTTCTCTGTGGGGGCTGTGACGTGGGCCCCTCCGTACGGACAGTGCATAACTAATGTAACTGCAACTTGAATTCCATGTGTCTAGGAACTGGACAAAGTCATTTGAAAGCTTGTATGGAAAAAATAAATGTGTAAGAATTGTTGAAAGTAAATGAAAATGAAAATATCTCTAGAGGGTTATTTGCCTGTGTTTAGGTAAACACGGTGAACCATAAAAGGGGTCTTTCAATTTGAGGGGGAAAGGTGCAATATTTAATACACAAGGTGAAAATCAATAGTTACTTTGTGGGATAAAATAACCTTCTCTCTTATCTCCCTGATTACAACGATAAGTCCCAACTGGACTGAAAAATCAAAATGTAAAGGAAACAAATCAAAACATGAATAATATCTTTACCCTCCACCAGCCCCTTTGATCTCTGCTGCTCCCCCCGGGGCAGTAGAAGAAGGAAGAGGGCCGGGGGTCCCCTGCCCACACTCTCCATGATGCCAGAGACAGCAAGGTGGCCAGGCGGCCACAGTGCAAAGCGACATTGGAGCGGCCTCAATTTCCACTGTGCCTCCTCCCAGAGCCTAAAAAGCTCCAAGCCTGTGGCGCCCAGCACTGAAACAAGGAGATGGCGGCTCAGCCAAGGCATTTAGGATGGAAACCAGTTAGTTTCAATATTCAGGACGGCATGTTTGCTGCTGAAGGGGTGTGAACTACCCTTCCGATCTCCACCACACAACACAACTGTTTTGGGAAGCAAGTGAAAGCGTGCAGGGCCGATGGCAGATGGGAGACAGCGCTGACGTGCAGCTCCCACCAGGACAGAGAGAACAGCATGTGGAGACTCACACTGCGGACTTCTGCCCCAGGAACCACCACAGGACCGTACCAGAAAAATAACAACAACAAATCACAGAGCCTTGAAAGAAGCCGCAGGCTGCTGCGATTCCAAAGGACAGGTGACAGTTTTGCTGCTCTCTCGAAAGTGCTACCTCCCGGCTGGAGGCCAACCAGCTCGGGACATAACAGCAACTCATGACAGAACAACCCTGCTCCTTGGAAGGAGAAAACAAGAGCTAATTCCACCTCCTGCAGCATCCTGGATAACCAGAGGTCCTGAGTCTGTCCACGTGACAACTTCACTGCTAGAATAACCAGCCTCTGACAAAGTCAGCACAGTAAACCCGTCGACAGCCGAGGACCCCCACAGAGTCCACTTCAGTCCCCTTTCGCCTCCACCGGGGCAGGTGCTGGCATTCACAGCTGGGAGACCTGAGGACGGATCACATCACAGGCCTCTGTGCAGATATTCCCCAGCACCAGCCTGGTAGCCCTGCTCGGGGGAGAGACCCAGAAGAACAATAGCAATCACTGCTGTCTGGGTTGCAGGAAGCTCCATCTCCAGGGGAAGGGGAGTGCACAAGTCAGGGACCACCCCTTGGGACTAAAGAATCTTATCAGTAGCCCTTGAGTTCCAGATCTTCCCACTGAAATAATCTACACACATGAGAAGGAATCAGACAAGTGATGCTGGTAATATGATGAAACAGGGTTCTAGTCCACCCTCAAAAGACTACACTAGCTCCCCAGCAATAGATCCAAACCAAGAAGAAAATCAGAATTCCTGGAAAGAATTCGGAAGGTTGATTTTTAAGCCATTCAAGGAGACACCAGAGAAAGGTGAAAACCAACTTAAAGAAATTTAAAAATCAGTACAGGTTAGAGATGAAAAGTACTGCAAAGAAATAGAGATCACAAATAAAAAACAAACACAATTTCTGGAAAAGAATGACACACTAAGAGAAAAACAAAATGCATCGGAAAGTTTCAACAGTAGAATTGAATGACTAGAAGAAAGAACTTCAGAGCTCACAAACAGGGCTTTGTAAATAGACCAATCAGAGTAAGGGGAAAAAATAAAAAGAATTTTAAGAAAAGAACAAAGCCTCCAAGAAAGCTGGGATTAGGTTAAATGGCCATACCCAAAAATAATTAGAGTTCCTGAGGAAGAAGAGAAATCTACAAGTTTGGAAAACTTATTTTATGGAATAATCAACAAAACCTTCCCTGGCCTTGCTAGAGTTCTAGACGTCCAAAGACAAGAAGCTCAAAGAACACCTGGGAAATTATTGCAAAAAGATCATCACCCAGGCACATGGTCATCAGGTTATCTGAAGTCAAGACATACGAAACAAACGGAAGAGCTGTGAGGCAAAACATCTAGTAACCTATAAAGGAAAACCTCTCATATTAGCAGCAGATTTCTCAGCAGAAACTCTACAGACTACAAGGTATTTGGGTCCTATCTCTAGCCTCTGAAAACAAAATAATTAACAGCCAATAATTTTGTATTCAGCAAAATTAAGTTTCCTAAATGAAGTAGAGATAAAGTCATTTTCAGACAAACAACTGCTGATAGAATTAGCCACTGCCAAGCCAGTAGTACAAGAAATGCTAAGAGAAGTTCTAAATCTGAAACCTCAAAATACACCAAAATAGAACCTCCTTAAAGCATAAATCTCACAGGGCCTATAAAACAATAGAACAAAGAAAAACACCACAACTACCATGATGAATAAAACACTACCTCACATTTCAATAGTAACATTGAATATAAATGGTGTAAGTGCTCCACTTAAAAGATACAGAATAGCAGAATGGGGAAGAATATATCAACCAAGTATCTGGTGTTTTCAGGAGACTCATCTAATACATAAGGACTCACATAAACTTGCGGTAAAGGGGTAGAATAAGATATTTCATGAAAATGGAAATCAAAAGCAAGCTGGAGTAACTATTCTAATGTCAGACAAACAGAATTTAAAGCAACAACAGCTAAGACAGACAAAGAGGGACATTATATCGTGATAAAAGGATCACTCCAATAGGAAAATATCACAATCCATGCCGGGCACGGTGGCTCAAGCCTGTAATCCCAGCACTTTGGGAGGCCGAGACGGGCGGATCACGAGGTCAGGAGATCGAGACCATCCTGGTGAACACGGTGAAACCCTGTCTCTACTAAAAAATACAAAAAACTAGCCGGGCGAGGTGGCGGGCGCCTGTAGTCCCAGCTACTCGGGAGGCTGAGGCAGGAGAATGGCGTAAACCTGGGAGGCATAGCTTCCAGTGAGCTGAGATCCAGCCACTGCACCCCAGCCTGGGCGACAGAGCGAGACTCCGTCTCAAAAAAAAAAAAAAGGAAAATATCACAATCCTAAATATATATGCACCTAACATGTGATGTCCCACATTTATAAAACAATTATTATTAGATATAAGAAATTACAATGACAACACAATAATAGTAGGGGACTTAATACTCTATGGACAGCCCTAGACAGGTCATCAAGACAGAAAGTCAACAAAGAAACAATGGACTTAAACTATATCCTAGAACAAACGGACTTGACAGATATTTACAGAAAATTCTGCCCAACAAGCGCACTATGTACACTCTTTCCATCAGTACATGGAACGTTCTCCAATATACATCATATGACAGATCACAAAACAAGTCTCCATGAAGGTAAGAAAATAAAAATTATCTTAAGTATTTTTCCAGACCACAGTGGAATAAAGTGGAAAATGACTTCCAAAAGAAACCCTCAAAACTACAGAAATACATGGAAATTAAATAATTGCTCCTGAATGATCTTTGGATCAATAATCAAATCAAGAGGGAAATTAAAACATTCTTCCAACTGAACAATAATAGTGACACAACTCATCAAAACCTCTAGGGCTGGGCGCAGTGGCTCATGTCTGTGATCCACCACTTTGGGAGGCCGAGGTAGGCGGATCACCTGAGGTCGGGAGTTTGACATCAGTCTGACCAAAATGATGAAACCCCACCTCTACTACAAATACAAAAATTAGCTGGGTGTGGTGGCGCACACCTATTATCCCAGCTACTCGGGAGGCTGAGGCAGGAGAACTGCTTGAACCTGGGAGGTAGAGGTTGCAGTGAGCTGAGATTGCACCATGGCTCTCCAGCCCGGGCAACAGAGCAAGACTCCATTTCAAAAAAACAAACAAAAACACCTCTAGGACACAGCAAAAGAGATGCTAAGATGATCATTCATAGCATTAAATGCTTCTATCAAAAAGTCGGAAAGAGCATAAACAGACAATCTAAGGTCACACCTGAAGTAGATAGAGAAACAAGAACAAAACAAACCCAAACCCAGCAGATGAAAAGAAATAACAAAGATCAAAGCAGAACTAAATGAAATTGAAACAAACAAACAAACAAACAAAAACCCCACAAGATAAATGAAACAAAAAGCTGGTTCTTTGGAAAGATAAACAAAATTGATAGACCATTAGCAAAACTCACCAAGGAAAGAAGAGAGAAGATCCAAGGAAGCTCAATTAGAAACGGAATGAGAGATACTACAACTGATACCACAGAAATACAAAAGATCCTTTAAGGCTACTATGAACACCTTTTTGCACACAAACCAGAAGATCTAGTGCAGATGGATACATTCCTGGACATATACAACCCTCCTAGACTAAACCAGGAAGAAACAGAAATTCTTAGCAGATCAATAGCAAGCAGTGAAATTGAAACAGTAATTTAAAAATTGCCAAAAAACAAGTTCAGGGTGAATTCACAGCATTCAAAGAAGAATTAGTGCCAATCTTATGGAAACGATTCCAAAAGATAAAGAGGGATTCCTCTGTAAATCTTTTCATGAAGCCAGTAGCACCCTTATACCAAAACCAGGAAACGACATAACAAAAACAGAAAACTACAGACCAATATCCCCCATGAATATGGATGCAAAAATCCTCAACAAAATACTAGCTAGCCGAATCAAACAGCATAACAAAAAGATAACACACCATGGTCAAGCGGGTTGCATAACAGGGATGCAGGAATGGTTTAACACATGCAAGTCAATAAATGTGACACTTCACATAAACAGAATTAAAAAAAAAATCCAAGATGATTTCAATAGATGCAGGAAAACGATGTGACAAAATGTAGCATGCTTTTATAATTAAATCACTCAGCAATTTCAGCAAAGAAGGGACATACCTCAAGGTAATCAAAGCCCTCTATGACAAACCCACAGCCAACATTATCCTGAATGAGGAAAAGTCGAAGGCCCTGCCCCTGAGAACTGGAGCAAGACACTCGTTCACTTTCATCACTTCTATTCAACACAGGACTGGAAGTCCTAGCCACAGTAATCGGAGAAGAGAAAGAAATAGGTCTGGAGTTCGAGACTGGCCCGGCCAACATGGTGAACCCTGTCTCCACCAAAAATACAAAAGTTAGCTGAGTGTGGTGGCGGGTGCCTGTAATCCCAGCTAATCGAGTGGCTGAGGCAGGAGAATCACTTGAACCCAGGAGGCGGAGGTTGCAGTGAGCCAATATCATGCCAGTGCACTCCATCTTTGGCAACAAGAGCGAAACTCCATCTCAAAAAGAAAAAAAAATTTTTTTAAGAGAAAGAAATAAAGAGCATTCAAATTGGTAAACAGGAAGTCACACTGTCGCTATTCTCTGACGATATGATCATATACCAGGGAAACCCTAAAGACTCATCCAAACGCTAATAGATCTCATAAATGAATTCAGTCAAATTTCAGGATACAAAATCAATTCACACAAATCAGTAACACTGCTATGTGCCAACAATGACCAAGCTGAGAATCAAATGGAAAAGTCAATCCCTTTTGCCACAGCTGCAAAAGAAACATAGAAAAAAAACAAAAAAACAAAAACAACTTAGGAATACACCTAATGCAAGAGGTGAAAGAGCTGTACAAAAAAAGTACAAAAGACTGCTGAAAGAAATCATAGACAACACCAATAAATAGAAACACATCCCATGCTCATGGTTGGGTAGAATCAGTATTGTGAAAATGACTATTGTGCCAAAAGCAAACTAAAAATTCAATGCAATTCCCATCAAAATATCATCATCATCCTTCACATAACCAAAACAAAAAACAAAACAAAACAAAAAAACGTAAAATTCTTATGGAATGAATAAAGACCACACATAGCCAAATAAGACTAATGAAAAAGAACAAATCTGGAGGCATCACATTGCCCGATTCTGAACTATACTACAAGGCTATAATTACCAAAAGAGCATGGTACTGATATAAAAATAGGAATGTAGACGAATTGGACGGAATAGAAAACTCAGAACTAAAGCCAAATACTTACAGCCAACTGAGCTTCGACAGAGCAAACAGAAACATCACGTGGGGAAAGGACACTCTATTCAACAAATGGTGCTGGGATCATTTGCAAGCCACATGCAGAAGAATGAAGCTGGATCCTCAACTCTTTCCTAATACAAAAATCAACTCAAGATGGATCAAAGACTGAAATCTAAGACCCAAAACCATAAAAATATCGACAAGAGAACATCGCAAAAAGTCTTCTAGACACTGGCTTAGGCAAAGAGTTCATGACCAAGAATCCAAAACCAAATGCGACAAAAACAAAGATGAATTGATGGGATTTCATTAAACTAAAATGCTTGTGCACAGCAAAAGAAATAATCAGCAGAGTAAGCAGACAACTCACGGAATTGGAGAAAATACTAACAATCGATATATCCGACAAAAGACTAATATACAGAATATAAAAAGGAACTGAAACAAATCAGAAAAAAAAAAATCATCCAGTAGGGTGTGCTGGCTCACTCTTGTAAGCCTGGTCCTCTGGGAGGCTGAGATTGGTGGATCACTTGAGATTAACAGTCGAGGCCAGCCTGACCAACGAGGTGAAATCCAGTCTCTACTAAAAATACAAACATTAACTGGGTGTGGCAGTGGGCGCCTGTTATCCCAGCTACTCAGGAGGCTGAGACAGGAGAAATGCTTGAACTCAGGAGGCAGAGGCTTCAGTGTATCATGATCACACCACAGCACTTCAGCCTGTGCAACAGAGTGAGACTCGTCTCAAAAAAAAAACAAACCCCATCGGAAAATGGGCAAAGCTCATGAAGAGACAATTCTCAAAAAGAAGATATGCAAATGGCCAACAAGCATATGAAAAAATGCTCAACATCACTAATTATCAGGGAAATGCAAATAAAATCCTCAATGCAACACCATCTTACTCCTGCAAGAATATTCATAATGTAAAAAATCAAAGAATAACAGATGTTGACATGGATGTGTTGAAAAGGGGACACTTTGACACTGTTGGTGGGAAGGGAAACTAGTACAACCACTGTGGAAAACAGTATGGAGATTCCTTAAAGAACTGCTACTACTGTGCAACACGTTGGAGTGATGAGCGTGCGACGCAGTGAACAGCTGTAAGAACGAGTTGGGGTTAAATCTTCCCCATGTATATGCTGTTCCATACCCAGGGCAGTTGAGTTGGGAGGACGAGGCCAGCTGGGTGCACTGATCTGTGAGGGGGAGACCCAGGAGCCACGCGGTGACCTCAGTAGTCTGGGATCCCAGGTGTCTCTAGAGGAACTCCGAGCAGCTCCGAGCCATGAGGTGTGGGTGCTCCTTCTTCCCAGCACGAGGAGCCTCCCTCACACACCCTCCCTGCATGCTGTCCCTGTCTTTGGGCTTATGTCCACTGGGCCCTCCCTAGTTTGGCCATCTGGCCCCCCTCGGCAGCATGACCTACTGGAATGGTGGCAGAGAACCCAGAGGTCTTGGGCCAGGACAGCTGTACCTGCCGGGTGCCCAGAGTCGAGGATGGGGCCGTTCTGTGCAGGCTGAGGTGGGTGCTTCCCCTGTGGGGCCAGCTGAGAATCCCTGCAGTAATGGGGGAGTACAGCAGGTAGGGTCAGGACCAGGACGTGATGTGAGGGCAGGAAGGATGCTGTGCCACTGTGTGTGTGTGTGTGAGAGTGCATGTGAGTGTGTGTATATGTTTGTGAGTGTGAGTGTCTGTGTAGGAATGTGTGTGTGTGACTGTGTGTATATGTGTGTGGGGTCAGCGTGCACGCCTGGGATGGTTTCACTCAATGACTTTAATCTTTCAATATCATTTCATTCTAAATTGTAGTATATCACTGCAGATGAAAAGTTCCTCAGGTTAGAAGGTAGGAGTGCAATATCTAAACCCTGAAACCCTGGGAAATGTTGTCTAAAGTAGCTTTTAAAATACAAAGTTAATCTGTGTTCATTATATGCAGAGGAAAATGGAACAGGAAACAAAGGTTAATAATTTACTCACCATCATGTGTGACTAGATTTCCTGTTACTCTGTGTTCTGGGAGAAGTGTATCCTGACTTGAGGTTCTCTGGGAAGAATCTGTACTTACCATGGCTGCAAAGAAGTTTCATTTCCTCATGGAAACAGGTTAGTGGTTAAAATGTGTGCTTAAAACTGGGTCATGACCTCTATAACGGTCGTCCTTCAGCTTTTGTAGTTTGGAGGGTGACACAGTTGTGTTCAGTTGGGCTGGATTTGTGCAGTGTTGGGTCAGAGCTATCATCAGTGGACATGTTTAGAGGTGAAATGACAAGACCTGTGTCTCAACAAAACACTATTAGAAACATTTAAAAAATATACAGACTCAGCCATTACATGTGTTTAAAGATAGACTTAGAAAATAACTATGCTTGGCCTGATTTTTGGTCATGAGTTCAAATGTTAGCTATGAAGGATTCTATAATTTTTTCAAGTAAGACACAAGTGCAATAAGTTACGTGAATGGCTATAAATGTTAAGTGAAACGTTTTGATTTTCTACTGTGTCATCAGTTTATTTGAAGACATTAAACAGATGACATATTTTCCTAAGTAATATGAGATAAGACGAGTGTGTAACTATGTTACTGATGGATAAAATAATCCGATTAAACTTACAAACTCACCCAAGTGAAGACAGACTCCGGACACCATCTGCTTCCTGTGGGGAAGTGAAGCAAAATGCATAGGATGAACAAAGACGTTGTTGAGGTTGAGCTTACTCTTAGAATTCATGTTCATTACTAGTCAGTTCTCAGTAATGGTACTTCAAGGATGCCTGGATCATGGAATAGGATCTCACTGGTGGGACAGCACCCTTCCCTCGAATCCTTGTATTATGAGCTGAACGCTATCCTCCTCCAAATTCATAGGTTGGCATCCTCACTCCCAGTGACCTAGAATCTCACTATATGAGGAGACAGGGTCTTGAAAGAGGTAACTGACGTTAGATGAGGTTATTAGGGTGAGCCCTAAACCAGAGAGACTGGTGTCCTTTTAAGAAGGGGAGATTATGACAGAGACAAAAACAGAGGGAAGACTGTGGGAGGACGCAGAGAACAGGTGGCCGTCTACAAGGCAAGGAGAGAGGTGTTGGGAGAAACCAACCCTGCAGACACTGTGCTCTGGGACTTCCAGCCTCCAGATATGTGAGAAAAGACGTTTCTTGTTCCAACACCCCATGTGTGGTTCCTCCCTGTGGAATCTCTAGCAAAGAAAAACACCTGCTACATATGCACACATGTTGTTTTCCATACTCCTGGGTAAGAACCTGGGAGTGCGAGTGCTGCGTCATATGATAAGTATACGCTCAGCATCTGAAGCTTTGCCAGAGTGCTTGCCGATGTGGCATCATCTTTCATCCCCATGAGCAATGGACGAGACTTCCAGTTCTCCGATGTCTTCACCAACACTTGGTATTGATCATCTTCTTTTTAAAACATCACAAAGACATTCTATTATTTTTGTAGGAATGTTAAGTTGCTCCTTCTAAACATGAGGTCTGTGATGGATTCTGCATTGCTTTCTATGTCGAACTGAGCTCTGAGTGTTTGGCATGTGGTTATCAAGCTGCTGCAGCACATTCATTACAAATGCTTCCATTTCTCCCCATTGCCTTGTCTTGGCACCTTCCATTTAAGCCAAACAGCAGAAATGTTAAGAAGGGCTTGTTTCCGGAGTTTCCAGTTTGTTCCATTCATCTACTCAGGCTGTCTTCTTGGAACAACGCTGTCTGCAGCCGCAGGCCCACTCCGAGGGGAGGCGATGGACTGCAGGTCTGTGGAGCGCAGCACAGGGCTGTGCCACAGACGCGGGTGCCAGTGAAGTCACGCTCATTTTCAGACGGAATTCTCCTCCCCGATGTGAACAACGAACCAACAGAGTCTCTTCCATAGGATTGTCTGTAGCCCACAGAGATGCGGGCTTGGGATTCAACCTCATGCTGAGCGGATCTTCTCTGCTTCAGACCAGGCGTCACGTGGCTTCACGCGAGAGTGACTGTAAATCATCATCTACAGCGAGACGCTGTGGAGAGACCGAGGGATTCACGATTGCACCCGGGCAGCAGGCGTCCACGTGGACGATCGCAGGCAGAGAAAATCCCGTGAGCCGGTGTGCCACATGGAGTGAGGGAACTTTGGTGGCTGAGTCTGGGTGGGGGAGGGCTGGGGGCTCGATCGGTTTCCACTGAGTGTGTCTCCAAATCTTCGCTGGAAGTGCAGGCAAGGGGCAAGGCTTGGACGCCAGTGTCACTGTTCCTCCAGGCTGGGCTGATCCCTTTTCACTTCCAAGTCTCAAGAGCCTGTTCCCTGAAGTCCTGGGGAAGTGTGGTGAGGTGGCCCTGCCCCCACAGAGAAGGGGAAGTCACCTGTAACCTCCAGAAGTTGGCCGCCTCACAAAGCCTGCTCAAAACAATTTCCCCACAGCCTAGCACAGTGGCTCATGCCACTAATACCCCTGCTATGGGAGGCTGAGGCCAGCGGCTTCCTTGAGACCAGAAGTTCCAAACCAACGTGGGGAACAGAGTGAGACCCCCTCTCTTAATAAGGCTGGGTGTGGTGGCACACTCCTGTACTTTCAGCTACTCGGGAGGCTGAGGTAGAAAGAACACTTCAGCCCGGGAGGAGGAGGCTGCAGTGAGCCCTGATCCCACCACTGCAATACATCCTGGGTGAAGGAGTAAGATCCCATCTTTAAAAAATAAATAATGACCCAGCAGAAACCACTGGAATCCAGCTCCAGAACAGGAACAGAAATAGGTGGCCCTAAAGCCAGCAGCCGTGCTGGTCTTTTCCTGTGAAGCACAGACACGGAGTCCATGTAACACACACACACCATTCACACATATACACGTGACCACACGCCAACACAAAACCACACCCACGTAACCACACACCCCGACATACCTGCACATGTGTCCACACACACATCTCTATTCCCATCTGTCTCCTATACACGGTCCTTCCTCAGCATTTTATTTTAAAAACATAGTACATGGATTCTGCCATGGCTAACAATTTCCCTCCATCCTTTATGACAGCACTGTCCCTCGCTGTGTCTTCTGGGCACTTCAGAGACTGCCCTGGGCATCTGCCCATCACCACAGCCTGACGGTGGCGCTCCAGTGCTGGGGGCTCCCGCTTTGGTACCGTCTGTGTCTCTCACCCACAGCTGGGAAACGTTCCTGCCTCTCACTCCATCTCTCTTCCGTGCTCCACCCACCATCATTCCCATGGGAGCAGCACCCTTGGACACAGAGTGCTTCCATCTGAATACCGCCTTAACCTCAGCTTGGGGGACCTCAGACCACACATTCTCCACACGGCCCTGTCCTCGGGGTACAGCACTCGTGACTGCAACTTACCCGTGCCGTCGAACCCCCTTCCGGGTGAACAGTACTGCAGAACGGAGAGGGGCGCCTGTAAATCTGCAGGGAGTCCCTGGCATTGACTCTGGCGGGGCAAGCAAAAGGAGAGAAACACATCTCAGCTTTGTTGGGGGCTCAGGGCAGCACTGGAGGCCACAGAGTGTCCCGTAAGCACCACTGCTGTGAGGCCCACGTGTCTCAGAACCTGGAGACTAGCAGCTCCCAGGAAGTTGTGTGAGTGCTCCCGGGTTACTGCACATTGGGAAACAGAAGGAGTTTCTGGTGTAAAGGACCAGGACTCCTTCCCACTTGGATTCTGTAAAGCAGTGCCTCCCGCAGTGTGACAGCCCCGCCCTAGACCAGAGCCTTGGACAGGTTGTGTCCTCAGTCAGTGTAGCTGGGCTACACTGAGCTACAAGGTGACTGTAATTTTATAAAACACCACGTCACACATGTCACAGGGGCTTCAGGTGGGTCAGCTGACTTTCATTTTTGCCTAGGAATCTTTGCTATTCCCTAAATTTCTACACGGTAGTTCAAAGTGAAATTCAAGTGCTTCGGATCTACACAGCAGTTTTGCCAATCACCCTTCTGAGAAAAGCAATTTCATAGAAGACTTAATGGGTCGTTTGAAAGGGAATGAACTTTTCCCAATAAGCCATACACCTCGACTGCTGAACTAAGCAAAAGTCTACATGAATTCTCTGCAGGTGTGATAACTACCAACAGGGCCTTGTCCAGATCCAGGGAAGCTCTTCATCCCCTGGCTGTGGAGTAAGGGACGGTGACTTTTCCAGGGACACAGGCCCTGTCTCTTCTGCCCAGGAAGGTTTGGGCCGAGCCCCTGCTGGTGTCTGTGAGGGCTGGGGCTGGTGCACACCTGGGGAAGGGGGGCTGCGTGCCACTTCCTGGCCATGGTGGAGAGTCTGGCTTCTGGGACCTTTGCTGCTTCTCTGTGGGGGCTGTGATGTGGGCCCCTCCCTATGGAGAGTGTGTAACTAAAGTAACTGCAACTTGAATTCCATGTGTCTAGGAACTGGACAAAGTCATTTGAAAGCTTGTATGGAAAAAATAAATGTGTAAGAATTGTTGAAAGTAAATGAAAAATGAAAGTATCTCTAGAGGGTTATTTGCCTGTGTTTAGGTAAACACGGTGAACCATAAAAGGGGTCTTTCAATTTGAGGGGGAAAGGTGCAATATTTAACACACAAGGTGAAAACCAATAGTAGGCCGGGCGCGGTGGCTCAAGCCTGTAATCCCAGCACTCTGGGAGGCCGAGGCGGGCGGATCACGAGGTCAGGAGATCGAGATCATCCTGGCTAACACGGTGAAACCCCGTCTCTACTAAAAAAAAAAATACAAAAAACTAGCCGGGCGAGGTGGCGGGCGCCTGTAGTCCCAGCTATTCGGGAGGCTGAGGCAGGAGAATGGCGTAAACCCGGGAGGCGGAGCTTGCAGTGAGCTGAGATCCGGCCACTGCACTCCAGCCCGGGCGACAGAGCGAGACTCCGTCTCAAAAAAAAAAAAAAAAAAAAAAAAAGAAAACCAATAGTTACTTTGTGGGATAAAATAACCTTATCTCTTATCTCCCTGATTACAATGATAAATCCCAACTGGACTGAGAAATCAAAATGTAAAGGAAACAAATCAAAATATGAATAATATCTTCACTCTCCTCCAGCCCCTTTGATCTCTGCTGCTCCCCCCGGGGCAGTAGGAGAAGGAAGAGGACCAGGAGTCTCCTGCCCACACTCTCCATGATGCCAGAGACGGCAAGGTAGCCAGGTACCAACAGTGCAAGGCGACATTGGAGCGGCCTCAATTTCCACTGCGCCTCCTCCCAGAGCCTAAAAAGCTCCAAGCCTGTGGCGCCCAGCACTGAAACAAGGAGATGGCGGCTCAGCCAAGGCATTTAGGATGGAAACCAGTTAGTTTCAATATTCAGGACGGCATCTTTGCTGCTGAAGGGGTGTGAACTACCCTTCCGATCTCCACCACACAACACAACTGTTTTGGGAAGCAAGTGAAAGCACGCAGGGCCGATGGCAGATGGGAGACAGTGCTGACGTGCAGCTCCCACCAGGACAGAGAGAACAGCATGTGGAGACTCACGCTGTGGACTTTTGCCCCAGGAACCACCACAGGACCGTACCAGAAAAATAACAACAAATCACAGAGCCTTGAAAGAAGCCGCAGGCTGCTGCGATTCCACAGGACAGGTGACAGTTTTGCTGCTCTCTCGAAAGTGCTACCTCCCGGCTGGAGGCCAACCAGCTCGGGACATAACAGCAACTCATGACAGAACAACCCTGCTCCTTGGAAGGAGAAAACGAGAGCTAATTCCACCTCCTGCAGCATCCTGGATAACCAGAGGTCCCGAGTCTGTCCACGTGACAACTTCACTGCTAGAATAACCAGCCTCTGAGAAAGTCAGCACAGTAAACCCGTCGACAGCCGAGGACCCCCACAGAGTCCACTTCAGTCCCCTGTCACCTCCACCGGGGCAGGTGCTGCCATCCACAGCTGGGAGACCTGAGGACGGATCACATTACAGGCCTCTGTGCAGATATTCCCCAGCACCAGCCTGGTAGCCCTGCTGGGTGGAGAGACCCAGAAGAACAATAGCAATCACTGCTGTCTGGGTTGCAGGAAGCTCCATCTCTAGGGGAAGGGGAGTGCACAAATCAGGGACCACCCCATAGGACTAAAGAATCTGACCAGTGGCCTTGAGTTCCAGATTTTCCCGCTGAAATAATCTATACTAATGAGAAGGAATCAGACAAGTGGAACCTAAACAGGGTTCTAGTCCACCCTCAAAAGACTACACTGGCTCCCCAGCAATAGATCCAAACCAAGAAGAACATAGGAATTGCTGGAAAGAATTCAGAAGGTTGATTTTTAAACTACTCAAGGAGAAACCAAAGAAAGGTGATAACCAACCTCAGAATTAAAAAAATCAATACAGGATATAGATGAAAAATGCTCCAGGGAAATAGAGATCCTAAAGAAAATACAGTCACAACTTCGGGAATGAAAGATGCACTAAGAGAAATACAAAATGCACTGGAAACTTTCAATAGCAGGATCTAACAAGTAGAAGCAAGAACTTCAGAACTCAAAAACAAGGCTTTTTAAATAACCCAGAGAGACAAAGAGGAAAAAAACAATTTTAAAAAAGAACAAAGCCTCCAAGAACTTAGGGATTATGTTAAGCAGCCAAACCTAAAAACAGTGTTCCTGACAAAGCACACAAATCTACACGTTTGGAAAACTTATTTGAGGAAGTAATCAAGGAAACCTTCCCTGGCCTTGCTAGACTTCTAGACAGCCAAAGACAAGAAGCTCAAAGAATGCCTGGGAAATTCATTGCAAAAAGATCATCACTGCAGCACACAGTCATCAGATTATCTAAAGTCAAGACAAATGAAAGAATCATAAGAGCTGTGATGCAAAATATCAGGTAACCTCTAAAGGAAAACCTCTCATACTAGCAGCAGATTTCTCAGCAAAAATTCTACACACTAGAAGGGACTGGGGTCCTATCTCTAGCCTCTTCAAACAAAATAATTAACAGTTAATAATTTTGTATTCAGCAAAACTATGTTTCCTAAATGAAGTAGAGATAATGTCTGTTTCAGAAAAATACATGCTGAGAGAACTAGCCACTACCAAGTCAGTCCTACAAGAAACGCTAAAAGGAGTTCCAAATCTTAAAATAAAACCTCAAAATACACTAAAATAGAACCTCCTTCAAGCATAAATCTCACAGGACTGAGAAAACAGAAACACAAAGAAAAAAACCAAGGTATTCAGGCAACAACTAGCATGATCAATAAAACAGTACCTCACATCCAAATGCTAACATTGAATGTAAATGGCCTAAAAGCACCAACTGAAAAATACAGAGTGGAAGAATGGAGAAAAATCCACCAACCAAGTATCTGCTGTCTTCAAGGGATGCACCTAATGTATAAGGACTGAAATAAACTTAAGGTGAAGGGGTGGATAAGAGATGTGAAACAAATGGGAACTAACAGCAGGCAGGAGGAACTATTCTGATACCAGACTCAACAGACTTTAAAGCCACACAGTTAAGAAAGACAAAGAGCAATATTATACAATGATAAAAGAATCACTCCAAAAGGAAAATATCACAATCCTAAATATACATGCACTTAACGAGGGACCTCCCAAATTTATAAAACAATTACTACTAGACATAAGAAATGGGACAGATAAAAACACAACTACAGTGATGGACTCAATGCTCCACTGACAGCAGTAGACAGGTCGTCAAGACAGAAAGTCAACAAAGAAACAATGAACTTAAATTATATCCTAGAACAAAAGGACTTGATATTTACAGAACATTCTACCCAACAACTGCAGAATGTACATTCTTTTCATCAGTACATGGAACATTCTCCAAGATACATCATACGATAGGCCACAAAACAAGTCTCAATGAATTTAAGAAAATCAAAATTACATCAAGTATCTTTTCAGACCACAGGGGAATAAAATTGGTAATTAACTCCTAAAGGAACCCACGAAATTACACAAATATGTAGAAATTAAATAATTGCTTCTGAATGATCTTTGGGTCGACAATGAACTCAAGAGGGAAATTTAAAAATTCTTCAAACTGAATGATAACCGTGACACAACTTCTCAAAACTTCTAGGACACAGCAAAAGCGATGCTAAAAGGAATGTTCAAAGCATTAAAAGGCCACATCAAAAAGACGGAAAGAGCACAAACAATCGAAGGTCACACCTGAAGTAACCAGAGAAACAAGAACAAATCAAACTCAAACCCAGCAGAAGAAAAGTAATAACAAATATCAGAGCTGAACTAAATGAAATTCAAACAAACAAACAAAAATACTACAAAAGATAAATTAACAAGCTGGTTTTCTGAAAAGACAAACAAAATTCATAGAACGTTAGCAAGATTAACCAAGAAAAGAGAAAAAAAGATCCAAATAAGCTCAATTAGAATGAAATAAGAGATAGTACAACTGATATAACAGGAATACAAAGGATCATTTAAGGCCAATAAGAATACCGTTATGCACACAAACTAGAAAATCTAGAGGAGATGGATAACTTCCTGGAAATATACAACCCACCTAGATCAAATCAGGAAGAAATAGAAACTCTAAACAGATTAATAACAAGTAGCAAGATTGAAACAGCAATAAAAAGATTGCCAACTAAAATATCCAGGATGTATTCACAGCTGAATTCTATCAGGCATCCAAAGAAAGACTGGTACCAATCTCATGGAAATTATTACAAAAGATGAAGAGGGAATCCTCCATAAATCATTCTAGGAAGCCAGTTTCACCTTAATACCCAAACCAGGAAAGGACACAGCAAAAAGAGAAAACTACAGACCAATATCCCTCATGAATATAGATGCAAAATTCCTCAACAAAATATTAGCTAACTGAATCAAACAGCATATCAAAAAGATAAAACACCATGGTCAAGTAGGTTTCATACCAGGTATGCAGGAATGATTTAATATATACAAGTCAATAAATGTGACACTTCACATAAGCAGAAATAAAAACAAAAAATCAGAGATCATCATAATAGACGCGGAAAAAGCATTTGACAAAATCTGCCATCCCTTTATAAAGAGGAAACTCACCAAAATCAGCACAGAAGGGACATACCTCAAGGTTATAAAAGCCCTCTATGACAAACCCACAGCCAACATTATACTGAATGGGGAAAAGTTGAAAACATTGCCCCTCAGAACTGGAATAAGACAAGGATGCCCACTTTCACCACTTCCCTTTGACACAGTACTGGAAGGCCTAGCCAGAGCAATCAGACAAGAGAAAGAAAAAGCATCCAAATTGGTAAACAGGAAGTAAAACTGTCCTGTTCAATGATGATATGGTCGTATACCCAGAAAACTCTAAAGACCCATCCAAAAAGCTCCTAAATCTGATAAATGAATTCAGTAAAGTTTCAGGATACAAAATCAATGAACACAAATCAGTAACACTGCTATGTGCCAACAATGACTAAGCTGAGAATCAAATGAAGAAGTTAACCCCTTTTGCAACAGCTGGAAAAATAAAAAAATAAATAAATAAATAAAACTTAGGAATGTACCTAACCCAAAAAGAGAAAGATCTCGACAAGGAAACTACAAAAACCTGCTGAAAGTGAATACAGACAATGCAAATAAATGGAAACACATCCCAGGCTCGTGGATGGGTAGAATTACTATTGTGAAAATGACCCTACTGCCAAAGTGATCTATAAATTCAACGTAATTCCCTTCAAAATAAAATCATCATTCTCTACAGAATTAGAAAAAACAATCCTAAAATTCATATGGAACCAAAAAAGACCCCAGATAGCCAAGGAAGATTACATCAAAAAGAACAAATCTGGAGGCATCACATTACCTGAAGTCAAACTATACTACAAAACTAGAGTTACCAAAACAGCAGGGTACTAATACAGAAATAGGCATGTAGATCAATAGAACAGAATAGACAACACAAAAATAAAGCCAAATACTTACTGCCAATTGATCTTCAACAAACAAACAAAAATCATCAAGTGGGGAAAGGACACCCTATTCGATCCATTGGCGCTGGGATAATTCACAAGCCACATGTGGAAGAATGAAGCTGGATCCCCACCTTGCACTTCTGACAAACATGAACTGAGGATGGATCAAATACTTAAATCTGAGACCTGAAAGCAAACAAAAATCTACAAGATATCATCAGAAAAACTTTTCTAGGCATTGACTTAGGCAAATAGCTCATGACTAAGAATTCAAAAGCGAATGCAACAAGAACAAAGATAAATAGATGCACTTTATCTTAATTTATTTTTACTTTATCCTAAATACCTTCTGCACAGTCAAACAAGTAATAAGTAGACTAAATAGAACTCATAGAAAGGAAGAAAATATTCACAATCTATACATCCGACAAAGGACTAATATCCAGAATCTAAAATAAACTCAAATCTACAAGAAAAAAAATCTAATCATCCAGTTGGGTGCGGTGGCTCATGCCTGTAATCCCAGTCCTTTCGGAGGCTGGGGTGGGCGGATCACTTGAAGTCAAGAGTTCAAGACCAGCCTGGCCAACATGGCAAAACCTTGCCTCTACTAACAATACAAAAATTAGCTGGGCGTGCTGGTGGGTGCCTGTAATCCTAGCTACTTGTGAGCCAGAGTCAGGAGAATAGCTTCAACTCGGGAGGCGGAGGCTTCAGTGAGCCAAGAACATGCCACGGCACTCCAGCCTGGGTGACAGACAAAAACAAAACAAAACAACCAACCCACCCCATCAAAAAGTAGGCAGAGTTCATGAAGAGACAATCCTCAAAAGAAGATATACAAATGGCCAACAAGCATATGAAAAAATGCTGAACATCACGAATTAACAGGAAAATGCAAATAAAATCCACAATGTCATACCACCTTACTCCTGGAAGAATGGCCATAATTTAAAAAATAAAGAAATAACAGACGTTGGCTTCGATGTGGTGAAGACAGAACGCTTTTACACCGCTGGTGGGAACGTCAACTAGTACAACTACTATAAAACACAGTATGGAGATTCTGTAAAGAACTAAAGGTAGAACTATCATTTGATCCAATAATCCCACTACTGGCTACCTACCCAGAAGAAAAGAACTTATCTTATGAAAAAGATACTTGCACCCACATGTTTATAGCAGCATAGTTTGCAATTGCAAAAATATGAAAGCAGCCTAAAACAAATCAATGGATAAAGAAAATGTGACATATTCTTGTGATCTGTACATATGTACATACCACGGAATACTACTCAGCCAAAAAGAGGAATGAAATATCGGCACTCACACAGTCTGGGTGGAGTTGCGGACCATTATTCTAAGAGAACTAACCCAAGAATGAAAAACCAAACATTGTACTATCTCACTTATAAGTGGGAGCTAAGTTATGATGATGCAAAGACAAAAGAATGATGTAATGGGCTTTTGGGACGCAGAGGGAATGGTGGGAGGAGGGTGACGGATAAAAGACTGCACATTGGATACAGTATACACTGCTCAGGTGGTGGGTACACCAAAATCTCAGAAATCAACATGAAAATCTCCGTGCAACCAAACACCTTGTTCCTCAAAACTTCATTGAAATACAGTAAAAAAGAAAAAGAAAAAAAGAAAGAAAAGAAATATAACTAGGCTGGGCGCAGTGGCTCACGTCTGTAATCCCAGCACTTTGGGAGGCCGAGGCGGGTGGATCACGAGGTCAGGAGATGGAGACCATCCTGACTAACATGGCGAAACCCCATCTCTACTAAAAATACAAAAAAAAAAAAATTAGCTGGGTGTGGTGGCGGCTGCTGGGTAGCTGGTAGTGCCACCTACTGGGGAGGCTGAGGCAGGAGAATGGTGTGAACACGGGAGGTGGAGCTTGCAGGGATCCGAGACCGCGCCACTGCAATCCAGCCTGCGCGACAGAGTGAGACTCCATCTCAAAAAATAAAAAATATATGTAACTATATAAGCAAAGAATATTGGAGAATATTTATACAACCTTAGAGTAATGAGGGCTTTTTAAAGCAAGAGAAAAAGAAATGTTAACAAATTTGGCTTCAGAAAAGTTCGCAACCTCTACACTGTGAAAGATCCCATAGGGTTTCTAATACACAAAGAGCTGTTGCGTTTGATAATCCAAATCATAAATTCACACAAGAAAAACTGTAAAATGGTCAAAACTGAAAAAATGCTGTCTTACAGGTAGTAAAGAAATGCATATGGAAATATTACATTTTATTTGAATAAAACTAAAGTTAGTATCTCAGGATGAAAGAGTAACACAGTTGAAGGAAGGGTGAACTGCACCATCCTTTTGGGAAAGTCATCATAAAGAGTCTGTGAAGATTGAAAATGTGTGTGACCTTTGACTCTTAGCCTCTAAAATAAAATGACCTACATGGCACAACACTGGCTCAAAGAGGCTTTTGGAAACCCTGGTTGTGAGGCCAACCAGACGACTCTGGTACAGATAGGTAAAACATTCCCATTAAGCTTATGAACTTACCCAAGTGAAGATAGACTCGGTTCATCATCGGCTTCCTGTGGGGAAGTGAAGCACAATTCACAGGATGAACAAAGACCTTGTTGACGTTGAGCTTAAATTCAAGTTCATTACTAGTCATTTCAGAGTAATGGTACTTCAAGGATGCCTGGATCATGGAATAGGATCTCAGTGGTGGCACAGCACCCTTCCTCCCAATCCTTGTATTATGGGCTGAACTATATCCTCCTCCAAATTCATGGGTTGACATACTGACACCCAGTGACCTAGAATGTGACTGTATGAGGAGACAGGGTCTTGAAAGAGGTAACTGACGTTAGATGAGGCTATTAGGGTGAGCCCTATCCAGAGTGACTGGTGTCCTTTTAAGAAGGGGAGATTATGACAGACACACAAATAGAGGAAGACTGTGGGAGGACACAGAGAACAGGTGGCCAACTACAAGGCAAGGAGAGAGGCCTTGAGAGAAACCAACCCTGCAGACACTGTGCTCTGGGACTTCCAGCTTCCAGATATGTGAGAAAAGACGTTTCTTGTTCCAACACCCCATGTGTGGTTCCTTCTTGCGGAATCTATAGCAAAGCAAAACACCTGCTACGTGTGCACACATGCTGTTTTCCATGCTCTTGGGTAAGAACCTGGGAGTGGGAGTGCTGGGTCACATGATAATATATGCTCCGCATCTGAAGCTTTGCCAGAGTGCCTGCCGATGTGGCATCATCTTTCATCCCCACGAGGAATGGATGAGACTTCCAATTCTCCGATGTCTTCACCAACACTTGGTAGTCATCACCTTCTTTTTAATTATTATTTTTTTTAAGAGACAGGGTCTTGCTATGCTGCCCAGACTCTATCTCCAGGCCTGAAGGAATCCTCCTGCCTCATGGGCTACCCAAAGCTCTGGGATTTCAGGTGTGAACCACCGTGCCTGGGTGGTATCGTTACTCGTTTTTGTAGCCATTCTAATAGGGGTGCAGTGCTATCTTTTGTGGTTCCCTGTTGTCAAATGATGTTGAGCACTATTTTGTGTGCTTTATTTCTCGCGGATATGGTTGCCTTGGTGAAGAGTATGCTCAACTCATTTGCTCATTTAAAAACTGAGCTGTTTTCTTATTGTTGAGTTTTCACGATTCTTTAAATATTCCCGATCCAAGTATATGACTTGCAAATATTTTATTTCAGTCTGTGGCTTATATTTTCATTCTCTTAATGGTGACAATTGAAAGAATAATTTTAAATGTTTAAAGTCAAATGTATCTTTTTTTTGAAAATTTGTTTTTGGCGTAAATAAAAGTTTGCCTAAAACATCACAAAGACATTCTATGATTTTTGTAGGAATGTTAAGTTATTCCCTCTTAATATGAGGTCTGTGATGGATTCTGCATTGCTTTCTATGTGGAACTGAGCTCTGAGTGTTTGGCATGTGGTTATCAAGCTGCTGCAGCACATTCATTACAAATGCTTCCATTTCTCCCCATTGCCTTGTCTTGGCACCTTCCATTTAAGTCAAACAGCAGAAATGTTAAGAAGGGCTTGTTTCCGGAGTTGCCAGTTTGTTCCATTCATCTACTCAGGCTGTCTTCTTGGGACAACGCTGTCTGCAGCCGCAGGCCCACTCCGAGGGGAGGCGATGGACTGCAGGTCTGTGGAGCGCAGCACAGGGCTGTGCCACGGACGCGGGTGACAGTGAAGTCACGCTCATTTTCAGACGGAATTCTCCTCCCCGATGTGAACAATGAACCAACGGAGTCTCTTCCATAGGATTGTCTGTAGCCCACAGAGATGCGGGCTTGGGATTCAACCTCATGCTGAGCGGATCTTCTCTGCTTCAGACCAGGCGTCACGTGGCTTCACGCGAGAGTGACTGTAAATCATCATCTACAGCGAGACGCTGCGGAGAGACCGAGGGACTCACGATTGCACCCGGGCAGCAGGTGTCCACGTGGACGATCGCAGACAGAGAAAATCCCGTGAGCCCGTGTGCCACATGGAGTGAGGGAACTTTGGTGGCTGAGTCTGGGTGGCGGAGGGCTGGGGGCTCGATCGGTTTCCACTGAGTGTATCTCCAAATCTTCGCTGGAAGTACAGGCAAAGCACAGGGCTTGGATGCCAGCGTCGCTGTTCCTCCAGGCTGGGCTGATCCCTTTTCACTTCCAAGTATCAAGAGCCTGTTCCCTGAAGTCTGGGGAAGTGTGGTGAGGTGGCCCCGCCCCACAGAGAAGGGGAAGTCACCTGTAACCTCCAGAAGTTGGCCGCCTCACAAAGCCTGCTCAAAACAATTTCCCCACAGCCTAGCACAGTGGCTCATGCTTGTAATCTCACTGCTATGGGAGGCTGAGGCCAGAGGCTTGCTTGAGACCAGAAGTTCCAAACCAAAGTGGGGAACAGAGTGAGACCCCATCTCTTAAGAAATAAAAAATAAATTGGCTGGGTGTGGTGGCACACACCTATAGTTTCAGCTACTCGGGAGGCTGAAGTAGAAAGAACACTTCAGCCCGGGAGGAGGAGGCTGCAGTGAGCCCTGATCCCACCACTGCAATCCATCCTGGGTGACAGAGTGAGATCCCATCTCTAAAAATAAATAGTGACGCAGATAAAACCAGTGGAAGCCAGCCCCAGAGCAGGAACAGAAATACGTGGCCCTAAAGCCAGCACTGTGCTGGTCTTTTCCTGTGAAGGACAGACACAGAGTCCATGTAACACACACACACCATTCACACATATACCCGTGACCACACGCCACACACAAAACCACACCCACGTAACCACACACCCCGATATACCTGCACATGTGTCCACACACACATCTCTATTCCCATCTGTCTCCTATACACAGTCCTTCCTCAGCATTTTATTTTAAAAACACAGCACGTGGCTTTTGCCATGGCTAACAATTTCCCTCCATCCTTTATGACAGCACTGTCCCTCGCTGTGTCTTCTGGGCACTTCAGAGACTGCCCTGGGCATCTGCCCATCACCACAGCCTGACGGTGGCGCTCCAGTGCTGGGGGCTCCCGCTTTGGTACCATCTGTGTCTCTCACCCACAGCTGGGAAACGTTCCTGCCTCTCACTCCATCTCTCTTCCATCCTCCACCCACCATCATTCCCATGGGAGCAGCACCCTTGGACACAGAGTGCTTCCATTCTGAATACTGCCTTAACCTCAGCTTGGGGGACCTCAGACCACACATTCTCCACACGGCCCTGTCCTCGGGGTACAGCACTCGTGACTGCAACTTACCTGTGCCGTCGAACCCCCTTCCAGGTGAACAGTACTGGAGAACGTACTGGGGCGCCTGTAAATCTGCAGGGAGTCCCTGGCATTGACTCTGGTGGGGCAAGCAAAAGGAGAGAAACACATCTCAGCTTTGTGGGAGGCTCAGGGCAGCACTGGAGGCCACAGAGTGTCCTGTAAGCACCACTGCTGGGGCCCACGTGTCTCAGAACCTGGAGACTAGCAGCTCCCGGGAGGTTGTGTGAGTGCTCCCGGGTTACTGCACAGTGGGAAACAGAAGGAGTTTCTGGTGTAAAGGACCAGGACTCCTTCCCACTTGGATTCTGTAAAGCAGTGCCTCCCGCAGTGTGCGAGCCCCGCCCTAGACCAGAGCCTTGGACAGGTTGTGTCCTCAGTCAGTGTAGTTGGGCTACACTGAGCTACAAGGTGACTGTAATTTTATAAAACACCACATCACACATGTCACAGGGGCTTCAGGTGGGTCAGGTGACTTTCATTTTTACCTGGGAATCTTTGCTATTCCCTCATTTTCTACAATGTATATACGTTGATTTGGCAATCGTTACACAACTTTAGTTTTTCATTATGGTTTTAGAGAGAAAGTTTGCATTCTGCTTATAGTTATGTTTCTATTAATCTTGTCCAAAATGCATCATAGAGAAAGCATTTTTATATTTTACTTAAAAGACCACAGTTACGCGATAATTCAAAGTGAAATCCAAGTGCTTCGGATCTACACAGTAGTTCTGCCAATCACCCTTCTGAGAAAAGCAATTTCATACAAGACTTAATGGGTCGTTTGAAAGGGAATGAACTTTTCCCAGTAAGCCGTACACCTCGACTGCTGAACTAAGCAAAAGTCTACATGAATTCTCTGCAGGTGTGATAACTACCAACAGGGCCTTGTCCAGATCCAGGGAAGCTCTCCATCCCCTGGCTGTGGAGTAAGGGACGGTGACTTTTCCAGGGACACAGGCCCTGTCTCTTCTGCCCAGGAAGGTTTGGGCCGAGCCCCTGCTGGTGTCTGTGAGGGCTGGGGCTGGTGCACACCTGGGGAAGGGGGGCTGCGTGCCACTTCCTGGCCATGGTGGAGAGTCTGGCTTCTGGGACCTTTGCTGCTTCTCTGTGGGGGCTGTGATGTGGGCCCCTCCCTATGGAGAGTGTGTAACTAGTGTAACTGCAACCTGAATTCCATGTGTCTAGGAATCGGACAAAGTCTTTTGAAAGCTCATATGGAAAAACAAATGTGTAAGAATTATTGAAAGTAAATGAAAAATGAAAATATCTCGAGGCTTATTTGCCTGCAGGATATTAAAATATAGTAGCTAAATAAGGTTCCATAATTCAAACAGATGGTGCAGCTCCAGGACACAGACCCATGAAACAGAGACAAGCATCCAGACACAGACCTGGGCCTGTGTTCAGGGAATCACAGTGAACCATGAAAGGGGTCTTTCAATTTGAAGGGAAAAGGCGCAATATTTAATACACAAGGAGAAAACCAATAGTTGTGTGTCCAGAATTGGTGGGTTCTTGGTCTCACTGACTTCAAGAATGAAGCTGCGAACCTTTGCGGTGAGTGTTGCAGTTCTTAAAGATGGTGCATCCGGAATTTGTTCCTTCAGACGCTCAGATGTTTCTGGAGCTTCTTCCTTCTGGTGGGTTCATGTCAGGTCTCACTGTCAGGAGTGAAGCTGCAGACCTCTGCGGTGAGTGTTAAGAGCTCTTAAAGGCAGCGCATCTGGAGTTGCTCCTCCTTCCCGGTGGGTTCGTGGTCTCGTTGGCTTCAGAAGTGAAGCTGTAGACCTTCGCGGTGAGTGTTACAGCTCATAAAGGCAGCGCGGACCCAAAGAATGAGCAGCAGCAAGATTTATTGCGAAGAGCGAAAGAACAAAGCTTCCATAACACAGAAGGTGACCCGAGCGGTTGCCACTAGCTGGCTTGGGTAGCCTGCTTTTATTCCCTTATCTGGCCCCACCCACATCAGCTGATTGGTCCATCTGACAGAGAGCTGATTGGTCTATTTTACAGAGCGCTGATAGGTCTGTTTTGACAGCGTGCTGACTGGTGCATTTACAATGCTTGAGCTAGACACAGACTCACAGAGTGCTAGTTAGCTAGATACAGAATTAGCTAGATACTGTGTACCAACTGGTGTATGTACAAACCTTGAGCTAGACACAGAGTGCTGATTGGTGTATGTACAAACCTTGAGCTAGACACAGAGTGCTGATTGGTGTATTTACAAACCCTGAGCTAGACACAGATTGCTGATTGGTGCACATACAATCCTCAGGCTAGATATACAAGTTCTCCAAGTCCCGATCTGGTTCAGGAGCTCAGTTGGCTTCACCCCGTGAATCCTGCACCAGGGCTGCAGGCAGAGCTCCCAGCCAGTCCCCAGCCACGTCTGCACTCCTCAGCCCTTGGGCTGTCCATGGGATTGGGCGCCACGGAGTAGGGGACCGCGCCAGGGGAGGCTCAGGCTGCGCTGGAGCCCACCGCAGGTGGGGGAGCTCAGACATGGCGGGCTGCAGGTCCTGAGCCCTGCCCCCGCACCGCCCCGGGGGAGGCAGCTAAACCTGGCGAGAATCTGAGTGCAGTGCCAGGTGGGCAGGCAATGCTGGGGGACCAGGCGCAACCTCCGCAGCTGCTAGCCCGGGTGCTAAGCCCCTCACTGCCTGGGCCGCTCTGTATGTGGGGCCCGCCAAGCCCGCGCGGAGGGAACTCACACAGGCCGCGAGCACAGCCCCAGTTCCGGCAGGCGCCTCTCCCTCCACACCTCCCCGCAAGCAGAGAGAGGAGGTTCCGGCCTCAGCCAGCCCAAAGAGGGGCTCCCACGGTGCAGTGGCGGGCTGAAGGGCTCCTCAAGCACCACCAGAGTGGACACCGAGGCCGAGGAGGCGCTGAGATTGAGGGCTGCTAGCACACTGTCACTTCGGTTACCTCGTTGGGATAAAATAACCTTATCTCTTATCTCCTTGAATACAATAAATTCCAACTGGCCTGAAAAATCAAAACGTAAAAGAAGTAAACAGAAATATGAATAATATATTCACCCTCTCCAGCCCCTCTGCTCTCTGCTGCTCCCCCTGGGGCAGGAGGAGAAGGAAGAGGGCCAGGGATCCCCTGCCCGCACTCTCCATGATGCCAGAGACAGCAAGGTGGCTAGGCGGCCACAGTGCAAGGCGACACTGGAGCCACCTCACGGTGACCTCAATTTCCACTGTGCCTCCTCCCAGAGCCTAAGCAGCTCCAAGCCTGTGGCGCCCAGCACTGAAACAAGGAGATGGCGGCTCAGCCAAGGCGTTTAGGATGGTAACCAATAAGTTTCGATATTCAGGACTGCATCTTTGCTGCTGGAGGGGTGTGAACTACCCTTCCGATCTCCACCACACAACACAACTGTTTTGGGAAGCAAGTGAAAGCGTGCAGGGCCAACGGCAGATGGGAGACAGTGCAGACGTGCAGCTCCCACCAGGACAGAGAGAACAGCATGTGGAGATTCACACTGCGGACTTTTGCCCCAGGAACCACCACAGAACCGTACCAGAAAAATAACAACAACAAATCACAGAGCCTTAAAAGAAGCCGCAGGCTGCTGCGATTACACAGGACAGGTGACAGTTTTGCTGCTCTCTCGAAAGTGCTACCTCCCGGCTGGAGGCCAACCAGCTCGGGACATAACAGCAACTCATGACAGAACAACCCTGCTCCTTGGAAGGAGAAAACGAGCTAATTCCACCTCCTGCAGCATCCTGGATAACCAGAGGTCCCGAGTCTGTCCACGTGACAACTTCACTGCTAGAATAACCAGCCTCTGAGAAAGTCACCACAGTAAACCTGTCGACAGCCGAGGGCCCCCACAGAGTCCACTTCACTCCCCTGTCACCTCCACCGGGGCAGGTGCTGGCATTCACAGCTGGGAGACCTGAGGACGGATCACATCACAGGCCTCTGTGCAGATATTCCCCAGCACCAGCCTGGTAGCCCTGCTCGGGGGAGAGACCCAGAAGAACAATAGCAATCACTGCTGTCTGGTTTCCAGAAGCTGCATCTCTAGGGGAAGGGACAGTGCACAAATCAAGGGACCAATCCATGCGGCAAAAGAATCTGATCAGCAAACCTTGAGTTCCAGATTTTCCCACTGAAATAATCTACACTAATGACAAGAAATCAGAAAATTAATTCTGGTAACAAGAAAACACAAGGTTCTAGACCTCCCTCAAAACACCACAGTAGCACTCCAGAAAGAGATCCAAACCAAGAAGAAAATCTCCAAATTGCTGGATAAAGAATTCAGAAGGTTGATTATTAAGCTATTCAAGGAGATACCAGAGAAAGGTGAAAACCAACTTAAAGAAATTTAAAAATCAGTACAGGTTATAGATGAAAAAAATACTCCAGAGAAATAGAGATCACAAAGAAAAAACAAACACAATGTCTGGAAATGAAAGGCACACTAAGACAAATACAAAATGCACTGGAAAGTTTCAGCAGTAGAATCGAACAACTAGACTTCAGAGCTCACAAACAGGGCTTTGTAATTAGTCCAATCATAGAAGGGGAAAAAAAGAATTTTAAGAAGAAAGCCTCCAAGAAAGTTGTGATTAGATTAAATGTCCAAACCTAAAAATAATTAGTGTTCCTGAGGAAGAAGAGAAATCTACAAGTTTGGAAAACTTATTTGACAGAATAATCAAGGAAACCTTCCCTGACCTTGCTAGAGTTCTAGACGTCCAAAGACAAGAAGCTCAAAGAACACCTGGGAAATCACTGCAAAAAGATCATCACCCAGGCACATAGTCATCAGGTTATCTAACGTCAAGACATATGAAACAAATGGAAGAGCTGTGAGGCAAAACATCAAATAACCTATAAAGGAAAACCTGTCATATTAGCAGCAGATTTCTCAGCAGAAACTCTACAGACTACAAGGTATTTGGGTCCTATCTCTAGCCTCTTAAAACAAAATAATTAACAGCCAATAATTTTATATTCAGCAAAACTGTTTCCTAAATGAAGTAGAGATAAAGTCATTCTCAGACAAACAAATGCTGAGAGAATTACCCACTACCAAGCCAGTACTACAAGAAATGCTAAAAGGAGTTCTAAATCTTAAAACTAAAATACACCAAAATAGAACCTCCTTAAAGCATAAATCTCACAGGGCCTATTAAACAATAGAACAAAGAAAAAAACCACAACTACCATGATGAATAAAACACTACCTCACATTTCAATACTAACATTGAATATAAATGGTCTAAATGCTCCACTTAAAAGATACAGAATAGCAGAATGGGGAAGAATGTACCCCAAGAATCTGCTGTTTTCAAGGAACTCACCTAATACATAACGACTCACATAAACTTGAGGTAAAGGGGTGGAATCAGATATTTCATGCAAATAGAAACCAAAAGCAAGCAGCAGTAACTATTCCTATGTCAGACAAAACTGACTTTAAAGCAACAACAGCTAAGGCAGACAAAGAGGGACATTATATCATCATAAAAGGATTACTTCAATAGGAAAATATCACAATCCTAAATATATATGCACCTAACATGTGATGTCCCAAATTTATAAAACAATTATTACTAGACATGAGAAATTAGATGACAATACAGTAATAGTAGGGGACTTAATACTCTATGGATAGCACTAGACAGCTCATCAACACAGAAAGTCAACAAAGAAACAACAGACTTAAACTATACCCTAGAACAAATGAACTTGACAGATATTTACAGAAAATTCTACCCAACAAGTGCATACACTCTTTTCATCAGTACATGGAATGTTCTCCAATATAGATTGTATGACAGATCACAAAACAAGTCTCCATGAATCTAAGAAAATAAAAATTCTCTCAAGTATTTTTCCAGACCACAGTGGAATAAAGTGGGAAATGACCTCCCAAACCCTCAAAACCACACAAATACATGGAAGTTAAATAATTGCTCCTGAATGATCTTTGGGTCAATAATGAAATCAAGAGGGAAACTAAAAAATTCTTTCAATTGAACAATAATAGTGACACAACATATCCAAACCTCTAGGGCTGGGCGCCGTGGCTCATGCCTGCGATACCAGCACTTTGGGAGTCCAGGTGGGTGGATCACCTGAGGATGACTTGGGAGTTTGACATCACCCTGGCCAACATGATGAAACCCCACCTCTACTACAAATACAAAAATTAGCTGGGTGTGGTGGTGCACACCTGTAATCCCAGCTACTCGGGAGGCTGAGGCAGGAGAACTGCTTGAACCTGTGAGGCAGAGGTGGCAGTGAGCCGAGATTGCACCATGGCTCTCCAGTCCGGGCAACAGAGCAAGACTCTCTCTCAAACAAACAAACAAAAACACAAACAAAAACACTTCTAGGACACAGCAAAAGCGATGGTAAGATGAACATTCATAGCATTAAATGCTTCCATCAAAAAGTTGGAAAGAGCACAAACAGACAATCTAAAGGTTACACCTGAAGTAAACAGAGAAACAAGAACAAAACCCAAACCCAGCAGAAGAAAAGAAATAACAAAGATCAAAGCAGAACTAAATGAAATTAAAACAAACTAACAATAAAAAAAAAAGCCCCAAAAGATAAATGAAACAAAACAAAATTGATAGACCATTAGCAAAACTCACCAAGGAAAGAAGAGAGAAGATCCACATAAGCTCAATTAGAAATGAAATGGGACGGCCGGGCGCGGTGGCTCAAGCCTGTAATCCCAGCACTTTGGGAGGCCGAGACGGGCGGATCACGAGGTCAGGAGATCGAGACCATCCTGGCTAACACAATGAAACCCCGTCTCTACTAAAAATACAAAAAAAAATTAGCCGGGCGAGGTGGCGGGCGCCTGTAGTCCCAGCTACTCGGGAGGCTGAGGCAGGAGAATGGCGTAAACCCGGGAGGCGGAGCTTGCAGTGAGCCGAGATAGCGCCACTGCACTCCAGCCTGGGCGACAGAGTGAGACTCCGTCTCAAAAAAAAAAAAAAAAAAAAAAAAAGAAATGAAATGGGACATATTACAAGTGATACCACAGAAATACAAAAGATCATTTAAGGCTAATATGAACACCTTTTTGCACACAAACCAGATCTAGTGCAGATGGATAAAATCCTGGAAATATACAACTGTCCTAGACTAGACCAGGAAGAAATAAAAATTCCTAGCAGATCAATAGCAAGTAGTGAGATTGAAACAGTAATTAAAAAATTGCGAACAAAACAAATTCAGGGTGAATTCACAGCTGAATTCTATCAGACATTCAAAGAAGAACTGCTGCCAATCTTATGGAAACGATTCCAAAAGATAAAGAGGGATTCTTCCATAAATCATTTCATGAAGCCAGTAGCACCCTAATACCAAAACTGGGAAAGGACATAACAAAAACAGAAAACTACAGACCAATATCCCCCATGAATATGGATGCAAAAATCCTCAACAAATTACTAGCTAGCCAAATCAAACAGCATAACAAAAAGATAATATACCCATGGTCAAGCAGGTCTCATACCAGGGATGCAGGAATGGTTTAACAAATGCAAGTCAATAAATGTGACACTTCACATAAATAGAATTCTTAAAAATCCGAGATGATTTCAATAGATGCAGGAAAACGATCTGACAAAATCTAGAATGCTTTTATAATTAAAAGACTCAGCAAAATCAGCGCAGAAGGGGCATACCTGAAGATTGTAATAAAAGCCCTCTATGACAAACCTACAGCCAACATTATCCTGAATGAGGAAAAGTTGAAGGCACTACCCCTGAGAACTGGAACAAGACAAGGATGCCCACTTTCACCACTTCTATTCAACACAGTATTGGAAGTCCTAGCCAGAGCAATCAGAGAAGAGAAAGAAATAGGTCTGGAGTTTGAGATTGGCCTGGCCAACATGGTGAACCCTGCCTCTACCAAAAATACAAAAGTTGGCCAAGCGTGGTGGCGGGTGCCTGTAATCCCAGCTAATCGAGTGGCTGAGGCAGGAGAATCACTTGAACCCAGGAGGCGGAGGTTAGAGTGAGCCAATATCATGCCATTGCACTTCATCTTTCGCAACAAGAGTGAAACTCCATCTCAAAAAGAAAACAAACATTTTTTTTTTAAATGAGAAAGAAAGAGCATCCAAAGTGGTACACAGGAGGTCAAACTGTCACTGTTCTCTGACGATATGATCATATACCTAGAAAACCCTAAAGACTCATCCAAAAGCTCCTAGATCTCATAAATGAATTCAAATTTCAGGATACAAAATCAATTCACACAAATCAGTAACACTGCTATGTGCCAACAATGACCAAACTGAGAATCAAATGGAAAAGTCAATCCCTTTTGCCACAGCTGCAAAATCAAGAAAGAAAGAAAAATAAAACTTAGGTATACACCTAATGCAAGAGGTGAAAGATCTCTACGAAAAAAACTACAAAACACTGCTGAAAGAAA